>NC_092723.1:74003201-74650721 GCF_047496885.1 Scyliorhinus torazame
AGAATTATGCCCTCAGTCGACTGTTGTCTCTAAAAGTAAACAGTGTCAAAACGTTACATTGCTGCAACATTTCAAGTTAATCAATCGTTTATTCCTTAAAATTAAGGTAGTTGAATAATTTCATTGGAAATGTTAAAAGGTTTATGGTCAGATTTATTGCTAAACAATAATTTCTAGTTTTTTTTAAATCCAGAGGTTCTGACAGATCAGATCAGCTATCCTCTTCAAGATCCGGATCTGCAGATGACTCCATACAGCCAGTATCCCAGCATGCAATTCTCTACAGTGGCGACACCCCAGCCACAAGCACACTACTCTACCCACAGTTATTACCCACAGTATTCACCAGAAGGACATTATTCACCTAACTCATATGAGCTCAACAAACCACAGTACCTGGGCCCCAGTGATGTTGACGCAGGAATACCTGTGATGAAAAGATCTAGACTCAACCATTCATCTTTGCGAATAAAGGGTGAGGAGGAGCTGTGTGTGGTGTGTGGGGACAAAGCCTCAGGATATCACTATAATGCACTAACCTGTGAAGGATGCAAAGGTAAGAGTGTCATTTTATTACATCGCAATGCTTTATCTTCATACTGCTTCACTCATCATTCATGAGATCATAAGACCATAAGACATAGGAGCAGAAGTAGGCTATTTGGTCCATCGAGTCTGCTCCATTATTCAATGAGATCATGACTGATCCAATAAGATATCCTTAATTCCACATTCCTGCCTTATCCCCACAACCCTTGATTCCCTAATGATTAAAAGTTCTGCCGATCTCAGCCTTGAACATAGTTAACAACCCAGCCTCTACAGTAAAGAATTTCACAGATTCACTACCCTCTGAGAGAAGAAATTCCTTTTCACCTATGTCTTAAATGGACAACTCCTTACTCGTTGATTATGCCATAAGACCATAAGACATAGGAGCAGAATTAGGTCACTCTTCTATCGAGTCTGTTCCGCCATTCTATCGTGGCTGATATTTTTCTCATCCTCTGCTCCGAGACCCTTCCACAAGGGGAAACAACCTCTTGGCAACTACTTTGTCAAGCCCCCTGAGAATCCTATATGTCTCAATAAGGTCACCTCTCATTCTTCTAAACTCCAATAACTACAGGTCCAGAAAGTATGTTTGTATTCATCACTGTAAGTGTGTCCAATTGTATGTACAAATTAGACCGAAAAGGCTGAAAGCAATAAGGTTTGAAGATTTTCAGATATAAAAATATACAAAGTCATACATAATAAAAATTATGTTTTACAGTTTAATTGCACTCTATAAAATGTTTATTGATGCTTTATAACTGTAACAACTATTAAAGGAAACAGCACCCAAACACAGTTAAATTTAATAACCTTATTAAATGGGCCGAGAGATTAAGGTTCGCCCATTTGTTACACATTATTGTGCTGTTTGCTGTTTAACACAATTGCCGCCTGCAGCCAGTGCCATCTGCTTTGTTCATTGGTTACAGACAACACAGGTTCCCAGGAGAACTGGAGTCTCCACTGTTGTGTTCTTTGTTTTAGTTCTTTCAGGATGGTGAAGGTTGCAATGCTAACAAAGAACAGCAAGCTATGTTCAATACACAAAGCTAATTTATTCCACGACACTGAATTAGATTCAAACATATTACTAAGGAATTTGTTAAGTAAAGATTACACTACACATCTGCACTATTAGTTCAACTATCTCACAACTACTCTATCTTGCTCTCTTCCACTCTCTCCATCTATCTTCATCTGTCTCCCAGAAGTCAAGGAGACATGTGATATTTATATGGTTGCTCTATAGCAGCATCTAGTGACTAGAGTAGTAACATTACATTAATCCTTTATGTGCTTTACAATATTCACAAATTGTGACATCCGTAATTGCCAACACGCTGATACAGTAAGAATGTGTACCTCTGTTCTGAGTGTGGGTGAGATAATCATTGGTGTGTATAGAACAGCCTGAGCAGCTGGCATCCTTCTGTTTATCTTCCTTTTCTATCTTCATAAGATAAAAGAAAGGCTTGCTGTTATAATTGCCGTGGAGGTCACAGTGCAAAGACTATCAGATTTCCCCGTGAGCGCCACAGACTATGAACTTCCCCAGTAACGGGGGGCGGGGTTTCTCCCTCAACAAGGTGAAACCTCAGCAGTGTATAAACCCCCGACTTGGGTGCAGGTCAAGGAGGGAGACCCTTCCGGGAGTGGAGGTTTTGTACATCGAAATAAACCCAGGATGCGATTTTCCCAAAAGGGAACAAAGTCTCCTAGCGAGCGCAAATAGCCGTGTATGTCCCGATGACAATATTGAATTCTATACCCGTCAGTCTGGCCTCAATAAAACTCGAGATGGATTTGTAGGTATAGTATTATTTATTTTAACCAACTTGCAAGTCTGACTCGCTTCACCGAGATCCAGAACACAAGCTGTCTCCTGGGGTCTCCCGAACTGAGTGAGGTCGGAGACAACGAGATCTCTGCAAATACATTCAAATGGCATCAAGTTTCACATACAAGATTCCTATAGGTCATCCTATACCCCTCCTGACATGGCCATACATCCTGATTGGCTCACTTCGCATTCCTTAACCCTGGGCCTCTTGTTACCCATCCTCCTTTTCCCCATCCTCCTTGCCATGCTTTCTGAATTCCTTTGTCCTTTGTGCTTTGTGAACTCACTACTATTAGACTGGCCCACATCTACATTACTGTAACTAATATTTGAACTAACTATTTTATATCACATCCGTTTGTTCAATTCCTCACCGATACTCACAGTGTCGCGAAACACTTGGCTATTCAACGTGACTCGCTTTAAATAAGGCACCTGAACGAGGAATGCACGGCCAAGGCTGCACATGGCCCTTTTTTTACAATGGAGAGTTCCGCTCGGCAGGACTCCCCATTGTAACAAGAGATCAGGACGCCATTTTTAAATGGCGTCCCAGTCCCCCCCAGCAAAAACGCAAATGGGAGGGTCCGCGATTGGAGCCTGTAGGGCTCCGCCATATTGCCTGGGGGCCGGTGGGAGAAGAGAATACCCGAGCATGCGTGGAAATACGCCGGCCGGTCCACGCATGCGCGAGATCACGCAGGCCGTTCCGCGCATGCGCAAACTTGCTCCGGCCCTTCGTCACCGGCTGGAGCAGCACCAACCACCCCGGTGTCCACCTCGCCCCACCAGAAAGGTGAGAATTCCTCACCTTGGGGGGCTGTTGACGCCGGAGTCGTTGGCGCTGGTTTTCCCGCCGGCGTGGGGGCTTAGTCCCCAGAAGGGAGAATCCCGGCCATGGTTGATCTGATTGTGGCATCAACTCCACACCCCCCCGTAAAACTTTAAGACCCTTGTTAGTCAATAATCTATCTATCTCTGCCTTAAAAATAGTCAATGACTCTGTCTCTATCGTTCTCTGGAGAAGAGATTTCCAATGACTCACGGCTCGCAGAAAAAATATTTCTTCTCTCTCTCCACCTTATATGGGAAACCCTGGGCGGGATTCTCTGATCCTGAGGCTAAGTGTTGAAGCCGTCGTAAACGCCGTTGCGTCAAATGGGCGCCGCGGGTCTACGCATGCACACTGCGACCGGCACCAATGCGCGCATGCGCAGTGGCTCCCTTCTCCGCGCCAGCCGCAACGCAACATGGCGTAGGGTTACAAGGGTCGGCGCGGAGCAAAAGAGGCCCCCAGTCCGAGAGGTTGGCCTGTCGATTAGTAGGCCCCGATCGCGGGCCAGGCCACAGCGGATGCCCCCCCCCCCGGGGTCGGACCCCCTCCCCCCCCCCCCCACCAGGCCGCCCCCGGATGAATGCACGCTGAGGTCCCTACGGGTAAGACCACAGGTGGACGGTACCGGCGGGACTTGGATTTTTTTTGCGGCCGCTCAGCCCATCCAGGGCGGAGAATCGGCGGGGCGGCGCGCTCGACCCGCACCGACGCCAATGCCGCTGATTCTCCGCTCTCCGGAGAATCGGCAGACCAGCGTCGGGGTGTCGTCACGTGATTTGTGCCCGGTCCGGCGATTCTCCGGCCCGGCGTGGGCTGCGGGAATCCCACCCCCTATATTGTCCCCAGTTCTAGTCTCTCCCATAAGTCAAAACAGCATAAAGTAGCCAACGGAACAACATTATTTCGCCCATCCACTTTTAATATGATCCTACGTAAGGGCTGGTTTAGTACAGTGGGCTTAAACAGCTGGCTTGTAATGCAGAACAAGGCATCAGTGACGGTTCAATTCCCGTACTGGCCTCCCCGAACAGGCGCCGGAATGTGGTGACTAGAGGCTTTTCATTGAAGCCTAGTTGTGACAATAAGCTGTTATTATTTACAGATTGCGGCTAAATGTTGTGCCTTTTCACAAGGCATAGTTAAGATCAAAATCTCCTGCATTGTTATTTGCAATAACTTTATAGAAACTTGCAACTCTGTTCACTGATTTTCCTCAGGATATCAGGAATGCAAGAACAGAAATAAACAAGAAATACTACACATCATTTTCAAAAAAAGAATGATTTGTCGACTTATACAAGAAATTAACAATTTATATGAAATTGTCTCATTTTCCAAACAGGATTCTTCCGCCGCAGTATTACCAAGAATGCTGTGTATAAATGTAAGACTGGTGGGAATTGTGAAATGGATATGTACATGAGGAGGAAATGTCAGGAATGTCGACTGAAGAAATGCAAGGCAGTGGGAATGCTGGCAGAATGTAAGTAATTACTAATCACGACAGAAAAACAAGGTCGATAATCCTCACTAAACTATTATGGCTGATTTTCCTGACACTCCACTGGCACCCATTAGATATTATTAAGGATTATTTGATCAAAGTTTTCAAGACATCAAGGGAAAATTAAAAGAATCTATTTCTGCTGTTGGGAGTCCAGGACGAGAGCCATATCTTAAACAGTGTTGTTCCAGGTGTTCCAGTCTTAAACACAAGAGCCTGGTCCTTCGGAAGTGTACACTTTTAAAATAACGTATGATAGGAATCTGAAACTCTCTTGTGGAAGTGACAGTTGATGCTAAGATAATTGTGACTTTTAAATCTGAGATTGATAGATATTTTTTATCCAGGTGTATTCAGTGATATGAGGCAAAGACAGGCATGTGGGGCCACATTTTCATCTCCATGGAGAGAATCGCGTGTCAGGATATTTCCCAACATTACGATCCTAGTACTTGACCGGACGTACTCTCTCATGGAGTGGCAAGGATGGGCGGCAGTTGGGCCGCATCTGCAGAAGTAGGTTGAAGGTGGACTCAGAGGTGAACGGTTAGAATTTACGTCTCTGTTCACTGGAACACCTGGAACAACAATTCTGTAGATGAGTGTAAAGGCCCCTAACCCTCATTCTTCTGCCCCCCTCCACCCCTCACTCCTTGCGTACCCCCATATTGCCACTCACCCGACATGCACCACATCAGGTTGAGTGCAACAACCTTTCTGCCATTGTCCTGTTCACCACTCTGCTGGGCAGAGTTCCTGCTTTCATCTCCATTCCGAGCTGGCCTTCATGGACAGCATCTTGCTGCTGGACCCATGGACCCTCCTGTGTGACTGAGTCAGATCGGTACTGCACCTGGGGCTGGGAAGTACAAGGGTCTCCTTGCCCCTGGTGCCACACACCAGTGTTTATCTAGAAAGGACTGAGCTGCAGGACTCATGCTGCCAGCTCAACAAGGGTCTGAGGTTTTACAAGGCGTGGAATACAAGGTGAAGCCTTGGTGAGGGTCAAGGTGAGGGGGAATGTTGCCTAATAAAGACAAGTACTCTAGTTTCCTCCCACAGTCCAAAGATGTGCAGGTTAGGTGGATTGGCCACGTTAAATTGCCCCTTAGAGTCCAAAAGGTTAGGTGGGGTTGCTGGGTTACGGGGATGGGATGTGTCATGATATCCACATCAGCATATCATGGTGCAATCACACACACACTGATGGGTAGGCAGTTGGATCAACCAGCACACAGATAACATCGCAGCCAATCACCAGTGAGAGCACACGCACTATAAAACAGGGAACACCACAGTTCCCGCTCATTCAACCAGGAGACAGCTCAGAGCACAGAGCTCACAGCATGCCACTCAGACATAGACCATGTGCTGAGTGCCTCACTAAGATAGTGATAGGGCTGGGTCCACAGGTTAGCTGGTGAAGCACGTACCCAAGCCAGCAGTTAGTTGTAACCGTTGTTTAGACAATAAAACAGAGTTGTACCATCTACAGCCGTGTTGGATCATTTGTGCAGCAGAACACCCAAGACGACAGGATGGGGCATTGGCCTAGGTCGGATGTTCTTTCGGCGGGTCGGTGCAGACTTGAAGGGCTGAATGGCTCCTTCTGCACTTTCGGAATTCTATGATTCTATCATTTCAGGATGGGGGAAAAGAGAAGTAGAAAAAATCATAAGTTAAGCAGGAGAGAAAATAAAGACACAACACAGAAGAAAATGTAGAGAGGGGGAAGGAGAACTTGAGGAAAGAATGAAACAAGGGCCTGGGAGAAAAGGGAGATGTTAAAGGGGGAAAATAATTCTCTGGAAGGAAAAAGAAGGCATTTTAAAAAAATACTGTGGGCAGGATACTCCATGGGCTGACGCCAAAATCGCAAACCACGATTGGCCGGAGAATCGATTCTGACACCAAAATCACCCCGGGTGCCGATCTGACGCCAAATCTGACGCAATACTTCGTCACCTCGACAGCGCCGTCAATACGGTCCGGAACGCACGTTCAGTAAACCCATTTGCATGTCATTAGCAGGCCCGACCCAATATTCTCCAGGGCCTCCGCAATTCTTCGCCTCCGATGGGCCAAGATCCCGACGGCGCAGTTCACTTGTGCTTTCAAACGTCGTGAAACCGGAGTCGTGGCTGATGAGCCAGACACTGGCCGGGCTGGCTGGGGTAGGGGGGGCCCTGCAAGGTTTTGTGAGGGCCACGAAGAAGGATACTAAGGATACTAAGAAATAACATTTATTTACAATAACATATATATACAACAGAAGCAGCAACTACGCCTGCTGCTCACTCCTCCCTGGCTGGTTCCAAACTGGCCAGCTTTATTTATACAGGGAGTCTGCTAATGATTTCTCCGCCCCCCTCATTGGGGAAGCTCATATTCCCACAGGATTGTGGGATTGTCATTAGTCCCCAGCCAATGGTAAGCAGGCAGGTTATAACATCCCTCCTCCCCCCCAAAGTCCAAGGAATCTACCGAAGACCCTGGCGAAGGAGGGTGTTGGACTTGTTTTTCCGCAGGCTGGACACCATTTGCACGAGGCGCTGGATCGGGCAGCGTGTAACGAGACGGAGACCGGCGCTTCCGTGATGAACGGCATAACGGTTGTACATCCACGGCCCGTGGGACCGAGGATTCCCCCTCTGATGCGTCCTGTGTCTCCATCTCGGGGTCAGAGTCTGCTGCCTTTGTCATCTCGGCGTCTCTATCTCCACGCGGTCCTGTAACAAACTGCGCAGGCTTTGAGTGAGGCACCAGTGGAAGATTGTGAGGACTACTTTCCATTGTGTCTGGTCTCTGTGGCTGTAGAAATGAGCTCCGGGGGCAGGGAATCTTTGGAAGGGATAGTCTTCTGGACTGAACGTGGTCTACATGTTTGTGCTGGAGATGATGCTGGGCTTGCACCTGGTAAGAGATAGGGCCCGTTTGGCGAAAGATTACGCCAGGGACCCACTGACACAACCAGCAAAATTCCGAACGAACACTGGGTCACCGGGCACAAACTGCCGAATCGGCCGATGCCGAGAAAAACCCTGCCCCTGCCGTTCTTGTGTGCGGCGTACTTTTGCACCAATGTCCGGGAAAACCATGCTAAGGCGGGTGCGAAGACTCCGGCCCATTAGGAGTTCTGCGGGAGCTACCCCAGTCACCGCATGGAGGATGGTCCTGTACGAAAACAAAAAGCAAGCCAGTCTCGTGTCCATTGACCCCGAAGACTGCTTCATTAGGCCTTGTTTGAATGTCTGCACTGCGCGCTCCGCCAACCCATTTGAAGTCGGGTGGTAAGGGGCAGTGCGGATATGGTGTATGCCGTTCATCATCATGAACCTCGCAAACTCCTCACTTGTGAATGAAGTGCCGTTATCCGTGACCAGCACCTCGGGGAGGCCATGCGTACTGAAGGACAAACGTATCTTCTCAATTGTTGCGCAGTACGTTGTGCCTACCATCTTATGCACCTTTAGCCATTTAGACTGGGCATCGATTAATAGAAGGAACATGGATCCTTGAAAAGGGCCGGTGAAATCTGCATGCAAGCGCGCCCAAGGCCGCCCTGGCCATTCCCAGTGATGTAGGGGCGCGGCCGGCGAAAGCTTCTGATGCTCCTGGCAAATGGAGCAGTTTTTGGCCACCTTCTCAATGTCGGTGTCGAGGCCTGGCCACCAGATATAACTCCGGGCCAACATTTTCATTTTGGTCACACCTGGATGCCCATTCTGCAAGTCTCTTAGTATCAGCTGCTGTCCTTTTTCCGGGACAATCACACGCGTCCCCCACAAGACGATGCAGTCTTCCACGCTAAATTCTGACAGCTTGAAGGAAAATGGCCGTAACTCGCCTGGGAGCTGTCTATGCTGCCCACCATACAGGACTATGTGCCGAACCTTTGACAGGACTGGCTCCGCCTTGGTCCACTCACGGATCTGTGATGCCGTGACAGGCAAGGTGTCCATACAATTTAGGGTTGCAACCACCTCACCGGTCGTGGGGGTCGACATGGGGCCGCTCGATAAAGGCAATAGGCTCAGTGCGTCGGCATTCGCTATCTGCGTTCCTGGTTTGTGCTCCAGAGAATACTCGTATGCAGCGAGCAACAAAGCCCAGCGCTGGATCCGTGCAGAAGCAATGGGCGGTATTGGCTTATCCTCTCTGAAAAGTCCCAGCAGAAGCTTCTGATCAGTCACGATGGTGAAGTGGCGGCCATACACGTACTGGTGGAAACGTTTCACCGCAAAGACCACTGCCAGGCCCTCCTTCTCGATCTGCGCATACTTTTTTTCCGCTGCAGTTAATGTGCGGGAGGCAAAAGCTATCGGCCGCTTGGCCCCGTTTTCAATCTTGTGGGACAGGACGGCCCCAGTACCATACGGGGATGCATCACATGTGATGAGCAAAGGCTTTCCAGGATCATCGTGGGTTAGTAACCCCGTCAACGACAATTGTTTTACCTGCCGGAAAGCGGTTTCTTGCGGCTGACCCCAAACCCAGGTGTGATGTTTCTTTAGCAGAAGGTGCAACGTGGCCAGCGTAGTTGCCAGATTGGGGTGGAACTTCCCGTATTAGTTTACGAGGCCGAGAAAAGAACGAAGATGCGAAGTGTCAGTCGGGGCGGGGGCCTGTTGAATTGCGCGCACCTTCTCTGCGACGGGGTGCAAACCTTCGCTTTCCACCCGATAACCCAGATAGATAGACTACTTCCTTCGCCTGAAAGACACACTTTCTGCGACGTAAACGGACTCCAGCCTCTGAAAAGCGTCTAAGGACAGCCTCCAAATTTTCCAAATGTTCCTGCTCCGATGTCCCTGTGATCAAAACGTCATCTAAGTAGACAGCGACACGCGGTAAACCTCTCAAAATGCCTTCCGTAAAAATAGCACAGGCAGAGAATGCTCCAAAGGGCAAACGTGTATATTCATATAGGCCCCAGTGTGTATTAATCGTTACATATGGTCGGGAGGCAGGGTCCAGCTCCAACTGCAGGTAGGCGTGACTCATATCTAATTTTGTGAACGAGAGTCCGCCTGCAAGCTTCGCGTAGAGATCCTCTATGCGAGGCATTGGATATATGTCAAGTCGGGAAGCCGTATTCACTGTAAGTTTATAGTCGCCGCACAGGTGAACTGTGGCATCTGGCTTCATTACAGGTACAATTGGTTCTGCCCAGTCAGCAAAATGGACGGGCCTGATAATACCCAAAGTCTCCAAATGAGTGAGCTCCCCTTCTACCTTCTCGAGCAAGGCGTAAGGCACCGGGCGTGCCCGGAAATAGCGCGGCATGGCTCCTGGTTCGACTTGGATACGGGCTACCGCCCCTTTTATTTTCCCCAAACCAGGCTGGAATACATCTGGGTATCATCCTAGCACCTCAGTCAACCCTCCAGAAACTGTTTGGAGGATGAGCTGCCACTGCAACCGCAAATGGCGCAACCAGTCCCAACCCAACAGGCTGGGCCCATGGCCGCGCACCACGATAAGTGGGAAACGCCCCTCCTGGCGTCCATAAACAACAGGGGTCATCGTAGTTCCTGCAATGTCCAATGGTTCCCCTGTGTAGTTGGCCAACCTGGCCTGTGTGTCGGTTAATGTAAGGGTCTGTATACCCTGCTTGATGCGGTCGAATGTCCTCTGGGCGATCACGGAGACCGCTGCGCCAGTGTCCGACTCCATCTCAAGCGGGTGACCATTGAACAATACCGTCACCTTAATGGGGGCCACACGGGGAGCTGCCACACAATGTAGCTGCAGGCAGTCGTCCTCCGTCTCCAAGTCCTCAGGAGTAGTCGCCGCAGGTTCATCCACATGGAAGGTATGGCCCCTGGGCTGGCCCCAGTTTCGGTCGGATCGACGGCGCCTCTGGTGCCCCCAGGACCGGCGTCCGCGACGGGGTCGGCGCCTACAAGTCTAACACGGACATGACTCCTCATCCATTGGTTCTGGAGAAGGATCCCTTCGGGGAGGAATGTCCGACGGCCACTGGCATCGATCCAGACGTCGACTCGCCCAAGGTACCGCAGGAGTGCGGGGGGACGTTTTCGGATGGAAGGGGTTGCGCCCCAAGGCATGCACCTCCATTCCCTGTAGCTCCTGCACTCCTCGTTCTGCACTCTCTTGGGACAATACTATTTGAATGGCCTGTTGAAAAGTCAATGTTGGCTCAGCTAACAACTTTCTCTAGGTGGCCGCATTGTTAATACCGCAAACCAAACGGTCGCGTAACATTTCTGACAAGGTCTCACCATAGTCACAGTACTCCGCAATCCTGCGTAGCCTGGATAGAAAATAGGCAAGGGATTCTCCTGGGGTCCTCTCAGTGATATTAAACCGGTAACGTTGGACTATCGTGGACGGGGTGGGTTAAAATGTTGCCCCACTAAGTTCACAAGTTCATCAAACGTTTTGGTGTCCGGCGCAGCTGGGTACGTAAGGCTCCTAATCACCCCAAACGTATGCGGGCCGCAGGCGGTGAGCAATATGACCACCTGGCGCTCGTTTTCAGTGATATTGTTTGCCCGGAAATAGTAACGCATCCGTTGTGCGTACTGGTTCCAGTTTTCCAGAGCAGCATCAAAAACATCCGTACAGAGGCATGGTGTAATAGAAAACAACTTCCAACCTGTATCCAACAAATATCCAGGGAGGTGGCTTCAGCAGTGTAGACAGCTATTCACTTTAACCGTCATCGCCAGTTTTGTGAGGGCCACGAAGAATCCAGGACGAGTTTTAAGGATACAAAGAAATAACATTTATTTACAATAACATATATATATAACAGCAGCAACTTCGCTTGCTACTCACTCCTCCCTGGCTGGTTCCAAACTGGCCAGCTTTATTTATACAGGGAGTCTGCTAATGATTTTTTCCTCCCCCCTCATTGGGGAAGCTCATACTCCCACAGGATTGTGGGATTGTCATTAGTCCCCAGCCAATGGTAAGCAGGCAGATTATAACACAAGGGCTGGGGGAGTGGGGGGTGATGGGGGAACAGGTCGAGTGGCTGGGACGACCCCCCATAGGACTGGGATAGTGTCCAGTCACGGACTGCCATTGCCTGGACTGCGGTTTGCACGACAGCCATCTTGTTGCGCACCCCACTGACCACGCACCTTGACCCCTGGTTCTGAAGAGTGACAGCTACCATAGTGGTGCCCCCCCCCCCCACCGCATCTTACCCTCTGTCATAACCCCCCCACCTGGCCGCCACCTGCCGGCGCATCAGGTATGCCCACCCAGGGCAACGCCCACAGTAGCCCCTACAGGGGTGCCTGGCGGGGCCACGGAGATGTGAAGGGTAGTGCCAGTCGACAGTACCTCTGGCAGCAGGGACAGGTGCCAGGGCCAGAGGCCCCCATGCCAAGCATCGATGGGGCCAGGGTGAGGGGGTGAGGGTGGGGCGGGAACTTGCGGGGGCAGAGTCCGCAGTGCCAACCAGGGACACCAGTAGCCTGGTGGACCTGGTTGGGCACGAGGATGCGTACCATGCTAACATGTCGGACTTTTGCCCCATGCAGACAATGGATATTGGAATTCAACCAGCAATGGTGGGTTTCCTGCTAGATGCCGCAGCCCTGGGGGTTGCCCTGCGGCTGTACGAGTTGGAGCTGCTCGAGGAGGAGGAAGTTGCAGCAGTGGAGTGTGCTGCAGAGAGACGGGTGACAGCCACCCAAGATGGAGAGCTAGCTGCCCAACAGGCCGAGGAGGAGGAGGTGCCAATGGAGCGCAAAATGAGGGCTCTTGAGTACCAGTAGCGCCTGTCATTCAAGGACCTGCCAGGATGGGCATGCTGTCGAAGCCTCCAGCTGAGCAGAGAGACAATGTGACATATCTGCCAGATCATGGCACACCTAGCACCGTGGGTGTATGAGGGAGGACACCAGCTCCCGGTTGCCGTTAAGGTGACGATCGCCCTGAACCTTTAGGCGACAGGCTCCTTCCAGGCGCCAAGTGGGGGCCTGTATGGGATTTCACAGACTTCGGTGCACAGGTGCATACGCACCATCAGGGAAGCCCTATATGACCAGGTGGCCCAATACATGCACCTCAATGTGGATCGAGCCAACCAGGATGCCCGGGCAGTGAGGTTCGCCACCATCGCCGGGATGCCCCAGGTCCAGTGTTATGGGCCAGGGTTTAGAGAACGCCAAAGTGTATCATGGAGTTCACCTGACCCACAAATTTTACTAGATTGTGGTATGGGGAGCACACGGCCCACTCTACAGGTGTGGTACAGCAGAAATGGAAAAGTATTTTTTAAAGCAAAACAATGTTTATTCTATGAACTCAAGTTAACTTTTTTAAAACATACAGTGAACATCTTAGCAACCATTAATTCAAATACAACCCCCAAAGAATACAACACTAAGTAATCCTTACTTTCCTTTTAACATCCATAAGACTTTTAAAAAACTTTTAACAGAAGCACACCAGGTTTCAATTCACTACTGAAAACAGTTATAACTCTGAATTCACCAAATGATCAAGAGGTAGTCTTTACATGGCAGAGAGACCAACATTACACATTCTGTGGCTGACTGCAGCTCCAACACTGAAACAAAACCAAGAAAACACAGACACACCCAAGCTTTTCTCAAAGTGGAACTAAAAAGAAGACAGCCCAGCTCCACCCACACTCTGACACCACTGCAGTAATAAACACCCATTTCTTAAAGGTACACCCACTACAGTTATTCTATAAAAAACACCCATTTCTTAAAGGTACTCTCACACGACACCAGGAGGTGATCAAGCATGTCCCTCTACAAGCACCTGCAGATGGCAGGCCACTCTACACAAACCAAAAGGGGTTCCACTCGATGAGTGTGCAGCTGATATATGACCATCAGCTGCGCATCATGCACGTCTGCAACCAATACCCGGGCAGTGTGCTCAACGCCTTCATCCTGGCACATTCGACGATTCCTGACACGTTCAAGTTGCCCATGCGGCTGGGGGGTTGGCTCCTGGCTGATAGGGGTTACCCGCTGTGGTCATGGCTGATGAAACCAATCCGGAGGCTAAACCGATGCAGAGTTCCGCTGCAACGATGCCCATACAGAAACCAGGTCCCTGATCATGCGGTGCTTTGGTCTTCTGAAGCCCCTCTGGAGGGGGCCTCCAGCTTAAAGCTGAGAGAGTCTCCACATCGTGGCTACCTGCTGTGTACTCCATAACATCGGCAGCAAAGGGGCAGCAGAAGGGCGACGTACTGGACGAGTAGGAGGAACACCAAGTCTCGACCGATGAGGAGGATGCGAGGAGGGCAAGGTTGGGCAGGACATGGGGCCCAGGCTGGCAAGGCAGGCCGCACGATATGTGCGCCAGGGCCAACATGCATGTGAAGCCCCGATCGCCTCCAGGTTCACCAACTGGGGGGTGCGGAGGGCGGGGGCGGGGGCGGTTCTGGCCAGTGGCAGGGACACCAGATCCCACCCCTCAGCCCCCCCTCCACGGACAGGAGGTGGGGGGTTGGTGGAAGTCTGAGGTGCTGCAGTGTTCCGGCACCTCCCCTGTGGGGGTCACCGGTTGGGGCCCCATCACCTCCTCCTCCCTCAGGCTGCCCGATGGCCCTTGGGCTACTCCATGGTTCGGGGGTGCCCGATATCTCCTGAGGCTCTCCCACCACTTAGCGCTGCCAGTCCTGGAGGCCCGCTCTGGTCTCGACCAGGATCTGCATGTTCGCGGCCATGGCGCACAGGGAGTGGACATCTCTGTCTAGGACTTTGCCATATCACTCTGTGACTGGGCCTCCTCCCTTCTGTGTCTGCACCACATCGGTCAGAGCCTGGGCAATGTTGCCGATGTTCCCAGCCATGGCCTGTTGTGACTGGGCCATGCTAGGAGTGCCGCTGCGATTTCCAGGTGGCTCCAGCACATGGTTGCCTGTGAGGCGGCAACCCTGTCCTGGTTGTACATGGCACAGAATGTCCCAGGCCTTGGACATGCTGATCCATAGCCAAAACCGTTGCCCCCAATGCCTCCACCATGGACACCACCCTTGTGGTGTTGGCCTGGGTGGCACGCATGGTCGGCACCACCTCCTGCTGCTGCATACAGTTGGACCCCTCCAACTGCACCTGCAGGTACTGGATGCTCACCGACAACCCATCACGTAGTCCCTGGCTCTGCGATTGCTTCTCCACTATAGATGGAACTGTCCGTTCCAGAAGCCTGAAACCTATCTGAATGGCAGCTAGTCCCTGGGGTCAGTCTGTCCTCTGCCACATGCGCTCAGATACAGCGGATGGCGGCGGCTGGCAGTCTCCTTCCCGGGCCCGGGTACAGGGTCATCTGCTTCTCCTCCACCGCGACCATGAAGGTCTCCAGCTCAGCGTCGGTGAATCTTGGGGCCGTGCGTTTTGCTGCCATCTTGTCTGCCTCCTGAGTGTCAAACGCAAAACCTACAAATCTCACCGTTTCTCATTGGAATCGATTGTGTTCCACGCGGTGTCGTTGCAAGCCCCTTAACAGTAGCGGAATCGGTCCAGGTGCAGCGACCGTTTTGCTGTCGTGGAACTCCACAAATTCTGCACCGGCATCAACACTCGTCTCAGAAACGGAGGATCCCGCCCTTTGAGTGTTTCATGATGCTTTACGGCATGGATAGATAAGTGAGTGCCAGCAAGTGAACATTAAAACACAATTTCCATGTGAGACACTCCTGGTTACCCTCTATCCAGTGGTCTGCATGGTGACTGTAAAAAATAGTAGGGACTGGACAAGGAATGTTATAAGGACTAGCCTTAAAGTTTTGTACCTGAATGCGTGGACCATTTGAAATAAAATGGATGAATTAGCTGCACAGATAGATGTAAAGGGCTATGATGTAGTTAGAATTACAGAGACATGGCTCCAAAGTGACCAACGATGCGAACTAAACATTGAGGGCTATTCAGTTTTCAGGAAGGACAGACAGAAAGGAAAAGCTGGTGGAGTTGCATTGTTGATTAAAGAAGATATTGAGCCAACATTGAGGAAAGATATTAGTACAGATGAAGTGTAATCTGTCTGGGTCGAGTTAAGAAACTTCAAGGAGCAAAAAACATTCATAGGGGTGGTATACAGACCACCAAACTACAGTGGTAATGTTGGGAATAGCATTGGACAGGAAATCAGAGGAACATCTGTGATTATGGGTGACTTTAAACTGCATAAAGATTGATTAAAAACTAATGTAGGCCCCTTATAGTCAGAAACAGGGGAATTCATAACAAGGACCAAAGAAATGGCTGAGGAAATAAATTCGTACTTTGCTTCTGCCTTCACAAAGGAAGGCATGAATAATGTACCGTAAGTTCTAAGAAACACAAGTTTTAGTGAGGAGCTGAAGGAAATTAGTATTAGTAAAGAAATAGTTTGGGGAAAATAATGGGATTGAAGGCGGACAAATCTCCAGGGCCTGATAATCTTCATCCCAGAGTACTTAAGAAAGTGGCCCTGGAAATAGTAGATCCATTGGTGGTCATTTCCCAAATTCTTTGGGCTCTGGAATGGTTCCTACAGATTGGAATGTAACCCCGCTATTTAAAAAGGAGAAGAAGAGAAAACAGGGAACTATAGACCAGTGAGCCTAATGGCAGTAGTAGGGAAGTTGCTCGAGTCCATTATCAAGGATTTCATAGCATAGCATTTGGAAAGCAGTGATGTAATCAGACAAAGTCAGCATGGATTTATGACTAATCTAAATGAAAATGAAAATGAGAAAAATCTAATAGAATTCTTTGAAGATGTAACTCGTAGATTTGATCAGGGAGAACTGGTGGATAGGGTTTCAGAAGGCTTTTGACAATGTCTCACATGGCAGATTGACATGTAAAGTTAAAGTGCATTGGATTCTGGGTGGTGCCTTGAGATGGATAGAAAGCTGGTTAGCAGTGTTGTGTTATGTACTCTGGGATAACACAGGCTGCAACTCGATGCAGCTTTGAATAAAAGATAGTCCAGACTTTGAAGGAAGTTCAATGTAATTTATTGAACCATTAGCACAGTTCTCTATGAGGTTGACTCTCCTGCTAATCTTGCTATAGTAACTCAGTCTAACTAACCTGTCTGCTCTAAGCCACGTGGTGGGTGTGATGCTTCTGATCTGCCCCTGTCTTACTCTCTAAGTGTCGCCTGTGGAAAGAGACAGAGCATGTTTGCTATGTCCTTATATATGGGTTGTGTAATGCCCCCTTGTGGTCGTGTCACCTCTGGGTGTCTTGACTGCCCATGGGTCGTGTCCTATTCTATGTGTTCATTAGCTGTATGTCTGCATGTCATGACGTCTCCGGTGCTCCCTCTAGTGTTTACTTAGTTGTAGTGTATTTGCATTAACCCCTTGTGTATTTACAGTGATGCATATCACCACAAGCAGATAGGAAGCACAAAGTTGGAATGAATGGGTCTTTTTCTGATTGGCAGGCAGTGTCTAGTGGCGTACTGCAGGGATCTGTGTTAGGACCCCAACTGTTCACATTATATATCAATGATTTGGACGAGGAAACTAAACATATTATCTCCAAATTTGCAGATGATACTGTCATGTGAGAGTACCTTTAAGAAATGGGTGTTTATTACTGCAGTGATGTCAGAGAGTGGAGCTGGGCTATCTGTCAGCTTTTTACTTTCATTTTTGGCTGTTTGCTGCAGGGTGTGTTTTAGTTTCGTTTTCAGAGCTGGATAGCTGCAGTCGCAGATAGAACGTGTAATAGAGTCTCTCTCTGTAATCTAAAGATTGTAAATCGATCCTGGTGATTTAAAACTATTAACAGTAGTAACTTTAACCTGATATGCTTCTGGTAAAAGGTGTTTTAAGTCTTATGGATGTTAAAAGGAAAACTTAAAGGATTACTTAGTGTTGTATTCTTTGGGGGTTGTATTTGAATTGATGGTTGCTAAGATGTTCACTGTATGTTTTAAAAAGGTTAACTTGAGTTCATAGGATAAATTGTTTTGCTTTAAAAAATACTTTTCCATTTCTGCTCTACCGCACCTGTAGAGTGAGGTGTGTGCTCCCCATACCACAATCTATCAAAAGTCTTGGGTCAAGTGTATCCATGATACACTTTAGGGTTCTCTAGACCCTGGCCCATAACAAATTGGGGGCTCGTCCAGGTTAAAAGTCTATCTATTGGTTGGCTTTGTGAACGTAAAGACGGTGAGCATATTGTGGTTGCTTTTCAGGTGTGGTATTCTAATTTAAGTGGGGAGTGTGTTGTGGACAATGGCTCTTTCAGAGGCTCTGAAGTTTTTGGGGGTGGAGACGGTCACACGCAGTACCTCTAGGACAGAGACTAAAAGCAGACTGTTAGATTTGGCAAAAACATTGCAGTTAACATTACCTGACAAAATGCGAAAAGATGAGGTCATTATGGCGGTGGCTAAGCATTTAAAGTTGCCTGAGATACAGTTTGACTCATTGGAAATGGGAAAAATTCAGTTACAAATTAAACAAATGGAACATGAAAAGGAATTAAAGCAGCTTGAATACGAAAGAGAGAGAGAGGAAAAAGAAAGAAAAAGAGAGAGCGAGGAAAAAGAGAGAGAAGAAAGGAAAACAGAAAGAATAGCCCAAGCAGAACGAAAAGAAAGAGAAAGAGAGATACAGATCAGGGAAAATGATAAAGAGTGAGAGTTTGAACTTCAGAAAATGGCCATGAAACATGACAGTCAGTTAAAATTGGCAGACGTAAAGGGAAACGTACAGTTGGTGGATAGTGATGAGGATAGAGAAAAAGAGCTTCATAGTCGAAGACTTGGTGGGAATCTATTTAAATATGTCCAAACATTGCCAAGGTTTGACGAGAAGGAGGTAGAAGCCTTCTTATTTCATTTGAGAAGGTAGCTAAACAAATGAAATATCCACAGGACGTGTGGGTATTACTGATTCAAACAAAGCTGGTAGGTAGGGCTTGTGAAGTGTTTGCATAACTACCGGAGGAGGTATCTGGGACGTATGAGGAGGTGAAAAAAATCCATCTTAGATGCATATGAACTAGTGCCTGAAGCCTACAGACAAAGGTTTAGAAATTTAACGAAAGAATTTGGTCAAACATACATGGAGTTTGAAAGGCTCAAACAGAGTAATTTTGATAGGTGGATAAGGGCTTTGAAAATAGACCAAACGTATGAAGCTCTCAGAGAAATTATACTTTTGGAGGAGTTTAAAAATTCAATTCCTGATGTAGTGAGAACTCATGTGGAAGAACAGAGGGTTAAAACTGTGAGATTAGAAATGGCAGATGATTATGAATTAGTTCATAAATCAAAGCTTGGTTTCCGACATCAGTTTCAGCCTGTGAGGGATAGAAACTGGGGACATGAGAACTACTCAAGTGGTAAAGGTAAAGGTGATCTGATGGGAGATAATAAGGAGAGTGTACCTCAGATTTAAAAAGAAATCCAGGAGGGTGGAAAAGAAATGAAAAGTTTCAAATGTTTTCACTGTAATAAACTAGGCCATGTAAAGTCACAGTGTTGGTGATTGAAGAAAAGCACTGGGAAGGCTGATGTGGTAAAACAGGATAACACAGTGGGGTTTATTAAAGTGGTAAAGGAAAGCCCAAGTAAAGGAGGTGCAAAAGATTGTGCAGCCTGATCAAGAGGTGATTGGTAAGAAGGTGCCAGATCTCTTTAAATAATTTACTTGTGTGGGTAAAGTTTACTCATGTGTATCAGCAGGAGCAGGTAAAGATGTTACAATTTTAAGAGATACGTGAGCTAGTCAATCTTTAACAGTAAGAGATGAGGATTTATGTAGTTTGGGAAGAATGCTACCAGAAAAAGTGGTAATATGTGGAATTCAGGGTGAGAGGAATAGTGTTCCATTATATAAGGTAAGGTTGGAAAGTCCCGTGAAGAGTGGTGATGTGGTAGGAGGAGTAATAGAGAAACTATCTTGTCCAGGAATACAGTTTATCTTGGGGAATGATATCGCTGGATCGCAGGTGGGAGTGATGCCTACTGTGGTTGATAAGCCAGTGGAAAATCAGACAACTGAAGTGTTGAAGGACGAATATCCTGGGATTTTTCCGGATTGTGTAGGAACAAGGTCGCCAAGTCACAGGTTAAGACAAGAGGAGAAATCAAAGAGTGAAGATGAAGTTGAAGTGCAATTATCAGAAACGATTTTTGATCAGGTGTTTGAAAAAAACCAAGAACAGGTGGAGGATGAGGCGGATATTTTTAGTTCAGGAAAATTGGCGGAGTTACAACAAAAAGATATAGAAATAAACGGATATATCAGAAAGTATACACAGAAGAGGGATTTCAGTGTATACCAGAGTGTTATTACCGTAAAAGTGATGTCTTGATGAGAAAATGGAGACCTTTACATATGCAGGCGGATGAAAAGTGGGCAGAAGTTCATCAAGTAGTATTGCCGGTAGGGTTTAGAAAGGAGATGTTGTGAGTTGCACATGAGGTGCCAGTGGGAGGTCATTTGGGAATAAGAAAAACTCAAGCTAAAATCCAGAAACATTTTTATTGGCCTGGACTACATAAAGATGTAGTTAAATTTTGTCAATCATGTCACACATGTCAAGTGATAGGGAAACCTCAAGCAGTGATAAAACCAGCACCCTTAATACCCATTCCAGCATTTGAGGAACCTTTTACAAGGGTCCTAATTGATTGCGTAGGACCGCTTCCTGAAACGAAAAGTGGGAATCAATATCTTTTGACTATAATGGATGTGTCTACTAGGTTCCCAGAGGCCGTTCCAGTACGTAATATTACAGCTAAAAAGATTGTGGAGGAGTTACTTAAATTCTTTACTAGATATGGACTACCACAGAAATGCAATTGGATCAAAGATCGAATTTTACCTCAAGGTTATTCAAAGAAGTTATGGATAGCTTAGGAATAAAACAATTTAAATTAACTGCGTACCATCCAGAATCGCAGGGAGCTTTAGAAAGGTGGCATCAGACATTAAAGACAATGTTGAGGGTGTATTGTCAAGATTATCCAGAGGATTGGGATAAAGGAATTCCATTCGTACTGTTTGCAATTAGGGATGCATCTAATGAATCAAACAAATTCAGTCATGAAGTAAGATGACCACTTAAATTGATTAAGGAAAAATTGGTGAGTGAGAAATCGGAAATTACATAATTGGATTACGTGTCACATTTTAGGAAATGATCAAATAGAGCAGGTGAATTGGCGAGACAACATTTTAAAGTTGCACAGAATGTGATGAAACGGGTAGCGGACAAGAAATCCAAAGTTCGTAGTTTTGCCAGTGGAGATAAAGTTTTAGTGTTGTTGCCAGTGGCAGATGAACCTTTAAAAGCAAGGTTTTGTGGACCTTATCAGATTGGAAGGAAATTAATTGAGGTGAATTATGTGGTAAAAACACCAGATAGAAGGAAAACTCACTGAGTGTGTCATGTGAATATGCTTAAAAGGTCCTTTGAAAGGGGTGGAAAGAAAAAGGAGTATGTTTTAATGATTCTAACTCAAAGTGACGAACCAAATCCAGATGACTGTAAATTGGAAAACGAGGATGTTCTTAATAATTGGGATACATTGTTGAGTTACCCTCCAGAGGAAAAACAAACTGACCTGAAAGAGTTATTGATATCACATGGGCAAGTTTGTAGAGATAAATTGGGAAGTACTAAAATGGCTACACATGATGTAGATGTGGGAAATGCTGTTCCAATCAAACAACATCCATACAGACTTAACCCTTTAAAATTGGCACAGGTTAACAAAGAGATTAAGAGAATGCTTAAAAATGGCATAATTGAAGTGGGTTGCAGCCAATGGAGCTCACCCATAGTGATGATACCAAAACCGGATGGTACCCAACGGTTGTCTGTGGACTATAGAAAGGTTAATGCACTTACAAGAACGGACTCTTATCCTGTCCCACGTTTGGAGGATTGCATTAAGAAAGTGGGACAATCAGCTTTTATTTCTAAATTGGATTTATTTAAGGTTACTGGCGAAGGAGATTTCAGCTTTTGTGACTCCAGATGGTATAAACCAATTCAAAGTTGTGCCATTTGGCATGAAAAACGCCCCAGCCACATTTCAATGGTTAACTAACAAAGTCGTCTCAGGATTATCCAATTGTGCGGTACACATCGACGATCTGGTAATTTTCAGCCAGACATGGAAAGAACATTTAAAACATCTGATGGAGCTTTCCGATCGACTTCAGGAGGCGGGTTTGGTGATAAACCTAGCCAAAAGTGAATTTGGAAAAGCCCAAGTCACTTCCCTTGACCATACAATCGGACAGGGTCGAATGGTCACACGGGATGTGAAACCAATAGTTATTGAGGAGTTTCTGATACCCTCAAGATGAAGGGAAATAATGAGAGTTCTTGGCATGAATGGATTTGATCGAACATTTGTGCAAAGGTTTTGTCGCGTGATTGCTCCACTGATGGACTTGCTGAAGAAGCGTAACAAATTCCAGTGGACAGCGGAGTGGCAACAGGCAGTTGACTGCCTGAAAGCTGTGATAACCAAAGCTCCTGTGTTGGAGAATTACAAGGGACTTTGTGATCAGATTGAACTAAAGTATCTCACTTTAAAGAGAAATGCCGAAATGGACGGATCGTGCAGAGACCTTCTTGTTCAACGAGACTGTCAATCGAGAAGGATTTCAATTGGAGGAAGAAAAACAAAAAAAATGGACTATATTATTATACCTGTTTGCGTGTGTTGTTTTTTTTGAAACAAAACGTCTATTTACTGCGTGCGTTTCTTAAAGGATAGTGAAAAGGTGAAAAATAAAACCATCTTGAAGTTGATGGTTTATTTTTTTTCTTGGGGGGAGGTGTCATGTGAGAGTACCTTTGAGAAATGTGTGTTTATAAATGGGTGTGTATATAAGTATCTGTAGTCAGAGTACCTTTAAGAATTGGGTGTTTATTACTGCAGTGATGTCAGAGAGTAGGTGGAGCTGGGCTGTCTGTCATCTTTTTACTTTCGTTTTAGGCTGTTTGCTGCAGGGTGTGTTTTAGTTTTTAGTTTTCGGAGCTGGATAGCTGCAGTCACAGCCAGAAGGTGTATTAGAGTCTCTCTCTGTGATCTAAAGACTGTAAATCGATCCTGGTGATTTCAAACGAATAACAGTAGTGACTTTAACCTGATGTGCTTCTGTTAAAAGGTGTTTTAAGTCTTATGGATATTAAAAGGAAAGCGTAAAGGATTAGTTAGTGTTGTATTCTTTGGGAGTTGTATTTGAATTGATGGTTGCTAAGATGTTCACTGTATGTTTTAAAAAGGTTAACTTGAGTTCATAGGATAAATTGTTTTGCTTTAAAAAATACTTTTCCATTTCTGCTCTACTACACCTGTAGAGTGGGGCGTGTGCTCCCCATACCACAATCTATTAAAAGTTGTGGGTCAGGTGAACTCCATGATACACTTTGGGGTTCTCTAAACCCTGGCCCATAACAAACTGGGGGCTCGTCCAGGTTAAAAGTCTATCTATTGGTTGGCTTTGTGAACGTAAAGACAGTGAGGGGTGAGCACATTGTGGTTGCTTATCAGGTGTGGTATTCTAGTTTAAGTGGGGAGTGTGTTGTGGACAATGGCTCTTTCAGAGGCTCTGAAGTTTTTGGGGGTTGTATTTGAATTTATGGTTGCTAAGATGTTCACTGTATGTTTTAAAAAGGTTAACTTGAGTTCATAGAATAAACATTGTTTGGCTTTAAAAAATACTTTTCCATTTCTGCCATACCACACCTGTAGAGTGGGCCTTGTGCTCCCCCTACCACAATCTATTGAAAGTTGTGGGTCAGGTGAACTCCATAATACACTTTGGGGTTCTCTAAACCCTGGCCCATAACAATACAAAGTTGGGCGGGAGGGGAGCTGTGAGGAGGATGCAGAGATGCTTCAGTGGGATTTGGACAAGCTGAGTGAGTGGGCACATGCGTGGCAGATGCAGTTTAATGTGGAATAAATGTGAGATTATCCGCCTTGGTAGCAAAAATAGGAAGGCAGATTATTATTTGATTGGGTATAAATTGAGAGAGGTGGCTACTCAGCGAGACCTTGGTGTCCTTGTGCATCAAGTCGCTGAAAGTGAGCGTGCAGGTACAGCAGGCAGTAAAGCAGGTCAATGGAATGTTGGCCTTCATCGAGAGTGGATTTGAGTATAGAAATAGAGATGTTTTACTGAAATTGTATAGGGCATTGGGTGAGGCCACATCTGGAGTATTGTACATAGTTTTGGTCTCCCTATCTGGAGAAGGATGTTTTTGCTATGGAGGCGAAGGTTTACCAGGCTGATCCCTTGGATAGCGGGAC
The DNA here is from genome assembly GCF_047496885.1 of Scyliorhinus torazame. NCBI lineage: Eukaryota > Metazoa > Chordata > Chondrichthyes > Carcharhiniformes > Scyliorhinidae > Scyliorhinus > Scyliorhinus torazame. The sequence continues at coordinate 74,027,199 of NC_092723.1, forward strand.
TGTCATATGAGGAGAGACTAAGTCGGTTACGATTACATTCATTTGAGTTTAGAAGAGTGAGAGGGGATCTCATAGAAAATAATAAAATTCTAGTAGGATTGGACACAGTAGATTCAGAAAGAATGTTCCTGATGGTGGGGGAGTCCAGAAGTAGGGGCCATAGTTTGAGCATAAGGGGTGAACCTTTAGGACTGAGGTGAGGATAAATTTCTTCACCCAGAGAGTGGTGAATCTGTGGAATTCGCAACCTCAGAAAATAGCTGAGGCCAAATCTTTATGTAATTTCAGAAAGGAATTAGATATGGATCTTGGGGCTAAACGGATCAAGCGACATGGGGGAAGGTGGGATCAGGGAATTGAACTTGTTGATCAGCCATGTTCATAATGAATGGCGGAGCAGGCTCAAAGGGCTGATTGGCCTCCTCCTGCATCTTTTTTCTACGTGACCATGGATGAGCAAGACATAACTTCAGACAGACCACAGGATATTTGCATCCCTTCAGCAAACTCAGTACATGTTGATGAGTAAGGGAGAAAAGAAGGCAGGTTACAGAGTGCCTCATGTTTACTCACTGCCAGTGCTTGGAGATGGGACCTGTTGCTTCTTATTGGACCATATAAGAATTCTGAAGCAACACATAGTTCAGAATTACCTTGTTCTTACCAGTCTCTAGCAGGTGAAAGATATACCAGGAACCCGCTAATGTGGCACATGCATCATGCTGACTTGAGCGAATGAAGGCTGGCTGTCCATAAGAGAATGAAAACAGAAAGTGATTAGTCTTCATTACAAAATCTTTTATTTTTATATTAGTGCATGTTATAATACCTAATATATTCTTCCAGGTTTGCTGACAGAAATCCAGTGTAAATCTAAACGTTTGCGGAAAAACACCAAGCAAGTCATGGACCTTTTCTGTAGCATAAAAGTGGAGGAAGATGGGGTTGACAGCAAACAGGTTTCATCTACAACCAAGGCTGGGAAGGTAATGATTTGGGTTTAGTATGAGAAAAACTCACTGTGTATATCTTGCTTGTCATGATATTCCCTATTTTGAAAGGACATTGCTTCTTGGTAAGATATTTTTTCTGTTGAGCAAGAGGAACTAGAGGAGTTACACATTATTTTGTCCATCCATGAGTACATTCATCACATTTGCACACATTTCTCATGGGTCCGATACTGTTGTGTAAAACTCAAAAGTGTACGCTGAGACTCTTTGAAAGACATAATTCAAACATTGTACAGATCCATTACCCTTTTGCATATATTCTTAAATGAATCGTAAGTTTGGCCTCCATCTTTACAATGGATTTTTAAATTATAACTTAATGAAGTGCTTAGCACCATTTTTCTACTGTAACATGCTTTATAAATGTAGATTGTTGCTGCTTATGTGTTGCTATTGTTGTTTCCAGGATGAGGTTTCTCCAACAACCAGGAGCAGCCTGACTGCCCTGTGATCTGTTTGAAGTCTTGTTTTGTTCATGCGCTGTATCACTGGTGATGTACCATTAATCCACTGCTAGACGATGAGAGCGAGAGAACATAGGCTTTATTACACAAGAACTTGCCTGCCTGAGATCGCTGTAACAACTGAGCGCCACCCCCAGGCGGCAGGTCTATATATCATCCGGGGGGGGCGGAGCCAGAGGTGGAGCCCACCAGGGTTCCAGTACACTACATGGAAAAGGGATCATATTACAGTACGCTACAGACAACTTATTCTGGTGAATACATTCACCACATTCACCCCCTGTTACAAAAATGAAGTCCAGCAGGGGTGAAGTGGGGTCATCAAATGTTCAGTCTGTCTGGAGCCGGGCTGTTCTATTCAACCTCCTCAGCCCTGGCGGTGTGGCGGGTACTGCCAATGTAGTCGTTGACTCTGGGAGCGTGTTGAGTGGAGCTTCGGTCCGGCGTGTCGGCGACGGTTGAGGAGTGGGGTAGGCAGGGGGGAGGTGGATGGCGGCAGGGGGTGGTGGATAGCGGTAAGGGGGAGGTGGATGGGGGCAGCGTAGGCTCGGGACAGTACAGGAGCCTCGGGAGGCGTAAAGAGTTGGGGGGGTGGCGGTAGGCAGGGGGGTGGGCGCGTTGGCATGGGATCCAGCAGGGGCCAGGTCCCGGAGGGAGACGTATCTTGCCGTCCGTCTTGGTGCACGACGTAGGCGTATTGGGGGTTGGCGTGCAGCAGCTGGACCCTCTCGACCAGTCTTATGGCTCCTTGTATGCTTCCGGAGAAGGACAGGTCCCGGAGTTGTCAGCCAGGATGGAAGCGAGACCCGGGAGATGGACTTCCTAGGGAAGACAAACAAACGGTTGTGAGGAGTCTCGTTCGTGGCTATGCAGAGGAGCGATCTAATGGAGTGGAGCGTGTCAGGGAGGACCTCCTGCCAGCGGGGAATCGGGAGACTTCTAGACCAGAGGGCAAGAAGGACGGCCTTCCATACCGTCGCGTTCTCCCTCTCCATCTGCCTGTTTCCCTGCGGGTTGTAACTCGTAGCACTGCTCGAGGCGATGCCCTTACTGAGCAGGTACTGACGCAGCTCATCGTTCATGAATGAGGTGCCCCGGTCACTGTGGATGTATGCAGGGAAACCGAGCAGGGTGAAGATGCTGTGCAGTGCCTTTATAACAGTGGCCAAGGTCATGTCGGGACATGGGATAGCGAAGGGGAAGCGGAAGTGTTCGTCAACGATGATTAGGAAGTATATATTACGGTTGGTGGAAGGGAGTGGCCCTTTGAAGTCGATGCTGAGGCGCTCAAAGGGCCGGGAGGCCTTTACCAGGTGGGTCTTGTCTGGCCGGTAGAAGTGCGGCTTACACTCCGCGCAGACTTGACAATCCCTGGTCATGGCCGTGAAGTAGGGCAAGTTGCGGGCTTTAATAAAGTGGATAAGCCGAGTGACCCCCGGGTGACAGAGGTCATTGTGGATAGCCCGAATTTGGTCGTCTTGCGCGCTGACGCATGTGCCACGGGACAGGGCATCTGGGGGCTCGTTGAGCTCCCCAGGACGATACTTAATATCGTAAGTATAGGTGGAGAGCTTGATTCTCCACCTCAAGATTTTGTCGTTTTTTATTTTGCCCCCTTGTGCTTGTCAAAAATATAGGCAACCAACCGTTGGTCGGTGACGAGGGTGAACCTCCTACCGGCTAGGTGGTGCCTCCAATGCGGCACAGCTTCCACAATGGCTTGCGCTTCCTTCTCAATAGAGGAGTGGCGAATCTCGGAGGGGTGGAGGGTTCTAGAAAAGAAGGCTACCGGCCTGCCCGCCTGGTTGAGGGTGGCGGCCAGGGCGACGTCTGACGCATCGCTCTCTACCTGGAAAGGGATGGACTCATCCACTGCGTGCATCGCGGCTTTGGCAATATCTGCCTTGATGCGGCTGAAGGCCGCGCGGGCCTCAGCCGTCAGGGGGAATATAGTGGCTTTGATAAGTGGGCAGGCTTTGTTCGCATAGTTGGGGACCCACTGGGCTGTTATTGAAGATATGGAAAGATGTGTCATTTGAAACATGGAAGTCTGGCAATATCTGGTCTGAGGGAAACATGAGAGAATACAGGGAAAGATCCCACAAAGGGTTAACAGCAGCTGCAAAGAGCAGGATTGTAAAATGCAGATAACCTTGGTCAAGCAGGCTTAGCAAACAAGACAACCAGGATTTTGAATGAAACCAAAAACAATGGCTCACACCTTCATTGAAAGTAACTATCTTAGTAAGGATCCGGAAAAGAAAGGATGAGGTTCTAGGTGTGAAATTTTGCTAATACCAGGTAAATTAAAGAAAACTGGAGACTATCAGTATACGAGAAACATAATTCAAAGCCAAAATCAAAATCAAAATTATGAGCTGAGGACACAATTGGAAAATAAAACTACAGAAATGACAGGAATTAAAAGTAACACCTCTTGAAGTCAAAGCATTTTGAACATCACAAAGGAAACAATGTAATCAGATCTATGTTGTATTAGAATGTTTAGATCAAAGATACTTTTTACAATCAAAGAAAATCAAGAGTTACTTTACAATAAAGTCATAAAAACTAGATAACTGTTAGAAAAATATATAAACGATTTCCGGTTGCGGCTATGTGGAGCTAAGTCGCAGATTCGGCAGCTCCTGCAAAAAACGGACTTTGGGGCTCTTTTCAGGGCCCCCAATGGCATTTTTTCGACGTTTCCCGTTGTGGGAAGGAGAGTACAATAGTTCCCCGACAGTATATGGCTTTTACCAGGAGCGGGGCGACTAAGAAAGTGGTGGTGGACCCGAAGAAGGTGCGAGGGAAGAAGAACAAAATGGCGGTGGGCGGGGACCAGGCAGTGTGGATGCAGTGGACGCAGGAGAAACAGGAGGTTATTCACCGCTGCTTTCGAGAGATTAAAGCGGCCCTGCTTGAGCCGATGAAGGCTTCTATTGATAAGCTGCTGGAGACATAGACGGCCCAGGGGGTGGCCCGACAAAAGATCTCCGACAACGAGGGCGAGATCTTAGGCCTGGCGGTAAAGGTGGAGGTGCACAAGGTGCTCCACAAGAAATGGCAGGAGCGATTCGAGGAGATGGATAATCGGTCGAGGCGGAAGAACTTGCGGATTCCGGGCCTCCCGGAGGGGCTGGAGGGGCCGCACGTGGGGCCTATGTGGTCACCATGTTGAACTCGCTGATGGGAGCGGGGTCCTTCCAGGGGCCCCTGGAGCTGGAAGGGGCCCATAGTGTGCTGGCGAGGAGGCCCAAGGCTAACGAGCCTCCGCGGGCGGTGCTGGTGTGGTTTCATCGGTTCGCTGATCGGGAGTGTGTGCTCAGGTGGGCCAAGAAGGAGAGGAGCAGCAGGTGGGAGAACGCAGAGGTTCGAATATACCAGGACTGGAGTGCGGAAGTGACGAAGAGGAGGGCCGGGTACAATCGAGCGAAGGCGGTGCTGCACAGGAAGGGGGTGAAGTTTGGCATGTTGCAGCCTGCGTGACTGTGGGTCACCTACAAGGACCTGCACCATTATTTTGAGTCTCCGGACGAGGTGTGGGCCTTTGTTCAGGCCGAGAAGTTGGACACAGTTTGAGGGTTGGGATGGGTGTTTGGGGATTGCGGTTGATATGTTACCTTTTGAGGGAGGGTCCTTTGCTCTTGTTTTTTTCTTTCTGGTTTGGGAATCGAGTTGCTGCTGCTATGGTCAAGGGGGAGCTGGAGCGAGTGGGGGGGGTCGAGACGGGGATCTGCCGCCGTGGGGAACAGGCCGGGCGTGGGGTGCGGGCGCGTGGCTGGCCGAGGAGGGGTTATGGCTAGTCGGTGGGGGAGGGGGGCGGGTAGCCCCCTGATCCGGCTGATAACCTGGAATGTAAGGGGACTGAATGGGCCGGTCAAGCGGGCCCACGTGTTCGCGCACCGGAAGGGGCTGAAGGCGGATGTCGTCATGCTCCAGGAGACACACCTGAAGGTGGCAGACCAGATAAGATTGAGGAAAGGGTGGGTAGGTCAGGTGTTCCATTCGGGGCTGGATGCCAAAAATCGAGGGGTGGCGATCTTGGTGGGAAAGAAGGTATCGTTCGAGGCATCGAGCATTGTGGCAGACAATGGCGGTAGGTACGTAATGGTTAGTGGTAAGTTGCAGGGAGAGAGGGTGGTACTGGTCAATGTGTATGCCCCGAACTGGGACGATGATGGTTTTATGCGGAGCATGTTAGGTCAGATCCCAGACTTGGAAGTGGGGGGCCTGATAATGGGGGGAGACTTTAACACGGTGTTGGATCCGGCACTGGATCGCTCCAGGTCTAGGACGGGTAGGAAGCCGGCGGCGGATAAGGTGCTGAGGGGGTTTATGGACCAGGTGGGAGGGGTGGACCCTTGGAGATTTGCAAGGCCGGGGGCTGGGGAATTTTCATTCTTCTCACATGTCCATAAGGCTTATTCCCGGATTGACTTTTTTATTTTGAGCAGGGCGCTGATATCGAGAGTAGAGGATACTGAGTACTCGGCGATAGCCATTTCGGATCACGCCCCGCATTGGGTGGACTTAGAGCTGGGGGAGGAGAGGGACCAGCGCCCGTTGTGGCGTTTGGAGGTGGGGCTGTTGGCGGACGAGGAGGTGAGTGAGCGCATCCGAGGAAGCATAGAGAGGTACCTGGAGGCCAACGATAACGGGGAGGTCCGAGTGGGGATAGTATAGGAGGCGCTGAAGGCGGTGGTTAGGGGAGAGCTGATCTCCATTAGGGCCCACAAGGAGAGGAGGGAGCAGAGGGAGAGGGAGAGGCTGGTTGGGGAGATGGTCAGGGTAGACAGGAGGTATGCGGAGGTACCTGAGGAAGGACTGTTGAGGACGAGGCGCAGCCTCCAGGCCGAATTCGACCTGGTGACCACCAGGAAGGCGGAGGTGCAGTGGAGGAAGGCCCAGGGGCGATTTATGAGTATTGGGAAAAGGCAAGCCGGATGCTGGCGCATCAGCTTCGGAAGCGGGACGCAGCTACGGAGATCGGGGAAGTTAAGGACAGGGGAGGGAGTGTGGTGCGGAGTGGGGTTGGCATCAATGGGGTCTTCAGGGACTTTTATGAGGAATTGTATTGGTCCGAGCCCCTATCGGAGGAGGGAGCGATGGGCCGCTTTCTGGACCAATTGAGGTTTCCGAAGGTGGAGGAGGGACTGGTGGAGGGATTGGGGGCCTCAATTGGGCTGGAGGAGCTGACCAAAGGGATAGGGAGCATGCAGGCGGGGAAGGCACCGGGGCCCGACGGTTTCCCGGTCGAATTCTATAAAAAATATATGGACCTGTTGGGCCTGTTGCTAGTTAGGACCTTTAATGAGGCAAAGGAGGGGGGGGGGTGGCATTGCCCCCGACGATATCCCGGGCACGGATCTTCTTGATCCTGAAGCAGGACAAGGATCCCCTGCAGTGTGGGTCTTACAGGCCGATTTCATTGCCAAATGTAGATGCCAAGGTGCTGGCGAAAGTCTTAGCCACGAGGATTGAGGATTGCGTGCCGCAGGTCATCCACGAAGACCAGACGGGGTTCCTGAAGGGGAGGCAGTTGAACGCGAATGTGCGGAGGCTTCTGAACGTTATTATGATGCCGGCGGGGGAGGGGGAGGCGGAGATAGTGGTGGCGATGGACGCTGAGAAAGCCTTCGATAGGGTGGAGTGGGGGTACCTGTGGGAGATGCTGAAGAGGTTTGGGTTTGGGGAGGGGTTTGGCAGGTGGGTCAGGCTGTTGTATGAGGTCCCGATGGCGAGTGTGGCCACGAACAGGAGGAGGTCTGAGTACTTTTGGTTGCACCGAGGGACGAGGCAGGGGTTTCCCCTGTCCCCCCTGCTCTTCGCACTGGCGATTGAACCCCTGGCTATGGCACTGAGGGAGTTGAGGAACTGGAGAGGGTTGGTGCGGGGTGGGGAGGAGCATAGGGTCTCGCTCTAGGCGGACGACTTGCTGTTATATGTGGCGGACCCAGTGGGGGGAATGCTGGAGGCAATGAGGATCCTCAGGGAATTCGGGGATTTCTCGGGGTACAAGCTCAACATGGGGAAGAGCGAGCTGTTCGTGGTTCACCCAGGGGACCAGGAGAGGGGGATTGGCAAGCTCCCACTAAAACGGGCGGAGAGGAGCTTCAGGTATTTGGGGGTCCAGGTGGCCAGGAGCTGGGGGGCCCTACATATGCTTAATTTCACAAGGCTGGTGGAGCAAATGGAGGAGGAGTTCAAGAGGTGGAACGTGTTGCCGCTGTCCTTGGCGGGTAGGGTGCAGTCAGTCAAAATGACGGTGCTCCCAAGGTTTTTGTTCCTGTTCCAGTGCCTCCCCGTGTTTATCCCGAAGGCCTTTTTTAGGCGGGTCAACAGGAGCATAATGGGGTTTGTGTGGGCGCGAGGGACTCCGAGGGTGAGAAGGGTGTTCCTGGAGCGGAGTAGAGATAGGGGGGGCCTGGTGCTGCCCAACTTCTGTGGGTACTACTGGGCCGCCAATGCAACGATGGTGCGCAAGTGGGTGATGGAGTGGGAGGGGGCTGCATGGAAGAGGCTGGAGACGGCGTCCTTTGTGGGTACGAGTCTGGGGCCGCTGGCATCGGCGCCGCTGCCGCTCCCTCCAAGGAGGTATACCACGAGCCCGGTAGTGGCGACTGCCCTCCAAATCTGGGGGCAGTGGAGGCGGCACAGGGGGGAAGTTGGGGCCTCGGTGTGGACCCCAATACGGGGGAGCCACCGGTTTGTCTAATGAAGGGTTTTCGGGGTGACACAAGGCAGAGATATGAAGGTTGGGAGACCTGTTTGTGGACGGGAAATTCGCGAGCTTGGGTGAGCTGGAGGAGAAGTATGGGCTCCCCCCGGGGAACACCTTCAGGTACCTACAGGTAAGGGCGTTTGCCAGGCGGCAGGTGGTGGAATTCCCGCGGCTGCTGCCACGCACAGTACACGACAGGGTGCTCTCGGGGGTGTGGGCGGGAGTGGGGAAGATCTCGGAAACTTACCAGGTGATGCAGGAGGAGGAGGAGGCCTCGGTGGTGGAGGTGAAAGGTAAATGGGAGTAGGAGTTGGGAGTGGAGATCGAGGACGGGACGTGGGCAGATGCCTTAGGGAGGGTGAACTCTTCATCTTCGTGCGCGAGGCTCAGCCTCATACAGTTTAAGATGCTGCACAGGGCACACATGACCGGGACAAGGATGAGCCATTTGTTTGGGGGTGAGGACAGGTGTGTTAGGTGCTCAGGGAGCCCAGAAAACCACACCCATATGTTCTGGGCATGCACAGCGCTGGAGGAATTTTGGAAAGGCATAGCGAGGACGGTGTCGAAGGTGGTAGGATCCAGGGTCAAACCGGGCTGGGGGCTCGCAATATTTGGGGAGGCAGAGGAGCATGGAGTGCAGGAGGCGAAAGAGGCTGGTATTCTGGCCTTTGCGTCCCTGGTAGCCCGACGGAGGATTCTTCTTCAGTGGCAGGACGCGAGGCCCCCAAGTGTGGAATCCTGGATCAACAATATGGCGGGGTTTATTAAGTTGGAGAGGGTGAAATCCGCCTTGAGATGGTCGGTACAAGGGTTCTTCAGGCGGTTGCAACCGTTCTTAGACTTCCTGGCAGAACGGTAGATATTGGTCAATGGCAGCAGCAACTCGGGGGGCGGGGGGGGGGTCTATTTGCTATGTTGGCTTTGTGTTAAGTCGGGATGTTAATTTATTATTTATGTACGGGGGGAGGGGGGTATGGAGGGTTGTTTTTTGACTGTGTTTTGTATTTAACCCTGTTGGGTTCCTTTTTCATTTTGTTATTGATATTCTGTGAAAACCTTAATAAAAATTATTTAAAAAAAAAAAAGAAGAACAATATATAAACCCGAAGAAAGGGAACAGCAGCCAGAACCAGAACCAGAACTCAGAGGGAGAGAGGGGAGAAGCATAGTCAGATTACAATCAGCTCGGCCATGGGAAAGAGACAGGGCAAAGCAGCCGAGCTAAAATAGCTAATACATCTAAGGAAGACTAGAATTTAAAGAATAGGCAGAGTCAGCTCAGAGACAGCCATCAGAATCAGCTCTCATAGTTCTGTACATGGGAAAGATAGGACACAGCAACCGAGCTCATCAGCGAATACATCGAAAGAAGACCAAATTTTCAAAAGAAAATTGATTGTCAAGTTGGGCCTGAAGGTCCCTTCAACCAACCACCAGATTTTAAAAAGAAAATTGATTGTCAAGTTGGGCCTGAAGGTCCCTTCAACCAACCAGAAGGATCCAGAAGCAAGATCTTTTTCCTTTCTGTAAAGAAAGTATTTGCAGCTTTTAAAATAAATAATATAATAATAAAAAAACTTAATTTAACCTGAAATAGTGGTTATTCCAAAGTCTACTTTACTTACTTAGCAATGCGGGACCCAGGATCGATGCTACTAAGTGGTAAGTAGATGAAATCTTCGGTGTATGTATGGGTAATACCGGGGGATCGCTTGAACACATAGTTTGACCTGAATAGCACCCACTGAAGCCTTTATCGGAGTCGGGGAGTGAGAATCCATGATCATCATTTAGAATGTCGGCCCTTTTTGGTATAGGGGGAATTCTAAGAATAGTGGTGAGTTTTCAAAAACAGGGCGTAGTAGGAAAAGAGCTCCAGACAGCATTTGAGGGCCTTGAGGCTGTGGGGAAAGGGAAGTTCTATGAGAGGGCGTATGCAGTCGGGGTCGGGACCTAGGACCCCATTTTGCACGACATAGCCAAGGATGGCTAGCCGGGTTGTGCGGAAAACGCACTTCTCTTTGGTATATGTGAGGTTGAGGGATTGGGCAGCCTGGAGGAACCTCTGGAGGTTGGCGTCGTGGTCCTGCTGATCATGGCCGCAGATGGTAACATTGTCCACATACAGGTATGTAGCCCGCAACCCGTACTGGTCCACGATTCAGTCCATCGTTCTCTGGAAAACCGAGACCCCATTAGTGACGTCGAACGGGACGCTGAGGAAGTGGAAGAGTTGGCCGGCTGCCTCAAAAGCAGTGTAGTGGTTCTCTTCCAGGCAGATCGGGAGCTGGTGGTAGGCAGACTTCAGATCTACTGTGGAGAACACCCGGTACTGTGCAATCTGGTTTACCATCTCCGCTATGCGGGGGAGGGGGTACGCATCAAGTTGCGTGAACCGATTAATGGTCTGGCTATAGTCCACTACCATCCGATTCTTCTCCCCGGTCCTGACAACCACCACGTGTGCTCTCCAGGGGCTGTTGCTGGCCTCCATGACCCCCTCCCTCAAGAGTCGCTGGACCTCCGACTTGATAAAAATCATGTCTTGTGCACTGTACCGCCTGCTCCTGGTGGCGACGGGCTTACAGTCGGGGGTGAGGTTCATGAAGAGGGAAGGGGGGGGGGGTGATCTTAAGGGTCGCGAGGCTACATACAGTGAGGGGGCTAGGGGTCCGTCGAATTTTAGGGTCAGGCTTCGGTGACTGCATTGGACGTCGGACATACAGTTTAAAACAGGCGTACTCAGCGCCCTGTATCATGAGGTTCACAACACAGTACCCCCGGATCTGCACTGAATGTGATCCGGAAGCAAGGGAGATTGTCTGGGACGCGAGGTAGATGTGGAGGGAGCAGCTCCTTACCGTGTCGGGGTGGACGAAGTTCTCTGTGCTCCTGGAGTCTAAAAGACAGGGGGTCTCGTGCCCATTGACCCGGACGGCCCTCATCGAGTTCTTCAGATGTTTTGGCCGCGACTGGTCAAGGGTGACTGCACCGAGCTGCAGGTAGTCTGCGTGGTCGAAGGTCTCGGGGTCGTAAGATGGCGGCTCCCTCGGGTTGCATGTGTCGGGCTGGGTCGGACATGGCAACCAAGATGGCCGCCCCCATCAGTCGCACGTGTCGGTTGGTGCTGAAGTTGGCGGCCAATATGGCTGTCCCCACGGGTCGCACGTGTCAGGCTGAGTTAAAGATGGCGCCCCCCATGAGCTGCACGAGTTGGATGACGTGTCTGAAGGAGGCGGTACCGCCAGGCACGCAGCCACATTGTGGGGTCTGCGGGCCTGTGAGTCCGTGGGTTGGGCCTGGTACGCTTTCGACTTCGGGGCTTTGGATCGGGCCAGATAGACTCTGGCGAAATGTCCTTTTTTGCCACAGTCGCTGCATGTCGCGGGGCGGGCTGGTCAACGTTGCCGGGGGTGTTGGCCCTGACCACAGAAGTAGCAAGACGGTCCCCCGGGCTGAAGGGGCAGTCGCGTGGCACAGGCCTGGGACGTAGTCGGGTCTGGTGAAGGCTGTGTCTGTGGTGACCATGAGGGGTTAGCTGTGGCTGCCGGGAACGCGCTGAGGCTCTGGTAGACCACCTCTAACGAGGAGGTTAGCTTTACCCTGTCCTGTAGGTTAGTGGCCCCGTTTTCTAGCAGCCGCTGCTGGATATAGTTAGACCGGACCCCAGCCACGTAGCTGTCCCGGATCATCAGCTTCATATGCTCGTCGGCCTTCGCATCCTTGTAGTTGCAGTTGCGGGCGAGTAGGGGCAGGCTCTCCAGATACTCATCCAGCGATTCCCCGGCACGTTGTCGGCGGGTAGTGAGGAGTTGTCGCGCGAACACTTCGTTCACGGGCTTCACGAACTGTCTCTTTAGAATCGCAACCACCGCGTCATACGTGGCTGCGTCCTGAATCGTACCCGGGATTCGGTGGCTCACCCGGGCGGTGGAGGAGGTGCAGCTTGAGGGCGTCGGAGGGAGGCATTGCAGAGGAGTCAAGGTAGGCCTCAAAACAGCAGAGCCAGTGGGAGAAGATTTCCTTAGCTTCTGCTGCTCGTGCGTCGAGTTTCAATTTATCAGGCTTCAGGGCGGCTTCCATAGATAAATTGATGTGCCATTAATCCACTGCTAGACACTGAGAGCGAGAGAACATAGGCTTTATTACACAAGAACTTGCCTGCCTGAGATCGCTGTAACAACTGAGCGCCGCCCCAGGCGGCCGGTCTATATACCGTCCGAGGGGGGCGGAGCCAGAGGCGGAGCCCACCAGGGTTCCGGTACACTACATGGAAAAGGGATCATATTACAGTACTCTACAGGCAACTTATTCTGGTGAATACATTCACCACAACTGGCTCTTCCTTTGCCTGGTCCACCTCTTACTTGTGTTTTTCATGGTGTTTTTCCATATCAATTGTCTGGTTACGCAGCTAGAGTATGTCACTGTGATCATGTACTCTTTTGCTAAATTGACATTCTGAAACAGAATGAGGTCCATGTGGCTTGCATCAACTGCAACACATAAAAACAAGTAGCTTAAAATAATTTCTACGTAAACATTGCCTCACCATAATCAACAATATAGTGAAAATCTGTTGGTATATGTTAAAAGGGCAAATCTTTAAAAATGCATATGATCATGTGACTAATGACACCAGAAAGCTGGTGAGGTTCCTTTGACTTCTCAAAGGAGAATCTCTTTGCTTGTGCATCACTGTGATTTGTGTTTATCTCCTGTCGCCTACACAAGAATTCTAACCCTCAGAATAAGTAAACCAGTGCTTCAAGGCATAATAATAATAATATTTATTCGTATCACAAGTAGGCATACATTAACACTGCAATGAAGTTACTGTGAAAATCCCCGAGTCGCCACATTCCGGCGCCTGTTCGTGTACACAGAGGGAAAATTCAGAATGTCCAATTCACCTAACAAGCACATCTTTCAGGACTTGTGGGAGAAACCCGGAGCGCCCGGAGGAACCCCACGCAGACACGGGGAGAACGTGCAGACTCCTCACAGACAGTGACCCAAACCGGGAGTCGAACCCGGGTTCCTAGCACTGTGAAGCAACTTTGCTAACCACTGTGCTACCGTTCCACCCTGGCAGAGTGTACTGGTAAACCACATAAATGTGCACAGCAAACATAACTTCATGTTTCTCCGCATTATATCCAGTTCAGATAAGGGCTGACAAAACTGAACTGGAGCAATCTGAATATTTTTCTATTTTTTTGTATAGATTCAGGAGAGAGTAGAGTTCACTCCCGAACAACAACAGCTCCTTGATTACATTGTGGAAGCTCATCAGAAGTACCGAATACCCCAAGAAGCAGCAAGAACATTTGTATGTATTGAAAATGCATGAAAAACAAATATTTTTTTGCAATTTAAATGTTACAGATACATAACTTTGTCTCAAAAGAACCAAAAGTAATTTGGTTCAGATTTATCTCTGATTCTTCTCTTAGACCAGCAGCAGTCCTTTATGCCATGCCTTTGGCTGTGTAAAGACCATGGAGCCGGGTGCAACAAATGAATCGCATGAGAGCCCCAAATCGGGCTCTGTACAGACGCCAGGCCGATCGTGAGTCATTCGACTCACTCCACCCGCCACAATCTGGATCTCACCGTCGCTGGGCAAGATCCAGGTCTGCATTTTTAAGTGAGCCTAATGACTCATTTAAATACCCAGACGCCGGATTCACCCGGAGCCTGTGACTCAATGGCTGCGCCTGGGAGGCCATGGCAGATTGCTGTTTAGTACTGATGCACATAAATGTGGACGAAGCATAACGGCACCTCAGAGGGTCTCGCAGGCATTTGGTGACTCTCCGGGTGGTCTGGGACAGGGCAGGGTGGCACCTTGGTACTCCCTCGGCACCCAGGCACTCTGGCGCTGCCAACCTGGCAGTGGAAGCCTGGTATTGACAGGGTGCCCGGTGGCATTGCCAGGGTGTGATGGACACTGTCACCGTGCCAGGCTGGCACTGCCACTGTGCCAAGGTTGGCATTGCCATGGGTTGGACCAGGGTGGGGCTTGCCAATTGGATAGGGGGTGAGATAGGTCTCCAGGGGCTTCATCATTGAGGGGGGATCAGAAAGCAGAGGGGTGTCTGAGAAGGCAGGGGCTGTGAGATCGGACTGCCGATCAAAATGGTGCCCTGATCTGCGGACAACCACTTCTGATGGCAACATCAACTCGCCAACAGTAAATCACCCTAAGAGACAAACTCCCCAAGGCCAAAAGAAAACAGTGAAGTGCCATTGCATAATGGGATGATTCTCAGTGCTGCAGCTGCCAAGAAACACCCCGCCAAATGTGTCCAACAGCGGATACAGTTTTAAGTTCGCTGAATCGGTCCCATCTAAATGTGAAATACATTTTTGTCTTCATTTTTACATGTACACTTCCAAATGTAATGAAGTCTTATGTCTGACTATATTTTGCTTTTGTCTGGACAGCACCTGAAAGTAAGCAGAGGGATCACAATACGGGATTGTCACACCCATTGCTTCCGATGCAGGCAGCAGGCAAACCCGTGCTGCCAATTAATTTTACTGATTGCACTATGCAGCCAATGTAAGGCACTGATGAATGGCTGCATGCCTGAGGAGGGTTGCAAAATTGTGAAAGGCTAGCATGGGTCAAAGCTAGCCTGGACTACTTAAAGAGGAGGTAGATTGTGGCAGGAGCAGGTGTTAGAGTCATTCTAAAAGTGATTTTGTGAATGTGTTGAGTTCCTGAATCAATTTCAGGGTACTTTTTCTTCAAACGACTCAAATTTTGTGATGACCTCTGAGCCTGCTAGGTTTAAGAGACCTGGACCTTTTTCACCTTGTCAGACAATGCAGCACCACAATAAATACGCCACTCCTTCTCAAATATTTCCCAGCTATCTGCAGTGTTTTCATCAAAGACGAGTGGGTCGATGCAGCAAAGTCCTTGTGCCACACTGCCAACTCCTGATACCATGCAAATGTGATGGGTTCCCAAATCACTGACAGCAGGACTTTGAACAAAGAATAGTTTGTTCACTAGCTTAGCAATTACTTCAACACTTGTGCTCTGACGCACTCCTGGGGTTGGCTCCAACCACGTGACCTCCTTTGTCATCACATTCTCACATGACCACTCAGTCTATATCTTCGCTATTTAGTTGGAACACCCAGTGTCATGAGATGTAACAGTGCGTAATAGGAAGCTATGTACAGACCCTTGTGTAACATACAAGTTAAACAAGCTAACAATACATAACTATTTACGTATACAGTGAGACATGGATTAAGTTGTTGCAGCTGGTACATATCCCGCTGTGGCTCCTTCACCACCTCCACCGCCCGCCACCCGCCGTCCCCCCACCTTTTTGTTTTAGAAAGCTGAATATCGAAAGCCAGTTCTAGGTGAGGTGATAATAAAGTCTTGGAATCTTGTGTTTCGTTTGCTCAGGTGCCCTGAGCTTATGGTTACACTAGTTGGTGGTTTAGTCTTTCTTGGCCGGTGTCCTGAACATGGACGATCTGGAACATTTTGTCAGCGTGTTCTGTGGGTGCAGGGTTCATTGCATTGGCCTTGTTTAGTTTGCATGTCCATTGGTATCGGTGGTCTGTGCCATAGGCCAGATGACTGAAGTGCTGTGTCATCTGTTGGTGCTGGTTCTAATACCTGTAGGAGGTGATGGTGGATGTATATCTAGTGGCCGCTGTCTGCCGCTACCACGCGAGTGTTCAATTGCGGGATATGACCTTGTACCACCGCCAATTAGTCATGGCCACATGCGATCTGGATGACCATTTGACCAGGTTTTAGAAGGTTGAGTCTGTGGTCATCTCGATCATAGTGCATTTTGCTTCCCAATCTGTGTTGCATGAAACTTCATATTAGTTTCAAGTTTGACTGCAGCAAAGCCTTAGCAATAGGAATCATTGTCCTGGTATGTCTGGAAAAGCTGTTTGTGATATATTCAAAGTCGGATGTGCGTGCAAAGTTGCAAAATTTAGTGGATATCATGTGTTGCTTCAGGGCGGCAAGATGGCACAATGGTTAGCACTGCTACTTCAGAGTGCCAGAGACCCGGGTTCAATTCCGACCTTGAGTGAACGTCAGTGTGGAGTTTGCACTTTTTCTCCATGTCGAGTGGTTTTCCTCCGGATGCTCCAGTTTCCTCCCATAGTGGAAAGATGTGCAAGTTAGATGGATTGGCCATCCTAAATTGTCCCTTAGTGTCCTGGGGTTACAGGGTAATGGGGATAGGGCAGGGATCTAGGTAGGGTGCTCTTTCGGAGGGTTGATGCAGACGCGATGGGCCAAATGGCCTCCTCCTGCACTGTTGGGATTCTGTGGTTCTGTGATCTCTTGAACTTGGTGATGACTGTGTTACTCTTCATGTTTGACAGATAGTCGAGTTCAAACCACACAGAATACAAATTAATTAAGACTAGGGGCGAGATTCTCCGACCCCCCAGCACAAGCTCCGGGGTCCTGGGGGGGGCGCGGGGCGATCTGGCCCTGGGGGGTGCCCCCACGGTGGCCTGGCCCGCGATCGGTGCCCACCGATCCGTGGGCGGGCCTGTGCCGTGGGGGCACTCTTTTCCTTCCGCCTTCACCATGGTCTCCACCATGGCGGAGGCGGAAGAGACTCCCTCCACAGCGCATGCGCGGGGATGCCGTGAGCGGCTGCTAACGCTCCCGCGCATGCGCCACCCGGCAATGTCATTTCCGCGTCAGCTGGCGGGGCACCAAAGGCCTTTTCCACCAGCTGGCGGGGCGGAAATCAGTCCGGCGCGGGACTAGCCCCTCAAGGTTGGGGCTCGACCCCCCAAGATGCGGAGGATTCTGCACCTTTGGAGCGGCGCGATGCCGGACTAATTTGCGCCGTTTTTGGCGCCGGTTGGCGGACAGCGTGCCGATACTGGAGAATAAAGGTGTTGTTTGCCATCCCAGTTAAAGATGTCAGCTGCTGTGAATGACCATGGTAGGTCCAGGACCTCATATAAATGCAACGATTCTTTTACTTGATGTGGCTTGAGTACATTGCATGGTGTTAGATCTGGAATTTCCCTTTCTATGTCTGTGTACATGGAGGGTCAGTACATAATTCCTTGGCCCTGTTTCTGGTTGCTTCCAAATTAGGATGAAGTTGTTTGGCGTATTACCTCTGAAGAGCAGTAAGGATGACAAATTGCTGGCCACACAATATCAGTGCATCCTGGATAGTTAGTTTATTTCTGATGGTGAAGAATGTACGCAGCTCATGGGGAATCAGGCCATCCCCTCATGATGATGTTATGCAATTGTCTGCATGTGATTTCCTCCTGTATGGCATAAGACCATAAGACATGAGTGGAAGTAAGGCCATTCGGCCCATCGAGTCCACGCCACCATTCAATCATGGCTGATTTCAACTCCATTTACCCGCTCTCTCTCCATAGACCTTAATTCCTCGAGAAATCAAGAATTTATCAACTTCTGTCTTAAAGACACTCAACGTCCCGGCCTCCACCGCCCTCTGTGGCAATGAATTCCACAGACCCACCACTCTCTGGCTGAAGAAATTTCTCCTCATCTCTGTTCTAAAGTGACTCCCTTTTATTCTAAGGCTGTGCCCCCGGGTCCTAGTCTCCCCTGCTAATGGAAACAACTTCCCTACGTCCACCCTATCTAAGCCATTCATTATCTTGTAAGTTTCTATTAGATCTCCCCTCAACTTCCTAAACTCCAATGAATATAATCCCAGGATCCTCAGACGTTCATCGTATGTTAGGCCTACCATTCCTGGGATCATCCGTGTGAATCTCCGCTGGACCCGCTCCAGTGCCAGTATGTCCTTCCTGAGGTATGGGGCCCAAAATTGCTCACAGTATTCTAAATGGGGCCTAACTAATACTTTATAAAGCTTCAGAAGTACATCCCTGCATTTATATTCCAAGCCTCTTGAGATAAATGACAACATTGCATTTGCTTTCTTAATTACGGACTCAACCTGCAAGTTTACCTTTAGAGAATCCTGGACGAGGACTCCCAAGTCCATTTGCACTTCAGCATTATGAATTTTGTCACCGTTTAGAAAATAGTCCATGCCTCTATTCTTTTTTCCAAAGTGCAAGACCTCGCACTTGCCCACGTTGAATTTCATCAGCCATTTCTTGGACCACTCTCCTAAACTGTCTAAATCTTTCTGCAGCCTCCCCACCTCCTCCATACTACCTGCCCCTCCACCTATCTTTGTATCATCGGCAAACTTAGCCAAAATGCCCCCAGTCCCGTCATCTAGATCGTTAATATATAAAGAGAACAGCTGTGGCCCCAACACTGAACCCTGCGGGACACCACTCGTCACCGGTTGCCTTTCCGAAAAAGAACCTTTTATCCCAACTCTCTGCCTTCTGCCTGACAGCCAATTGTCAATCCATGTTAGTACCTTGCCTCGAATACCATGGGCCCTTATTTTACTCAGCAGTCTCCCGTGAGGCACCTTATCAAAGGCCTTTTGGAAGTCAAGATAGATAACATCCATTGGCTCTCCTTGGTATAACCTATTAGTTATCTCTTCAAAGAACTCTAACAGGTTTGTCAGGCACAACCTCCCCTTACTAAATCCATGCTGACTTGTCCTAATCCAACCCTGCACTTCCAAGAATTTAGAAATCTCATCCTTGACAATGGATTCTAGAATTTTGCCAACAACCGAGGTTAGGCTAATTGGCCTATAATTTTCCATCTTTTTCCTTGTTCCCTTCTTGAACAGGGGGGTTACAACAGCGATTTTCCAATCCTCTGGGACTTTCTCTGACTCCAGTGACTTTTGAAAGATCATAACTAACGCCTCCACTATTTCTTCAGCTATCTCCTTTAGAACTCTAGGATGTAGCCCATCTGGGCCCGGAGATTTATCAATTTTTAGACCTCTTAGTTTCTCTAGCACTTTCTCCTTTGTGATGGCTACCATATTCAACTCTGCCCCCTGACTCTCCTGAATTGTTGGGATATTACTCATGTCTTCTACTGTGAAGACTGACGCAAAGTACTTATTTAGTTCCTCAGCTATTTCCTTGTCTCCCATCACTAGATTACCAGCATCATTTTGGAGTGGCCCAATGTCTACTTTTGCCTCCCGTTTTTTTTATTTATTATTTTTTTATTTTGTTAATTCTCCTCCTTTTTCACATTTTCTCCCACATTTACGCCCATCAACAATAAACATTAATCAGCAAGATATGTCAATCCCCATAATAACAACAATCCCATCCGCCCACCAATCCCCAAACCTCAGCCTACATGTTTACATAAACAAATGACAAAAAGGAATCAGGGATTACCCGTAGTCACCCTTAATCTACACAGCCCCCCTCCCCCCCCACCACCCACCCCCCCCAACTAATGTTCGATGTTATCCAGTTCTTGAAAGTGCACAATAAATAGTGCCCATGACTTGTAGAACCCCTCCGAGCTTCCCCTCAGTTCGAACTTAACCTTCTCAAGGTTCAAGTATTCTAACAGGTCCCCCCGCCACGCCAGGGCACTGGGTGGAGAGGCTGCTCTCCATCCCAGCAGGATCCGCCTTTGGGTGATCAACGAGGCGAAGGCTATGATATCTGCCTCCACTCCCGTTTCCAACCCTGGCTGGTCCGACACCCCGAATATGGCTTCCTGGGGACCCAGGTCCAGTTTCACACGCACCACCTTGGAAATTACCCTAAACATCTCCTTCCAGTACTCCCCTAGCTTTGGACAGGACCAAAACATATGAACGTGATTCGCGGGCCCCCCCCACCGCAACGCTCACACACATCCTCTACTCCTTCAAAAAATCGGCTCATCCTCGCCCTCGTGAGGTGCACTCTAGAAACCACCTTCAGCTGTATCAGCCCCAACCTCGCACATGAGGTGGAGGCATTCACTCTCCGGAGCACCTCACACCAGACCCCCTCCTCTATAACCTCTCCCAGCTCTTCCTCCCATTTTGCTTTGATCCCTTCCAGTGGTGCCTTATCCTCTTCCAGAATAGCTCCGTACACCGCTGACACTGCCCCCTTCTCCAGTCCCCTTGTCGTCAACATCTCCTCCAGCAATGTGGAGGCCGGTTCCTCTGGGAAGCTCTGTATCTCCTTCCTGGCAAAATCCCGAACCTGCATGTACCTAAACACGTCTCCCTGCTCTAGCCCATACTTGGTTTCCAGCTCCCTCAATCCTGCAAACCGACCCCGAAGAAAAAAATCTTTTAGCGTCTTAATCCCTTTCTCTTCCCATTTCCGAAAATTTCCATCCCACCTCCCTGGCTCAAATCTCTGGTTCCCCCGAATCGGCATTTCCCTTGACCCTAAACTCAACCCGAAGTGTTGGCGAAACTGCCTCCAGATTTTCAATGAAGCTATTATTACCGGACTCCCTGAATATTTCCCCGGAGCTATCGGGAGCGGCGCTGTTGCAAGTGCCTTCAGCCCCGACCCCCTGCACAAACTCTCCTCCATCCTGACCCACTGAGAATCCACCCCTCTGACCCAGCTCCGCACTTTCTCCACATTCGCCGCCCAGTAGTAGTACAACAAGTTCGGGAAACCCAAACCCCCTGCCTGCCTCTGTAGCAGCACCTTTCTCACTCTGGCCACCTTCCCTCCCCATATGAATGAGGTAATCCTTCCCTCAATCTCCCTGAAAAAAGACTTTGGCAGGAAAATCGGTAGGCATTGAAAACTAAACAGGAATCGTGGCAACACATTCATCTTAACCGCCTGTACCCGACCTGCCAGTGACAGAGGAAGGCCATCCCACCTTGCCAGATCGGCTTTCACTCTCCCCACCAAACTAGTGATGTTATAGCTGCGAAGCCTCCCCCACTCCCAGGCAACCTGCACCCCCAGATACCTAAAATGAGTCCCTGCTCTACGGAATGGCAGCCCCCCCACCCCTGCCCCCACCCCCGGCCGAGACACCACAAAGTACTCACTCTTGTCCAGGTTCAACTTGTACCCCGAGAAAGACCCAAATACCCGCAGTAGCTCCAATATTCCTCCTATCGACGCACTCGGCTCCGACACATACAGCAGCAAGTCGTCGGCATATAAGGACACCCTATGCTCTATCCCCCCCCGCAATATTCCTTTCCATGCTCCCGAACTTCTCAATGCGATGGCCAGCAGCTCAATCGCAAGTGCAAACAGCAGGGGGGACATAGGACATCCCTGTCTCGTCCCACGGTGGAGAGAGAAATATCTCAAACTGATATTATTTGTGCGGACACTCGCCTTCGGTTCCTTATATAATAGCTTTACCCAGTTCACAAACCTTGGTCCAATGCAAAACCGCTCCAGCACTGCCATCAGGTACCCCCATTCTACCCGATCAAACGCCTTCTCGGCGTCCAATGCCACAACTACCTCTGTTTCCTTTCTTTCCGCCGGTGCCATAACAACGTTCAAAACTCTCCTAATGTTCGAAAACAGCTGCCTCCCTTTCACGAACCCAGTCTGATCCACCTTCGCGAACACTTTTACGTCCACATTCAGAAGTGATATGGGCCGATACGACCCACACTCCGTTGGATCCTTATCTTTTTTTAGTAACAGGGAAATCGATGCCTGCCCCAATGTTTGCGGCAACACCCCCTTCCCTATCGCCTCCTCAACATCCCCACCATCAGGGGTGCCAACCTATCCTTAATTTTTTTTGTCCTAACAAGGCAAAGGTCTTTAGTTAAATCAATAGCACTAAACGTCATAGGGTCAGATGATGTGGAGTCTGTGTGGGTAGAGTTGAGGAACCACAAAGGCACAAAACCATAATGGGAGTTATGTACAGGCCTCCTAACAGTGGCCAGGACCAGGGGCACAAAATGCACCACAAAATAGAAAGGGCATGTCAGAAAGGCAAGGTCACAGTGATCATGGGGGACTTCAATATGCAGGTGGACTGGGTAAATTATGTTGCCAGTGGGCCCAAAGAAAGGGAATTCATTGAATGTTTACAGGAGGGCTTTTTGGAACAGCTTGTGATGGAGCCCACGAGGGAACAGGCCATTCTGGACTTAGTGTTATGTAATGAGCCAGACTTGATAAAAGATCTTAAAGTAAGGGAACACTTAGGAGGCAGTGATCATAATATGGTAGAATTCAGTCTGCAATTTGAAAGAAAGAAGGTAGAATCAGATGTAAAGGTGTTACAGTTAAATAAAGGTAACTACAGGGGCATGAGGGAGGAACTGACGAAAATCGACTGGGAGCAGAGCCTAGTGGGAAAGACAGTAGAACAACAATGGCAGGAGTTTCTGGGAGTAATTGAGGACACAGTACAGAGGTCCATCCCAAAGAAAAGAAAGGTTATCAGAGGGGGGATTAGGCAGCCATGGCTGGCAAAGGAAGTCAGGGAATTCATCAAAGCAAAGGAGAAAGCCTATAATGTGTCAAAGAGTAGTGGGAAGTCAGAAGATTGGGAAGGCTACAAAAACAAACAGAGGATAACAAAGAGAGAAATAAGGAAAGAGAGGATCAAATATGAAGGTAGGCTCGCCAGTAACATTAGGAATGATAGTAAAAGTTTCTTTAAATACATTAAAAACAAACGGGAGGCAAAAGTAGACATTGGGCCGCTCCAAAATGACGCTGGTAATCTAGTGATGGGAGACAAGGAAATAGCTGAGGAACTAAATAAGTACTTTGCGTCAGTCTTCACAGTAGAAGACATGAGTAATATCCCAACAATTCAGGAGAGTCAGGGGGCAGAGTTGAATATGGTAGCCATCACAAAGGAGAAAGTGCTAGAGAAACTAAGAGGTCTAAAAATTGATAAATCTCCGGGCTCAGATGGGCTACATCCAAGAGTTCTAAAGGAGATAGCTGAAGAAATAGTGGAGGCGTTAGTTATGATCTTTCAAAAGTCACTGGAGTCAGGGAAAGTCCCAGAGGATTGGAAAATCGCTGTTGAAACCCCCCTGTTCAAGAAGGGAACAAGAAAAAAGATGGAAAATTATAGGCCAATTAGCCTAACCTCGGTTGTTGGCAAGATTCTAGAATCCATGGTTAAGGATGAGATTTCTAAATTCTTGGAAGTGCAGGGTCAGATTAGGACAAGTCAGCGTGGATTAATAAGGGGAGGTCGTGCCTGACAAACCTGTTAGAGTTCTTTGAAGAGATAACAAATAGGTTAAACCAAGGAGCGCCAATGGATGTTATCTATCTTGACTTCCAAAAGGCCTTTGATAAGGTGCCTCACGGGAGACTGCTGAGTAAAATAAGGGCCCATGGTATTCGAGACAAGGTACTAACATGGATTGACGATTGGCTGTCAGGCAGAAGGCAGAGAGTTGGGATAAAAGGTTCTTTTTCGGAAAGGCAACCGGTGACGAGTGGTGTCCCGCAGGGTTCAGTGTTGGGGCCACAGCTATTCTCTTTATATATTAACGATCTAGATGACGGGACTGGGGGCATTCTGGCTAAGTTTGCCGATGATACAAAGATCGGTGATGGGGCAGGTAGTATGGAGGAGGTTGGGAGGCTGCAGAAAGATTTAGACAGTTTAGGAGAGTGGTCCAAGAAATGGCTGATGAAATTCAACGTGGGCAAGTGCGAGGTCTTGCACTTTGGAAAAAAGAATAGCGGCATGGACTATTTTCTAAACGGTGAAAAAATTCATAATGCTGAAGTGCAAGGGAACTTGGGAGTCCTAGTCCAGGATTCTCTAAAGGTAAACTTGCAGGTTGAGTCCGTAATTAAGAAAGCAAATGCAATGTTGTCATTTATCTCAAGAGGCTTGGAATATAAAAGCAGGGATGTACTTCTGAAGCTTTATAAAGCACTAGTTAGGCCCCATTTAGAATACTGTGGGCAATTTTGGGCCCCACACCTCAGGAAGGACATACTGGCACTGGAGCGGGTCCAGCGGAGATTCACACGGATGATCCCAGGAATGGTAGGCCTAACATACGATGAACGTCTGAGGATCCTGGGATTATATTCATTGGAGTTTTGGAGGTTGAGGGGAGATCTAATAGAAATTTACAAGATAATGAATGGCTAAGATAGGGTGGACGTAGGGAAGTTGTTTCCATTAGCAGGGGAGACTAGGACCCGGGGGCACAGCCTTAGAATAAAAGGGAGTCACTTTAGAACAGAGATGAGGAGAAATTTCTTCAGCCAGAGAGTGGTGGGTCTGTGGAATTCATTGCCACAGAGGGCAGTGGAGGTTGGGACGTTGAGTGTCTTTAAGACAGAAGTTGATAAATTCTTGATTTCTCGAGGAATTAAGGGCTATGGAGAGAGAGCGGGTAAATGGAGTTGAAATCAGCCATGATTGAATGGTGGAGTGGACTCGATGTCTTATGGTCTTATAGTATTGTGTTAACCCACAGTGAAAGTATGTTAAACAGTTAATGATTCAATAAAATAGTGTTGCACTATTTCAAGTATTGGTGACCTGTATGTGTTCCACGGATCCAGAGCGCCCAACACAACATGATACCAGGAGTTGAGGGAGATTAGCACTCCTTAGACCTACCTGCAAGTGATCTGCCTTCTGCCAGCATTCCGTCATCCTGCAACATGGACAACATCTGCCCGCCGCCGCTCAGCATCGCCGGCAACCTAGGGGCCAACTGGAAGATATTCAGAATGCGCTTCCAGCTCTTTCTTGAGGCCTCGGATACCAGGAAGATTGCTCTCGTCCTCTCCACGGCCGGGGACCACGCCATCCACATTTTCAATTCTCTCACCTTTGCGGATGATGAAGATAAAACAAAGTTCAAGACGTCCTCCTCAAGTTTGACACTCACTGCAGCGTAGAGGTGAATGAAAGTTTTGAGCGCTACGTGTTCCAACAGCATTTGCAGGATAAAGATGAACCTTTCCAATACTTTCTCACGCACCTCCGCATCCTTGCGCAGTCTTGCAGCTACGGGCCCACCACCGACTCCATGATACGCGACCAGATCATTTACGGTGTTCAGTCGGACCCCCTACGACAGCAGCTCCTCAAAGTAACGCAGCTCACCTTAGCGACTGCCATTGAGACCTGTGTCTTACACGAAAACGCTACGAGTCGGTATTCCCACATCCAAGCGGCTGAAATGGCGCAGCAAGGTCCCCATGAGGCAGAACGGGTCTAAGCAATTGAGCAACTCCAGGGCCTCAGCCTGGATGAGGGCGGCCATTTTGCGCGCTTTTCATGGACTCCCGCGTTTGTGCGCACCAAACGAGGGGACGGCGATGTCGAAGAACGTAATGCGCAGGCGCGCACCACAAACGACCGCAACGCACATGCGCGGTGGCGCAGCGAACAAGCTGACGTTATGACGTGCGGCAACTGTGGCTCCGCCCATTTAAAACGGCAATGCCCTGCCAAATCTCGATAATGCCTAAGATGTGGCAAACTTGGCCATTATGCTGCCTTCTGCCGAGCAGCTCAGCCTGCCAATTCATATCGCTTCAGCCAGCCTCGCAGGAATGTCCGGGCAATTCAACCCACGGTCACCGAGTCCGATGCGGACCTCCCACACAGCAGTGACACCGAGGACCCGAAGGCGCCTTTTCGAGTCGGGGTCGGTATACAGCATCGATACAGACGATGAGTGGTGTGCCACCCTGACAGTCAACCGGTCCCAAATACGATTCCGCCTAGCCACTGGTGCCTCCGCCAATCTCATTGCGTGGTCTGACTTCCAAAGCTTTGTGTCAATCCAGCCATCCTTCCATGAGCCTGCCAGCTATTGGATTACAATGCAATGCCATTGCTGCCAGCGGCTCGTGTAAACTTGAAGTGACGCACAGGTCACGCAAAGCCATCCTTCCTTTTGAAATCGTGGGCTCCTCGAAAGCCTCCTTGCTTGGCACGCAGGCATGCAAGCTGTTGAACCTAATTCAGAGAGTTCACTCTCTCTCTCCTGATAACACGTCTGCCTTTCAGGGCACTGACTTCAGGGCGCAACTCAATGCCATCATCAACCAGCACCACGACGTCTTCGAAGGCATGGGCACGTCCCATATACCTACAAGATCTTATTGAAACAGAATGCCACGCCTGTGGTTCACGCATCTCGTAGGGTCCCAGCATCCCTTAAGGACCGCCTCAAGCAGCAGCTACAGGACCTCCAGGACCAAGGAGTGATTTCCAGAGTCACGGAACCAACCGACTGGGTCAGTTCCATGGTATGTGTAAAAAAGCCTTCCGGAGAATTGAGAATTTGCATTGATCCCAAGGATCTAAATCGCAATATCATGAGGAAGCAATATCCAATTCCCAAGCGTGAAGAGATCACATGCGAGATGGCTTGCGCCAAGCTCTTCACCAAACTCGACGCCTCAAAAGGATTCTGGCAAATCCAGCTCGACAAATCCAGCAGGAAACTGTACATTCAATACCCCCTTTGGCAGATATTGTTACAACAGGATGCCGTTTCGGATCATATCTGCTTCAGAAGTGTTCCATAGGATTATGGAACAAATGATGGAAGGCATTGAAGGTGTTCGCGTCTATGTCGACGACATAATCATCTGGTCCATCACCCCGCAGGAGCATGTCAGTCGCCTCCAGCGCATATTCAAACGCATACGTGAGCAGGGCCTACGCCTCAACAGGGCCAAATGCTCTTTTGATCAGACTCAAGTTCCTCGGGGACCACATCTCCCAGTTGGGTGTGCGGCCGGATGCGGACAAGGTGGCTGCTATCACAGCCATGAAAACGCCAGAGGACAAGAAGGCGGTCCTCCGATTTCTGGGCGTGGTCAACTTTTTAGGGAAGTTCATCCCTAACCTCGCCTCTCATACCACGGCTCTCAGGAACCTGGTCAGGAAGACGATAGACTTCCAATGGCTCCCTGCCCACGAGCGCGAATGGAGAGAACTCAAAACCAAACTTACCACGGCCCCGGTCTTAGCTTTCTTTGATCCAGCAAAAGAGACCAAAATTTCGACCGCTGCCAGCCAATCCGGCATTGGGACAGTGCTCCTGCAACGCGATGAGGCCTCATCATGCGCCCCCGTTGCATATGCGTCACGCGCCATGACCCCCATGGAACAGCGCTACACGCAGGTAGAAAAGGAGTGCCTGGGCATTCTGACCGGTGGGGTAGTGTACTGGCCCGGCATTAATGAAGACATAGCCAACACAGTGCTCAACTGCCCCACTTGTCAGCGCTTCCAGCCGGCCCAACCATGTGAGACCCTGCAGCCCCATGAGTTGGTCACGTCACCTTGGACCAAGGTGGGCATCAACCTGTTCCACGCGCTGGGTAGAGACTATGTCCTGATCGTGGACCACTTTTCAAATTACCCAGAGGTGATACGGTTGCACGATATCACATCGTCTGCAGTCATTCGTGCCTGTAAGGACACCTTTGCTCGACACGGCAACCCACTCACGGTTATGTCGGACAATGGCCCCTGCTTCGCAAGCCAGGAATGGTCCAACTTTGCCAGGCTGTACAATTTTGCACATGTGACATCCAGTCCCCTGTACCCCCAATCCAACGGCAATGCGGAGAAGGGCGTCCACATAGTCAAACAGCTCCTCTGCAAGGCTGCTGATGCTGGGTCCGATTTCTACCTCGCCTTGTTGGCCTATTGCTCTGCCCC
Source organism: Scyliorhinus torazame (assembly GCF_047496885.1). Lineage (NCBI taxonomy): Eukaryota > Metazoa > Chordata > Chondrichthyes > Carcharhiniformes > Scyliorhinidae > Scyliorhinus > Scyliorhinus torazame. Next base: position 74,054,949 of record NC_092723.1, read on the forward strand.
ACTGTCCACTGGCCTGTCGCCAGCCCAGTTGCTCATGGGTCGCACCCTGAGGATGTCCATTCATGTCCCAGACCTCGCCCACGTTCCGGTCCTTCGCCGGATGCAGCTGTCTCATGCACAGCACAAGGCGGCTCATGACTCCCTTGCAGCTGATCTCCCTGCTCTGACTCCAGATGACAACGTCCGCATCCATCTTCCGGATGGTGGCTGGTCTGCAACCACTGTGGTCCTTCAGCAGGTGGCCCCCCCGCTCGTTCCTGGTTCGTCTACCGGATGGCTCCATTCTACGCCGCAATCGACGCGCCCTTCGTCTCGTTCCACGCTCGCTACGTGATCCTCCACTGTCGCCTCGCTCTCTTGCTGACCCTGCCATGGACTACGCAGAGATCCCGGTCACTCTGCATCCTCCTCACTCTGACGCAGTCCAGCCCGCTCCTCAGCCGGCGGTTCCCGACCCACCCTTGAGGCGGTCAACCAGAATTCGTCGCCCACCTCAGAGACTTAATTTGTGAACTTTGTCGACTTATAGACTTTCTGAATTGTTCTGTTCTTCCATTTGATCGTTTACACGGTTTGTATATAATGTTCATCTCGTTATTCTTGTTGCATACTGTTTTTCTGCACCAGGCACCTTCCCATGTAAATAGCTTAGTTCTCATGTACATAGTCCTGTAAATATGTCTTTCGCACACACGTAGTCAGGGACAGTCTCACCATACACTATTTATTGCCACACATGTATATTCTTTTATAAAAGGGAGGGGATGTCATAATATACACCAGTATATCATGGTGCAGGCACACAGTGATGGACACACAGTGCGACCAATCAACACACGCAACACCGCAGCCAATCACCAGTTAGAGCACACGCACTATAAAGACAGGGGGCATCAGAGTTCCCGCTCATTCGAACTGCAGCCAGCTAGTAGGACAGAGCTCACAGCCTGCAGCACAGACATTCACCATGTGCTGAGTGCATCGACTGGTTAGGACAAGGCAAAGGTCTTTAGTTAAAGCTAGTATCGTGTTAACCCACAGTGAGAGTATGTGAAACAGTTAATGATTCAATAAAATAGTGTTGCACTATTTCAAGTGTTGGTGACCTGTATGTGTTCCACGGATCCAGAGCACCCAACACAACAGGTGTTGCATTTTCCTCCAGTATCAATCTTTACCTTCAGTCTGCAATACGGTAAATTATGTTGAGGGTGGTGAAGATCGCACCCTTTTCTGTGATGGTATCAACGCTCTCGCAATAGAGTTTTGGAGGTTCTGTAGTTTCGCTGCTTTGGCTGAGCGTCAATTTATTCACTTTACTGACGTTCCTACTCATGGAGGACCAATCCATTGCCATGTTGCTGATGGCAGAGGGGAGCTGCTGTGGTTTCAACCTGCAGCACCTATCAACGTGATTCCATTTCCCACATTTGTTACATCTTTTACCATATGCAAAACAAGCTGTTCTGTTTGGAGGGTGCTGGGCACTGCAATGGGAGCAGTGTGCCCTCTGTACTGTGAATACTTCTGTTTCCCACCTAAAATCTCTGCTACTTTTTTCTGATCATTTAACATACAGATACTACTGGCTATTTGTAACTTAGAGATCTTTCTCTCGCAGCAGCTATTTCCGGTAAAATCCACTCATTCCAAGAAATCGTATTTTTCCCGTCGTGTCGAGAGTATCGGAAACTCCCCAATAGCTTTTGTTTTCACATCCCGTGGGACCTTTCGACCCTGCCCGATTGTATGGCCAAGGAAAGTGACTTGGGCTTTTCCAGATTCACTTTTGGCTAGGTTTATCACCAAACCCGCCTCCTGAAGTCGATGGAATTACTCCATCAGATGTTTTAAATGTTCTTTCCATGTCTGGTTGAAAATTATCAGATTGTCTGCGCACAATTGGGTAATCCTGAAACGACTTTGTTAGTTAACCGTTGAAATGTGGCTGGGGTGTTTTTAATGCCAAATGGCATAACTTTGAATTGGTATATACCATCTGGAGTCACAAAGCAGAAATCTCCTTCGCCCTTTCGGATAAAGGTACCTGCCGGTAACCTTTAAGTAAATCCAGTTTGGAAATAAAAGCGGATTGTCCCATCTTCTCAATGCAATCCTCCGAGCACGGGATAGGATAAGAACCCATTCTTGTAAGTGCATTAACCTTTCTATAGTCCACACATAACCGTTGGGTACAGTCCAGTTTTGGTACCATCACTATGGGTGAGCTCCATTGGCTGCAACCCACTTCAATTATGCCATTTTTAAGCATACTCCCAATCTCTTTGTTAACCTGTGCCAATTTTAAAGGGTTAAGTCTGTATGGATGTTGTTTGAATGGAACAGCATTTGCCACATCTACATCATGTATAGCCATTTTAATACTTCCCAATTTATCTCTACTTGCCCATGTGATATCAATAACTCTTTCAGGTCAGTTCGTTTTTCGTCTGGAAGGTAATCAACAATTTATCCCAATGTTCATGAACATCTTCATTTTCCAATTTAATTTGAGGTATGTCAAATTCACAGTCATCTGGATTTGGTTCGTCACTTTGAGTTAGAATCATTAAAACCTTCTACTTTTTCTCTCCTTCCCTTTCAATGTACCTTTTAAGCATATTCACATGACACACCCGGTGAGTCTTCCTTCTATCTGGTGTTTTTGTCAAATAATTCACCTCACTTAATTGCCTTTCAATCTGATAAGGTCCACAAAACCTAGCTTTTAAAGGCTCACCTACCACTGGTAACAATACTAAAACTTTATCTCAACTGGCAAAACTACGAACTTTGGATTTCTTGCCCGCTACCCATTTCATCACATTTTGTGCAACTTTTAAATGTTGTCTAGCCAATTCACCTGCGCTATTTAATCGTTCCCTAAAATTTGACACGTAATCCAATAATGTAATTTCCGATTTCTCACTCACCAATTTTTCCTTCAATATTTAAGTGGTCCTCTGACCTCATGACCGAAAATTAATTCAATAGGGCTGAATTTGGTTGACTCATTTGGTGCATCCCTAATTGCAAACAATATGAATGTTTATACCAATCCTCTGGATAATCGTGACAATAAGCCCTCAACATTGTCTTTAATGTCTGATGCCACCTTTCTAATGCTCCCTGCGATTCTGGATGGTACACAGTTGATTTAAATTGTTTTACTCCTAAGCTATCCATAACTTCTTTGAATAACCTTGAGGTAAAATATGATCCTTGATTTGTTTGTATTTCTGTGGGTAGTCCATATCTAGTAAAGAATTTAAGTAACTCCTCCACAATCTTTTTAGCTGTAATATTTTATGTACTGGAATGGCCTCTGGAAACCTTGTAGACACATCCATTATAATCAAAAGATATTGATTCCCACTTTTCGTTTTAGGAAGCGGTCCTACGCAATCAATTAGACCCCTTGTAAAAGGTTCCTCAAATGCTGGAATGGGTATTAAGGGTGCTGGTTTTATCACTGCTTGAGGTTTCCCTATCACTTGACATGTGTGACATGATTGACAAAATTTAACTACATCTTGATGTAGTCCAGGCCAATAACAATGTTTTTGGACTTTAGCTTGAGTTTTCCTTATTCCCAAATGACCTCCCACTGGTACCTCATGTGCAACTCGCAACACCTCATTTCTATACCCTACCGGCACTGCTACTTGATGAACTTCTGCCCACTTGTCATCCGCCTGCATATGTAAAGGTCTCCATTTTCTCATCAAGACATCACTTTTACGGGAATAACACTGGAATACACTCAGACTCATCTTCCGTGTCTGCTTTCTGATACATCCATTTTATTTCTATATCTTTTTGTTGTAACTCCGCCAATTTTCCTGAACTAAAAATATCCGCCTCATCCTCCAACTGTTTTTGTTCTTTTTTAACCATCCGATCACAAATCGTTTCTGACAATTGAACTTCCACTTAATCTTCACTCTTTGATTTCTCCTCTTGTCTTAACCTGTTTCTTTGCGAACTTGTTACTACACAATCCGGAAAAATCCCAGGATATTCGTCCTTCAACACTTCAGTTGTCTGGTATTCCACTGGCTTATCCACCACAGCAGGCATCACTCCCACCTGTGATCCAGCTATATCATTATCCAAGATAAACTGTATTCCTGGACAAGATAGTTTCTCTATTACTCCTACTACCACTTCACCACTCTTCACTGGACTTTCCAACCTTACCTGATATAATGGAACACTACTCCTAGAACTAGAACTAGAACTAGTTCTAGGAGTAGTGTTCCATTATATCTTCACCACTTCACTGGACTTTCCAATCTTACCTGATATAATGGAACACTACTCCTCTCACCATAAATTCCACATATTACCACCTTTTCTGGCAATATTCTTCCCAAACTACATAAAATTGTGATTTCTTTACCTGCTCCTCCTGATACACATGAGTAAACTTTAACCACACAAGTAAATACTTTAAAGAGATCTGGCACCTTCTTATCAATCGCCTCTTGAGCAGGCTGTACAATCTTTTGCACCTCCTTCGCTTTACTTGGGCTTTCCTTTACCACTTTAACATACCCCACTGTCTTATCCTGTTTTACCACATCAGCCTTCCCAGTGCTTTTCTTCAACCACCAACACTGTGACTTTACATGGCCTCGTTCATTACAATGAAAACATTTTAAACTTTTAATTACTCTTCCACCCTCCTGGATTTCTTTTTTAATCTGAGGTACACTCTCCTTATTATCTCCCATCAGATCACCTTTACCTTTACCACTTGAGTATTTCTCATGTCCCCAGTTTCTATCCCTCACAGGCTGAAACTGATGTTGGAAACCAAGCTTCGATTTATGAACTAATTCATAATCATCTGCCATTTGTGCTGCTAATCTCACAGTTTTAACCCTCTGTTCTTCCACATGGGTTCTCATTACATCAAGAATTGAATTTTTAAACTCCTCTAAAATATAATGGGCGCGATTCTCCCAGCCCCGACGCCGGCGTGGCGATTCCCTAAGGTGCGGAGATTCGGCGCCATTTGCGCCGGTGCGGCGCCGGTCGCAGGCCACTGTACGCGGCCGGGCCGCCGATTCTGCAGCCCGGACGAACCGATCGGGCGCGCGGAAAAGCAGAGTCCTGCCGGTGCCGTCCACACCTGGTCGCTGCTGGCGGGAACTCTGCATGAAGAGTCGAGGGTGGCCTGTGTGAGGGGGAGTGGGGCTTCGTCCATGGGGGGGTGCCTCCGATGGGGTCTGGCCCGCGATCGGGCCCACCGATTGGCGGGCCGGCCTCACCCCCCCGGGCCTACTTTGTTGCACGTCCGGCCTCAGAACCCCCTCACCATGTTGCGTCGGGGCCGGAGTGTTCAGTAAGGCCACTGCGCATGCGCGGGTTGGCGCGTCGCCACTGTGCATGCGTGGGTTGGCGCTGACCCCAGTGCGCACCAGGAAGTAAAGCTGGAGCAGTGTGAACCGCTCCAGTGCCGTGCTGGCCCCCTATGTGGGCCAGAATCGCTACTGCCCCGCCCATTTTTCACGACAGCGCAGACACTCTGTCCATCGATTGGAGAATCGCGCCCAATGTCTCTGAGAAGTTCATACTTTTGGTCTATTTTCAAAGCGCTTATCCACCTATCAAAATTACTCTGTTTGAGCCTTTCAAACTCCATGTATGTTTGACCAAATTCTTTCCTTAAATTTATAAACCGTTGTCTGTAAGCTTCAGGCACTAGCTGATGTGCACTTAAGATGGATTCCTTCACCTCCTCATACGTCCCAGATACCTCCTCCGGTAGTGATGCAAACACTTCACTAGCCCTACCCACCAGCTTTGTTTGAATCAGTAATACCCATATGTCCTGTGGCCATTTCATTTGTTTAGCTACCTTCTCAAATGAAATGAAAAAGGCTTCCACCTCCTTCTCGTCAAACCTTGGCAATGCTTGGATATATTTAAATAGATCCCCACCAAGCCTTCGACTATGACGCTCTTTCTCACTCTCCTCATCACTATCCTCCAACTGTACGTTTCCCTTTAAGTCTGCCAATTTTAACTGACTGTTATGTTTCATAGCCATTTTCTGAAGTTCAAACTCTCTCTCTTTTTCCCTTTCCTTTCTATCTCTTTCCTTTTCTTCTCTATCTCTTTCTTTGTTTCTTTCCTCTCTCTCCTTTTCTTTTTCTCTCATTGCATATTCAATCTGCTTTAATTCTTTTTCATGTTCAAGTTGCTTAATCTGCAACTGGATCTTTGCCATTTCTAATGAGTCAGACTGTATCTCAGGCAACTTTAAATGCTTAGCCACCACCATAATTACCTCAACTTTTAGCATTTTGTCAGGTAATGTTAACTCCCACGTTTTTGCCAAATCTGACAGTCTGCTTTTAGTCTCTGTCCGTAAGGTACTGCGTGTGACCGTCTCCACCCCCAAAAACTTCAGAGCCTCTGAAAGAGCCATTATTCACAACACACTCCCTACTTAAACTATAATACCGCACCTGAAAATCAACCACAATATGCTCACCCCTTACTGTCTTTAAGTTCACTAAGCTAATCCATTAGATAGACATTTATCCCCCTCGAGCCCCCAATTTGTTATGGGCCAGGGTTTAGAGAACCCCAAAGTGTATCATGGAGTTCACCTGACCCACAACTTTTAATAGATTGTGGTATGGGCAGCACACGGCCCACTCTACAGGTCTGGTATAGCAGAAATGAAAAAGTATTTTAAAAACAAAACAATGTTTATTCTATGAACTCAAATTAACCTTTTTCAAAACATACAGTGAACATCTTAGCAACCATCAATTTAAATACAACCCCCAAAGAACACAACACTAAGTAATCCTTGAGCTTTCCTTTTAACATCCATAAGACTTATAACAAAACCTTTAACAGAAACACCTCAGGTCTAACGTCACTACTGAGAACAGTTACCATGTTGAAATCAACAAATGGGCATTCATTAGCTTGCAGAGATTCACACACAACCTGCTGTGATTGCAACTTCTCCAAAAATAAATTGAAACCAAACCTACCCTGCAGCAAAAAGCCTAAAGCGAGAATAAAAAGCTGACAGACAGCCCAGCTCCACCCACTCTCTGACATCAATGCAGTAATAAACACCCATTTCTTAAAGGTACACTCACTGCAGATATTTATATACACACCCATTTATAAACACCCATTTCTTAAAGGTACTCTCACATGCCAGTGGGGACCAGTGTTAAACCGGTCCCCAAGGCGAAGGTATTGCATCCCAAAGCCTCAGGTACCTTGGAAATCTGCACATTAGAGTAAGGCTTACTGTCTCGCTCTAATATGCAGATTTACCAAAAAGCGATCCCGCCCATTGTGGACGGGATTCTCCTTGCAATGTCTCTCAAGATTGTATTGAATCTCGTGAGGCGTTGCAGGCCAGATGGATCCCGGGAGCAGGGTTTCCAGGCTTTCACCGGTCACGTTGCGCCGCAGCATGATGCTTTTCCGGCGTAGCATGGCCGGAAGATCGCACCCAGAAGCTCCACAAACTATTCGATCCCTAATTCGTTCATTAGTGAGCATTTCAAACACACATTTCTTTGGTGGCTGTGTAAGATTGTATTGATTCAGCTGCTCTTTGGTTTGTTGAATTGAACTCATGTTTATCGAGAATTATGTTTTTTTGTCAGGAGGCAGATATTCTGGAATTTTGTTAGGATTATTTCATGGTCCTCTTTTTTCTCTATCTGGAAAAGAAACAACTCAAATTTTTTGATGGCCTTGGGGCCCGCCAGGTTTAATAGAGTAGAAGCAAATGCCTTTATTGACTTGTCAGAAAATGTAGCACTGCAGTAAATATGCCACTCCATCTCAAATTTTTCCCAAATATCTGTAATGCTTTCATCAAAGACAAGTGAGTCAATGCAGCAAAGTTGACTGTGAACTCCTGACACCATGTAAATGTGTTGGGTTCCTCTATCACTGACAGCAAGGATTTTCAACAAATAGTTTATTCACAAGCTTAGCAGCTGCTCCAGCGTTTGTGTTCTGTCTGTGCATGCGGGAGTAACTCCTGAACTCCTGCCACATCACTCTTTTTTTAAGCTACATCATCACATTCCCATCTGACACCTCGGTCTACAGATTTGATCTGGAGAATTCACAAGAATGGGACAACATGGCAGACACAAACTCACAGATTTTTCAATGTTGCATGAGGCCATCCTGCAGGAAATGGAACGGGGGATTGGTGGCACCTATCCACAGGGGACTAGAACATAGAACATTTCTACACTATTCCCTTATCGTCCATATATCTATCCAATGACCATTTGAATGCCCTTAGTGTTGGCGAGTCCACTACTGTTGCAGGCAAGGCATTCCACGCCCTTACTACTCTCTGACTAAAGAAACTACCTCTGACATCTGTCCTATATCTATCTCCCCTCAATTTAAAGCTATGTCCCCTCATGCTAGACATCACCATCTGAGGTAAAAGGCTCTCACTGTCCACCCTATCCAATCCTCTGATCATCTTGTATGCCTCAATTAAGTCACCTCTCAACCTTCTTCTCTCTAACGAAAACAGCCTCAAGTCCCTCAGCCTTTCCTCATAAGATCTTCCCTCCATACCAGGCAACATTCTGGTAAATCTCCTCTGCACCCTTTCCAATGCTTCCACATCCTTCCTATAATGCGGCGACCAGAATTGCACACAATACTCCAAATGCGGCCGCACCAGAGTTATGTACAGCTGCAACATGACCTCATGGCTCTGAAACACAATCCCTCTACCAATAAAAGCTAACACACCATGCGCCTTCTTAACAACCCTTTCAACCTGGGTGGCAACTTTCACGGATCTATGTACATGGACACCGAGATCTCTCTGCTCATCCACACTGCCAAGAATCTTACCATTAGCCCAGTACTCTGTCTTCCTGTTATTCCTTCCAAATGAATCACCTCACACTTTTCTGCATTAAACTCCATTTGCCATCTCTCAGCCCAGCGCTACAGCTTATCTATGTCCCTCTGTAACTTGTAACATCCTTCCGCACTGTCCACAACTCCACCGCCTTTAGTGTCATCTGCAAAGTTGCTCACCCATCCTTCTACGCCCTCCACCAGGTCATTTATAAAAATAACAAACAACAGTGGCCCCAAAACAGATCCTTGTGGTACACCACTAGTAACTGGTCTCCAGGCTGAACATTTCCCATCAACCACCATCCTTTGTCTTGTTCCGGCTAGCCAATTTCTGATCCAAACTGCTAAATCACCCTGAATCCCATGCCTCCGTATTTTCTGCAGTAGCCTACCGTGGGGAACCTTATCAAACGCTTTGCTGAAATCTATATACACCACATCAACTGCTTTACCCTCATCCACCTGTTTGGTCACCTTCTCAAAGAACTCAATAAGGTTTGTGAGGCACAACCTATCCTTCACAAAACCGTGTTAACTATCTCTAATCAAATTATTCCTTTCCAGATGATTATACATCCTATCTCTTATAAACCTTTCCAAGATTTTGCCCACAACAGAAGTAAGGCTCACTGGTCTATAGTTACCGGGGTTGTCTCTACTCCCCTTTTTGAACAAGGGGACAACATTTTGCTATCCTCCCGTCTTCTGGTACTATTCCTGTAGACAAAGATGACTTAAAGATCAAAGCCAAAGGCTCAGCAATCCCCTCCCTAGCTTCCCAGAGAATCCTAGGATAAATCCCACCCAGCCCAGGGGACTTATCTATTTTCACACTTTCCAGAATTGCTAACACCTCCTCCTTATGAACCTCAAGCCCTACTAGTCTAGTAGCCTGAATCTCAGTATTCTCCTCGACAATATTGTCTTTTTCCTGTGTGAATACTGACAGAAAATGTTCATTTAGCACCTTTCCTATCTCCTCGGACTCCACGCACAACTTCCCACTACTGTCCTTGACTGGCCCTACTCTTACCCTAGTCACTCTTTTATCCCTGACATATCTATAGAAAGCCTTAAGGTTATCCTTGATCCTACCTGCCAAAGACTTCTCATGTCCCCTCCTGGCTCTTCTTAGCTCTCTCTTTAGGTCCTTTCTAGCTAACTTGTAACTCTCGAGCGCCCTAACTGAACCTTCATGTCTCATCTTTACATAAGCCTCCTTCTTCCTCTTCACAAGTGTTTTGACTGCTTTAGTAAACCACGGTTCCCTTGCTTGACCACTTCCTCCCTGCCTGACAGGTACATACTTATCAAGGACACGCAGTAGCTGTTCCTTGAACAAGCTCCACATTTCCATTGTGCCCATCCCCTGCAGTTTTCCTCTCCATCCGATGCATCCTAAGTCTTGCCTCATTGCATCATAATTGCCTTTCCCCCAGATATAACTCTTGCCCTGCGGTATATACCTATCCCTTTCCATCGCTAAAGTAAACGTAATCAAATTGTGGTCAGTGTCACCAAAGTGCTCACCTACCTCCAAATCTAACACCTGTCCTGGTTCATTACCCAGTACCAAATCCAATATGGCATCGCCTCTCATTGGCCTATCTACATACTGTGTCAGGAAACCCTCCTGCACACATTAGACAAAAACGGACCCATCTAAAGTACTCGAACTACGGCGTTTCCAGTCAATATTTGGAAAGTTAAAGTCCCCCATAACAACTACCCTGTTGCTTTCACTCCTGTCCAGAATTATCTTTGCAATCCTTTCCTCTACATCTCTGGAACTTTTCGGAGGCCTATAGAAAACTCCTAACAGGGTGACCTCTCCTTTCCTGTTTCTAACCTCAGCCCATACTACCTCAGTAGACGAGTCCTCATCAAACGTCCTTTCTAGGGCGCCCTTCAAAGTTTGCAAAGACAATGGGACCATCACAAAGTTTGACAGGAGGGCCTCCTGGCCCCTGTGGACAAATCACATTACTCTCTTTCCAGATCCTGCACCAAGGCCTCCTGTTGAACCAGATAGCTGTGGCAGTCAATGCTTGATGTCGAGCCCTGAGGACTTGATTCAGTATTGTAAAAGATTCAATGATCTCACATGTGTGGTCATAGTCAATGAATATATGTTCAACGTCATATCCCAGCAATTTCATCACTAGTCTCACAAACTGCTCAATTCACCACATCCGCATCATCATCTCCCAAAAATCTGTATTATGACTCATATCTAACATTCAGAGCTTCACCTCACCCTCACACTCTTAGAATTGTTGCAAGTCTCACATCCACATTTCACAGCTTACACACTGCCATCTATTCAACCAAGACAACAACATCACCTAAGTGCATTGCATCACACTCACTGCACCTCTCTCGTGCAGGACAAGCTGGCACATAACCAGAGAGAGCAGCAGCTCAATGGTATGGGACAGGCATAGCTGCATGCCCTTACCCCATTGAGGTGGTCGTTCTGGAAACTGTTACTAGCAGTGGGGTTGAAACCATTAAAATAACTTTATCCTCATACCTAATTATCCCTCTCGCATCCAACTTATCTCCCATCCCATAATCTGTTTTGATTTACAAGCTGTGGAGGGCATAAATGTGCACTAAAAACAAAATGCTGGCGATCCTCAGCAGATCAGGCAGCATCTGTGAAGAAGGAAACAGAATTAACATTTCAGGTCAGATCTCCAGCATACATTATACATTGCTCTTGTATGAGTGTGAGCATGTACTTCTTGCTTTCCCCCATCTCCCCTTGCCACAACCCTCCCTTGCACCTTTCCATTTTCAGACACCCAAGAATTGCAACCTAGACAGTCAATGGTATAACAACAAGAGATACAAGAGCACAAAGACAATGATGAAGAAGAAACTGAAGAAGTTGATGATTTGGTTCCAGAGAAATACCGGAACGATAACACACCAGATAAATAGCTAAAGGAAAGAAGATTCCATCCACCTAGCTTGTAATAATAATCTTTATTCGTGTCTCAAGTAGACTTACATTAACCAATTGATGATCCAATCAAGTTACTGTGAAAATTCCCTAGTCGCCACACCATGACGCCTGTTCGGATACACTGAGGGAGAATTTAGAATGTCCAATTAACCTAACAAGCACGTATTTCGGGATGAAACTGGGGCACCAGGAGGAAATCCATGCAGACATGGGGAGAACGTACAGACTCTGCACAGACAGTGACCCAACCATGAATCGAACCCGGGTTCCTGGTGCTGTGAAGCAACAGTGCTAGCCACCATGCTACTGTGCTGCCCTTTGTGATGGCTTCATCACAAATATTAAATAATAGTCGCAACCTATCCCTAGCACAATGGTCAATAACAAGAGTTTTCACCCCATCATTCTAAAGAACAAATCAATGGGTGCAATTTTCCGGCCACGTTGTGCATGAGCAGGGCAGGCCAAAATCGGGAACCGCGCTGGGCATCAATCGGTTTGCAATCAAACCAACCCTCTCTCGGTGACGAGATCAGGGCGGCCTCAGTCAGGAGGTGAGTGGGTCACCATCGGTGGAGGGTGGGGTTCCACCCTGGGCTGGGGAGGTGATGGATGTTGCAGCGCCCGCTGGTCCGCCGTGCCATCCCCTGGATCATGTGTAACCATAACGGGGGCAATTCCAACTCCTGCCTGTCTGTCCCACCGACCACACATACCTTTCACTGACCGTGGCAGCCTCTGGCCATGCAGCTGAAGGCTATTGCAAATAGGAAATTGGCAATCGTGGTAAAGTGAGCACTTTACAGGTCCCAAGTGGATCCCTGTGGGTTGGCGTGCCATGTCGCAGGTGGGAGTTATTCTCTAGCATCCCAATCAGACAGTGAAGCCTGGACACTGGCCTTGACACGGAAGTCCTCAACACCACACATGCAGCAGCCAAAATCCACGCACACAGAGGATGGTCCAAAGGGGCTGGGCCTCAGCACTGGGGAACGGCCAGAGGTGGGTGTGTGCACCAGGCAGGAAACCAGCGCCCAGTCCAGGTAACGTTACCTGCAGATGTCCAGGGTAAAGGGTCTGGGCACCAGTGCCTAGGGGCCCCCCCTGCAGCCGGGGTACGTTGGCTGGGCGGGTTGGATGTTACCCTGAAGGATGGAAGGAGGGAGGGGGGAGCCATGAAGGACTGGAGAATCCCGGGGTGATAACCATCACTGGTTGTTAGTCTCTCACCTTCTCCAATTCCTTACAGATATTGTATGAGATGGATGATATCTTGGACCCTGCGGAAGTTGCCCTCGTGGTGCTGGTGGTAGACCAGGTGGCCAAATGTTGGACAAAGCAACAGCAACAGTATTAACAGAAGCTTGAGTCCCATGAACAGCACCCCGCCCCACACCCTGCGTACCCGGCCGCCCATCAGGCCAGCGAGGGACCCAGAGGGGAAGGCCGGCTGCGGCCCAAGGTGAACAGGCATCGCTGGCCTTTCGAGCAGATGACGGACAACATGTTCTGCAGGAGGCTCTACTTTAACAAGGGGACTGTGCGGCATCTGTGTCATGTCCTTGTGGACTTGGCACCACATTGAGGAGGAGGAGGATACCCACTCCCGGTGGCCAACAAGCTCACAGCAGCCCTGAACGTTTATGCTTTGGGTTCATTCCAGATGTGGAGCGGGGATGTGTGTGGCATATACCAACCAACAGCCCATAAGTGCATCCATGAAGTCACCCACCTTCCCCAGTCCCCTTCTCCACCCTAGTGCACTCTCAGTGATCCTCTATGTGTTTAGCCTTCCATGCTCTGCCACTACATGTGTCCCCAGGACGCATATCAGAGGCGGAGGCAGCCTGCTGCTTACCGTGACCCTTAGCCTTTTATGCCTCTGGCAGGCATCCAGTGGGGGCCCTGGAATGGAGGGCCCCTGCCCACTGGTCGGCGGAACATGCCCTGCGCTGCTACCATGTTCCGGATGCTGACACCGAGACACGCAGTTGTCGGGGGCAGGGGGACTCGGAAGTGCTGGTGGCTGCCAGTGCCTCCTCATCCCGGTCAGTGCTCGTAGGACTCTGGGGGGTCACCTCGGGAAGGAGGGGCAGCTGGACTGAGCTCTGGATGCCCCTACGTTGTCTGGCTCTGCCAGCCCTGGGCGGCACATAGTGTTGACGCCCTCAGCGATACCCCTCTGAGCGGGCCATGCTCTGCAGTACCTCGCTGATGTCCACCTGCCTCTGGAACACGGCCTTCAACAACCGGGACATGCTCTGGAGCACCACAGCAATGCCTACGTGAGACTGGGACATGCTCTGCACCGCCGGCAAAGTCCACCTGAGACTGGGAATCATCCCCCAGCATCTGGGAATGCTCCGCAGAGCCTCAGCAATGACCAGCTGAGACTGGGACATGCTCGGCAGCTCCTCGGAAAGGTTCACCTGTGTCAGGGACATGCTGCTGAGGTGTTCAGTCATGGCTGTCATTGACTGAGCCATGCCTTGGACACCATCACTCATGGCGCTGACATTGTGCACCAGGCATTCCAGTACAGTCGCCACCCTTTCAGTTGGCCTCAGTGCCACGCATTGCGGGTGCTGTCTCATGCGCCCTTCTACCTGCACTTGATGTGCATCTGCAGCTGTGTGGTGCTCACCTGAATGTGCCCCAGAAGCCTGAACACTGTTTTTGCCCACTGATGTGTGTGATTCTGCACTGATGGAAGGTAGGGATGACTGCCATGACATGACTATTGTGGTGGCATCCTCGGAGCTGTCTTCTGAGGTGTTCTCTTGGGAGGCAATGGGGAGGGGGTCCCACAGCCCGGATGAGCCAGCACCATCAAATGGAGATCCTGTTGGAGAATGAACAGGTGGTCAGTGGGGGAAGGATCAACATATTGGCATGAACAACTCACATGTGCCCGTTCATCTGGGTGGGGGCTGGTGGTTATTCACCTCTGTTGCGCAGGCCAATCTCCACCCGACCAATCTGACCTTGGGCTCCTCCACAACCTCGAGAGCTCATTCCTTTGATGACCAGCACCCTGCTGCTTGTCTGGGCCCTCTCCTATCTGTTTTTGTTTTAAATTTCGAGTACCCAATTTAATTTTCCAATTAAGGGGCAATTTTTTTTTTTAGTGTGGCCAATCCACCTAGCCTGCACATCTTTGGGCTGTGAGGGTGAAACCAAAGCAAACACGGAGAGAATGTCCAAACTCCACACGGACAGTGACCCAGAGCCGGGATCGAACCTGGGACCTTGGTGCCATGAGGCAGCAGTGCTAATCACTGCGCCACAGTGCTGCCCTGTCTCACATCTGTTATTGGCCAGCTTCTCCTGCAGGGACTGAGAGGGCATTGTGACCCAAAAGCTTCATGCACTGGGTGTGTGTGGGTGTGTGTAGTGGGGGGGGGGGGGGCAGCATGGGGGCGGAAAGGGGCACGGGGTATTGCTCTCTGACGTCTATCTTTATTAATATTAACCACAAGATGCGTGTACGTTCCGTGTATTGGACAAATGACCACACAACCAGTGTATTAGTTCAATTATAGTTTATTATCAAACATAGGATTGGTTCTATACTTTAAAAAAAAACTTAGAGTACCCAATTCATCTTTTCCAATTAAGGTGGTCAATCCACCTAGCCTCCACATCTTTGGGCTGTGGGAGTGAAACCCACGCAAACACGGGGAGAATGTGCAAACTCTATACGGACAGTGACCCAGAGCCAGATCGAACCTGGGACCTCGGTGCTGTGAGGCAGCAGTGCTACTCACTGTGTCACCGTGTTCCCCCTGGATTGGTTCTAGAACATAGAACATACAGTGCAGAAGGAGGCCATTTGGCCCATCGAGTCTGCACCGACCCATTTAAGCCCTCACTTCCACCCTATTCCCGTAACCCAATATCCTCGCCTAACCTTTTTCTTTTGCTTACAAAGGGCAATTTATCATGGCCAATCCACCTAACCTGCCTGTCTTTGGACTGTGGGAGGAAACCAGAGCACCCAGAGGAAACCCACACAGACACGAGGAGAACGTGCAAACTCCGCACAGACAGTGACCCAGCGGGGAATCGAAGCTGGGACCCTGGCCCTGTGAAGCCACAGTGCTATCTACTTGTGCTAACGTGCTGCCCCATGTCCTTACACGCGACTACACATTAGACTATATCTAAAAGCTTAAATGACCTTTACTTAACTTTCAAGTGACCGGCTCTGTACAGTTTAGGTAAGGCCTTTATCTGGTTCCCCACGTGTGGTGGGTAGAAGTTGTCAGGTACGTCTGGGCAAAGGGCAACACAGTGGCACACTGGTTAGCATTGCTGCCTATGGCGCTGAGGACTTGGGTTTGAATCCCGGCCCTGGGTCACTGCCCGTGTGGAGTTTGTACGTTCTCCCCGTGTCTGTGTGGGTTTCACCCCCACAACCCAAAAGATATGCAGGTTAGGTGGATTGACCACACAAAATTGCCCCTTAATTTGAAAAACTAATTGGGTGCCCTAAATTTATTTAGAAAAAGGTACGTCTGGGCTGAGTTTCGTCCTTCTGGTAGCGATCGTGGGTCCTTGAACTTGGCTGGTCGATATGTTGCAGTTGGTGGGGCAGAGGCCGATCCCAAAAGAGACAGAGCATTGGTTGCGCAGTTCCTCTTATCTTCCAATCTTTCGCACTCTTTTGGGTGGTCCCAACTCGGGATCCAATGGATCGATAGGATTTCGATCACCCTAATCGATTCTGGCCAATTAGGGGCAGATACCTTGATAACTGGGCGAGTCCTGGTTGTTATTGTTCAAGGCACGTATGCACTCCCAAATAAGGTGAATAGGTGCTCCCAAGTCTGTGAATACTGTTATGTTTCAATCTGAGTCCCTTTGTCCTGGGGAGATCTGTGATTGACCTCTAGCAGGTGCAAGTTTCTGTATAGGTCTGGTTTGCTTTTGCAAAATATACATGAGCTGTGTCTTGTCTGTGTCCCAGCCTGACCACAATTCCCATTATCCTTTGTGGGTGGCCATTTTAGATAGCCACAGGGGGTAAGCATGGACACCACTGCTGGGCATGGGGCATGGGTGGGGTGCGACGCGACATGGTGCTGGGCGGGGGCAGCGCCAGGCACATGGTCATCAGGGACGAAAGGGGACAGTGGTGACAGGCAGGACCAATGTCGGAGGCTGATGCCAACTCACCCATGCAGCCTGGTGGATGTTGTTTAGCTTTTTGCAGCACTGTGCGGCGTGCCTCCTTGTGACATTCCACATGATGATGGCTGCTACCACTTCCTCCCAGATGGCATTGGCTACTCTATGGCTAACCCGCTGAGCCCCTTGACTCCACCGCTTCCAAAAGTCTACCCAGGTCTGCATCTCTGAATCATGGAGCTAGTCTCCTTGGTGGCATGGCTGCATGCTGTGTAGGGTTTGCTTGTAAAAGCATGGAATTTAGTAGAGTTCAGAGTTTCTGCCAGGGTGCCCAGTTGGCATCAGCAGTGCCAGGACACCACCCTGCCCAAAGGGCATGTAGCTGGGGGCCTCCAATCCCCTGGGTGATCCCACGAGTGCCATTTGTGGGGACCAGTACTGAACGGCGCTCGCCCGAGGTCTCCGAGGCTGGTACTGCATTTAATATAGTTCGCACTGGTTATTGTGACGTTTGTGGGAAAAAACATTTCCATTTATCTTCTGGGACTGGAATGAAGAATCAACATATTTTGAAAGGAAATGTGTGCAGTTTCTGATACCATTATATCTTTATCACTCAGCTGCTGGAACTTGCAAGCCCGATGGAGGATTTTCTCCGGCTCACAGAAAATGCTACACTGCACGTTGAAGTATTAGTCGAGTTTACCAAAAGATTGCCAGGTGAGAAGGGTTCAAGTTTTCTGTATTACACTACAGAAACACAACCTGCAAATAACCTTTCAACAATTCATCAATTCAACAATAAAATTGCAATGCAGTGATCAGTCAAAAACATATCACTTGATGTATTTTACAGAAAAAAAAAATCACATTTTAATTATTTACCGTGAGCGCAAGCGGCAACACAGGTGCAAAATATCACAAAATTAGAAAATGAGAATCTCACCAGAGAGATCTCCTTTCCAATTCTCCTCGCTCCCCTGTTGATTAAACAGGTTCCCACCCAAGAAGGGCTAGAACCGCATTTCAATACTTTTAAATACAATCGGTGAGCTTCCCTGCCGCCTCCCACAATCACGTAGGCAAGATTTATAACTGCTTTTCAAAACAGGAGCCAGGCAAAGGGAACGTGCCAGGGGCACACTGGTAAGTATAGCCCCCCCCGGGGAGAGAGGGACAGGCCCAGGCAGTGCCCTGGCATAGCTCCCTGGCACTACCCCTTGGCTGTACCAATCTCGGGATTCCCAGCTCACAGCGTTTTCCAGCCCCACCCCGCTAGCCTGATGGTGGGGGCCATGCCTGCAGGTTTTCTCTGCACAGAGTGCTGGGCTATCTGGCGGGAAAAGTGGACTTTGCAGCCTGCGAGCTGCACACCTGGGACGGAATTCTCTGATAATGTGGATATGTCCCCACGCCCGTGGGAAAACGGTCACGAATCACTGTGGACTTTCCTGGAGAAACGCCAGAGTGATTCTCCGTTTTGCAGGGGGCTAGCAGGGCCCCAGAGAGCTCCGGCTGCCAATACGGGTGCCTGCACCTCTGGCCGTGGGTCCACACATGCACTTGGCGGCTGCCTGCGGTGGCAGTCCCATGCAACATGGCGGATCCATACCGCAGGGCTGGCCCTGACAATATAGCACCCCCCCCAGATCGTGTGCACCCGCCAATTGGTGGCCCCCGATCGCGAGCCTGGCAGTCTTGGAGGCCCACCCCGGTGATGGATCCCCTGCCCCTCACAAGGGCAGCTGGGGACTGAGTCCCTGGAGAATAGCGGGCAGATGTCGGACCCGATCGCGGGTCAGACGACGACCATTCTCCGCCCCGCGCCGAACGCCATTGCAGCGCAGAGGCTCAGAGAATGCCGGCCCAGTTTTCTTTCTTCAGCCAACAATCTGTGTAGAGAATGGAAAATTGCACCCATTGGGAGGAGGATTTTCCACCCCCATTTTCGGCAGGCCTGAATGGCACGGGGGCAGAGAATCCAGCATGAGTCCCAAAACGGCTTTGATGTCGGCGGGCTTTCCTGTTGACTTGTCCCCGCCCCGACAATGATGTAATGGGGCTCCTGCCATGACAGATGGGATTCTCCAATAATGGGGTTATGTCTCCATGCCAGCATTAAAACGCTGGGGAGTCACTCTGGACTTTCCTTAAGAAAGTCCTGAGTGATTCTCTTACCTGCAAGGGGCGGGCAGGGTCCCGGAGTGCCTCCCACAGCTCTGGCTGCGGATACAGGGCCCTGCACCTCCGGTCGGAAGTCTGCGCATGCGCATGGCAGCGGCCTGCAGCGGCCACCACGCGGTTCGCGAATTCAGAGCGGAGGCTCAGAGAATCCAGCCCCCGATTAAACCTCTCCAGTGTATCAACCCCGACGTTGTGAATTTCCCCCTGCCGTCGTGATGTCGTGTTAGCAGGGTTGACAACAGGTTTTGTAAAACGGGGGAGTAGCTAAACAGAATGTGCTGGGATGGACAGATAATTACGGCCCCGAGGGGTACAGGGTTTTACCCCTGGCAGCACCCTGACAGTGCTTGAGCATTGCCCCCTAGCACAGCCTGGGCACTGCCAGGGAGAAGTACCAAGGGGCAGTGCTGGGGAGGTGGGGGCCTCCATTGGGGGGGGGGGGTTCCCTGGGAGGGGTTCAGTGTCTGTGCAGGTGTGGGGGGGGGGGGGGGGATCTGTGTCCATGGGGCGCTCCTTTTAAATTTATACTTTTTAGATTTTGGCGCCCTTTCAAACAGCCCAGGATGCATGCTCCACCAACATGACATAATGGGACCTGCCTCTTAACTTTTTTTATCAAAGTGTTTGAAAATACGGCAAGAAAATCCAGCAAGGCAGCTGATGAGCTCCCCTCAGTATTTCCCACCATCGATCATAGATCATAGAACATAGATCATAGAATTTACAGTGCAGAAGGAGACCATTTGGCCCGTCGAGTCTGCACCAGCTCTTGGAAAGAGCACCCTACCCAAGGTCAACACCTCCACCGTATCCCCATAACCCAGTAACCCCACCCAACACTAAGGGCAATTTTGGACATTAAGGGCAATTTATCATGGCCAATCCACCTAACCTGCACATCTTTGGACTGTGGGAGGAAACCGGAGCACCCGGAGGAAACCCACGCACACACGGGCAGAACGTGCAGACTCCGCACAGACAGTGACCCAAGCCGGAATCGAACCTGGACCCTGGAACTGTGAAGCAATTGTGCTATCCACAATGCTACCGTGCTGCCCTAACAACACCAGAAACAACAATGCCACTAATTGTGTTTAATTCTTACATCAGAGAGAGCCTAGTGGAGCGACAAAATTCAAAAATGAGAAAAAAGATGGTTAATTATAAGACTTCAATTCTAAAACCATCATTGCAAATCAGAAATATTTTTTTCCTCAGTGGAACGCCATTGAGGATCTTTCTAGGCCTCCCTGATCTTGCTATTTCTCCTTCTCAGTTCCTCTGAGTGGAGAAAGGGCAGGTCAAGGGCTATCATATAATTATCCTAGGTTCCTCTGCATTTTGTCACCTACCTTTGTTATGGGCCAGGGTTTAGAGAACCCCAAAGTGTATCATGGAGTTCACCTGACCCACAACTTTTAATAGTGTGGTACAGCAGGTGTGGTACAGCAGAAATGGAAAAGTATTTTTTTAAAACAAAACACTGTTTATTCTATGAACTCAAATTAACCTTTTAAAACATTCAGTGAACATCTTAGCAAACATTAATTCAAATACATCCCCAAAGACTACAACACTAAGTAATCCTTTAAACTTTCCTTTTAACATCCATATGACTTAAAACACCTTTTACCAGAAGCACATCAGGTTAAAGTCACTACTGTTATTAGTTTGAAATCACCAGGATCGATTTACAGTCTTTAGATTACAAAGAGAGATTCATACACCTTCTGGCTGTGACTGCAGCTATCCAGCTCTGAAAACGAAATTAAAACACACCCTGCAGCAAACAGCCTAAAACAAAAGTAAAAAGCTGACAGACAGCCCACTCCACCCACTCTCTGACATCACTGCAGTAATAAACACCCATTTCTTAAAGGTACTCTCACTCCAGATACTTATATACACACACATTTATAAACACCCATTTCTTAAAGGTACTCTCACATGACACCTTGTGAAAGTAAAGGACAATAATTAGAATGTCTTATTGAGGCCTGCTGCTTCATTTACATATAAGCTCCCTGTTTGTGCCTTCAGGGAACTTGCCAACAAATTCCTTGACAATGTAAAGGATTTGGGGATTTCATGTCACATGAAAGAAGGGAGGATGAAAAGAGGAGAACTGAATGTTCCTCAGTTTTATAGGATAAGACAACCTTTCTTTTTAGTTATTATTTTTTGGTGGGCATCATTGTCAAGTCCAGCATTTGTTGCCCATCCTAATTGTCCTCTAACTAGATGGCTTGCTGGGGCATTTCACAGGGCAGTTAAGAGTCCACTACATTGCTGTGGGCCTGGGGATCTGGAGTCGTAAGTGGACCAGACCAGGTAAGGATGACAGAATAACTTCTAAAGAGCTTTAGTGAACCAGGTGGGTCTTTACAACAATTGACGATAGTTTCTTGGTCACCATTACTGAGACTAGCTTTCAATTCCAGATTTTATGAATCCAATTCAAATTCCGCCAGCTGACTTGATGGAATTTGAACTCATATCCACAGAGCATTTCTCTGGGTCTCGGGATTACTAGTCCACTTACGTTACAGTATGCCACCATCTCCCCAATTTGGTTTGTATTCTGTATATGTGGAGAACAGAAAATATATTATTTCGCTTTAAATATAGAAATAATTGCAAAAAGATTTGAATACATATTAAACATTGGATAACACAAATACTTTTCAAATCAGTTATTTATGGCATTGTTGTTCATGATTTGCTTTCTATTTCTTATGCATATTTATAATAAGAGGTTTAATATGATACTCTGGAAATTCAGTAGTCTGCATATTGTTTAAGGATTCCAGACATTAGACCACGAAGACCAGATTGCGTTGCTAAAAGGTTCCACTGTTGAAGTAATGTTCCTCAGGTCTGCACAGCTGTACAACCAACGCTTCACACAGATTAGCCACCAATTTACCCAGGGTGAGTAACAGGAGATTCAATGATTAGATGATCTATTTTACTGATATTGGTTAGGGACTACAGAACTCCCTGCTGTTCTTTGAATAATGCCGTGGGATATTTTACGTACACCTGGCAGAATGATACTCACGTTTAGTTGGAGTCAGCATAGATTTTGTGCTCTGGTACCTGGAACAGGGCATGAAACCACAACCTTCTAACCCAGATGAGATTGCTACCCACTGCATGTTAATAATCTATCCGTGAAAACAGTTTGGGAAGAGAAGTACTTGCCTAATCAACAAATCACTTTTTTCAGGAGATTTCTTCTCCAAATGACAATCCAAAGCTTTGTGATATTATACACATTGTCTGGAATTCTCCCATCCCGCCCTCAGCGGGTTTGGTGGCGGGGGTGGGGGGAGGGGGAGGGGGAGGAGGTGGGGTGGAGAATTCAACGGTAGCCTGCCTGCGTAAAAAGTTTACAATTCTCCCAATGACAGGTTTATGGCAGTTCCGTTGTTCCACTGCCTGGTGCCGTGAATGTCCTGAAAGACGTGCTTGTTAAGTGAATTGGGCAGTCTGAATCCTCCCTCTGTGCACCCGAAGAGGCGCCGGATTGTGGCGACTCGGGGCTTTTCACAGGAACTTCATTGCAGCGTTAATGTAAGCCTACTTGTGACAATAATAAAGATTATTATATTATATTATTATTATTTGCATTCATTTCCCTCACATGAATTCTCATTAAGACAGCTTATTACTGAAATCTCATCAGGCTTTCAATCTTGTGTCACACCAGCAGGAAAGCACATCAGCGTCAAACCTGTTTGGAAAAGAGTGACATGCGCACAGCGAACCTCAGTTTGCTTGAGACTTTGAGGCGAGTGCAACATAGTCAACCAGCCATAGCGCTGCACCGCTCCTGTTGCGCTGAACTCCACTCTGGGACAGGCTGGCTCGTGCCCTCAGCTCTGTGCCGAGCTGATCTTTATGGACAGCACTGTGCTGTGGGACTAGAAACTCTTGTGAGGACAGGTGGGATGTAGAGAAATGTATGAATGTGTCGGACTGGTGTTTACTGTTGACACCTGGACCTGTGAACCCACTAGCTGATGGGGGCCTGACAAATCAGATGCCAGACTGCACTCATCTGTGCATAATTCATGAACTTCACACTTAGGGTTGGATTCTCCGAATTTCTGGCTATGTCCGGAGGAAGCGTCTGGTCTTACGACCAAAAAGCCCGGTGGGCTAGCAGCCGCACCACGTAAAGCCACCAGCTTTATCTGCAGATACGGATGGAGAATGGCCGGATCCGTGGCCGGGCATGTACAACATGGCACTGGCCGCGCGGACCCGGCCTGCCAAAACCTGCCCCCCTGTAAATCCCTCGCCACCCCCATACCACCCCCCCCCGCCCCCCCCCCCCCCCCACCCCCCACCAGTCACCCCAGCCCCCACCGAAGCCCCTCATGCCAGCAGAATGGCTCCCTCCCCCCCGACTGTGGCGGCACTGGACACAGTCCACAGCCGCCATGGCAGGTTTACGAAAAGTGAAAGGACACGTGTGCCACACTGTCGTGAGGTTGGCCCATCGTCCTGAGGCCATCTGAACTGTATGCGGCGTATTCCTCGAGTACGCCATTTTTGAGGGGGTGCTGCCTCCGATTTTGGCGTAAAAATGGATCCTCCGGCCGTTCGCCCCTGGTATTAACCCCCACCCCCCACACCGAAAACCCGGTCCCTCCCCCCCAGGGGAACTGCCGAACACCCATCCAGCCCCACATGCCAACACCCATGTCAGCCAAAATGGCCGGGTGTCCTGGCCACTGATGCCTTCATCGCCCTTTACTGCATGCGGTAGAACGTCTAATAGTGTTCGCGATTTGCCCCCCCCCTTCCCCCCCCCCCCCAGGAGAAGGTTGCACACAACCGCCGGGAGCAGGAGAAAACCGGAGGGGTCCACCAGACCTGCGGCCCCTTTCCATGCCCAAGTAGAGAGCACTGGACGGGGTCAGCGGCCTAGAGGAAAGGGGGGTTGCCGAAGTAGAGGTCGGCGGCTGACAAGCAAGTGAGACCCTGCTCAGTTGCGGATCCCCATGACAAATGTGTGGACTACATTCCAATCACTTGGATCGATTTCTCCAATACTGGAGTTGTTCCCTGATCGTTGGGCGGTCCCTGAGTGTCCATTGGCCTTCCTTTGTCTTGGCTCCTGCTGGCGCCGAGGAGTCTGGCTTGGCCTTATTCACCTTGCATGTTTCAATTGTACCCGGGGATCGCTCATTAGTATGCAGATGGCTGTTGGTTTCAGTGCTGTCTGGGCTTCTGCAAGTTCTAATACACAGGAGACTTTGCACTTGCTAGTTTTTCCTGGCTTGGCTGAATTTCCCTGCATTCTTTGCGGACCTCCATTTTAAGTCGGGAAGTGGCCAACCCAGGTGGCTACAGATCCACACGCAAGCGACGCCAGAAAGGCCTTTCAGCACTGGCTAGCTTGTTTTGAAGCGTATATCAATGCGGCGCCGACCCCTGTTCCAGAGGCTCAGATGATTCAAATCTTGTACTCCAGACTCAACTCTAAAATCTTCCCGCTGATCCAGGATGCATCCAATTACGCTGACGCTATGACTCGACTCAAAGAGAGTTATGAGCAGAAGACGAACACGCTCTTCGCCAGACACGCGCTCGCAACGCGTACTCAACTAACTGATGAGTCAATCCAGGTCTTCTGGAGGGCCCTGATCCCACTAGTTCGGGACTGTGACTGCCAGGACATTACAGCTAAGGAGCACTCAGATCTCCTTATGAGGGACGCTTTTGCAACTTGGATTGGGTCCAATGTTATCAGCCAGCGGCTCCTAGAAGGGGCCATGCGCGTCCTCGCGAGACTAAAACACAAGCGCTTTCCATGACGGTCACCCTGCGCAATGTACAGTCCTACGCCCCCAACCGTGCGGCCCACTCCTCCTACGCTTCATGGGCCCCACAGGCAGCCGCCCCAGCGGGGGCGCTACCCACCCAGTACGCCTGCGCTACGCGCCAGCCAGTGATCTCCGGGGGGCTCTGATGCTATTTTTGCGGCCAACAAAGACACCTCTGCCAACGCTGCCTGGCCCGCGCTGCCCTTTGTAAGGCCTGCGGGAAGAAGGGCCACTACTCAGCGGTGTGCCAGGCCCGCTCAGCGGCAGCGGTCGCCCCCACCCACCGCCGGTCACGGACAATGGGCACCGCTATCCTCCCCTCCTCCCAAGGCCATGTGCGAGCAATGGGCGCCGCCATCTTGCTCCAACCCCGCAACGTGCGTTCCATGGGCGCCGCCATTTTGTGACCCCCCAGGACATCCGGGCGCCGCCATCTTGTTCACCCCACAGCACACGGAGACCAACGGCGTTTCAGGACCCCGACGCGGCAGCCGCCTCACTGCCCGACGATCAACCACGACTCGCATCTCTGGTAATCGACCAGTCCAGACCACATATCTGACCAACGCATCCACCAGCGTGAAAGTCAACGGCCACGTGACCTCCTGCCTACTGGACTCCGGGAGCACCGAGAGCTTTGTACCACCAAATACGGTAAGGCGCTGCTCCCTTATGGTACACCCTACCAATCAAAGTATCGCCCTGGCCTCCAGATCCCATCGCGTAGCGATCAGGGGTACTGCACGGTCACGCTCACAGTCCAAGGCGTAGAGTTCGCGGTTTTCACCTCTACGTCCTCCCTAACCTCTGCACTGCACTTATCCTTGGCCTGGATTTTCAGTGCAACCTCCAGAGCCTGACCCTTAAATTCGGCGGACCCTTACCACCCCCCATTGTGTGCGGCCTCGTGACTCTAAAGGTCGATCCTCCTTCCCTCTTTGCCAATCTAACTCCAGATTGCAAACCCGTCGCCACCAGGAGCAGACGGTACAGCACCCAGGATAAGGCCTTCATCAGGTCCGAGGTCCAGCGGTTGCTTCGGGAGGGAGTCATCGAGGCCAGCAACAGCCCCTGGAGAGCTCAAGTGGTAGTGGTTAAGTCTGGGGAGAAAACTCGTATGGTCGTGAACTACAGCCAGACCATCAACAGGTACACGCAGCTCGACGCGTACTCCCTCCCACGCATATCTGACATGGTTAACCAGATTGCACAGTACCGGGTCTTCTCAACAGTGGACCTGAAATCCGCTTACCACCAGCTCCCCATCCGTAAATCGGACTGGCCATTCACCGCCTTCGAGGCAGACAGCTGGCTATATCACTTCCTTAGGATCCCTTTCGGCGTCAGCAATGGGGTTTCGGTCTTCCAAAGGGAGATGGACCAAATGGTCGACCGGTACGACTTGCGGGCCACTTTTCCGTACCTAGACAATGTGACCACCAGCGGCCATGATCAGCAGGACCACGACGCCAACCTCGCTAAATTTCTCCGCACCGCCACTCTCCTCAACCTCACGTATAACAAGGCGTCGTGTGTGTTCCGTACAAACCGCTTAGCCATCCTCGGCTACGTGGTCCAGAATGGAGTTCTGGGGTCCGATCCCGACCGCATGCGCCCCCTCATGGAGCTTCCCCTCCCCCACTGCCCCAAGGCCCTCAAACGCTGCCTGGGGTTCTTCTCGTATTACGCTCAGTGGGTCCCAAACTATGC
This sequence comes from Scyliorhinus torazame, assembly GCF_047496885.1. Lineage (NCBI taxonomy): Eukaryota > Metazoa > Chordata > Chondrichthyes > Carcharhiniformes > Scyliorhinidae > Scyliorhinus > Scyliorhinus torazame. The sequence goes on from NC_092723.1 coordinate 74,081,673, forward strand.
GGGCATGGCCCGCCCATTCATACAGTCCACTCATTTCCCCCTGACGGCAGAGGCCCAACAGGCCTTCGCCCGGATCAGAGCTGATATTGCCAAAGCTGGAATGCACACTGTAGACAAAACACTTCCTTTCCAAATAGAAAGTGACGCATCGGACGTCGCCCTTGCCGCCACCCTCAACCAGGCAGGCAGGCCCGTGGCATTCTTTTCCCGCACCCTCCATGCCTCCGAAATTCGGCACTCATCCATCAAAAAGGAGGCCCAGGCTATCGTTGAGGCTGTGCGACATTGGAGGCATTACCTGGCCGGCAGGAGATTCACTCTCCTCACTGACCAACGGTCGGTAGCCTTCATGTTCAACAACACACAGCGGGGCAAGATCAAAAATGACAAAATCCTGCGGTGGAGAATCGAGCTCTCCTCCTATAACTACGAGATTATGTATCGCCCCGGCAAACTCAACGAGCCCCCAGACGCCCTATCCCGAGGTACATGTGCCAGCACACAGATAGACCGACTCCGGACCCTGCACGACAGCCTTTGTCACCCAGGGGTCACTCGGTTGTACCACTTCATTAAGGCACAAAATTTGCCCTACTCCGTCGAGGAAGTAAGGACGATCACCAAGGACTGCCAGGTCTGTGCGGAGTGCAAACTGCACTTCTACCGGCCGGACCGCGCGCACCTGGTGAAGGCCTCCCGCCCCTTTGAACGCCTCAGCGTGGATTTCAAAGGCCCCCTCTCCTCCTCCGACCGACACACGTATTTCCTCACTGTGATCGATGAATACTCCCGTTTTCCCTTCGCCATCCCATGCCCCGACATGACGTCTGTCACCGTCATTAAAGCCCTTAATTCTATCTTCACTCTGTTCGGCTTACATCCCCGCCTACATCCACAGTGACAGGGGATCCTCATTCATGAGTGATGAGCTACGCCAGTTCCTGCTCAGCAGGGGTATCGCCTCTAGCAGAACGACGAGCTACAACCCCCGGGGAAACGGACAGGTAGAAAGGGAGAATGGGATGGTATGGAGGGCCGTCCAGCTGGCCATACGGTCCAGAAATCTCCCGGCCTCCCACTGGCAAGAGGTCCTCCCTGATGCACTACATTCCATTCGCTCATTACTTTGCACTGCTACTAACAGTACACCGCATGAACGTCTTTTTACCTTCCCCAGCAAATCCACATCCGGGGTATCACTCCCAACCTGGCTCACAGCTCCGTGAACCGTGCTTCTCCGTAAACACATGCGGCTCCACAAGGGGGACCCGTTGGTGGAAAGCGTGCACCTGCTCCACGCAAATCCACAGTACGCCTACATGGCATTCTCCGACGGTCGCCAGGATACCGTCTCCCTCAGGGACCTGGCACCAGCAGGTTCCGCCCCCACACCACCCCCGTCGCCCCCGGCGCCACCCTCCCTTCCCCCGCCACCCCCATCACCCCCCAGGACTGTCCGTCCTCCCCCTGCCCATCGCCGTTGGTGAAGAGAATTTTGGCACGCTCCCGGAGTCAACTTCCACCACGACAGCACCAACATCGCCGGCTCCACTTTGTCGATCCCAGAGGACGATCAAGGCGCCGGACCGGCTGAACCTCTGACCGGCCCACCGGATGACCAGAGACATTTTCTTTTTCACTGTTCTGCAAATATTAAAGATTGCGAATTGTATATAGTTATCCACCACATCCGCTTGGACTCAATTTTAACAGGGGGTGAATGTGGTAAACCACTGTGTTCCTATATTAAGGGTTGTACGGTAGAACATGCACGACAGGTTCACCTGGCCCCTGCATGCTAGCTCCACCCAGGAGATGGGTTATAAATATGCGTGGCCTCCAGCTCACAGCCATTTCGTCAGCTGCTGTAGGAGGCCACACTTCAGACACTAATAAAGCCTCAGATTGAATTCAACTTCGTCTCCGGCCAAATTGATCGTGCCTCAACCCCCAGACAGCCGAGCACTGACAGGGAAAGCAACCTGAACACCAGCCCGCCGCCCGAGACTCAGGACACCTCGGAGCTCGGGTCGGAGGAGGACACCGACTTTCCATCACTGCTGTCTCGAACATCCTCCAGCATCCCAGAGACTTGGTTGGGCACATTAATGAAGAGGAACTAGGGAGACTATCTGGTGCGCTCCACACTCGCATCCGGTACAGCAGGTGGGGATAGGAGCAGCCAAGGGGCCGGACAGTCGGAGGGAAGGCCGGTCCCAGGAACCAGCTGCCGTCCAGACAGGTCCTGGGCTTCTGGAACATCCTGTCCCAGCCACAGTGCAGGTGCAGTCAGAGATCCAGGAACTACAAGAGGGAATGACGGCGGGCATCAAGCATCTGCAGGCGGAGGTGGAGGAGTCCATGCGAGTGCAGGAGCAGGGTGTGGTACCGATCATGAGTGCATCACAGTGGAGGCAATGGGGGCAAAGGTGTCGGCTATGGGTCAGAGTGTCCAGGGCCTGGGGCATTCTGTGTAGGCAGGGGCCGAGGTCCAGGACAGGTCTGCCCGTTCTCAGGCAGCCATGTGCCAGAGCCACCTGGAAATTGCAGCAGCGCTCCTCAGAATGCTCCAGTCACAGCAGTTCATGGCTGAGAATGTCAGCGGGCTTTGCCCAGGTGCTGGCCAGCTTTGCACAGACACAGAGGGAGGTGGCCCAGCCACTGGCTGATATGGCACAAACCCTCAGGATGGTGGCACAGTTGCAGCATGATCTGGTGCAGTCCCAGATGGAAATGGTCCACTCCCTGTGCTCCACGGCCGTGAACGTGCAGACTCTGGTCGAGTCCAAAGCAAGCCTCAAGGACTGGCAGTGCCAGGTGGCGGGGAGGGTCTCAGGGGATAGCTCCGCGTGCACCCCCACCCAATGAAGTAGCCCGGGGGCCATCGGGCACCCCGAGGGAGGAGGAGGTGATGGGGCCCGTGGCGAGGACTCCCACAGGGGAGGTGCCTTAATACCACAGCACCTCGGACAACCCCCACCCTCCCTCCCCCACTCCTGTCTGGTGCATCTGATTGGCAGCGGGCAGAACAGGGCAGCACCACGCCACCCATAGACACCCGAGCAGCGACCGGGCCCATCCAGGCCGGGTCGCCCCAGGAGACGTGTGACCACAGGGACCCTTGTCGGAGGGCAGGAGTCACAGCAGGCCGCCTCCACTCCTGCTGTACTATCTGGGGAACCACCTAGGCATAGTGTTACATAAGAACATAAGAACTAGGAGCAGGAGTAGGCCATCTGGCCCCTCGAGCCTGTCCCTCCATCTACACCTCCCGCTGCCTGCATAATCAAAGATCCCTCCCACCCGGCTTACTCACTCTTCCAACTTCTTCCATTGGGCGGGAGATACAGAAGTCTGAGAACACGCATGAACAGATTCGAAAACAGCTTCTTCCCCACTGTCACCAGACTCCTAAATGACCCTCTTATGGACTGACCACATTAACACTACACCCTGTATGCTTCATCCGATGCCAGTGCTTTTGTAGTTACATTGTATATGTTGTGTTGCCCTATTATGTATTTTCTTTTATTCCCTTTTCTTCCCATGTATTTAATGATCTGTTGAGCTGCTCGCATAAAAATATTTTTCACTGTACCTTGGTACACGTGACAATAAACAAATCCAAATCCAAATCCAAATCCAATGAGATCATGGCTGATCTTTTGTGGACAAAACTCCACTTTCCGGCCCGAACACCATAACCCTTAATCCCTTTATTCTTCTAAAAACTATCTATCTTTATCTTAAAAACATTTAATGAAGGAGCCTCTACTGCTTCACTGGTCAAGGAATTCCATAGATTCACAACCCTTTGGGTGAAGAAGTTCCTCCTAAACTCAGTCCTAAATCTACTTCCCCTTATTTTGAGGCTATGCCCCCTAGTTCTGCTTTCACCCGCCAGTGGAAACAACCTGCCCGCATCTATCCAATCTATTCCCTTCATAATTTTATATGTTTCTATAAGATCCCCCCTCATCCTTCTAAATTCCAACGAGTACAGTCCCAGTCTACTTAACCTCTCCTCATAATCCAACCCCTTCAGCTCTGGGATTAACCTAGTGAATCTCCTCTGCACACCCACCAGTGCCAGTACGTCCTTTCTCAAGTAAGGAGACCAAAACTGAGCACAATACTCCAGGTGTAGCCTCACTATCACCTTATACAATTGCAGCATAAACTCCCTAGTCTTAAACTCCATCCCTCTAGCAATGAAGGACAAAATTCCATTTTCCTTCTTAATCACCTGTTGCACCTGTAAACCAACTTTTTGCGACTCATGCACTAGCACACCCAGGTCTCTCTGCACAGCAGCATGTTTTAATATTTTATCATTTAAATATTAATCCCTTTTGCTGTTATTCCTACCAAAATGGATAACCTCACATTTGTCAACATTGTATTCCATCTGCCAGACCCTAGCCCATTCACTTAGCCTATCCAAATCCTTCTGCAGACTTCCAGTATCCTCTGCACTTTTTGCTTTACCACTCATCTTAGTGTCGTCTGCAAACTTGGACACATTGCCCTTGGTCCCCAACTCCAAATCATCTTTGTAAATTGTGAACAATTGTGGGCCCAACACTGATCCCTGAGGGACACCACTAGCTACTGATTGCCAACCAGAGAAACACCCATTAATCCCCACTCTTTGCTTTCTCTTAATTAACCAGTCCTCTATCCATGCTACTACTTTCCCCTTAATGCCATGCATCTTTATCTTATGCAGCAATCTTCTGTGTGGCACCTTGTCAAAGGCTTTTTGGAAATCCAGATATACCACATCCATTGGCTCCCCGTTATCTACCACACTGGAAATATCCTCAAAAAATTCCACTAAATTAGTTAGGCACGACCTGCCCTTTATGAACCCATGCTGCGTCTGCCTAATGGGACACTTTCCATCCAGATGCCTCGCTATTTCTTCTTTGATGATAGATTCCAGCATCTTCCCTACTACCGAAGTTAAGCTCACTGGCCTATAATTACCCACTTTCTGCCTACCTCCTTTTTTAAACAGTGGTGTCACGTTTGTTAATTTCCAATCTGCCAGGACCACCCCAGAGTCGAGTGAATTTTAGTAAATTATCACTAGTTCACTTGCAATTTCCCTAGCCATCTCTTTTAGCACTCTGGGATGCATTCCATCAGGGTCAGGAGACTTGTCTACCTTTAGCCCCATTAGCTTGCCCATCACTACCTCCTTAGTGATAACAATCCTCTCAAGGTCCTCACCTGTCATAGCCTCATTTCAAACAGTCACTGGCATGTTATCCGTGTCTTCCACTGTTACCGACCCAAAAAACCTGTTTAGTTCCTCAACCATTTCCTCATCTCCCATTATTAAATCTCACTTCTCATCCTCTAAAGGACCAATATTTACATTAGCCACTCTTTTTTGTTTTATATATTTGTAGAAACTTTTACTATCTGTTTTTATATTCAGAGCAAGTTTACTCTCATAATCTATCTTACTCTTCTTTATAGCTTTTTTAGTAGCTTTCGTTGCCCCCTAAAGATTTCCCTGTCCTCTAGTCTCCCACTAATCTTTGCTACTTTGTATGCTTTTTCCTTCAATTTGATACTCTCCCTTATTTCCTTAGATATCCACGGTCGATGTTCCCTCTTTCTACCGTCCTTCCTTTTTGTTGGTATAAACCTTTGCTGAGCACTGCGATAAATCACTTGGAAGGTTCTCCACTGTTCCTCAACTGTTTCACCATAAAGTCTTTGCTCCCAGTTTACCTTAGCTAGTTCTTCTCTCATCCCATTGTGTTAGGGCCCATAAGGCCAGAAAGTTAGACATCAATTAAATTAAGTTGGCACGGATGCAGGGCACAGCTGAGTTATGGGGCTAGGGCACAGACTGTGTATATATTTCCGCACAATAAACATCTGTAACCACTGTTATAACCTGCCCCAGTGCTCTGTCTGCTGTGTGTGTGGGTGGGCTGGGCTGGGCTGGGGGGTGGGGGGGGGAGGGGGGGGGAGGAGGGGGGCTGGGGGGGGGGCAGTGCAGGCCCCATGGGTGGTCCATCCCTCCCACCCTCCCTCACCCACACCTGACCTGATCGTCCCCAGCACACCCATCACAGATGCAACGGGACTGTGCGATGGACTGGCCAGCTCGCAAGCCGAGATCACCCATGTGGAAGGTGCTACTGTGGGCAGGGGTCCAACATTGTCATGTGATGTGGAGCACCAGAGCTCATCACAGAGCGGGTTGTCATCATCCTCCATCCCATGGACCAGACCCACTGTTACTGCAAACACAGGGCTCCCAGCTCTGCAGATATGTATAAAGGAAGGGTGTGCATGCGAGCTGTTTGGTGGTGTGGGAGGTGAGTTGGTGTGGGTGTGGGATGTGGCATCCATGCCCCTGGCCAGCAACCGCCCACCCCCCCCCCTCCTAGTTGGTGAACCGTGTTGCGATCAGAGCGTCCCATGCACGCTGGCCCTGGCGATGGTGTCGTGTGGCCTCCAGTGCCTGCCTGGGCCCCATGTCCTGCTCATCGTCACCCTCCCCCGCATCCTCCTCATCAGATGAGGCCTGCGCTTCCTCCTCATCCTCCTCCTCCAGCACATTGCCCCTCTGCTGTGCTGTCATAATATACACCAGTATATCATGGTGCAGACACACACACTGATGGACACAGCAAGATCAATCAACACACACAACACCGCAGCCAATCACCAGTTAGAGTGCACTCACTATAAAGACAGGGGATATCAGTTTTCCCGCTCATTCGGGATGCAGCCTCTCAGGAGGACAGAGCTTACAGCTTACAGCACAGATCTTCACCATGTGCTGAGTGCATAGACTGGTTAGGACAGGCATAGGTCTTTAGTTTAATCTAACATCGTGTTAACCCACAGTGAAAGTATGTTGAACAGTTTCTAGCTTAATAAAATAGTGTTGTACTATTTTAAGTGTTGGTAGCCTGTATGTGTTCCACGGATCCAGAGCACCCAACACATCATGGTACCAGTAGTTGAGGGATGTTAGAACTTTTTAGACCTACTTGCAAGTGATCTGCCTTCAACCAGCATACAGCCGTCCTGCAGAATGGATAGCGTCCGCCCACCGCCGCCGCTCCACATCACTGGTAACCTAGGGACCAACTGGAAGATATTCAAACAACGTTTCCAGCTCTACCTTGAAGCCACAGACCGGGAAGCTGCCTCAGACACCAGGAAGATCGCTCTCTTCCTAGCCACGGCCAGGGACCATGCCATCCACATTTTCAATTCTCTCATCTTTGCTGATGGTGAAGGTAAATCAAAATTCAAGATGGTCCTCCATAAGTTTGACAGTCACTGCGACATCGAGGTGAATGAAAGTTTCGAGCGCTATGTATTCCAACAGCGTTTGCAGGGTAAGGATGAACCTTTCCAGTCCTTTCTCACCCACCTCCGCATCCTTGCGCAGTCCCGTAGCTACGGGCCCACCTCCGACTCCATGATACGCGACCAGATCGTTTTCGGTGTTCAGTCGGACCCCCTACGCCAGCAGCTCCTCAAGGTAAAGCAGCTCACCCTAGAGATTGCCATTGAGACCTGCGTGCTACATGAACACGCCACAGGTCGGTATTCCCACATCCAAGCGACTGAAATGGCGCAGCAAGGTCCCCACGAGGCAGAACGGGTCCAAGCAATCGAGCAACTCCAGGGCCTCAGCCTGGATGAGGGGGCCATTTTGCATGTTTTTCGTGGACCCGCGCGCTTGTGTGCACCGAACGAGGGGACGACGATGTCGACGAACGTACTATGCAGGCGTGCACCACGTACGGCCGTGCCACGCATGCGCGGTGGCGCAGCGTGCGTACTGACGCTACAATGTGTGGAAACTGTGGCTCCGCCCATTTAAAGCAGCAATGTCCTGCCAAATCCCGACGATGCCTGCGATGTGGCAAACTTGGCCACTATGCCGCTTTATGTAGATCAGCTCAGCCTGCCAATTCGTATCGCTCTGGCCAGCCTCGCAGGAATGTCCGGGCCATTCAACCCATGGTCACCGAGCCCAATTCGGACCTGCTACCCGATATTGACACCAAGGACCCGAAAGCGCCTTTTCGAGTCGGTATCAGTACAAAAAACAGGATGTCTCTGAAGCAAAGAATCTAGCCTCTATCGGTATACAGCATCGATCCGGACGATGAGTGGTGTGCCACCCTTACGGTCAACCGGTCCCAAATACGATTCCGCCTGGACACCGGTGCCTCCGCCAATCTCATTGCGCGGTCTGACCTCCAAAGCCTTCGTGTCAAACCAGCCATCCTGCCATCAGCCTGCCAGCTATTAGATTATAATGGCAAGGGCATTGCTGCCAGCGGCTCATGCCAACTTGAAGTGACGCACAGGTCACGCAAAGCCATCCTTCCCTTTGAAATCATGGGCTCCTCGAAAGCCTCCCTGCTTGGCGCACAGGCATGCAAGCTGTTGAACCTAGTTCAGAGAGTTCACTCTCTCTCTCCTGCTGACGTGTCTGCCTTTCAGGACACTGACTTCAGGGCGCAGCTCAACGTCATAATCAACCAGTACCACGACATCTTCGAGGGCATGGGCTCGCTCCCGTACACCTACAAGATTTTATTAAAACCGAATGCCACGTCTGTGGTGCACGCACCTCGCAGGGTCCCAGTACCCCTTAAGGACCGCCTCAAGCAGCAGCTGCAGGACCTCCAGAACCAAGGAGTGATTTCCAAAGTCACAGAACCGACCGACTGGGCCAGTTCCATGGCATGTGTAAAAAAGCCTTCCGGCGAATTGAGAATTTGCATTGATCCCAAGGATCAAAATCGCAATATTATGAGAGAGCGCTATCCAATTCCCAAGCGCGAAGAGCTCACATGTGAGATGGCTCGCGCCAAGCTCTTTACCAAACTCGACGCCTCGAAAGGATTCTAGCAAATCCAGCTCGATAAATCCAGCAGGAAACTCTGCACATTTAACACCCACTTTGGAAGATATTGTTACAACAGGATGCCATTTGGGATCATATCTGCATCAGAAGTGTTCCATAGGATTATGGAACAAATGATGGAAGGTATTGAAGGTGTTCTCATCTATGTCGATGACATAATCATTTGGTCCACCACCCCGCAGGAGCATGTTAGTCGCCTCCAATGCATTCAGACGTATACATGAGCATGCCTCCACCGCAACAGGGCCAAATGCTCTTTTGGTCAGACTGAACTTAAGTTCCTCGGGGACTACATCTCCCAATTGGCTGTGCAGCCCGATGTGGACAAGGTAATGCCATCACAGCTATGAAAACACCAGAGGTCCTCCGATTTCTGGGCATGGTCAATTTTTTAGGGAAATTCATCCCTAACCTCGCCTCTCATACCACGGCTCTCAGGAACCTGGTCAGGAAGACGACAGACTTCCAATGGCTCCCTGCCCACGAGCGCGAATGGAGGGAACTCAAGGCAAAACTGACCATGGCCCAGTCTTGGCTTTCTTTGATCCAGCAAAGGAGACCAAAATTTCAACCGATGCCAGTCAATCCGGCATTGGGGCAGTGCTCCTTCAACGTGATGAGCCCTCATCATGGGCACCCATTGCATATGCGTCACGTGCGATGACTCCCACGGAGCAGTGCTACGCGCAGATAGAAATGGAGTGCCTGGGCCTTCTGACCGGTGTTGTTAAGTTTCACGATTATGTCTACGGACTTCCTCAATTCACCATCAAGACCGACCATCGCCCGCTGGTCAATATAATACAGAAAGACTTGAACGACATGACGCCTCGCCTCCAGCGTATTCTTCTCAAGCTCCGGCAATACGACTTCGAGCAGGTATACACCCCAAGCAAGGACCTCATCATTGCTGACGCTGTCTCCAGGGCAGTCAACACTCCATGTGACCCAGCGGGAATTGTTTGCCAAGTTGACGCCCATGTGGCATTCGCGGCCTCCAATCTACCTGCCTCGGATGAACGCCTCGTCCAAATGTAGCCGCTTGCTACAGCGTGTCATGCGCCACCTAACGGATGGATGGCTCAAGGGCCAATGCCCTCAATTCTATAACGTCAGAGATGATCTGGCGGTAGTAGACGGGGTTCTTCTAAAACTGGACTGCATTGTCATCCCGCATAGCATGCGCCAGCTTGTCCTGGAACAACTACACGAGGGTCACCTTGGCGTGGAAAAGTGCCGCCAACGGGCCCGAGAGGCAGTGTACTGGCCCGGCATTAATGAGGACATAGCCAACACAGTGCTCAACTGCCCCACTTGTCAGCGCTTCCAGCCGGCCCAACCACGCGAGACCCTGCAGCCCCATGAGATGGTCACGTCACCATGGACCAAAGTGGGCATCGGCCTGTTCCACGCGCTGGGTAGAGACTATGTCCTGATCATGGACTACTTTTCGAATTACCCGGAGGTGATACGATTGCACGACCTCACCTCATCTGCAGTCATTCGTGCATGTAAAGAAACCTTTGCTCGACACGGCATCCCGCTCACGGTCATGTCGGACAATGGGCCCTGCTTCGCCAGCCAAGAATGGTCCAACTTTGCCAGGCGGTACAATTTTGCCCATGTGACATCCAGTCCCCTGTACCCCCAATCCAATGGCAAAGCAGAGAAGGGAGTACATATCGTCAAACGGCTCCTATGCAAGGCTGCCGATGCTGGGTCTATCTTGCCTTGCTGGCCTATCGCTCCGCCCCACTGTCCACTGGCCTGTCGCCAGCCCAATTACTCATGAGTCGCACCCTGAGGATGACAGTGCTGTCCATCAATGTCCCAGACCTCAACCACGTTCTGGTGCTTTGCCGGATGCAGCTGTCTCGTGCACAGTACAAGGCGGCTCATGACTCCCGTGCGGCTGATCTCCCTGCTCTGGCTGCAGATGACAACATCCGTTCATTTTCCGGATGGTGGCTGATCTGCAACCGCTGTTGTCCTTCGGCAGGTGGCCCCCCGCTCGTTCCTGGTTCGTCTACCAGATGGCTCTATTCAGCGCCGCAATCGACGCGCCCTTCGCCGCGTTCCACGCTCGCCGCGTGATCCTCCAGTGTCACCTCGCCCTCCTGCTGACCCTGCCACGGACTATGCAGAGCTCCCTGTCACTCTGCCTCCCCCTGACTTTGACACAGTCCAGCCCGCTCCTGAACCGGTGGCTCTCGACCCACCCTTGAGGCGGTCAACCAGAATTCGTCGCCCACCTCAGAGACTAAATTTATGAACTTTGCAAATTTATGGACTCTCTGAATTGTTTTGTTGCTTTGTTTGATCGTTTCCCTGGTTTGTATATAGTGTTGATCTTGTTACTCTTGTTGCATACTCCTTCTCTGCACCAGGCACCTTCCCATGTAAATAGCTTAGTTCTCATGTACATAGTCCTGTAAATATAGTCTTCGCACCCCACACAGAGTTAAGAACATTATCACCACACATTATTTATTGCCACAAACATACATTTTTTTTATAAAAGGGGGATGTCTTAATATACACCAGTATATCATGGTGCAGACACACACACTGATGGACACACAGCAAGACCAATCAACACACACAACACCGCAGCCAATCACCACTTAGAGCACACTCACTATAAAGACATGGGGCATCAGTTTTCCCGCTCATTCGGGATGCAGCCTCTCAGAAGGGCAGAGCTTACAGCTTACAGCACAGATCTTCACCGTGTGCTAAGTGCATAGACTGGTTAGGCCAGGCACAGGTCTTTAGTTTATTCTGACATTGTGTTAACCCACAATTAAAGTATGTTCAACAGTTTCTAGCTTAATAAAATAGTGTTGTGCTATTTTAAGTGTCAAACATGTCGGGGATCACCGAGTGTGTCAGGATGAAGGAGTCATGTACACTTCCCGGCTATCGGGCGCAGATGTGCATGATGCGCAGCTGGTGATCACAGACCAACTGGATGTTCATCGAGTGACACCCCTTTTGGTTGGTGTAGAGCGGCCTGTTATCCGCCGGAGCCCGTAGGGTAACATGCATTCTGTCGATCACCCCCTGGACACGGCGCATCCCAGCAATGGCAGCGAACCCCACTGCCCGGGCATCCTGGTGGATTCCGTCCATATGGAACTGGATGTACTAATCCGCCTGGGCGCATAGGACGCCCGTGATGGTGCGGATGCACCTGTGCACCGAGGTCTGTGAGATCAAAGACAGGTCCCCACTCTGCACCTGGAAGGACCCCGTCGCATAAATGTTCAGGACGACCGTCACCTTGATGGTTACCAGGAGCGGGTGTTGTCCCCAAACCCCTGTGGTGCCAGGTATGCCATCATCTGGCAGTTGTGTCGCACTGACCCTCTGCTCAACCACAGTCTCCGACAGCATGCCCAGTCTGGCAGGTCCTCGAATGACATGCGCACCGGTACACGCGGGGCTTCATGCGGCGCCCCCATCGACCTCCGCCCTCTCGGCCTGTTGGGCGGCCGTCCCTCCAGCCTGTGCGACCGCCACCTGCTCCTCTGCTGCCCACTCCGCTACTGCAGTGTCCTCCTGCTGTCTGGGCAGCCCTCGCTCACATGGCCACAGGATATCTCACAGGGCTGCGGCCAGCAACACAACAGCCAGCAATGTCTGCAGGGGGTGGAAAGGTAACATGTTAACATGGCATATACTCCTATGCCCAGCCAAGTTCCATGGGCTACACGGTGGCCCCGGTTGGCACTGCGGGCTGCACCCACGGATGTCCCCTACCCCATGCCCCGTCGGTATCCAGCCCAGTCGGAGCCCCCGGTTTTGGCGCCCGTCCCTGCTGCCAGGGGTTACGTTGGCCAGCAATGCTTTTACTGGGGGCTGCCTTGGGTGTGGCCCTGGGTGGTCCCTGGTGGGTGGCTGCCAGTTGGGCGAGGTGCTCGGGGCCGGGGGGTGGTGGCGGAAGATGCGGGGGTGGGTGCATAATACGGCCGGTGCCACTGTGTTGAACCAGGGGCTGGGGTGGGTGGTCAATGTGTGCTCAGCAAGATGGCTGCCGTAATGGCGGTCAGTGCCTGGGCACTCTTCCCCCCCCCACCACCCCCAATCCCATGTCCCATTGGGGCACCCCGGCTGCTCGGCCTGCCCTCCCTCGCTCTCCCTCCCCGGCCCTGGCAGGCTCACCCCCGCCCCCGCCGCAACCAGCACGGCCGGTGTCCTGGCCGGCAGCCCGCAGTCACTACACACCATTCCCTATCTCCTCTCTCTCACTCAACAGCCAGAATGCCAGGTTCACGATATTTAAACCCACAAGTGAACGATGCCGTCGGGAACTCGGCCCATTCTAGGCGGTGAATCGCGGAGGCCCCGGAGCATAGGGTGTCAGGCCCGCTAATAACATGCCTAATGTACTTTCACCCCACGCGACGAGCGATGCATTTACGCCATTTTTGAGGTGCCAGAGCATCCCGGTTTGGCGTCAAACCGGTGCCACCCTGATTTTGCCGTCGGAAGCTATTCTCTGCCCAATCGCGTTTCACGCTTTCAGCGTCGGCAAGCGGCAAATCCTGTCCATACCTCAAAGAAAAATAACAGGAATAAAAAACCCGAGAACCCAGAGCCGAGGGAAAATTAATCTAAGACCCAGAACACAAAAGGCCCGAGCTTAAGAAAGATATCATTAGATCTCAACTGAAAGAGGGTAACCTAGAGAAGAGGGTACCCCCCGAAGGGCCGCAACACCAGGTAACCCACTCCGCCAACCAGGACCACTCAGGAAAAAAGGGTAGGGCTACTGAAGAGAGAAAAGCATGGATGCTCTGATCCAAATTAAAAGAAAAATATAAGAAAGAGGCTGATTATCTCTAACTGGGGGACCTTCCTCGATCACAGCAATGACAAACAAACCCTATCACCCCATAACTTTAGGAATTGGGCCTTGACAATCTGTACCTCAGAGGCGAGATCTTCAACCAGAACAACATCTTCATTAGCAGCCATCATTCATCGATGCAGCATGGTAGCATTGTGGACAGCACAATTGCTTCACAGCTCCAGGGTCCCAGGTTCGATTCCGGCTTGGGTCACTGTCTGTGCGGAGTCTGCACATCCTCCACGTGTGTGCGTGGGTTGCCTCCGGGTGCTCCGGTTTCCTCCCACAGTCCAAAGATGTGCAGGTTAGGTGAATTGGCCATGCTAAATTGCCCTTAGTGTCCAAAATTGCCCTTAGTATTGAGTGGGGTTACTGGGTTATGGGGATGGGGTGGAGATGTTGGCCTTGGGTAGGGTGCTCTTTCCAAGAGCCGGTGCAGACTCGATGGGCCGAATGGCCTCCTTCTGCACTGTAAATTCTATGATGATGCACACCACACCATCAGGGTGGGAGCTGCCCAAAAGCAACTCCGCCACTAAACGTAGGGCCTCACCCAAACTTCTTCCAACCGCCACGAGTAAGCTAAGATTTAAACATTCTAACTTGACTCTATCGTGCAGGAACACCGACTAAATTCTTGGGAAAGAGTAAACATGTAATTCAAGAAAAGACAAATAAGAATTGTGCAGAAGGTTAAAAAGATGAATTAAAAGATGAGCAGAGCCAAAGCTCTGGAAAACACAACTGCTCATGTCATGTAACCACAGTGTGTGCCCCATACTGTTTTGCATCCTTCTCAGGAGTGACCTCTGCTTCATGACATGTTGCTTACTTTTCAGTCCAAGCCACCTGACCAGACTACTCACTGATATATAGGTGGCACGATTCTCCGGTTTGTTGCACTCTCGCTCGAGGCGAGCAAAGTGAGGCCGGTGAATAGTGGGAGAGCCAAAAACGAGAACCGCGTGAAGCACCAGTTTGCTCCCATAGATGAAATCGGGATCTCACCGTAGTGTGGCGAGGTACCAATTATCACCACTTAAGCCCTATTTCCATTCAAGTAATGGGAGTGACCCCATATCCATCTGCCTCCCGTCATTCATCGGCCTCCCCAGCAAGTGCTCACGCTAGTGCCGATTCGTACTCTTTTTTAAAAACGTGAACCTGACGGACGGGCTTCTGTGGGGAACCGAAGAGGTGAGTAGCCATCTTTGCTCACAGGCAAAGATGGGCTTGCCTCCCTCGTGCTCGGCGGGGAGTGAGGGGACATCAGTGGGGGTTCAGAACACTCTGCAGGGGTGGGCCTCCATGGGAGTGTGGGGGGAGGCGCTGGTGGGGACAACTGGGGGAAACTGTGCACGACACCACCAAGCCAACCCCTGGATCCTGTGTACCCATTCCTGGGGCAAATCATGTCCCTGCCCGTCTGCCCCACTGAGCACCCATAAGCCCCACTGACTGCTGAGGCCTCTGGCTGTTCAGCTGAAGGCTATTGCTAATAGGAAATTGGCAATCGTGGTTAAGTGAGCGCTTCACACAACCCAAGTGGATTCCCAGGGATGGGCGGGCCATGTAGCATGTGGGCGTAATTGCTTAGCTTTCCAATCACACCTTGATGACTGGACACTGCCTGGACACGGTGGGAGGCAACACCACACACGCAGTAGCCAACATCTGAACACACAGGCAATGGGATACAGCTCCGGGACATGTCCACGGCTGGAGGGTGGGTGAGTGCCACAGGGAGGGGCCCAGCACCTGGTCCAGGTGACGTTATAAGCGGGTGTCCAAGGTACCGGGTCTAGAGTCCAGTGAGGGGAGCTCGCTGTGGCCAGGTGTGCGTGGAGCATTCCAGGTGGTGGGTGGGGCTTCAATGGGGAATGAAGGGTCCTGGGATGGGAGCCAACACTGTTTGTCAGTCTATTGCCTTACAGATATCGAACACTATGCAAGGATTTTGGACCAAGCAGAACTTGCCCCAGTGGTGCTGCTGCTAGGCCGGGCGGCCATACACTGGAGACATCAGCAGCGGTGTCTGCAGATGCTCAAGGCGGCGGCCCATGTGCCGGACCCTGCCCCACACAATGGGGAAGCGGCCGCCCCATTAGGCCAGGGGGGAACCAGAGATGGAGTCCTGCGACGGTCGAGGGTGTACAGGCTTTGCTGGTTGTTATAACAGACAACGGACAGAATGTGCCACAGGAGGCTCGACCTCAACAAGGAGACGGTGCTGCACCTGTGCCACGTCCTCGCGGACTTGGCTCTACATGGAGGAGGCGGACACCTGCAACCGGTGGCCGTCAAGGTAACTGCAGCTCTGAACGTTTATGCCTCGGGAGCATTCCAGGGCTCCAGCGGAGACATGTGTGGCATCTCGTAGGCCACAGCCCACAGGTGTATCTGACAGGTCACTACTTTAACTTTGACATGGACCAAGCTCAGTAAAATGCCATGGTAGCAGGTATTTCCATCATCGCCAGGAAGCCCAGGCCCAGGGGTAATGGATGGCACGCATGTTACCCTGTACTCACTGAGCCATCTGGAAGTGCCCTACGTTTACAGAAAGGGGTTCCACTCCCTGAACATACAGCTCATGTGCGACCACCATATGAAGATCATGCACGTGTGTGCACGATTCTCCGGGAGTGTCCATGACAGTGTCATGTGAGAGTACCTTTAAGGAATGGATGTTTAAGCAATGTACCTTTAAGAAATGGAGCTGATCATATTACTGAAGTGATGTCAGAGGGTGGGGGGAGCTGAGTTCACTTCTGCTTTTTGAGTTTCAGTTTGAGAGAGCAGCTTGGGTGTGTCTGTGTGTTTCCAGTGAGCTGCATGAAGAAAACAAAGGGGCTGTAGCTGAAGTAACCAAAAGTAGCAGCACGGTTGAACCCTTTCTCAGTATATATATTGAATGTAACCTAATGTGCTCACGTTTGAAGGTTGGTTAAGTCTTTTTGATGTTAAAAGGACAGCTGAAACGATTTTTGGGGGTGATCTTTGCGGGTTATCTTTGAATTAATGGGTGTTAAGATATTCAATGGTTGTTTTAAAAAGGTTAACTTGAGTTGACAGAATAAACATTGTTTTGTTTTCAAAAACACTTGTCCATTTCTGCTGTATCACACCTGTAGAGTGCGCCGTGTGCTCCCCACACCACAATCTATTAAAAGTTGTGGGTCAGTTGAACTCCATGCTACACTTTGGGGTTCTCTAAACTCTGACCCATAACATCAGCTACATACTTCGAGGACCACCCCAGAATGGGCGACTGGCACGTGGGGGATAAGGGGTACCTGCTGAGGACCTAGCTAATAATGGGCCGGCGTCCGAAGCGGAGACCCGATACAACGAGACCCTTGTGGCCACCCGTACTGTCATTGAGCGGTGCATCGGACTCCTCAAAGTTCCGATGCCTCGACTGCTCCAGTACACTCCAGTACACCGCCGGGGGGTCGCACAGCAGCAGGGCGATGATCTGTAGGTTGGTGATGAGGAACATATGGCCACCGAGCAGGAGGAGGAGGATGATGAGATAGCATCGGACCAGCAGGAGGCTGCAGGACAGGCAGCAACAGCGAGGTTCTGACAAGTCCCAAGGGCCAGCGAGGCCCTCATACTCCCCCAATTTACTTAGGGCATAGCTTGGTCCATCATCCCTGCCTTACCCACCCATCACCCCCATCTCCCACCCTCCCAATATCTGTGTTGCAACACTCCAGGGTGCTGGGACTGTGTCGGCACTGTTAGCAGGTCAGTGTCGAAGCAGCGGGGTGATAATAACCCGCAGAAAGCGGAGCACCAGTGCTTCTCAATCTATGCAATAGTCTGACTCCCGCCTGCCTGCTGAGTGCTCGCTCACCTGCACGTGGTGTGCCCGGGGATGGGGAGAATGCCTGAAGAGATGAGCCAAGGGTTCGGAGGTCGGTACACATTGCGGAAGAACGTGACAGAGGCATCATACTGGTTGTGCACAAGGATGTTTGTTGTGTTTAAAAATTCCCCACTCTCCCGATGGTGACGCCCCCAACCCTCACCCCTCTCCATGTGCCCTCAGAGATCCTCGGTGAGCCTAGCCTTCATAGCTCTACCGCTACGTCGAGGTGTGTCCCCAAAATGCACATCTGAGGTGGAGCCAGCCAGCTGCTTACCACATCCCGTGGCCTTTGATGCCCCTGGAGGACGTCCTCTGGGGCATGCACAGCCGCTCCAGGTGCTGAGTGTGAGATGCGGCCTCATCAGAGTGGTGGAACCTGCGGTCACCACTGCATGGCTTTGGTCCGGGTTGGTGATCAGCGCCCCCTCCTCCCGGTCAGTACCCATAGGGCCCTGGGATTCACCTTGAGATGGAGGGGCAGCTGGTTCGAGCCCCAGCTGCCCCTGCATCATCTGGCTCTGCCAACCCTGGCAGCTCCCCATGGTCTGCACTATTGTGCCGACGCCCTCGGCGATGCTCCTCAGTGACTGGGACATGCCCGGCAATGCCTCAGCAATGCACACCATGCGACTGGGACAAGCTCCGTAGTGCCTCGGCCATTTCCATCTGAGAGTGGTAATGTCCCTCAAAACTTCATCAAGGTCAGCCTGGTACTGGGTGACATTCTCCAGCGAGGCGGACATTCTGTTGAGGCCCTCAGCTGTGACCATTGCCTACTGCACGATGCCTTGGGCACCTTTACTCATGGTGCTGACGCCATGCACCAGGCACTCCACTGCGGTCGCCTCCCTAGCACTGATGGCCTCGATGCCACGCATTGCCGACGACATCTCCTGCGCTCGTCGCCCATGGGACACCTCTAATCGGCCATGGATCTGCTGGATTGTCGCTGACATCTCCCTCTGAATGTCCTGACCATTCCCTATCATCTCCATCAGCTCTGGGAATACCTCTTCCATTGGCTCAGTATCAGGCTGGGATCCAGCTGGGTCCTGGAATCCAGCAGACCTCCGACTGCTCTCTCACTTGGGGGTTCCTGCCTCCACCTGATGTACATCAGCAGCTGTGTGGTGCTCACCAGATTGTGCCTCAGAAGCCTGACCACTAACATTTCCCACCGAGGTGTGTGTATCTGTGCTGGTGGAGAGTGGGGGCGACAGCTGTGACGCGAGTATAACAGTAGCATTCTCGGAGCTCTCCTCCAAGGTGATCTCCTGGGAGGCTGGAGAGGGTACCACCCGGGAGGGCCGACACCAACAGCTGGAGGCCCAGCTGGAGAATGGACATGTGGTCAGTGGGAGGGATGGGTCAGTCAGTAAGGCAATGACAACTCACGTGTGACAGGTCCTCCGGATGGAGCCTGGTGGTTCCTCACCTATGCGTCATCCGTCGGCCTCTGTTTTGGTGACCGCTCTGTCCTCGGCCACCCCAGTCACCTCCAGGGCTCGCTCCTCGAAGGAGGTGAGGATTCTTAACTCTGGCACCTCACCACCAGTCTGGGCCCTCTCCTGGCGATGGGGTGACATTCCTGAGGAGACATAGAGAGGGCATCGTTAGCCATACACGTGGTTCACAGTGGTGGGAGGGGGGCATGTGAAGGAAGGGTTGGGAGAGTTGAAGGGAGAGGGGGGCAGAGGGAGGGTTGGAGGTTGAAGGGAGAGGGGGAGGAGGAAGGGTTGGAGGTTGCATGGAGAGTTGGGGGGGCTGGATGCGCGAGTGGGGGCATAAAGATCTCAGAGAGGGGGTGGGGGGGGGATTGGTGTTGATTCACTCGTGCTGCCTGGTGTAGGTCATTGACCCTTTCCGGCACTGGAGGCCAGTCCTCCTGGTAACACTCGCGGCGCTCACAGCCATCGCTACCTCACCCCAGGCAGCACTGGCTGTCCTGTGACTGACCTTCCAGGACCCTCGGGGGAACAGGACGTCCCTCCTGACATGGCCTGCACTGAGTCTAGGAGCTCCCCAGATCTGCATCCCCAAATCGTGGGGCCGGTCTCCTGGGCACCATTGTTGCAAGCTGGTTGGGGTTGATTGAGCAAGTGCTGCGCTCCCTTGTTAGTGGGGGCTGGCGAGCGCGGTGCTGGCCAATCAGCTAGTGAGCTTTCATTTGTGGTGAGATGCCTGGGAGGCCTCGTTAAGTGGACCAATTAACACTGAATAGCATTCCCGGCCTCATTGGATCTAGCACTGGGAAGCTCGTGGCAGTTGTTTTGTTATGCTCTTGACGTAGCATAAGCTGCTTCCTTGATGTGCACTCTGACAAAGGAAGGCTCAGACTTGGAGATAGCTTTAACACGTTTATTAAACTATCAACAATTCTCCTACTTGGATTCAACTCTACTGTTAATCCTTCTATAGCTACTCAGATTGACGAACCAGTCTGCTACAATCCACGTTGTGGGTGTGATGTTCAATCAACCCTGTGTCTGTATTCACTGAGTGTCTCCACTGGAAAGAGGAAGATCATGTGTGCTGTGTCCTTTTATATGGGTTGGTGTAATGCCCTCCTGTGGTAGTGTCACCTCTGTGTGTATCGTGAATGTCCATTGGTCATGTCCTACCTTACTGACCTATTGGTTGAATGTCTGTGTGTCATGTCTCTGGTGCTCCCTCTAGTGTCTAGCTAGTCTACATGTATTTACATTAACCCCGTGTGTACTTACAGCGATGCATATCACCACATCCCCCTTTTTTTCGTGTTACATATTTTCTGTACAGTGTTAAAGAAAATTGAACAAAAACAGGTAGATAAGTGATACTGTGTACAGGTTATGATGACTGTGACGACTATACAATAGTATACAAGACCAAATAATAGTTGTGATGACTTTGAGGATAAGACAATACAAAATAAAAGTTATGAGTCCAATAGTTCATGAATTTATATGGTCTAGTATGGAAGTGTCAATGGTGATGTTGTCATTCCCTTGTGAACGCCATCAGTGTCCTGCTGGTTGGTCATCAGGAGGTGTTCAAGTGTTCAAATCACTTCATTGACTGATTTGGAGTCAGTTGCTTTTTTTTTCGATGCTTATGGTAGCAATTCTTGTTGGCATCTGTCCTGAAAGCCATGTTGCCTATTGGTAGTGTAGCAAACGTGAATTGGTAAGATGCATCGTCCTGCCATGGTATGTCATTGTACTGAGCTGAGCAGTAACAGTGTCCCTCATGGGCAGAGTTGTACCATGTCTTACCAGTCGTAGTTCCATTGGTGTTGTTTTTGTCGTGCTTGTTGTCAACGCTGTTACCTTTGGTACACTTCTTGCTATTGTCTTTGATGTTGTTGTGGTTGATTTTGTTGCCAAGTTTGCTGCGCTCAAGGACCACACTCTGTGAATGATATGAGTCCTTCACACAGTTACTCGTGTTAGCGTGCTTTGTGGCATCTGTTTTCTTGAGCGTGCCATCACTGAGTTCGCGGCGCTCCCCATCTGGAGTCATGTCCGGCTTACCTGAATCAGCTTTGGCTCGTCGATGCTCCCCGTCTGGAGTCTGGTCTGTTTCACCTAAGTCAGTTTTGGCTTGTCGATGCTCCCCATTTGGAGTCTGGTCTGTTTCACCTGAGTCAGTTTTGGTTTCTTGATGCTCCCCATCCGGAATCATTTCAGGTTCACTTGCATCTTCTGAGGTTTCTTGATGCTCCCAGTCCGGAGTCAAAACAGTCAGGAATGCATTTGCTTGTGGAGAGGCTCGAGCGAATGAGGTTTGAAGTAATGTAGTGTCACCGGAGTCACGAGTAGTCTCACTGTGATTGTCAAGTGCCTCTGTACACACTAGCTGAGGTCTGGCACGTTGCACATCTTATATGGGAAGTGGGATGCCGTCGTCACTTGTCGCACATACAGTGGGTAGAGCCTCAGTGTGTTCTTGTTGTTCACTTGAGCTGGGTAGACTGTCAGAGTTTTCTTCTTGTTCACTGGAGTTTGGTAGACTGTCATAGTCTGCTTGCTGTACACTTGAGCGTGCCAGACTCTCATAGTCTTTCTGTTGTTCACTTGAGCATGGCAGACTTGCATCGTCTGCTGCTGGTTGCTCAGAGGAGGTTGCTAGACCCTCATGGTCTTGTTCATGCAAGACTGCGCTCTGGAGTCTTGCGTTGCATCTATCGCAGAGGCTGTCCACGAGCTCGCTGTGGAGGCTTGTGTCACTCCCTCTGTGGAGTCTTGCAGCGTTCCTTGTGTGGAATCGTGCATTGGTCTCGCTGTGGAGACTGTCATCACTTCTTGTGTAGAGGCTGAGGCCCTTTGTGGTGCGTGGACCACTCTCAGTGTGGAGTCGGGGACCCTTCGCGGTGCGTGGACCACTCTCTGTGTGGCAGCAGCCCGCTCTCTGTGGGCTTGTACCGCTCTCTGTCTCTTGGTGTCAGGCCGCAGCATAATCCTGCACTCACGAGTCGGGATGTCACATATGCTGGGCTGAAGATCCTCAAATCCGAAGAACACATCCGCGTCTGTGTCGGATTCTTCACTGTAGAACACATCTTGTTGCGGTTCGGATTTGGTACTGGGGTCGCCATCTCCAATGATAAAATCATCCTCTGAGTCGTAGTCTTCTAGGACCATATCATCACATTTTGTGTCGGAGCTGGCATTGGGCTCACGATGTCCAAAGAAGAATTCAAGGTCTGAGTCATAGTCTTCAAGGACTGTATCATCTCTTTGGGCGGTGCTAACTGCATGTTGCAGGGTTCTGCTGAGGTTACTTTCAGCTACTGGTCGAAGTTCAGGCATGGTGCTGTCATTCCAGGTGAAAGAATCTAGTTTTGAGGCTTTAACATTTTTTTTCTTGTTTTGGGACATTTCCCCTTTAAGTGGACGTGGTCCGGGACCTCTGACATCATGACGCTTGTGACGTAGAGCGTAGGAATGGATTGCGCATGCGCAGATCGATGTTCCTTTACTTTGCGCATTTCTCTCAACTGCACATGTGCGGTACCTTTTCCAAGATGGCCACCGATCAAAATTGTCATTCATTGCTTTGTTACCTCGGCCTCGTGGTGCGTATTGGCGCCTCTCTTACCGTTTTCCATTGGTTTGTTTGTGCTTTCCTCGCAGTATTGTTCGAATTTGTCCAGGATTGCCTGGAAGTCGCTCCTGTTTTGCCCTTTGGAGAACTTGAATGTTTTGAAGATTTCTTCTGCTCTGGCACCCGCGATGGGGAGCAGAAGCTCTGTATTTTCAGCAAAGACCACATCTTGTAGGTCGGCTGCTACCAGGAAGATCTCAAACCTTTGCTTGAATGCACGCCAGTTTGCACTGAGATTGCTGTGGCACCTGAGCCGCTGTGGAACCGGAATCGCGATCATCTTGCCTGGGTGTTGTTGCTGGTTATCACTGTTTGCTGAGTTGTAACTATATAGATTTAAACAGTTACTCACTGGAACCATGTTTTGTTATGCTCTTGATGTAGCATAAGCTGCTTCCTTGATGTGCACTCTGACAAAGGAAGGCTCAGACTTCGAGATAGCTTTAACACGTTTATTAAACTATTCACAAT
Source organism: Scyliorhinus torazame (assembly GCF_047496885.1). Lineage (NCBI taxonomy): Eukaryota > Metazoa > Chordata > Chondrichthyes > Carcharhiniformes > Scyliorhinidae > Scyliorhinus > Scyliorhinus torazame. Next base: position 74,104,881 of record NC_092723.1, read on the forward strand.
TCTCCTACTTAGATTCAACTGTACTGTTAATCCTTCTATAGCTACTCAGATTGATGAACCAGTCTGCTACAATCCACGTGGTGGGTGTGATGTTCAATCAACCCTGTGTCTGTACTCACTGAGTGTCTCCACTGGAAAGAGGAAGATCATGTGTGCTGTGTCCTTTTATATGGGTTGGTGTAATGCCCTCCTGTGGTAGTGTCACCTCTGTGTGTATCGTGAATGTCCATTGGTCATGTCCTACCTTACTGACCTATTGGTTGAATGTCTGTCTGTCATGTCTCTGGTGCTCCCTCTAGTGTCTAGCTAGTCTACATGTATTTACATTAACCCCGTGTGTACTTACAGCGATGCATATCACCACAGCAGTTCCCCCTCACTAACACACTGAGAAAGCTTTCTGGAGAATCACACCCAACATTAATAAGTAACCAATATTTTATGTTGTCTTGTTCAATCAATATTTTACATCAAATAACTCAATTTCCCCTCTTCTGAATTGCTTTGCTTTTGTAGATGTTTAAATATTCATTGATATACAAAACGTAAATCAGAAAGTTCTTTAATCACGCCATGGATTGCAGTCTGTGGTATCAGGCTATACCTGATTGGAACTCACTCTTTCCTTTGTTTTACAGACGCTGATCATTATTCCACACTCTCTGGGTGCTGTCATAACCAGTGTTTTGAAGAGCATATTCCAGCTGTTATGATGGAGCAGTCCCATCTGGATGAAGTCTCGATTATAGTTCCAAACTATACATTAGGTACCATCTTCCTATACAATTACTGTGTTGCAATAATTGTGATCAAGGCAATTACAACACACCTGATTTTATTTTTATTTTTAAAAGGGCAAATTATGTCGGCCTAGGATATTAACTGGGGAGCGAAAAATACCAATAAGTTTAAGAAAATAAGTTTAATTTTCTCAATGCATTAGAGATAACACGTTTCCAAGTATGAAAGGGTAGGAATTATGTGAATTCGCAGCAATGAAATCCTAATTACGACACACCCGATCAATTTTAAAAAGCAAAATACTGGAGATGCTGGAATAAAAACAATAAAGATGCGGATTAATCAGCAGATCTGACAGCATCAACGCAGAGAGGAACAGAGATAACGGGCGTGTTTCTCCATTTCATGACTAAGGGCAGGATTCTCGTCAGCTGACACCAAAATCGGGAAAGGCGTTGGGCGGAGAATCGGTCGTGAAGCCAAAATCATGGTGGGCGCCCAAATGCCATGATGTGGTGCACACAGCAGCATCAATGCGTTCTACTCCACACGTACAGTAAATGCTGTTTGCATATCATTAGCGGGCCTGACCCGGTATTCTCCGGGGCCTCCGCGATGCTCCACCTCCGTCGGGGGAGTTACTGACGGCAAGTTTCACTTGTGGTTTCAAAAATCGGGTAACAGGTGCCATGGCCGATGAGGGAGAGGAGACACAACCGGTCCTGCTGGGAGAGATAGGGGGCCGGGAGGGGTAGTGGGGGTTGTCGGAGAGTGACCAAGGGATGGGCCGTGGGGTCGGGGTGTCCAGACACGGACAGGCAGCAGGGACAGGCACCAGGGCCAGAGAACCCCACGGTGCCAGGCACCGAGGGGGCCAACGGTGCGGAGGTCGGAGTGCCTGGAGGAATGGCCGGGGGTGCATACCTGTCATCACGAAGGCCCTACATACTCACTTGGCACGATACATCAAATTCAATGTGGACCGATCCACCAGGATGCCCGGGCAGCGGGGTTCACCGTCAATGCCAAGTTCTGCACGTTCTCTCCGTGTCTGCGTGGGTTTCCTCCGGGTGCTCTGGTTTTCTCCCACAAGTCCCAAAAGACGTGCTGTTAGGTAATTTGGACATTCTGAATTTTCCCTCTGTGGAACCGAGCAGGCACCGGAATGTGGCGACTAGGGGCTTTTCACAGTAACTTCATTGCAGTGTTAATGTAAGCCTACTTGTGACAATAAATATTATTATATTATAAGATGCCCCAGGTCCAGGGAGTGAGCAACAGGATGCATGTCACCCTATAAGCACCGACGCATAACAGGTCGGTCTTCACCGGTACATGACAGTTCAAAAGTACTTCCACTCGATGGACGTGCAGCTGGTGTGTGACCATGAGATGCACATCATGCTTGCCTGCACCCGATACCTAGGCAGTGTGCAGATGCCTACATCCTGGCACACTCGGCAGTTCCTGACATCTTCGAGGCACACCCACACACTACCTTCTCGGCCCACTCCCTCCCATGAACAGCCCCCTGCACCACCCACGCCCCCACACCCTTGCAGCCCCCTCCGTGATTCCTAACTGCCTCACGGGCCCTCGGTTGGCAGTAACAGCAGGTCTGGTCCATGGTTTGGAGAATGATGACGACTTGCTCTGGGATGAGCTCTGGTGCTCCGCACCATTTGACAATGTTGGACTCCTGCCCACGGTCGCACTTTCCACCGTCCACCTGGGTGATCCCTGCATGTGAACTGGCCATTCCATCACACAGACCCACTGAACCCTTGGGGTGTGGCGGTGGGAAGGAGGCGGGTGGTGTGGCGGTGGGGGAGGGAGGTTTGGGGGTGGGGCACCAGAGCGATGACGATAGCTGAACTGGGGTCCCTGGCTCACGCCCACTCCCAACCTCCGCCCATCTCTCCCCCCACCCTCAGTCCCCCCCCTGTAGCCAGCCCTGCCCAGCCCTTCCCTCACACCCTTCTGATAGAGCACTGAGGCAGGTTGAAATGTTGTGAACAGATGTTTATTGTGCAACTGTGAACATATATTTGTGCCCCACCCCTATCGCTATCCTATGTGCTGCACCCGTGCTAACTTAACTGGTTCTAACTTTCTGGCCTTACGGGCCCTATTCACATCGAGGCGAATTCCCAGGCGGTACATCTGGAGTGGAGGCGGCCTGCTGCAATTCCCGCCCAATGACCTGGATCTGCTTTGGCAGCCGTCTTCTGGGGTGACCGCAGCTGGATGGGCCTGGCTGCTGCTCAGGTGTGGCAGGTGGCTTGGAGCCACCCTGTTCTGCCCTCTGCTCATCAGATGCACCAGGGGCAGGAAAGAGGAAGTCTGAGGTGCTCTGGTGTTCCAGCATCTCCCCGGTGAGAGTCACCGACATGGGTCCCATCACCTCCCCCTCCCTCAGGATGCCCGATGGCCCCCGCCTACTCCATAGGATGGGGGTGTGAACGGAACAAACTCCTGAGGCTCCCCGCCACCTGGCGCTGCCAGTCCTGGAGGCCTGCTCCCGCCCAGACCATGGTCCCGATACACGCAGTATGGTGCACAGGGAGTGGACCACCTCCCTCTGGGACTGCGCCACATCATGCTGTGACTCAGCCACAACCTTCTGGATCTCTTCTACATCAGCTCGTGACTGCGTCATCTCCCTCTGGGCCTGTGCCACATCAGTCAGCACCAGGGCAATGCCGCCGTGACTAGGCCATGCTCTGGAGAGCTGCTGAAATATCCAAGTGGCCCTGGTTCATGGCTGCCTGTGACAGCGCAGCCCTGTCCTGGACCTCGGCCACCGCCCGCACAGGGTGCCCCAGAAAACTTCGCCACATAATGCCTCCACTGCAGATGCTGCCCAGGCCTGGGTGGCGCACATATTCGGTACCTCCTCCTGCTCCTGCAGCAAGTTAGACTCCACCAACTGCATCTGCAGGTGCTGGATGGTTGCTGACACCCCCTCATGTAGTCCCTCGCTCTGCGACTGATCTCCACAATTGATGGGGCTGCCCTTACCAGAAGCCTAAAACCCGTCTGGACGGCAGCTAGTCCCTGGGGACCACCACCACCTAACATCACCCCCACAGCCCCCCTCCACCACCACCCTCACAGTACTCCCTGCACCATAACCCCCACACCGCCCCCACCAACCCCACACACCCCCTCCACCACCACCCTCACACTACTCCCTGCACCACAACCCCCACACCACCCCCACCACCCCCACACACCCCCTCCACCACTACCCTCACACCACTCCCTGCACCACAACCCCCACACCACCCCACCACCCCCCCACCACCACCCTCACACCACTCCCTGCACCACAACCCTCACATCACCCCCATCACCCACACACCCCACTACACCACTCCCTCCACCATCCCCCCGCACACCACCCCCACACCACCCCTAGCCCTTCTTCACCACCACAACCCCATCCACTACCTCACACCCCCACTCCATCACCACCACCTGACCACCACACCCAAACCCTGACCACCACCACCCTGATAGCCCATCTCCACCACTGCCACCCTCATACCGCACACTCCGCACTACCTCCCACCACCCCAAGCTGTGATCCAATTGTGCATCATGTCTTGTGTCTTACAGGATCTGCTGGTGATGAGGCAGGCCCTTCTGGTGCCCCCTGTGCACAACCACAACCCCAAGTGGAGAGCGGCGAGGAAGAGGACGCAGACAGCAACAGGAGCCCTCGACCCGCAGCCAGAGACACTCACCTAGGTTGGGTTGCTCCTGGGGCATTATCTGGTGCACACAATATATGTGCAGCGGTACAACAGGTCGGAGGACAGCCTGACCCCAGGGGCTAGCTGCCATCCAGAGGGGTCTTGGTCCTCTGGAAAGGGCGGTCCCATTGATAGTGGAGATGCAGAATCAGAGCCAGGGACTACATGAGGGGCTGTCAGCAACCATCCAACGCCTGCAGGTACATTTGGAGGAGTCCAACCACTTTCAGGGGCACGAGGCAGTGCTGGCAAAGCAACACCATAAGGGTGGCGTCAGCGGTGGAGGCCTTGGGGGCAAAACCTTCAGCCATGGGTCAGGATGTCTATGGCATGAGGCACTCTGTCTGGGCAGGAGCCAAGTCACAGGACAGGGTTGCCCTGTCACAGACAGCTATGTACCAGAGCCACCTGGACATTGCAGCGGCGTTCCAGAACTTGGCCCAGTCACAATGGATCATGGCTGAGGGCATCGGCGACATTGCCTGGGCACTGGGCGACATGAGAGGATCACAGAGGGAGGAGGCACAGTCACTGAATGTGGCACAGTCCAAGAGGGAGGTGGCCCAATCCCAGAGGGATGGAACATAGTCACTGGGTGATGTTGCTCATCCCAGAGGAAGTTGGCCCACTGCCTGTGCTCCATGGTCATGAGCATTGAAACCCTGGTCAAGACAGGAGTGGACCATTGGACTGGCAGCGCCAGGTGACAGGGGAACCCCAGGGGTTAGCCCCCCTCACAAGGAGTAGCCCACGGGTCATCGGGTACCCTGAGGGAGGATGAGGTGATGGGGCCCATGTTGGTGACTCGTGATGCCGGAACACCACAGCGCCTCGGTCACCTCCCTCTTGTCACAGGTGCATCTGATGGGCAGTGGGCAGAACAGGTTAACAGGTTGGCACCATGCCACCTAGGACACCCGAGTGACCGCCAGGCCCATTCAGGCCCGGTTGCTCCAGAGGACGGCCGCCATGCCAAAGGGTGGTAATCACAGCATGCCATCTCCACTCCTGATGTACCGCCTGGGGATGAGGTGCAATTCATGGTCACAACCAGCTGCATGTTCATTGAGTGGAACCCCTTTTGGTTTGTAAAAAGCGGCCTGTCATGGGCCGGTGCTCGTAGGGCAACATGCATCCCGTCGAGCACCCCTTGGTCCAGGGCAAATCGATGATGACGGCGAATCGGGCTGCCCGGGCATCCTGGTGGGCTCGGTCCACATTTAATTTGATATATTGTGCCGAAAGGGCACACAGGGCCTCAGTGATGGCCTGGATGCACTTGTGCACCGAAGTCTGCGAAATCTCGGACAAGTCCACACTCGCCGCCTGGAAGGACCCCGAGGCGCAGAGTTCAGAGCAACCGTCACATTGACGGCCACAGGGAGTGGGTGTGTCCCCCCCCCATACCCCCGCAGTTCCAGGTGTGCCATTATCCGACGTAAATGCCATATGGTGCCTGCTGAGCCGGAGTCTTCGATGGCATGCCCAGTCCAGCAGGTCCTCGAATGACAGGCGCTGCCGCTACACACGAGGTCTCATGCGGAGCTTCCTTCCCACCTCCTTCCCACCTCTTTCTCCTCGAGCTGTTAGGCAGCCAGCTCTCCATCTGGCTCCTGTTCCTCTCGGAAAGGCTTCGCCGCTGTAGGGTCCACCCGCTTTCGGGTCCTCCCCGAGCAACTCCTACTTGTACAGCCTTAGTGCATCCCCCAGGGCCGCGGCGGCTAGGATGAAGGCCTCCATTCCTGGTTAGATTCCAATCGCCATTGTTTGCAGGGGGTGAAAGGCAGATATGTTAGCATAGTGTGTACCCCCATGCCCAACCAGGTCCAACCAGCTACCCAGTGGCCCTGGCCTGCACTGCAGCCCCTCCCCCATTCCCACGCCCACTACCAGCCTTTATCCCTAGCACTCTGCCCCGCACCCGAGGGGCATCTGGCCCTGGCAACCGTCTCTGCTGACAGGCACTCGTCCCTACCGGCAGGAGTACCGGTGGCTGGCCCTACCCATGCCAGCGATACACTCAAATGCCTCGTCTGGTGCCCTCCTGTAGGGCTTCCTGTGAACGTTGCCCTAGGGTGGGCCACGTGATGGCCCGCCAGTGGGCGGCGCATGGTTGGTGGGGGGTGTTCGTAAGGCGGGGCAAGTGGAGTGTGGGGGTGATGGGGTGGGAGCACCCATAAGGCCGGCATCACTCTGCACAATCACGGTCCCTGGTGAGCAGCCCATGCCTGGATACCCCAGTTCTGGGGGTGGTCAGCCTGACCCCACAGCCCATCCCCTGGTAACCCCCTTCACCCCCCCACTTCCAGCGACAGGACGGGAAGCCCAAGGTCACACCTCTGGGAACATGTCCCTCAGCAGCCACGGCGCCTGTTTCCTGATTTTTAAAACCACAAGTGAAACTCGCTGTAAGTAATTCGTCCTGGCAGAAGCGGAGCATTGCGGAAACCCCAGAAAATACCGGGTCAGGCCTACTAATGAATTGCCAAAGGTGTTTACTGCACGTGCGGAATAGAATGCATTGACGCCGCAATCAAGGCACCGGAGCATGGCATTCTGATGGGCGCCAGGTGCCGACCATGATTTTCGCTTCACGCGTTTCGCGTTTCACGATTCTGGAGTCGCTGGATGGAGAAACCCACCCAAATTTCAGGCCATTGATATTTCATCAGAACCAGACAAAGTTTAATAGGTTTTAGGCAAGTACTGAAGCAGTGAAATGTTGGTCTTTAATGGGATGGAAGCTGTAGAAAATGACGAAAGGAATGAAGGTGTAAGACCACAGGAGATGGTAATGGGACAAGTGATGATAAAAAAAGATAGGTCTGGAGGAGGTGAAAATGAGGAAAAGCAAAATCATTACCTACAACTGCTACCAGAAAAAAATATGGGCAGAGGTTATCTTCTGACGTGTGGGAGGCTGTAATGCACCTAATTGTAATATGAGGTGCTGCTCCTCAAACGTACATTGAGCTTCTTTGAAATAGTGTAGGAAGTCAAGTACACAAACCTTCACCAAGGCTGGAAACGATATGCAGGCAAAGGTGGGGTAGAAGGGTGGAGTGGAACTGTGCAGGGCAGGCTGGCGAAGGCTGGAAAAGGGGGTAGAGTCTCCAGGGAAGGGGACAGAGTATTAAAGGAGGATGAATGTGTTGGAGGGCAGGGTCTGTGGTGTCGATAGTGGAGTCCAGGGGGATAACCCAGGGTACTGGGAACAATGACAGTCAGAAGGTGAAGTGGGATGTGGTGGGCTGGGAGGTTTAATGTCTGTGTTTGGCAGGTGTAGGTGACATCAGGTGATTCATGGAGGGGAACAAAATGGGTGCCATGGAAAATGGGAGGGGTCAGGGTGGGCATGGGTGGTAATGGGTCTTGTTGGCTCAAGTGGAAATGTATGTGGAGGTGGGTGATGATGGTGTCCAGGGTAACAGGTGGATGTTCAAGTGTGACAGAGGACAGAGTAAAGGTTACATTGGGTAGGTCAGTGCATTGAGGAGAAGATAGTAGGTGATAGAGGGAGGATAGACGGTGGTGGAGCATGTTTGGAAGGATATGTGCACCAGCAGCAGTCATATCAAAGTGGGTGGAGAGTCTTTTCTGGTGGGTGGAGTCTAAGGTCAGCACAATTGATGAATAAAGGGATACTCTAATAATCGTGAGGAAACTCTATGAGAATAATGCTCAGTTGTTATCCTCAGTTTATGATGAAGCCCACATTGTAGCAGTACCCCCGCTGGGCGTGAACCAGACTTGCATATTTAAATGCGTCTTTAAACTCATTCAAATGTGCTCAACCCATTCGAAGCCAGAAGGTGGGGTGGAAGGGTGGAGTGGAGGTAGTGCAGAGTAGGCTGGCGAAGGCTGAAAGAGGGATAGAGTCTCCGGGGAAGGGCACAAACCCTGTTGAGGGACTCTCCTGCTACTCTCCTTCGCCTGCATTATGTTTGCAGCTTTAGTGCAGGTTTGGGTATTGGCACACCAATGGTGGAATCAGAAACATGTGAACCAGATCCCGTCAGGTGCCACGGGCTGGGCTTCGGTCGGCAGCCGGCCCGAGAACAGTCCAAAAAAAGGCAAAACCAACGTCAACTAACTTAAAAGCCCAGGAAAGGCTTCCTTGCCACTTATGTATAGTCATGAACCAGAACGTTCTAAATTTCCACTGATGTGGTACTTAAATTGGAGGGAGAACAAAATTCCTGAGATATAAATGGGGTTCGCGACATATCTCCATGGGACACTGGACTCTCCTTTAAGGCACCATGACATGGTCAGGAGAACAAGATTCCAAACTAATTTCCCAATGTCAGGAAAATGATGTGGCCTCGTGCCAAATCCTGTCCCCCCCCCCCGCCCGGCCATGATTCCTGCTGCTAGCGAGAGCAGAAAATGCCCGCCAAATCTCGCTATGTTAAATGCGGCAAATTCCAGATGAGACTACACACGTCCTGATTTTTCCAACACTGGGCTACTATTTCATGAGAAGGGAGTGACATTTCAATTTATGCAAGTAAATGAACTCATCAAGTGTCACTATAGCTTCACCTTTTAGTGCTCATGTAATGTATTTTTATCCTATCTCCTAAACTTTTACACGTATCCAACACAATTCAGATATCATGCAACATATGTTTTATTGCAAAGTGAATTTGGAGAGCTTAGTATTGTTTCTCTGTATAACCAGGTACAGCTGAAGAATTTACAGCACCAATGTTCGATTTCTACAGAAGTATGGGGGAACTGAATGTGACAGACACTGAATATGCCTTACTTTCTGCAACCACAATTCTTTTTTCAGGTAAAAACAAAAATCACTAATTAAGTTACATTAGCGATGATTCTGAATCTGATGCAACCAAGCACCCATTTTATTTGAGATTGGCTCCAATGAAATAAAGCTGAAATGGTACAGAACTAACGGGTGTGATTTAACCAAAAAGTTTCAAAGTGTAGTAGCGAGCAGTGACGGCCGGGAGCTTCCCGATGCTCGGCCCAGTGAGGCCGTCACCACTATAAAACATTAATTGATTCACTTAATGAAGCCCCACAGGCTTCTCGCCACGAATGATGGTCCCAGCTGGCTTATTTGTTGGGACCACGCTCACCAACCCCCCGCTAACAAGGGAGAGCAGGGCTCAAACCATTCCTGAACAGCCAACCCCACACAGCTCACAGACATGCCTCTGAGAAGACCAGACCCACGATTCGGGGGTGCCGACCTAGGCAGATAATTGGATGAGGTCGAGGCCAGACGGAATGCCCTGTTCCCCAGAGGATCTTGGAGGGTCAGCCACAGGGTAGCCATGCCGCCTGGGAGGGAGTGGCATCGGCTGTCAGCTCGGGGAGCGTGGCCAGGAGGACTGGCACCCAGTGCCATAAGAAGATCAACGACCTCCACTGGGCCGTAACAGGTGGCTTGGCACCAGACCCCCAACATCCCACCCTACGAGAATGCACCTAGCTCCACCACCACCCAGCACCATTCCATGCCCCAACTCACCCATGTCCAGCCCCCTCTGTGCCCCGCAGGAGAAGTTGGCCCACAACAGATGAGAGAGGGCCCAGACGGGGTCCCGGATATCAAAGTCCTCACCCCCTATGATGAATGGGTCCTAGCAGTCGCGGGGGTGTCTGAGGACAGATCTGTCACCAATGTAGAGGTCAACGTATGGCACGGAGGTGAGGATCGAATGGCCCCCACCAAGATGAACTGTCACACATGAGTTGTTAATGCCATACACAATAACCCATCCCTCCCACTGACCACATGTCTACTCTCCCGCAGGATCCTCATCCGATGGCGACGGCCCATCCAGAGTGCTCTGAGGATGCCATTGTTGATGCATCACAGCTGTCATCCCTACCTTCCACCAGCACAGAGACACGCTCCTCGGTGGATAACGGTAGTGGACAGGCTTCTGAGGCACATTCTGGTGGCACCACACAGTTGCTGAACACCCAGGCGAGACAGCAGTCGGAGGTCTTCTGGATCCCAGGACCCAGCTGGGTCCCTGCCAGATGCTGAGCCTCTGGAGCAGGTTTACCTGGAGCTGATGCAGACGCTAGGGTGCAGTCGTGATGTTCAGAGGGGGACGCCAGCGACACTCCAGCAGATCCATAGCCGATTGGAAGAGTTCCAGAGGCTACAGGCAAGGGAGATGGCACTAGCAATGTGTGGCACCGAGGCCATCACTGCTCGGGTGGCGACCGCAGTGGAAAGCCTGACGCACAAAGTGAGCAGCATGAGTGGAGCTGACCCAAGTCGTGGCTCAGCCGGTGATGGCCATGGCTGAGCACCTCAACTTTGTCCCAGTCTCTAGAGGACGTGACCCAGCAGCAGGTGGACCTTGATGAGGCGCTGCGGGTCAAGTCCCAGTCTCAGGTGGGCATAGCCAAGGCACTGCAGAGTGTTCCAATGGCAGCTGGCTATTGCCGGCGCACTCCAGAGAATGCCCAAGTCACTGAGGAGCATTGCTGAGGGTGTCGACACTGTGCTGCAGACATTGGGGAGCCACCAGAGCTGATAGAGCCAGATGGCGCAGGGGCAGCCGGAGCTCGATCCAGCTGCACCTTCATCCCAAGGTGAACCCCAGAGCCCTGTGGGCACTGACCAGGAGGAAGGGGCGGTGGGTGCCAACTCAGAGCCACCCAACGGAGTGGCAACAGGACGTACCTGCTCCCTGAGCTCCACCCCAATGACAACGGCGCATCTCAGAGTCAACACCCGGAACAGGGTGGCACAGTGGGGCATGTGCCGTTGGCAAGGGCTTCGGAGCCCTCCAACCCCAGCGCGCCCGGAAGACACCTGCCAGATGCATCAAAGGCGCGGCAGGCTGCCTCCATCTCTGATGTGCATCCTGGGGACACATCTCAACACAGCGGTAGACCATGAGAGGCTAAGCAGGTCAAGGATCATTGAGAGGGCTTTAGGGGTGGGGGGTAAGGGGGGGGGGGGTGGTTGGCTGCATTGTGGAGGGAATGGTGGGGGCAGGATCTGGGAGGGGTCGGGAGAGTGGGGCCGCACCATCGAGGGATTGGGGTAGTTGGGGACACGTGTAAATTATTAAAAATTGTTGACCTCGATATGATGCCTCCGGTACCTTCTTTCGCAATGTGGGCCGAGCACCAATCCCATGCCGAAGTCCCTGGACATGAAGGTCTTGGATGCCTCTTCACCACCTCCCCACCACCCTGGCACACCACGTGTAGGTGATGGGTGTGAGCAAGGACTCATCAGGCAGGCAGGGGTCAAACTATGGCATTGAATGAGGAGCACCAGCGCTCAGCTCTCAGCAGGTTATCTTCACTCGCTGACAGTGCTAACACAGACCTATCACCCTGGAATGATGTTACACATCCCCTGGGAGGATGGGAAATGGTGGGAAAGGTGAACGGGGGGGGGGGCTGGGGAATGGTGGGGGGAGGGGGAAGGCTAAGGGATGGGGGTGGGGGGAGTTGGGGAGAGGGGAAATGATGGACGAGGCCATGCCTTATGTGAAGCGGGCCACGATGAGGGCCTTCCTGGCCCGACAAGCTTGTCGCCTGTCCTCCAGCATCTAGCTGGTCCTTTGGATCCCCCCTGGGTGCATCCTCCAGCCCCTCCTGGTCCAGCGCTTCCTCATCCTCGCCCTTCTCCTCGGACATGGCCACTTATTCCTCCCCCTCCACCTCCAGCACGTTGCCCTACTGTGCCAGGTTGTGGAGGACACAGCAGACCACCACAAAGTGGGCAATCCTCTGGGGGGTGTATTGCAGTGCACCACCAAGGCAGTCGCAGCATTGGAACCATATTTTGAGGAGTCCGACGTACCACTCAATAACAGCCCGCATGGCCGCATGGGCCTTGTTGTATCAGGTCTCCGCTTTGGACACAGGCCTCCATACTGCCTTCAATAGCCAGGTTCTCAGTGGGTACCCTTTACCCCCCAAGAGCCAACCAGCCATCCTGGGGTGGTCCTCAAAGAGGGTGGGGATGTCCGACTGTCACAGGACGTAGCTGTCATGCACACTCCCTGGGAAGCATGCACTTAGGTGCATGATCTTCATGTGATGGTCGAACAGGAGCTGTATGTTCAGGGAGTGGAATCCCTTCCTGTTATTGTAGGGCACTCTCATATGGCCTGGTGATTACGAGGCGACATGCATGCCATCCATTAGCCACTGGACCTGGAGCACCCCGTTGATTGCGGAGAATCCTGCTGCCCGGGCATCTTGTTGGGCTTGGTCCGAGTCAAAATTTATATAGACTGTGCCCGGGCAAACAAGACATCCCTGATTTTACGGGTGCACTTGTGGGATGTAGCTTGTGAGATGCCACACAAGTCTCTGCTCGAGCCCTGGAATGATCCTGAGGAGTAAACATTCAGGGCTGCGGTGATCTTGATGGCTACTGGGAGTGGGTCTCCTCCTCCTCCACGTGCTGACAAGCCCACGAGCACATGGCTCAGGTGCTGCACCGTCCCCTTGTTGCGGCAGAGCCTCCTGTGGCACACACTATCCATCATTTATTCAAAAGACCAGCGAAGCCTGTATACCTTGAGCCATCACGGGCCTCCCCATCTGGGTTCCTCCCTGGCCTGTTGGGCAGCCAGATCCGCAGGATGTGAGGCAGGGCCCTGCACATGGGCCGCTGCATCGAGCCTCTGTCAATGGTGCTGCTGCCAACTTCACTGCCATCTGGCCGCTGAGCCCGTTAGCAGCACTGCCAGGGCAGCTATTGCGGGGTCCACACTGTTTAATATCTGTAAGGAATTGGGAGAGGGTGTGAGACTGACAACCAGCGGTGTCTTCCACCCCGTGACCCTCCAGTTCCGCATTACTCCTCCCACCCCCCACCTAGCATGCCCTGCCCTTGCGCCCCTGGCCACAGCAGGGGCCCCTGCTCACCGAACCCCAGAACATGTACCCCAGACATCTACAAGTAACGTTACCTGGACCGGGCGCTGGTCCCCTCCCCGGTGCACACACACATCCCCTGGTCGTGAAAATGTCCCCAGTGCTGGGGCCTAGCTTTGGTTGCTCGGATTGTTGGGCGCTGCGTCCTTGGTGTTGCACCCCGTAGTGTTCAGGCACATTGTCCAGGCATCACCGCCTTTTAGGATGCTGGCTAATAACCCCCACAGGTTACATGGCCGTCTACCCACGGGGATACACTTGGGATGTGTGAACTGCTCGTTTAACTATGAATGCCAATTCCATATTAACAATAGCCTGCAACCGTTGTGGCCAGAGACCTCCGTGGTCAGTGGAGGTTATGGGTGGTCTGTGGGGCTGGCGGGCTGGGGCTGGGATTGCTGACGGAATGGGGCCACATGGTCCAGGAGTTGGCATGGCGATCCCGTGGGCGCTGAAACACCCATCATCCACCCCCCTCCAGCCCAGCCCAAGCAATGGGCGGCCACCCCTCCCTCCCACCCCGCAAACACCCCCCCCCCCCATCCCCCACTGATGGTGCCCAACCCCGACCGTGGCTGCCCCCCCACCCCCTCATGGCTCTCCCATCGACCTCCGCGCATCGGGGCAGCAACCCCAATGCCCCAGGCTCTTTGTCTTTGAGCGAAAATGGCTAGTCACCTCTTCAGGTCTCCGCAGCGGCCCTTCCGACAGCTTCACATTTTTAAAAAGGAGTACTAATTAGTGCCTGCATGACCACTTGCTGGGGAGGCCATTAATAAATTTTAACTTTTCTCTTAATTATCTTTATTGTTATAAGTAGGCTTACATTAACACTACAATGAGGTTACTGTAAAAAGCCCCCAGTCACCACATTCCGGCGCATGTTCGAGTACACAGAGTGAGAATTCAGAATGTCCAAATGACCTAACAGCACGTCTTTCGGGACTAGTGGGAGGAAACCGGAGCACCCGGAGGAAACCTACGCAGACACAGGATGAACGCGCAGACTCCGCAGACAGTGACCCAAGCCGGGACTCGAACCTTGGACCCTGGCGCTGTGAAGCAACAGTGCTAACACTGTGCTACCATGGCGCCCTGCATTAGATCACAGCGGAGGTGGCAGGGGGAGGGGTAGATAGGGATCACACCCATTAATTGCATGGAGATTGTGCTTAAGTGGTGAACAAAGAACAAAGAAAATTACAGCACAGGAACAGGCCCTTCGGCCCTCCCAGCCTGCGCCAATCCAGATCCTTTATCTAAACCTGTCACCTATTTTCCAAGGATCTACTTCCCTCTGTTCCCCGCCCGTTCATATATCTGTCTAGATGCATCTTAAATGATGCTATCGTGCCCACCTCTACCACCTCTGCTGGCAAAGTGTTGCAGGCACCCACCACCCTCTGTGTAAAAAACTTTCCACGCACCTCTCCCTTAAACTTTCCCCCTCTCACCTTGAAATCGTGACCCCTTGTAATTGACACCCCCACTCTTGGAAAAAGCTTGTTGCTATCCACCCTGTCCAGACTTCTCATAATTTTGTAGACCTCAATCAGGACCCCGCTCAACCTCCATCTTTCCAACGAAAACAATCCTAATCTACTCAACCTTTCTTCATAGCTAGCACCCTCCATTCCTGGTGAACCTCCTCTGCACCCTCTTTAAAGCATCCACATCCTTCTGGTAATGTGGCGACCAGAACTGCACGCAGTATTCCAAATGTGGCCTAACCAAAGTCCTATACAACTGTAACATGACCTGCCGACTCC
Source organism: Scyliorhinus torazame (assembly GCF_047496885.1). NCBI lineage: Eukaryota > Metazoa > Chordata > Chondrichthyes > Carcharhiniformes > Scyliorhinidae > Scyliorhinus > Scyliorhinus torazame. The sequence goes on from NC_092723.1 coordinate 74,120,044, forward strand.
TGTACTCAATACCCCGTCCGATGAAGGCAAGCATGCTGTATGCCTTCTTGGTGTTTATTGGTTTCTTGCCACGCTTCGGCGGGATCCGGACTTCGTCAACAGGAGCGGGTCAGTTAGATCGCAAACAATTGGTGCCTGGTGTGGTTCTCGATTTTGGCCTCTCCCACAATTTAACAACCTCATCACGTTATCATTTAAGCGCAACACGGCCATTAAATCGCGCCCAACATCTCTCAGCTGGGAAATTATGTTCTTTCCGTTTAAGTGGATCTGTATATGTGATAGGCAGAATCTGCATAAATAGTCTGTCATGATATTGCTCTGCTTGTAAAATTTTAATAGAAAAGTTATACATTGTATTTAGTTTAGTTCAGCTTATCCAACAACAACTTTTATTTATATAGTGCCTTAAACATAATGAAACATCACAAGGTACTCCACAGAAGCATTAGAGGATAAAGTATGACAGCGAGCCACCTAAGGGGATATTATGTCAGTTGATTAAATTTTGGTCAAAAAAGTAGGTTTGACTTTATTGGTTAGTCAGCATTTTCTAGTCAGAGCACAGAAAGAAGATTCATACAACACTGATAGGATTAGTTAGACTTCTTTCCCATTCACTTCAATGGAAGAAAAATATAGTAGGTAATAATCGGGATGTGCAAACCTTCCATGCATATTACATGGGTGACTGTGGGAGGTAGGATCAGTAAGATTGCGGATGACACAAAAATTGGCCAGGTGGTTAACAGTGAAGTTGAGTGTCTTGGGTTACAGGAAGATATAGATGGGATGGTCAAACGGGCAGATAAATGGCAGATGGAATTTAACCCCAAATATTGTGAGGTGAAGCACTTTGAAAGGAGTAATTTGACAAGGGGGTAATCAATGAACGGCCTGACACTCGGAAGTTCTGAGGCACAAAGGGACCTTGATGTGTTTGTCCATAGTTCTCTGAAGGCAGAAGGGCAGGTTAATAGGATGGTGAAAAAGGCATAAGGGTCACTTTCCTTTATCAATCGAGGCAAGGAGATCATGTTGGAGTTGTCTAGAACTCTGGTGAGGCCACAGCTGGAGTACTGTGTGCAATTCTGATCACCATATTATAAGAGGGATGTGATCGTGCTGGAGGAGGTGCAGAGGAGATTCACTAGGATGTTGCCTGGGATGGAACATGTAAGTTATGAAGAGAGGTTGAATAGTCTTGGGTTGTTTTCATTGATCAGAGAAGACTAAGAGGTGACCTGATTAAGGTGTACAAGATCATAAGGATCATAAGATCCACCTGGACAGGGTGGATAGTGAGCAGCTCTTCCCCTTAGTTGAAGGGTCAGTCACGAGGGGCACAAGTTCAAGCTGAGGGCAGGAGGTTTCGGGGAGATTTGAGAAAATATCTTTTTACCCAGAGGGTGGTGACGGTCTGGAATGCACTGCATGGGAGGATGGTAGAAGCGGCTTGCCTCACATCCTTTAAAAAGTACCTGGATGAGCACTTGGTACATCATAACATTCAAGGTTATGGACCAAGTGCTGGCAAATGCGATTAGGTAGGTAGGTCAGGTGTTTTTCATGTGTCAGTGCAGACTCTAAGGGCCAAAGGACCTCTTCAACACTGTGTGATTCTGTGATTCCACTAGGTTTTATTTTCCATGCTGTACCCAGGCAATCTATTACACCTTGGCTGAAAGATGAAAAACAACCCCATGTTCTTTCACATTTGTAGTCAAATTACAGTATGCCAGGTTTGCTTGCTCACATCTCATGGTTATTTTTGTTGTTCTGTAGATAGACCCTATATAAAGAATAAAGTCCATGTAGAAAATCTACAGGAGCCTCTTTTGGAGATTTTATACAAGTACTCCAAGATCTATCATCCAGAGAGTCCACAACGCTTTGCTCGGCTGTTGGGTCGCCTTACTCAACTTAGAACCCTTAGCCACAACCATTCAGAAGTGTTGATGTCATGGAAGATGAAGGATCAGAAACTTACACCCTTGCTCTGTGAAATTTGGGATGTACAGTAAAGGATTATCACAGAATTTGATAGGTGTTTTTGGACTGGTCAGTTCAACTTGCAAACCAAGCTTATTTTTTGTAGTGCAAAACCACAAAAACTTATTGATGTAAGATTTCACTTTCATTTTCATCAGTTAGCAGCTACTATGTCAGATTACATGGAAGGTACATCTAGTTATTGAATATAACGAGTCTAGTTATTACAGTAATTGAGGCTTTTGCTTTTATATGTAACTTTTGTTTACTTTTTTGACCAACAGCGCTTATTTGGTTTGTCACCAATTGCTTTGCCATTATATTTTTACTTTGTAAAGCATTTTTTCTCAATCAGAGTAAGACTGGCCTGCCAGTAATTAGGACAGTTTGTAATTCACATTCTTGACACAAGACCAGGCGTTTGCTGGGAAAGCTTAGGCTGAGCACCAGCTCAAAAGCATTTTTTTTTTAGATAGTCACATCCCCAAATGCGCCTAAATTCCCAAATAATCTGTTTTTAATACGGACATGAATTTACATAAAATACTACAAAATATTAGAGTAAATATATGAAATGACAGAATCACCAAAGATTCATTTCAATCTGTTTTCGCAAATTTGTATGCGAGTGTTTTACAGATGAAAATGCAACATACCTTCAACTGCAATAAATTAAGAATATTCAAGAAGCTATTATGCCATACATTGTTTGTGAATTTTAATTGGCATTTGTAGAATTTATTATGAGTGAGGAGCTTTAGGGACTTCCACCTGGAGCAAATTTTTCAATAGGAAAATATTAAAATGATAACAATATGCTGTAAGACAAACTAAATGAATAGCTGGGCATGACACCACAAGGTCATTTAATTGTCAATAGTTTCTAATGCTTTCTGATAAGTTTAAATCTGTATTTCAGAACTGTATTGTGACACTCTTCATGGGTAACCCATGTTATATGTAATGTCAAAACTCAATTTGTAAATATTAGTTAAATACACAAAATCACAAGTGTCTGATAGACAATGATCTTATGTATATGCCTGTGATTACCTGACAGCTTAAAACTCTCACATCATCATGTTAGAACAATATTTGGTGGTGTTATGTGTATTCACTGAATAAAATGAGCCATTATATAATACATGTATATCGCTGAATATTCTGACTAAAAGTCATCACCTCTGTTTAATAAAAAACTGATAATAGGAACTCTCTAGATGGGGAAAGCAAATGTACAAACTAGCATTTGCACAAAGCACTGGACTACTAAATTGATTATTGAAAATGAATGGCTGAAAAGTTCAGAAACAATTCCATGTTGCCTCATGTATTTAGAATACTGTTGTGGCTTTGCAATGTGTTAGGGCGCACCGTTTTACCAACTTCTCCTGTCAACCATAATATGGCACAATTGCTAAGTAAAGTGGTATTGGTTCCCTACAGAAAGTCAAGTGAGTGAGGTAGTCAAACCAAGTTCTTTTCATGTAACTTGAGGCAGCTGACTAAACAGCAACACTAAGAAGGTATGGAAGCAAATTCCTTATCAGGTATTGGAGTATAACAGCGAGGAATATCAAATAAAAATGAAAGAAAGAAATGGGAAAGATTAAACAGCACATCAAAGCTCAACCTTTTTGAATCCACCCCATATCCTGCTTCTCAAACTCATATCCGGCTGCATAAAAATTACCCATGAAGGTCAAAGCAAATTACTGCAGATGATGGAATTTGAAACAAAAAGTACTGGACAATCTCAGGTCTGACAGCATCTGTGGAGAGAAAGGGGAGCTAATGTTTCGAGTCTGGATGACTGATAAAGAGTCATCTAGATTCAAAACGTTAGCTACCTTTTCTCTCCACAGATGCAGTCAGACCTGCTGAGATTGTCCAGTATTTTGTGTTTTTGTTAAAATTACCCGACTGTTTATATCCTGCTTGATGATTATTCCTAATATTTAATACTCTTTGAGAAATTGGCAAATATATTACAGAGTATAATTAAATAGTCAACTCAAATTAATCAACTGTTACATGTGTAAACGATTAGTTACACAAGAAGGAACACATTGGGGAAGTGAAAGAAAAAGCAAAATACTACAATTCCTCACCATCTGAAGCAAAGGAAGAGAGTATTAGAGGCACTCATCAGATATTAGTTTGTCTGTGTGTTTCCTATTTGCTACACAGGAACTGAGTTTTGTGAATAATATATCCATAGAATCCCTGCAGAGTTGGAGGAGACCATTCAGCCCATCTGCACCAACCCTATGAAAGAGCACCCTATCTGGGCCCATTCCCCCACCCTCTCTCTGTAACCCAACCTACCCTGCACATCTTTGGACTGTGGGAGGAAACCGGAGCACCCGGAGGAAACCCATGCAGACCGGGGAGAACGTACAAATTCCACACAGTCACCCAAGGTTGGAAACAAACCCGGGTCCCTGGCACTGTCAGGTGCTAACCACTGTGCACCCCATCCCCTTTATTTATAAGACAACATTATTATCAGTAACTCCTTTGACTTTTTACAGCACCAATTTTATAACTTTAATGAAGAACAATGAAGGGAGAATTCAACCATAATGCCAACTGTTTGAACATTTATCCTGAGAAAGAAACATGGTTGTTTCTCAGTTTAGTAAGAAAGTATTATGTCATAGATCCTGTGCTGCAATCAATTGAGTATGTATACCGAATCGGAAAAATTGAAAAGATTGGTGGTGCTAATCTTTGGAGATCGTAAATGAGCAAGTTGGATAAGGCCAGATCTAGGTTCGATGTCAGGAGGTGACTCTTTTTCCAAAGGATAGCAGACATCTGGAAATGGCTGCCACTTGTGAGGTGGATGGCACTTCCTTTCATTAAATGCTGGGTGTTTCTGGCTGGAGCAGAGATCATCTATTAGGTTGGTCCCACAGAGAATTCAGGGCCAGAGGGATTTCCTGGATCAGTTTTGATTATCTACATGGGTGGAGAAGAATTTCCCAGATTTATTCTCCCAAAATTGACCTGGATTATCTGATTTTTCACTTCTCCAGAAAATTGCATTGTGGAGTGGAGTGGAGTGAAACACAACATATCACGATGGTGTGAAAACAGGCTTGATGGACCAAAGGGCCTTTACTTGTCCATCATTTTTTATGTCATAAGAACATAAGAACTAGGAGCAGGAGTAGGCCATCTGGTCCCTCGAGCCTGCTCCGCCATTCAATGAGATCATGGCTGATCTTTTGTGGACTCAGCTCCACTTTCAAGCTTGAACACCATAACACTTAATCCCTTTATTCTTCAAAAAACTATCTTTATCTTAAAAACATTTAATGAAGGAGCCTCTACTGCTTCACTGGGCAAGGACTTCCATAGATTCACAACCCTTTGGGTGAAGAAGTTCCTCCTAAACTCAGTCCTAAATCTACTTCCCCTTATTTGGAGGCTATGTCCCCTAGTTCTGCTTTCACCCGCCAGTGCAAACAACCTGCCCGCATCAATCCTATCTATTACCTTCATACTTTTATTTGTTTCTATAAGATCCCCCCTCATTCTTCTAAATTTCAACGAGTACAGTCCCAGTCTACTCAACCTCTCCTCGTAATCCAACCCCTTCAGCTCTGGGATTAACCTAGTGAATCTCCTCTGCACACCCTCCAGTGCCATTATGACCTTTCTCAAGTAAGGAGACCAAAACTGAACACAATACTCCAGGTGTAGCCTCACTAACACCTTATACAATTGCAGCATAACCTTCCTAGTCTTAAATTCCATCCCTCTAGCAATGAAGAACAAAATTCCATTTGCCTTCTTAATCACCTGTTGCACCTGTAAACCAACTTTTTGCGACTCATGCACCAGCACACCCAGGTCACTCTGCACAGCAGCATGTTTTAATATTTTATCATTTAAATAATAATCCCTTTTGCTGTTATTCCTACCAAAATGGATAACCTCACATTTGTCAACATTGTATTCCATCTGCCAGACCCGAGCCCATTCACTTAGTCTATCCAAATCCCTCTGCAGACTACCAGTATCCTCTGCACTTTTTGCTTTACCACTCATCTTAGTGTCATCTGCAAACTTGGACACATTGCCCTTGGTCCCCAACTCCAAATCATCTATGTAAATTGTGAACAATTGTAGGCCTAACACTGATCCCTGAGGGACACCACGAGCTACCGATTGCCAACCAGAGAAACATCCATTAATCCCCACTCTTTGCCTTCTCTTAATTAACCAATCCTCTATCCATGCTACTACTTTCCCCTTAATGCCATGCATCTTTATCTTATGCAGCAACCTTTTGTGTTGCACCTTGTCAAAGGCTTTCTGGAAATCCAGATACACCACATCCATTGGCTCCCCATTATCTACCGCACTGGTAATGGCCTCAAAAAAATCCACTAAATTAGTTAGGCACGACCTGCCCTTTATGAACCCATGCTGCGCCTGCCCAATGGGACAATTTCCATCCAGATGCCTCGCTATTTCTTCCTCGATGATAGATTCCAGCATCTTCCCTACTATTGAAGTTAAGCTCACTGGCCTATAATTACTCATTTTCTGCCTACCTCCTTTTTTAAACAGTGGTGTCACGTTTGCTAATTTCTAATCTACCGGGACCACCCCAGAATCTAGTGAACTTTGGTAAATTATCACTAGTGCATTTGCAATTTCCCTAGCCATCTCTTTTGGCACTCTGGGTGCATTCCATCAGGGCCAGGAGACTTGTCTACCTTTAGCCCCATTAGCTTGCCCATCACTACCTCCTTAGTGATAACAATCCTCTCAAGGTCCTCACCTGTCATAACCTCATTTCCATCAGTCACTGGCATGTTATTTGTGTCTTTCACTGTGAAGACCGACCCAAAAAACCTGTTCAGTTCCTCAGCCATTTCCTCATCTCCCATTATTAAATCTCCCTTCTCATCCTCTAAAGGACCAATATTTACCTTAGCCACTCTTTTTTGTTTTATATATTTGTAGAAACTTTTACTGTCTGTTTTTATATTCTGAGCAAGTTTACTCTCATAATCTATCTTACTTTTCTTTATAGCTTTTTTAGTAGCTTTCTGTTGCCCCCTCCTCTGGTCTCCCACTAATCTTTGCCACTTCGTATGCTTTTTCCTTCAATTTGATACTCTCCCTTATTTCCTTAGATATCCATGGTCAATTTTCCATCTTTCTACCGTCCTTCCTTTTTGTTGGTATAAACCTTTGCTGAGCATTGTGAAAAATTGCTTGGAAGGTTCTCCACTGTTCCTCAACTGTTTCACCATAACGTCTTTGCTCCCAGTCTACCTTAGCTAGTTCTTCTCTCATCCCATTGTAATCTCCTTTGTTTAAGCACAAAACACTAGTGTTTGATTTTACCTTCTCACCCTCCATATGTATTTTAAATTCCACCATATTGTGATCGCTCCTTCCGAGAGGATCCCTAACTATGAGATCATGAATCAATCAAATCCCCCATGATAACTGCTGTACCATTCCTACATGCATCCGTTATTTCTTTGTTTATTGCCTGCCCCACCATAATGTTACTATTTGGTGGCCTATAGACTATTCCTATCAATGACTTTTTTGCATACTATTCCTGATTTCCACCCTAATGGATTCAACCTTATCCTCCATAGCACCGATGTCATCCCTTATTTTTGCCCGGATGTCATCCTTACATAACAGAGCTACACCACCTCCCTTACCATCCACTCTGTCCTTCTGAATAGTTTGATACCCTTGGATATTTAACTCCCAGTCGTTAACCATCCTTTAACCATGTTTCAGTAATGGCCACTGAATCATAGTCATTCACGATGATTTGCGCCATCAACTCATTTACCTTATTCCAAATACTATGAGCATTCAGGTAAAGTACATTAATGTTGGCTTTTTTACCTCTGTTTTGAATTTTAATACCTCGATCAGTAACCTCTCCTAAGTTATATTTCCTCTTAACTTTTCTCCTAATTTTCCTTGTCGTTGAACCCATATCTTCATGTAACAACCTGCTGTGTCGCTTACCATTAATGTTTTTTACTTCCCGTTTTATTCCTTTCAGTATTACTGGGCCTATTCACTGAGCTCCCCTCAGTCACTGTCCCTTGTACTGTCGCCCTTTTTGATTTTTGACTATGGCTTCTCTGCCTTACACTTACACAGGTGCAGATCGTACGGTTTGTACTTGTCCCACCTCCCCCAGAACCGGTTCCAATGTCCCAGGAATTTGAATCCCTCCCTCTTGCACCATCTCTCGAGCCACGCATTAATCCTATCTATCCTGACATTCCTACTCTGACTAGCCCATGGCACTGGTAGCAATCCTGAGATTACTACCTTTGAGGTCCTACTTCTTAGTTTAACTTCTAACTCTCTGAATTCAGCTTGTAGGACCTCGTCCCGTTTTTTAACCTATATTGTTGGTGCCTATATGCACCACGACAGCTGGCTGTTCACCCCCCCCCTTCCCCCCCCCCCCCCGAATGTCCTGCAGCCGCTCCGAGACATCCTTGACCCTTGCACAAGGGAGGCAACATACCATCCTGGAGTCCCGATTGCGTCCGCGGAACCACCTGTCTATTCCCCTTACAATTGAGTCCTCTATCACTATAGCCCTGCCATTCTTCTTCCTGTCCAGCTGCGCAGCAGAGCCAGCCACGGTGCCATGAACCTGGCTGCTGCTGCCTTCCCCTGGTGAGCCATCTCCCTCTACAGTATCCAAAGCGGTATATCTGTTTTGCAGGGAGATGACCGCAGGGGACACCTGCACTGCCTTCCTACTTTTGCTCTGTCTTTTGGTCACCCATTTTCTATCTCCCTCAGTAACTTTCACCTGCGGTGTGACCAACTCGCTAAACGTGCTATCCACGACGTCCTCAGCATCGCGGATGCTCCAAAGTGAGTCCATCCACAGCTCCAGAGCTGTCAAGTGGTCTAACAGGAGCTGCAACTGGACACACTTCTTGCACGTGAAGGAGCCAGGGACAGTGGACGTGTCCCTGAGCTCCCACATCTAACGTATTGATACCTTTAAGACAGATATTCTCAAACTCTGGGTCGATGACCTCAAGATGAGCAATTGGGTTCACGAGCACCCTCTCTCCTCCACAGCAGGAGTGATAACAGTGGAGCAGAGATTCAGATGGGACCATCCTGACATTGGTTCTGAGGCCACTTGACAATTCTTTTCTTGCCTTGTTTTGACGGACATGACGTATGCTTTGAGGTCTGATCGGTGCCAGCAGCAGAACCTGCAAAATGATAGATGAAGAAATATATTGCCGCCAGTTCTCCAACTCTCCCAGTGGGCTCACAGCTCTCCCCAATCCCTGTCTCAATTTTCCCCCATGCCCCACTCTCACAGATTAATCCTTCTGCTCTCAAATCCACCCTGCCCCCCCCCCCCCCCCCCACACACACACACACAAAAATCTCCTCTCCTCATTCTCACAGCTTTATCTCCCCACATTACAAATATACCACTGCATCACTGGTCCCCCGCCACAGCCCCCACTCCGGCTGTGCTCACTTCACTCTGGGGTCAAGGCAACTACCCTTCTAAGTGGGGTCACAATGTAAAAATATTTGGGAAGTAACCTTAGCCTCCAATGATACTGAGCATCAAGGACACAGATCACTAAGGATGACCTTAGATTAGAGTGTTGAAACTCTCCTCGTGACACCGCCATGATAAGACGCTGAGAATAAGTCAGCTACCATCAGCCAGTCATTCTCAGGAGTTCTTTGAGGATCTATGCACTCCCCACTGCAAGGTGTCATCATCCTCCTGCATCGTTGAGACTCTAAGCAACAGCTGCCTTCCCATGACACAAGCCCTATAAGTGAATGTGTGCACGGCCAGCTGTCAAACGTTATAGGAATGCTCTTAGAAGGTACATGAGGATGATGGGATATGCTTGGTGGTTTGCATGAGTCAGGTGGCTATGACTGCATCCAAAGCTCATCCACCCCATCTGGCCATTGCCACTAGCCAACATCCTTTCCCTTTAGGATCTCCTCTCCCTCGTCCACCTCGATGTCCTTCTCATCTGAGGAAACATGCCACTCCTCCATCTCCTCCTCAGGCAGTTCCTCCCTCCCGTCGAAGCGCCAGATTGTGAAGGGGGCAACAGACAACGAGGGTGCATGGCACATTCTGTAAACTGTACTGCAGGGCTCCAACAGACTGGTCCAGGCCCGGAACCTCATTTTTAGCATCGCTATAGTCTGCTCCACCAAAATGTGAGTAGCAGCATGAGCCTCGTTATATCTGGTCTCAGCTGCACACTGTGGCCTCTGCACAGGTGTCATCAGCCACATCCTCAATGGGTGTTCTCGAATAGCCAACCCTGTAGCCACTGTGGACCCTTAAATATGGCAGAGAGCTGTGAACCTTCGAGCTGAAGGTGCAGTTTAATAAAAACTAAAATGATTCTCCAGAAGGCTTGCTGACTGTGAACACCTTACTGAATCCCTCATATGACTTTGACTTGAATGAATGACTTTGCCATAAAGACCCTGAACAGCTGTAAGCCAGAACTTTAATCAACCAGCGTGCTGGGTGGAAACCTACTGCAAAAACTGATAATCTGAAGCAAAGACTCTTATCTTTGAACCTTCACGCTTATTATTTTCAATTCTCCCTCCCCCACCTCTGTGTTTGACTGTCTTGTGTGTCTGGATAGAGGGTGAGACAGTTAAGCCGGGGATAATAGGTTAGCTTGCCGTCATTCAGTGGCATTAACTGCATATTGCACCATTAATCTTGTTATAAATACACAGTAATTGTGTTTCAACTTACAAACATGGTTTTAATTACGAGCAGCCAAGGCCCAAAGATACCAGGAATTTTTATAAGAATTATTGGTTAATTCTCTTGTTTGTGACTCCAGGGCTTGTGGGGCTGGAATTGACTGAGCACTAGCTCAGGGTGCGGTAACAGGATGTCAGCACGCCAAGGGTTAACTGTTGAGCCGCAATCAGTGGCATTCACACACATCAGTGGTGATCTAATGGGCATAATAGGGTGAGCACTCGAATCCACGCATGTTCATCAGACCATCTAGAAGGACAAGAGCAGCAGATACATGGGAATCCCACCACCTGAAGGTTACCTTCCAAGTCACTCACCATTCTGACTTGGAAATATATCGATATTCCTTCATTGTCGCTGGTGCAACATCCTGGAACCCTCCCTAACAGCACAGTGGCCTAACCAGCGATGCCCATATCCCCCAAAAACTGAATGATTCAGCTGCAATGGAATGTTCATTAAGAACATGTTTCACTATTAGACTTGCCCCTATCAGACCCAACGCACACACTTCCCCTCCCCCTTCAACAGTAGAGTGGATCTGTCAGTTCATGATAACTGGCCTTCCACCCGCCGCATTGGCCCAGTATTCCCTTCCCAGTGTCAGGGTCCTCCAAGAAGGCAGTTTCCCAGTAGCAGAGGAAGGCAGACTCAGAAATAATAATTTTTACAATTGGCTGTCTTCCCTTTCTGGCGCCAAATATTCACGCCTTCTGATCCCAACTCTTTCCCCGTTCTGGCCCTGAGGCCTTAGCCCCTTCGCCATGGTCCCTTTGCCCCTATAGCTCCCTGTGCTTGCATCCCTCAAGACTGCCGCTTTCATCCCATGTAGCCCTGGTACCTTTAGCCTCTTCTGGCCCTGGATTGTTCAGCCCCTGTAGCCCCAGAGCCTGCACCCCTCAGCCATGGAGGTTTCATACCATGTAACCCTGGAACATTGGCTAGTTCCGGAGGCCTCTCCTGAAACTCCACAGCATTTCACAGTGTCCCCTATTCCTCTCCAGGAACACCCCACGCCTCTCCCAGAACACCCAAGATCTCTCCTGGTACCCCAAGACCTCTCCTGGAACCCCAACCATTTCCCAGTGCCATCTCGTCTCTCTGTGTCAGCTGTGTGCTCACCTCAAAACCCCTCCAGGAGATCAGCTCACCATGTGCAAGCCTTTTGAAAGCAGTCATGTATCACGCCATCATGACGTCACCACAGGTGTGGGTGCGGGTTCCTGTGGGGAGGCCCAATAATGGAGTGTAACAGAATGGAACTTAGGTTCCCAAAGTTTCATGGCGGGAAACTCATTACATCACTGACGGGGAGAGAGGATGATTTTGTCGAGATTTTACACCAACATAAAACGTGATTTGGGCGTCCCATGAGATTTTCCGCTCTCATCCCCAAACCCGGCCAAAAAAAAACATGAGCAAAAAAATCCGGACCACCATTTTTGGTTATCTAGAAACGTGAAGGATAACGGGCTGGATTCTCCCATCCTGCAGCTATGTCCGCAGGATCGGTCTGGTCCTACGACCAGAAAGTCAGCAGCGTCCCCGCACTGATCCTTCATCCGGTGGGGAGTAAGCAGCTGTGCAGATTCAGCTTGACCTGCGGATACGGCCGGAGAATGGCCAGGTCTGTGGCTGCGCATGCGCACGGTGGCAGCAGCGTTGTGCAACATGGCGCCGGCCATGCGCAGACCCACACTGCCATAAACTGCCCCCCTGTAACAAGCATCACCACCCCCGGACCACCCCCCACCAGTACCCCCAGCCACTGACAAAGGCCACCCTGCCAGCAGAAAGGCTCCCACCACACTGTGGCGCCGCTGGTCTCAGTCCACAGCCGCCACGCGAGGTCCCCGAACGGTGTGAGCACATGTGTCCCAAGCAGTCAGGAGCATCGGGGTAGGGCCTCAGGTGATGTCCTGGTTTTTGAGAGGGTGGAGCATCGCAAAAACTGCGCCACGCACGATTCCGGCAAAAACGTGGATTTTCCGGCCGATCGCCGAATGCGATTTCGGCGTCAGCGATCTAAGATTCCCATCCACTATCAAACTTAAAGAAAGAGTATACATTTGTGCAAAGACAGGTAGAATGTCAGATGACTGGATGGAATATAAGGAACAGTGAATGGTGGAACCCTCAAGAGTATTGAAAGTCAGAGAGATCCAGGTGTACAGGTCCACAGGTCACTGAAAGGGGCAACACAGGTGGAGAAGGTAGTCAAGAAGGCATACGGCATGCTTGCCTTCATTGGCCGGGGCATTGAGTATTAGAATTGGCAAGTCATGTTGCAGCTGTGTAGAACCTTAGTTAGGCCACACTTGGAGTATAGTGTTCAATTCTGGTCGCCACACTACCAGACGTATGTGGAGGCTTTAGAGAGGGTGCAGAAGAAATTTACCAGGTTGTTGCCTGGTATGGAGGACATTAGCAATGAGGAGCGGTTGAATAAACTCGGTTTGTTCTCACTGGAACAATGGGGGTTGAGGGGCGACCTGATAGAGGTCCACAAAATTATGAGGGGCACAGACGAGTGGATAGTCAGAGGCTTTTCCCCAGGGTAGAGGGGTCAATTACTAGGGGGCATAGGTTTAAGGTGCGAGGGGCAAAGTTTAGAGTCGATGTACGAGGCAAGTTTTTTACACAGAGGATAGTGGGTGCCTGGAACTCGCTGCCGGTGGAGGTGGTGGATGCAGGGACGATAGTGACATTTAAGGGGCATCTTGACAAATACATGAATAGGATGGGAATAGAGGGATACGGACCCAGGAAGTGTAGAAGATTTTAGTTTAGTCAGGCAGCATGGTCGGCACGGGCTTGGAGGGCCGAAGGGCCTGTTCCTGTGCTGTACTTTTTTTTTGTTCTTTGTTCTTTGTTCTAGTAAAGAATGATTCATAGATTAATAAAGAGGGGAAAATTAGAATGCAAGAGAAAGCTGGCCAGAAATGTAAAAACAGATAGTAAGAGTTTCAATAAATATTTCAATAAATAAACAAGTTAACAAAGTGAGCATAGTTCCTATAGATAGTGAGTCTGGAGAATTGATAATGGAAAACAAGGTGATGGCAGATGAACTGAATAGGTATTTTGCATCAGTCTTCACTTTGGAGGATATAGGAAGCATCCCAGAACAATTATAAATCAGAAAATGGAAGTGATGGAGGAGCTCAGGAAAATTACAATCAGTAGAGATGGGATAATAGAATCATAGAATTTACAATGCAGAATGAGGCCATTCAGCCCATCGAGGCTGCACTGGATCTTGGAAAGAGCACCCTACTCCAGCCCCCGCCTCCACCTTTTTGGACACTAAGAGCAATTTAGAATGGCCAATCCATCCACTTAACCTGCACATCTTTGGACTGTGGTAGGAAAGCGGAGCATCCGGAGGAAACCCATGCAAACACGGGGAGAACGTGCAGACTCCGCAGACAGTGACCCAAGCCAGCAATCGCACCTGGCACCCTGGAGCTGTGCTAACGGCTGTGCTACCATGCTACCCTGAATAAATTGTTGGAGCTAGTGCCCAGGTCTTAGTGGATCTCACTCTAGGGTCTTAAAATAAATGGCTAGTGGGATAGTTAATGCATTGGTTTTAATTTTCCAAACTTCCCTAGGTTTGAGGAAGGTCCCATTGAATTGGAAGATCGCAAATGTAACTCCATGATTCAAAAAGGGAGGGTGACAGAAAGTGGGAGGCTACAGGCCAGTTAGCTTAAAATTTGACACAGAGAAAATGTTAGAAATGATTATCAAAGAAGTTGTAGCATTTGGATAAGTTCAAGGTATTCAGGCAGAGTCAACATGGTTTTGTGAAAGGGAAATCATGTTTGACTAACCTGTTGGAGTTCTTTGAGGAAATAACATGTGCTGTGGATAAAGGATGGATTACTGTACTTCGATTTCCAGAAGGAAAAGTGCCACATTAAAGATTATTGCGGAAAATAAAAGCTCATGATATAGGGAGTAACATATTGGAATGGGTAGAAGATTGGCTAGCGGACACGAAGCAGAGAGGAGGCATAAGTGGATCGTTTTCAGGTTGGCAAAATGTAACGAGTGATGTCAGTGCTGGGATCTCAAATGTTTAGAATTTAGAAAAAGCAACTTGGATGAAGGAATGGATGAGATGGTTTTCAAATTTGCTGATGACAGAAAGATAGACAGGCAAGTAAGTTGTGAAAAGGACATAAGAAGGACACAATATGATAGACAGGTGAGTGGGCAAAGATCTGACAAATGGTGTACAATGTGGCAAAATGTGAAATTGTCTATTTTGGCAAAATTAATAAAAGAAAAGTGGTGAGGGCTTGCAGGACTCAGATGCTGAGGGATCTTGGTGTCTTAATCCATGAATCGCTAAAGGATAGTAAGAAGGTACAGCAAGTAATTTGGTAAGTTAATAGAATGTTATTAATTGCACGGGGAATTAAATACAAAAGTCAGGAGGTTATGCTTCAGTTACACAGAGCACTAGTGAGACAATGGCTGGGATTCTCCCCCAACCGGCGGGGCAGGCCTTACTGGCGCCAAAGAGTGGCGTGAACCAGTCCGGCGTCGGGCCGCCCGGAAGGTGCGGAATCCTCCACACTTCCTGGGGCTAGGCTGGCGCTGGAGTGGTTGGCGCTGCGCCAACCGGTGCTGAAGGGCATCCGCCGGCCGGCATAAGTTGGCGCATGCGCAGGAGCACCAGCGTGTTCTGGCGCATGCGCAGGGTCTTTCTTCTTCGCGCTGGCCATCACGGACCTTTACACAGGCCGGCGCGGAGGGAAAGAGTGCCCGTACGGCACAGGCCCGCCCGCAGATCGGTGGGCCCTGATCACAGGCCAGGGCACCATGGGGGCCCCGCCCAGGGCCGGATCCCTCCGTGCCCCCCCGAAGACTCCGCAGGCCGCCCTCAGAGCAAGGTCCTGCCGGTATGCACCTTGTCCATTTCACGGTAGCAGGACCGGCCGAAAACGGGCAGCCACTCGGCCCATCGGGGCCCGGAGAATCGCCGAGGGGGCCACTCTCAACGGCCCCCGACCGGTGCGGCGCAATCCCCGCCCCCACCAAAAAAACGCCTCCAGAGAATTTGGCAGACGGCGTCGGAGCAGCGGTTGGGATTCATGCCGCCGCCCCCCCCGGCAATTCACTGAACCCGCCGGTCGGGGGGGGGGGGGGGGGGGGGGGGGGCGCGGAGAATCCCGCCCCATATCTGGAGTACGGTGTACAGCATTGGTTACCTTATTTAAAGATGTAAATGCATTGGAAGCAATTCAGAGAATACCTGGAATAGATGGGTTGTCTTGTGAGGAATGGTTGGACAGGCTAGGCTTCTACCCGCTGAAGTTTAGAAGAGTAAGAGGTGTGTGGTACCCTCAATAATAACGTTTAGAGTGTAAACAGTAAAGGAGGCTTGAATAAACTAAGAACTAGACTAGTGCCGAGACGTGTGCTAACTGCCACACTGCCCACAATGCGGCCCCTCAGATACGGCTACTCAGATACGGCTCCCAGGTGGGCGGAGCCGGAGGTGGAGTTCCCCAGGGTTCCAAGCCCGGTCTTAAAGGGGACATCACCTTACATGATGACAAGGGTACAGTGTTACAGTAATCGTTCATCACAAGGTGACTTGACTGAAACATATAAGATCCTGGACGGTCTTGACAGGGTGGATATGGAGAGCAGAAATGGGCTTTTCACAATAACTTAATTGAAGCCTACTTGTGACAATAAGCGATTTAAATTTCATATGGAGAGCATGGGTGGGATTCATGACCCCCCGCGGGTCGGAGAATCGCCGGGGGGCAGCGTCAATCCCGACACTGCCGGATGCCGAATTCTCCGGCGCCAGTGATTTGGTGGGGGCGGGAATCACACCGCGCCGGTCGGGGACCTTTGGCAGCGGCTCCCCCCTGGTGATTCTCCGGCGAGAATCACCAGCGTAAATTACAACAGGTACCTACCGGCGGGACCTGGCTCTGCTGGCGGCCTCTGGGGTCCTCGGGGGGTGCGGGGGGATCTGGCCCCGGGAGGTGCCCCCATGGTGGCCTGGCCCGCGATCAAGGCCCACCGATCCGCGGGCGGGCCTGTGGCGTGGGGGCACTCTATTCCTCCGCGTCGGCCATTGTAACAGTCAGCGAAGGCCGACGCGGAGATGAATCCCCCTGCACATGCGCTGGGTTGACGCCAGCACACGCTGGCGCTCCCGCGCATGTGCCAACACACGACGGCCGGCGGAGGCCCTTCGCCGCCGGTTGGCGTGGCGCCAAGCCCCTTCCGTGCTTGCCGGTGCGACGCAACCCACTCCGGGGCCGGCCTAGCCCCTGAAGGTGCGGAGGATTCCGCACCTTCAGGGCGGCCCGACGTCGGTGTGGTTCATGCCACTCCTTCGCGCCAGAGCTGCCCTCCCCGCAGGTTTTCACAGAATCCAGCCCCATGTTTCCTCTTGTGGGAGAATCTGGAACTATTTGAAAATAAGGGGTGACCCATTTAAAACAGATATGAGGCAAAACTATTTCTCTCGGAGTGTTGTGAGTCTTGGAATCCTCTTCCTGAAAAGGTAGTCCATGCAGTTTGTACATTGTTATGACACCCTGGGCTAGTGCATGGTAAATTCCAGCCCCACTTTACTCGGAATCGCAACACAATTAAAATTAGCTATTAAGTTTTTGAAAATATGCGAAGTCGTTGGTCTTTGGCTGACCAATAACTATAGTCACAAGGTTTGTAAATTTAAACACAATTAATTTTTGTTAATAATAACTATAATTAAATAGGCAGCAAATACAACCGGTTAACTATTACCTAATTCCCGGAGCGGCACAGTGGCCCAGTGGTTAACACTGCTGCCTACGGCCCTGAGGATTCGGCTTCGATCCCAGCCCCGGGTCATTGTCTGTGTGGAGTTTGCACATTCTCCCCGAGTCTGTGCCCACAACCCAAAGATGTGCAGGGTAGGTGAATTGCCCTTTATTTGGAAAAAAATGATTGGGTATTCAAAATTAAAAAAAAACTATTATCTAATTCCTAACCCCCTCTTTATCGCGCCCCATCCTCTACACAAACAAAAGGCAGACAAACACAGAGGGGAAAGAGGGGTGGCAGTAAATCAATGCGAAGAGTAAAAGGATAAAAGTCTATTTCAGATGAACGTTTTCCAGTTTCATTGTTTTAGTCTGGGCCTTCAGTTGGTGAGGTTTTTGCTTTCACTCTGTAATGGTTTTTTCACTGTAGATTCATCAGGATTGCAAGGCTTCTCTGCAGAAACAGAAACCAGCAGGCAGGAAACAATTTTGGAGAAAGAGGAAAAGAGGGAGAGAGAGAACTCACAGCTTCTTCGTTCTGTTTCCTGGGTCCTCTGAAAGCCTCCCACCTGTTTGAATTGAATTACTGCCTGTCGCTGTTCAGAATACGGTCTTTGGCCATCAGTCAATCAATTGAACCGAGTTCCTCCGATTTCTCAGATGTCAGAGAGTCTGAGTATTTCTGTGAAAAAACTAGGGGTGCGATGCTTCTGAAAGATTTCTAAATGTGGTAGTGAGCGGGAACTGCCGCAAGCTTCCCGGTGCTTTTCAACGTTAATTGGTCCGCTTAACAACATCCCACGGGCTTCCCACCGCAAATGAAGGCTTACCAGCCGATTCACCGGCACCACGCCCGCCAGCCCCCCACTGACAAAGTCGAGCAGCACTTAAGCAGCACTTGCTCAGCCAAACCCAGCCAGCTCGCAACAATGGCGCCCGGGAGACTGGCTCCAAGATTCGGGGATGTAGATCTGGGAAGCTCCTAGACGCAGTGTAGGCCAGGAGAGATATCCTGTTGCCCCGAGGGTGCCGAAAGGTCAGCCACAAGGCAGCTGTGAGACGAGGTGGTGGCAGCTGTGGAATGTTACCAGGAGGACTGGCCTCCAGTGTCGGGAAAAGGTCAACGACCTACACTAAGCAACAATAGTGAGGCCCCCCCCCCCACCCCAAAATGTTTTCACCTCCACGTGAGCATCCACCCTCCCAAAATTCCATGAAACTCCAAACTCTCCCTCTACCCCATCTCTCTGCAACCCCCTAATCCTCTCTTCACCCCCTCTCACCCTTCAACGCCCCCCTCACACTACTATGAACAAAGTGTGTGGCTGATGATGCCCTCTTTGCGTCTCATCAGGAAAAGCTCTCCCAAAATTGTCGGGAGAGGTCCCAGACTGGCGATGGGGTGCCAGACTTAAAATCCTCACCTCCTTCAATGAATGGGTCCTGGAAGTGACTGAGGTGGCTGAGGGCAGGGCAGTCACCCAAGCGGAAGTTGGCGGATGCCGTAGAGGTGAGAAACCACTGGGCTCCACCCGGAGGTCCTGTCAAACGTGAGTAGTGATTGCCTTACTGTCAGACCCATCCTTCCCACTGACCATATCTCCATTCTCCCACAGGTCCTCCAGCTGACGGTGCTGTCCCATCCTGGGCGACCGCCTTTCCAGCCTCCCACGAGACCACCTCGTAGGGGAGCACCGAGGAAGACACGATCGAGGCATCATAGCTGTCATCACCCCCCTACCAGCACAGATACAGGCAACTCGGTGGGAAATGTTAGTGGTCAGGCTTCCGGCACAATCTGGTGAGCACTACACAGCTGCTGTTGCACATCAGATGGAGGCAGGAACCCCCAAGTGAGACAGCAGTCGGAGGTTTGCAGGATTCAAGGATCCAGCTAGATCCCAGCCTGATGCTGAGCTATGGAAGAGGTATTCCTAAGCTGATGGAGATGACAGGGAGCAGTCAGCACATTCAGAGGGAGATGTCAGCAACACTGCAGCAGATCCATGGCTTATTGGAGGAGTACCAGAGTCTACAGGTTGAAGAGATGTCATCGGCAATGCGTGGCACCAAGGCCAATACTGTTAGGGCGGCGACTGCAGTGGAGAGCCTGTTCCACGACCTCAGTGCCATTAGTGATGATGCCCATGCATCGCGCAGTTGGTGACAGCAATGGCTAAGGGTCTCGGCAGAATGTCCACCTCGCTGGTAATGTTACCCAGAACAGGCTGACCT
Source organism: Scyliorhinus torazame (assembly GCF_047496885.1). Taxonomy (NCBI): domain Eukaryota; kingdom Metazoa; phylum Chordata; class Chondrichthyes; order Carcharhiniformes; family Scyliorhinidae; genus Scyliorhinus; species Scyliorhinus torazame. Next base: position 74,139,865 of record NC_092723.1, read on the forward strand.
TGATGAGATTCTGCGGGCCATGTCCCGTTCTCAGATGGGAATGGCCAAAACGCTGCGGAGCCTGTCCCAGTCGTGGGTGGGCATTGCCGAGGCACTGAGAGCATGTCCCAGTCACTGAGGAACAGACTGAGGGCGTGCTCCTCAGTGACTGGTCATGCTCTGTGTGCTCTCCCTCCCAAGGTTAACTCCAGGGCCCTATGGGCACCATCCGGGAGGTAGCACTGGGTGCCAACCCATGGAGTGGTGACGGTGGCCACCAGCTTCCCCGAGTTCCACCCCTCTGATTAGGCTGCATCTCACAGTCAGGGGGGCAGCACCATCGGGAGATTGGGGAATCATAAAACACAACAAACATCCTTATGTATGTATCAGTATGACACCTCTGTCACTTTCATGCGCGATGCAGACCGACATCCGAAACCTTGATCCATCTGTCCAGGCATCCCCCCAACCCAGGTACACCATGTGCAGGTGATGGGTGTGAGTGACCACTCAGCAGACATGCAGGGGTCAGACGATGGCACAGATTGAGGAGTACTGGCACTCAGCTCTCTGCGAGTTATCACGCCCCTGCCCTCAACAGTCACCTGCTGACGGTGCCGGCACAGTGTCACATGAGAGTACCTTTAAGAAATGGATGTTTACGCAATGTACCTTTAAGAAATGGAGCTGATCATATTACTGAAGTGATGTCAGAGAGTGGGGGGAGCTGAGCTCACTTCTGCTTTTGGTTTCAGTTTGAGGAGAAAGCTGGGAGTGTCTGTGTGTTTTGCTGAGAGCTGCTGGAAGAAACACAGAGCTGGTCTGTTGATGTCTTTAAATCCAAAGACTATAAATATATTGAATGTAACCTCATGTCTGTTTTTGAAGGTTTGAAGTCTTTTGGATGTGAAAAGGAACAGTTTGAAGGATTATTTAGTGTTGTAGTCTTTTGGGGTTATCTTTGAAGTAATGTGTGTTAAGATATTCAATGTTTGTTTTTAAAAGGTTAACTTGAGTTCATAGAATAAACATTGTTTTGTTTTAAAAAACGTTTGTCCATAATTGCTGTATCACACCTGGAGAGTACGCCGTGTGCTTCCCACACCACAATCTATTAAAAGTTGTGGGTCGGTTGAACTCCATGAAACACTTTGGGGTTCTGTAAACCCGGACCCATAACAACTGGGGGCTCGTCCGGGATAAAAGTCTATCTATTGGTTTGGCTTAGTAAACTTAAAGACAGTGAGGGGTGAGCATATTGTGGTTGCTTTTCAGGTGTGGTATTTTAGTTTAAGTGGAGAGTGTGTTGTGGACAATGGCTCTTTCAGAGGCTCAGAAGATTTTGGGGGTGGAGACGGTCACACGCAGTACCTTATGGACAGAGACTAAAAGCAGACTGTTAGATTTGGCAAAAACATTGCAGTTAACATTACCTGACAAGATGAGGTAATTATGGAAGTGGTTAAGCATTTAAAGTTGCCTGGGATACAGTTTGATTAATTGGAAATGGCAAAAATTCAGTTGCAAATTAATCAAATGGAACATGAGAAAGAATTAAAGCAGCTTGAATACGAAAGAGAGAGAGAGAGGAAAAAGAAAGAGAGAGAGAGGAAAAAGAAAAGGAGAGAGAAGAAATGAGAAAAGAAAGAATAGCCCTAGCAGAACAAAAAGAAAGAGAAAGGGAGTTACAGATCAGGGAAAAAGATAAAGAGAGAGAGTTTGAACTTCAGAAAATGGCCATGAAACATGACAATCAGTTAAAATTGGCAGATGTAAAGGGAAACGTACAGTTGGATAATAGTGATGAGGATAGTGAGAAAGAGCGTCAAAGTCGAAGGCTTGGTGGGAATCCATTTAAATATGTCCAAGCATTGCCAAAGTTTGACAAGAAGGAGGTGGAAGCCTTTTTCATTTCATTTGAGAAGGTAGCTAAACAAATGAAATGGCCACAGGATATGTGGGTATTACTGATTTAAACAAAGCTGGTAGGTAGAGCTAGTGAAGTGTTTGCGTCACTACCGGAGGAGGTATCTGGGACGTATGAGGAGGTGAAAAAATCCATCTTAGGTGCATATGAACTAGTGCCTGAAGCCTACAGACAAAGGTTTAGAAATTTAAGGAAATAATTTGGTGAAACAGACATGGAGTTTGACAGGCTCAAACAGAGTAATTTTGATAGGTGGATAAGAGCTTTGAAAATAGATCAAACGTATGAAGCTCTCAGAGAAATTATACTTTTGGAGGACATTAAAAATTCAAATCCTGATGTAGTGAGAACTCATGTGGAAGAGCAGAGGGTTAAAACTGCGAGATTAGCAGCACAAATGGCAGATGATTATGAATTATTCATAAATCAAAGCTTGGTTTCCAACATCAGTTTCAGCCGGTGAGGGATAGAAACTGGGGACATGAGAAATACTCAAGTGGTAAAGGTAAAGGTGATCTGATGGGAGATAATAAGGAGAGTGTACCTCAGATTGACAAAGAGATCCAGGAGGGTGGTAAAGAAATTAAAAGTTTCAAATGTTTTCACTGTAATAAACTAGGCCATGTAAAGTCACAGTGTTGGTGGTTGAAGAAAAGCACTGGGAAGGCTGATATGGTAAAACAGGATAAGACAGTGGGGTTTGTTAAAGTGGTAAAGGAAAGCCCAAGGGAAGTGAAGGAGGTGCAAAAGATTGTACAGCCTGTTGATAAGAAGGTGCCAGATGTCTTCAAAGAATTTACTTGTGTGGGTAAAGTTTACTCAGGTACATCAGGAGGAGCAGGTAAAGAAGTCACAATTTTAAGAGATACGGGAGCTAGTCAATCTTTAATGGTAAGAGATGAGGAATTATGTAGTTTGGGAAGAATGTTGCCAGAAAAGATGGTAATATGTGGAATTCAGGGTGAGAGGAGTAGCCTTCCATTATATAAGGTAAGGTTGGAAAGTCCAGTGAAGAGTGGTGAAGTGGTAGTAGGACTAATGGAGAAACTATCTTGTTCAGGAATACAGTTTATCTTGGGTAATGATAAGGCTGGATTGGAAGTGGGAGTGATGCCTGCTGTGGTTGATAAGCCAGTGGAAAATAAGACAACTGAAGCGTTGAAGGATGAATATCCTGGGATTTTTCCGGATTGTGTAATAACAAGGTCGCAAAGTCACAGGTTAAGCAAGAGGAGAAATCAAAGCTTTAAGATGAAGTTGAAATGCAATTATCAGAAACGATTTTTGATAAGATGGTTGAAAAAGAACAAGAACAGCTGGAGGATGAGGCGGATATTTTTAGTTCAGGAAAATTGACGGAGTTACAACAGAAAGATATAGAAATAAAACGGATGTATCTGAAAGCATATACGGAAGAGGAATCTGAGTGTATAACAGAGTGTTATTACCATAAAAATTATGTCTTGATGAGAAAATGGAGACCTGTACATATGCAGGCAGATGAAAAGTGGGCAGAAGTTCATCAAGCAGTATTGCTGGTAGGGTATAGAAAGGAGGTGTTGTACATGAGGTACCAGTGGAAGGTCATTTGGGAATAAGGAAAATTCAAGCTAAAATCCAAAATCATTTTTATTGGCCTGGACTACATAAAGCTGTAGTAAAACTTTGTCGATCGTGTCACACATGTCAAGTGATAGGGAAACCTCAAGCAGTGATAAAACCAGCGCCCTTAATACCTATTCCAGCATTTGACGAACCTTTTACAAGGGCCCTAAGGGGACCGCTTCCTAAAGGGGACCGCTTCCTGAAACGAAAAGTGGGAATCAATATCTTTTGACTATAATGGATGTGTCTACTAGGTTCCCAGAGGCCATTTCAGGACATAATATCACAGCTAAAAAGATTGTGGAGGAGTTACTTAAATTCTTTACTCGATATGGACTACCCACAGAAATACAATCGGATCAAGGATCAAATTTTACCTCAGGGTTATTCAAAGAAGTTATGGAAAGCTTAGGAATAAAACAATTTAAATCAACTGTGTACCATCTAGAATCGCAGGGAGCATTAGAAAGGTGGCATCAGACATTAAAGACAGTGTTGAGGGCTTATTGTCAAGATTATCCAGAGGATTGAGATAAAGGAATTCCATTCGTACTGCTTGCAATTAGGGATGCACCGAATGAATCATCCAAATTCAGTCATTTTAAACTAATTTTTGGTCATGAGGTAAGAGGACCACTTAAATTGATTAAGGAAAAATTGGTGAGTGACAAATCGTAAATTATATTATTAGATTACGTGTCAAATTTCAGGGGACGATTAAATAGAGAAAAAAGGAGGTTTCCATGATTCTAACTCAAAGTGACAAACAAAATCCAGATGACTGTTAATTTGACATACCTCAAGTTAAATTGGAAAACGAGGATGTTCTTAAAAATTGGGATCAATTGTTGAGTTACCTTCCAGTGGAAAAACAAACTGACCTGTAAGAGTTATTGATAACACTTGGGCAAGTTTGTAGAGATAAATTGGGAAGTACTAAAATGGCTATACATGATGTAGATGTGGGAAATGCTGTTCCAATCAAACAACATCCATACAGACTTAACCCTTTAAAATTGGCACAGGTTAACAAAGAGATTGAGAGTATGCTTAAAAATGGCATAATTGAAGTGGGTTGCAGCCAATGGAACTAACCCATAGTATTGGTACCACAACCAGACGGTACCCAATGGTTGTGTGCAGACTATAGAAAGGTTAATGCAGTTACAAGAACGGACTCTTGTCTTATCCCACGTTTGGAGGATTGCATTAAGAAAGTGAGACAATCACTTTCATTTCGAAACTAGATTTACTTAAAGGTTACTGGCAGGTACCTTTATCCGAATGGGCGAAGGAGATTTCAGCTTTTGTGACTCCAGATGGTACATACCAATTCCAAGCTATGCCATTTGGCATGAAAAACGCCCCAGCCACATTTCAACGGTTAACGAACAAATTTGTTTCAGGATTACCCAATTGTGTGGTATACATCGACGATCTGGTAATTTTCAGCCAGACATAGAAAGAACATTTAAAACATCAGATGGAGTTATTCGATCAACTTCAGGAGGTGGGTTTGGTGATAGCCAAAAGTGAAGTTGGAAAAGGTCAAGGGGTTGTATTTGAATTAATGGTTGCTAAGATGTTCACTGTATGTTTTAAGAAGGTTAACTTGAGTTCATAGAATAAACATTGTTTTGCTTTAAAAAATACTTTTCCATTTCTGCTGTACCACACCTGTAGAGTGGGCCATGTGCTCCCCATACCACAATCTATTAAAAGTTGTGGGTCAGGTGAACACCATGATACACTTTGGGGTTCTCTGAACACTGGCCCATAACACTGCCGTGACTAGGCTATGCTCAGAAGTGCCGTTGCAATGTCCAGGTGGCTCTGGCACATGGTTGCCTATGAAATGGCAACCCTGTCCTAGGCCTCGGCCAATTCCCGCGCAGAATTCCCCAGGCCTTGGACATGCTGATCCATAGCCACGACCGTCGCTCCCAATGCGTCCATCGCGGACGTGTGGGCCTGGGTAGCATGCATGGTCGGCACCACCTCCTGCTGCTGCACGCAATTGGACTTCTCCACCTGCGCCTGTAGGTGCTGGATGCTCGCAAACAAAAAACAAGTGTTAGACATTCCAACACATGCAGCCAGGGGGTGGGTAGCCGGTGGTCAGGGCACCCAGCCATGGCCACAGGTATGGGTGCCGACATTGGTGAAGGTTGGGGGTTCACCCATCCTCTGGGTAAAGGGGGGGTCAGGTTACAGGGGTTAGTGCTCAGGGCACAGTGTTGCCGACACAGCCTGGCCGCCCTGAGGAGAATGCGCAGGTTTTTTACGGCACTGCTGGCCGGTCCAGACGCTTTTGCCCATTGCACTGACAGTCTTTGCCACCTGTGCCCAGGCATGGTGAATGACGGCGGCTGGCAGCCTTCTTCCCGGCCGGAATACATGGTCATCCGCCTCTCCTCCACCGCGTCCAAGAGGGTCTCCAGCTCGGCATCTCCTCGCTGCCATCTTGGTGGCTGGGATGGTTTGTGTGGGGAGTGCAGTGTGTCTGTGGCTGCAGCTTGTCAAGCTGCCGGTGAATCCGGCCCGTTTCTCATTCGAATCGATTGCGTTTCATGTGCCACCAGTGCTAGCCCCTTAACAATAGAGGAATCGATCCAGCTGTGACACCAGTTTTGCTGTCACGAACATCCACGCATTCTGCGTTGGCGTCAACACTTAGGACTGGATTCTTCGATTTTGAGGCTATGTCCCCACGCCGGCATGGGAACGGTAGTGTTTTACGACAGACAAAATGCCGTAAAACAGCCACCGATCCTCCATTTGGCTGGGGGCTAGCACCAAGGCAGCTTGGAGCACCTGACTCTAGCTGCTGATATGGCCCAGAGAATTGCCTTGTCCGTGGCCGCGGCATACAACATGGTGCCGGCCGCTTGCGGACCCGGCCTGCGAATAGTGCCACCCTTTGGCTGGCTCGTGCGCTCTGGACCACCCCCCAACAGTGCCCCAGCCCCTGACAAAGTTCTTCCTCCCCGTGGCTCGGCCCTGCCCCCGACTGTGGCGACGCTGGACTGAGTCCATGGCCGCCAAGCTGAGTTCCCGACGGATGAGATCGATGCCGTTGGGAACTCGAACAGTCGGGCGGAGCATCAGGGGCTGGGCCTCAGGCAATGTCCTGAGGCTGTCGGTATGGCGCGCTCCGAGTACACTGCTTTGGAGGGAGGGGAGCATCGGGAAAGCGGCGCCACCCCTGATTCGATCGTGAACGGGGATTCTCCGGCTGATTGCCGAACACGATTTCGGTGGGAATACCTTGGGCGGGATTCTCCGATTGTGAGGATATGTCCTCACGCCGGCGTGGGAACAGTGGCATTTTACGCCCGATAATCTGGCACAAATCGGCCACCGATCCTCCATGTAGCTGGGGGCTAGCATGTTGGCAGCGCAGAGCATCCAGCTCTAGCTGCCGATACGGTCCGGAGAATTGCCAAGTCCGTGGGCGCGCATGCACACGGCAGTGGCCTGCAGCGGCCGCGCCGTGCAACATGGCACCGGCCGCACGTGGACCCAACCTGCGAAATAGTGCCCCCCCCTTTGGCCGGCTCGCGTGTCCCAGACCGCCCCTCCCCCACAGTGTCCCCAGCCCCTGGTAAAGTCCCCCTTCCCACGGATTGGTCCTCCCCAACTTTGGCGATGCTGGACCGAGTCCGCAGCCGCCACGCCGAGTTCTTGACGGGCGAGACCATGAGCGACGTACACTGTCGGGAACTCGCCGGTCGGGGGCGGAGCATCGGGGGGGCGGGCCTCAGGCAATGTCCTGAGGCCGTCGGTGCATCGTACTCTCCAAGTCCGCCACTTTGGAGGAATCGAGCATCGCGCAACGCCGCCGCCCCCGATTTGGTTGGGAACTTTGATTCTCCGGCCGATCGCCGAACGCAACCGGAGAATCCCACCCTTAGTCTCAGAAATGGAGAATCCGCCAGTGACCCACCAACTAAACAGAGTCCCTCCGCTCTCTCGGGTGCCAAAAAGTCTGAGTTCCGCTGCCCAAAGAATAGCATGGCATACTCTTTTGTAACTTTTGAGATCCCCACTTCCTCTGCTCAACTTCAAGATATATGTACATTGAGCATCCATGGATCAAAATGATAACGGCAAAAATAAAGGAAGGGGAAATAAGGGAATCAACAGGAAGGGCCCTTACATCCTACACATTACCAATGACCACCTCCCCTTTCATCGGACAGGCCACAGCAAATGTTAATGTTTATGACCTGCTATCTTTCACATGCACATATCTCTCATCCATCCTCTTTCCAGGTCATCTTTCCAAGACTTTGTTTTCTTTACTCACCTCTGGCATCTTTTGTTGGGTCCACCATCTGCTGTCCTGTTTCCAGTTTCAGAATCTACACTCTCAGCTCTTGATATCTCTTTTGTTTCTTCAGTGTTCTCTATTACTTGGCCACATTTCACAGCAGGCTTAGTGTCCCTTTTACTTAGCCATATTTCCCAACAGGCTTTGGACCAGGGCCACTCAGTGCTCTTGGAGTTGCTCTACATGGCGCAGGTCTGACCTTTACCTTCTGTGGCTATCTTCTATTTTGTCTGGAGATTGAAAATGAACTGGGTCAACAAGAACACAATGTGCAAGTCTCTGGACAAGTTGGGTCGGGGGAAGGAGGGAATGTGCCCAACATCATCCTCAGCTTGATGGCCACTTTTATCAGCATCAGGCTGTCCATATTGTAGTGATATGCATGGACACATAAATGTACATAGTTGCATATCAGTGCACATGTTATTGATATGACTGCCGACCAACATGTGGCGTCAGATATCCATCATGTGACTTGAGATACCCGCCAATTTGTAGTAAGTCGTACAAAAATAGCTCCAGGAGAATTCACTGAATTAATTTAGTAGCCATTGTCTCTATAGTAGTCTGTTAATTATCTTTCCACATGTCTGTTAATAAATTATCTTTCAAGTTAAACAACTAGATGTTCTGTGTACAACGGTTAGATCACAGAACACAACACGTATACCCTTAGTATACAGACATCGAGTATCATGAAATTCTGAGGTTCCTCTGGCCCAGGTGATGTGACAGATAAGTCTTGCCATGTTGACAGAGAATGAGCTAAACTGTTGGGCAGTGCAGTACCACCTGTCCCCCATGGAGATGTTTGTGCAGAAAAACACCTTTGACCACAAGCCCATCAGGCAATAGTCAACATCTAACGTCCTTGAGACACTGTGGGAAAAGATGATAGATCCTGTCAGATGGATTCCTTGGCAGACTGTCAAAATCATTTGGCAGAATTTGTCATTGCAAGAACTAGCCTGGCTGGTTGCAAGAAATACCCTCCCATAAGATCGTTCCTGCATGCCCGGGTCTCCTCCTCTGCACATTGTCCTTGAGGTGGCTGTGACAGGGAACAGACTTTACCCATCTCCTTCTGAAATGTGCTTTTGCAAAGGTCTGGAAAAAGATTTGATGATTTTTGTTGAGGCTCATTCCGGGTAGCACTATGACACAGGACTCTTGTGCTCTGAGGACTGTTCTCAGGAATGCAGACAAAGATAACATCAACTGTGGCTCAAGGGCAATTAACTCAGTGAAAGACATCTTTGGTTCCCTAAAATTTGATGTTCCAGTGCGAAGAGTTCTCCATGACGGAGTATTGCAGACTGGCACATTCCAAGGTTGATGGTTACATGCTGTTAGGGACACACTAAAACTTGTGGGAGGCCACCGCAAAGGTGCAATGGGAACAGGCCACCTTTCCGCCATAGTATACAGAGGGACTAGAAACAGGATAAAACCCCTCAGGCTTCATGTTTGACATGCCATGAATCCTGTAAATATCAAATGCAGTTATAAATATATATAGAACATTATGTGCGGTCAATTATCAACGGGCACATGATGCACTTTTTATAAACATTTATGAATAATGGGGGACAGAAAAAACCTCTGCAAGAAGATAGCAAAAACTGAGGAGTAAATGTGGGTAACATTCAGGAAAAGTTGAAGAATGCCTTGAAGAGGGAGCTTCGTCGAGGTAAAAGAGGCTCAAATGGATGGAAGACGTGCCACGTGTCTCTCAGCATTGTGCTGGGGTGGGGAGGGGGAGAAGCTCGCGCGCTGGCCCAGCTCGTGCCCTCAGTGACCGTTAGGACGCCCCGCCCATTGTCCGTTAAACCACTGTTGGCGCGCGAAGCGGAGTCGGTCGATGCGTGTGGACTTCAAGCTGCTACCGTCGTTGCCTCCTCTTCGCAGTGTTTTCCACTTCAGCTGCATTTAGACAGCGGTGTCGGAGATAGGCGGCCTTCACCCCCCCCCCACGCCTGCTCAACGCTCGAAGTGAGTATTGAACCATTGTTCCTCGGGCACACATTCCGGAATATTTGTTGGCGAAGCAGCTGGTGGAATATTTTTCTTGCGTCTCGTCCAAAGTCTTTGTTGACTTAACTTGACAAACATCTCCTCCTGAGGTGGTCCGGTAGCTCTTCAGCCGTAAGGAATTTGTACCAAATGTACCCGTTTAACACTAGAAATGTGGACCTTGGAATTTAAAAAATGCAAATCTTACTCTAGAAATCGCACCTAATTTCCTGAGAATCATTACCATTCGCCGGCCATAAAAACCGTGTTAAACAAATATACAGTTACATAATCAATTAGAAAAACATTGAACATCGTCTAATCTTGATGATATGAAATTAAATTTTTAAGCCACCAAAGTTATCCAAAGAAAGCGCAACATATTTAACAAAATGCAATTTTGGAAGCTTTTATGTTTTGCATGGAAAGATCATAATGCCACAAAATATTTATAAATGTAGAAAACAGTGCAGGTCTCAACAGGAGAATTATATAAATACTGACTTAAGGTCCTGCTGGACTTAACTTTTCACAGACATTTCCACTCACTGTTCTGGCTAAGATGCAGGAAATTTTCATTCAGTGATCTCTTGCTGAAGCTTTTCATCTTGCACTCGGGGTAAAATGTCAAATGATCACAATTTGTATTGCACGCAATAAAGTGCTGATTGGTTGGCAAGCGACTGATTGACCATGGCATTGCAATTGAGAAAGCAAGAGGGAATTAAGGGCTCCTCAAGCTCTTGGGTAATTCAAAAAAGGCTCAAGACTTGAACCTATTCCTTTTGTTTGCAGCAAGTGGGTTCCTGCTTATGAATGTACATGGCTGACTTCCAGTGGCAACCATGAGTTGATTCGTCATACACGAGTTGGTTTTGGCCCTTTCCACCCAGTTAATAGTGATTTTTGTGCAAAAGGTGTGAAGTGTTGGTTTCTCCCCCAGAGTGGAATGTCAGCAGGTTATTACAACTGACAAAAGTCGGTACAAGCCCTAGTTCAAGAATTGGAGGACATGCGTGGCGCAGCACCGTTGGACAAAATGGCGAAAGGGGAAGCGTCGTCGTCAACCACACTGCCTGTGGAGCTGTTGATAGACTATATCGGGGGAATTTTGGTAACAGTGAAAAGAGATGCATGACGTCTGCTCCAGGGCAGAATTTAGTATCATAGGTCTGTCGGAGGGTGTGAAGGGAACAAGTGCCAAGGGCAATGTTTCAAAGATATTCGAGAAGTTGGTTGAGGCTGGAGTCTTCGGGAAGGCTCTGTCGGTGGATCGTGCCCATCGGTCACTGAGACAGAGAGCTGGCTGCGGCGGGCGATGATTGTGCGCAAGCACACGTTCCAGGAAAAGATTCTGAGGTGGGCAAAGACTGGGAGGGGAATCCGTTCTCGATTTACCAAGACATTGGTGCCAACCTGGCCAAATGACGGACAGGGTTTAATAAGGTCGAGGCGGTGTTTGGAGCAAGGTCTGGTTTGGGCTATTGTACCCAGTTAAACTTTGCGTGACTTTCAAAGGCAGTTAACATTACTTTATGTTAAGAAGGTGAACAACTTGGTCAAGTGGGGGGGGGGGGGAGGGGGAGAAGTGGGGGGAGTGGGAGTAGGGGGAGAGGAGTGGGGGGAAGTGTGGGGGGGGGAAGTGTGGGGGGGGGAGTGGGGTTAGGAGGAGGGGAGGGGAGGTGGGAGGAGGAGGGGAGGAGGAGGGGATTGGCACTCTCAAATCTGTTGTACTTTTATTGGGTGGCGGCAAATGTGGACAAGGTGAGATGCTGGAAGGGGGGGAGTGAGGTCAGAATGGGTGCAGGTGGAAGAGGTGAAAGGTGGAAGACGCTAAAAGATGCCCTCGTACGAACGGGATATGCCGCTCGACTCATCGATCGACAGTTCCAACTCGCCACAGCAAAAATCCGCACCAACCTCCTCAGAAGACAAACACGGGACACAACCGACGGAGTACCCTTTTCGTCCAGTGCTTCCCTGGAGCGGAGAAACTACAACATCTTCGCAGCCTTCACGTTATTGATAAAGATGAACATCTTGCTAAGGCGATCCCCACCCCCACTACTTGCCTTCAAACAACCGTACAACCTCAAACAGACCATTGTTTGCAGCAAACTACCCAGCCTTCAGGAGAACAGCGATCACGACATCACACAACCCTGCCATGGTAACCTCTGTAAGACGTGCCAGATCATCGACATGGGTACCACTATTACACATGGGAACACCATTCACCAGGTACGCAGTACATAATCGTGCGACTCGGCTGACGTTGTCTACCTCATACACTGCAGGAAAGGATGTCCCGAAGCGCGGTACTTTGGCGAGACCATGCAGTCGCTGCGACAACGGATGAACGGATATTGCGCGACAATCGTCAGGCAGGAATGTTCCCTTCCAGTTGGGGAACACTTCAGCAGTCAAGGGCATTCCGCCTTTGGTCTTCGGGTAAGCGTTCTCTAAGGCGGCCTTCAGGACAGCAGAATCGCCAAGCAGAAACTGATAGCCAAATTCCGCATACATGAGTATGACCAGGACCTTGGATTCATGTCACATTACATTCACCCTCCATCATCTGGCCTGGACTTGCGAAATCCTAGCAACTGTCCTGGCTTGGGCCAATTGACACCTCTTTAAACTGTGATTATCCCTCTCTCTAGTCGCTCTGTCTGGACCTGCAAAGACTTAATTACCTGCAAAGACTCGCATTCAAAGTATCTGCTTGCATCATTGACTTTGTCTAATATAGGCCACCCCCCATTATTACCCCCTCCCCCCGGCCAGCGACACAACTGTCAGCAAACTGTTGTGATGTCGGACACCTTCCCTCAGCAACCAGCACGCAGGTTTCACGATTTTTAAAAGCACAAGTAAACCATGCCATCGGGAACTCGGCCCATCGGAGGCAGAGAAATGTGGAGGCCCCAGAGAATATCGGTTCGGGCCTGCTAATATGCAAACGGTGTGTACTGTATGTGTGGAATGAAATGCATTGATGCCGTTTTCCAGGTAACGGGGAATTGTGATTTGGCGTCAAATCGGCGTGAGTTGGCATTGGAAGCTATTCTCTGCCGAATCGCATAGTCCGATTTGGCGTTGGCCAATGGAAAATCCTGCCCAAAATATTTTCATGTATCGGATTTGGTTTGGCAATATTCAAGGACAAGCTGAGTTTCTAATATGCAGAATCATAGAGATGAAGAGTGGCTTGCAAATCTGGTGCAGAGTGGGAAACGGCACTGCAAACGGTCGCTCATGTATGTCTGTGGTGGTCAGTTTGGTTTTGGCACTGGGGCGACTTGAGGTAAAGAATTTTATATCTCAGCAGTATTTACTACTGACACCAGAGGGCAGTTAAGCATTTCTGAGGTGAATATAGATTATTAAGTAGATTATGACTAGTATGGGGCTATCACACGGCCTTGCTTGACCCTGGTCTAGATTTTGAGGCATCTGTTTCAGATCTCCCTGCAGGATAGTTGCAGTCATATCAACATGAAACAATTGCAGGATTGCGGCAAAGTTTGTTGGGCATTCAAATCTTTGGAACAGGTTCCATTGAGCCTTGTGATTAACTGAGTCAAATGTTTTGGTCACGTTGATGAATGCAATGAAGAGTTCTTGGTGTTCCAAAGAGCACAAGCATCTGCACCATTTCAAGGTGGTGGCCCACAAAGGACGTTCTATAATAATTACATACCAGTAAACAGACTGTGGCCAGGATTTTCCAGCCACTGACGTGGCAGGTTTTATGGCGGTGGAAGCAACCTGCCAGTGGCCACCAGTGGAATCATCCATTCATGCCGAAGTCAATGATCATGTGCATTACTCGCGGGCCATGATGCTGGGGAATCTGGTGCGGCGTGTTGCCTTCGGCGGGACTGCACAATCCCGCTGCCAATGCCAGTCTATATTTCCTTAGATAAGGGGACCAAAACTGTTCAGAGTATTCAGATAACAGGTAATAATCTTTATTGTCACAAGTAGGCTTACATTAATACTGCAATGAAGTTACTGTGAAAAGCCCCTAGTCGCCACATTCCCCGGCCTGTTCAGGTACACAGAGGGAGAATTCAGAAGTCCAAATTACATAACAGCACATCTTTCGGGACTTGTGGGAGGAAACCGGAGACCCGGAGGAAACCCGCGCAGACATAGGGAGAAAGTGCAGACTCCACACAGACAGTGACCCAAGCTGGAATCGAACCTGGAGCCCGAGAGCTGTGAAGCAACAGTGCTAGCCACTGTGCTACTGTTTCTCCCCCCCCCCCCCCCCACATGGTGGTCCAACTAGTACCTTGTAGAGTTTTAGCTTGACTTCCCCGATTTTTATATTCCATATCCTTTGAAATAAAGGCCAACATTTCTTTTTAAATGAATTTTATTACAAACATGTATCAAAACAGGTTACAGCAAATAAACACTCCGGGAAACATACTTCCCAACAATCAACTATACAGTCTGCACAGATTTTTCACTCCCCTCCCTTCCCCGCGACGAACAGCCCCCCAAACACGGTCACAAACATCCTCCACCTTTCCTCAAACCTCGCTGACGAGCCCCATAACTCTATCTTCTCTATTTGCAGGAAGTCCCACAGGCCACCCAACCAAGCCGCTACCACGGTGGTGATGTCGACCGCCACTCCAGCAAAATTCGCTGCAGCGCAATCAGAGAGGCGAAGGCCAAGACATCTCCTTCCTCCTCTCCATGTGCTCTGGCTTCCCTATTGCCACCAAAGGGTCCGGGTCCACCTCCTCCTCCACTATCCTGGCTAAGACTGCGAACACTCCCGCCCAGAATCTTCCCAATTTTTCCCCCTGAAAGAACCCACACATTCTCGCCTGGGTTAAATGCACCCCGTGCACCACCTTAAAGTCTCATCCTTGCACAAGAGGAGGTCCCGTTTACCCTATGCAGTGCCTCACTCCATAATAATAAAGGCCAACGTTTGTTTGCCATTTTAAATACGTGCTGAACCTGCATGCTACCTTTTGTAATTTAGCACGAGGACCCCTCTGTACCTCAGTTTTCTGCAGTCTTTCTGCATTTAAATAATATTCAGATTCTTTATTCATCCTACGGAAGTGCATTTCCTACATTATATTCCATTTGTCAAGTTTTTGCCGACTCGTCTAACCTATCTATATTCTTCCGTAGACTCTGGATATGATCTACTGGTCATGTGCCTGAAAAGTGGCGCTATGCTGCACAACGTGAAGTGTAGATGCCGGGAGATCCCACTTCTGGGGTCTACCTGTCTTCGCCTCGCCTCACGAGGTGTTATCACTTTCTGGCAAATCTGCATATTAGAGTGAGGCAGCTAGTCTCACTCTAATACGCGTTCCTGAGATCTGCTGAAGGCATGGGATCTAATGCCTTCGTCTTGGAGACCTTGGGTGAATGCTGTTAAGTGCTGGTCCCCACAAACGGGGACCAGATGGAACAACACTCATGGGGGTCTCCGATAGCCTGGGAGACCTCAGGTACTGTTCCACCTGGTCCACGTTTGTGGGGACCAGCACTGAATGACGCCCGGTTCGGGTCTCCTCGGCAAGGCCAATTGATGCTGGGTAACTGTTAGATCAGGCGGGAGCAAGTCTAAGTGGGTTCTTAAACTCACTTAACTGTGCGAGATGGGCGGGACCCAGACAATGACATCTAACCAGATCTCGCGAGGCATAACGGCTTTCGGGAATCTTGAGGAATCTCCCCTGCATCGTGCCCCTGTTCCGACAGGACATAGCTGGTAGATAGCGCCCTATGTGTGGGTGAAGATCGGTCTGGATCTCCAGGAAATACCCTGCCAAAATCACCCAAAATGAAGCTTAGAAATGATCTGGTTGAA
Source organism: Scyliorhinus torazame (assembly GCF_047496885.1). Lineage (NCBI taxonomy): Eukaryota > Metazoa > Chordata > Chondrichthyes > Carcharhiniformes > Scyliorhinidae > Scyliorhinus > Scyliorhinus torazame. The sequence continues at coordinate 74,155,576 of NC_092723.1, forward strand.
AAGCTCCCTCCATCTGTTGATCGTTTAATTGAGTTTTGCTGGCAAGAGTCTTTCATTTAGAATCAATTTTCAAATTCTAGTTACAATTTCACATCCTTAAGGAGCAATAATTTGTCTCAACAGACACTACACAATGGAATCTAAGATGGTTGGTGACGGAATAAAAGAAAATCCTTTCAAATTGTTTATTCCACCAAGAGTGAACTATGGTCCTGTGTCTGCAGTGAGACCGCAAGAAGTAGCCGATGACAGCTTTTTCATGCAGGTAAGTATATTGAAATTGAATATTGAAATCACTATTACAATAAAGTGTCTTTTACTCATTTTTCTTAAAATTGCTATTATCAACATGTGGAGCAGTATCTTTGCCCCCATAACTCACCATAACATGCCTTCCCCTGAGTCTGCCACTATATTCCCTACCTCAAATGACACCCGCTTATTGATCAAGATCGCAACCCCCCCGAGTTTGAGAATCTAGCCCCGAATGCAATACCTGCCCAACCCAACCCTTCCTCAGCCTAGTCTGATCCACTACCCTCAGGTATGTCTCCTGTAACATTGCCACGTCTGCCTGCAAACTCTTCAAATGCGCGAACACGCGAGCCCTCTTGACTGGCCCATTCAGCCCTCTCACGTTCCATGTGATCAGCCTGGTTTCCTCTCTCTCTCTCTCTCTCTCTCTCTCCCCCCCCCCCCCATCCGCCAATTCATCATCAACCTTCTTAGGCCAGCCTTCAGCTCTTGTCGCGCACCTCCTCAGGTTGCTCTCGGGTGTTCACTGTCAGTGTTCACTGTCATCGACCTCCAATTTGTCTCCAACCGCCAGCCCCTCCCCTGTCAGCGGAACAATTTGTCCCCTCCCCCCATAACAAAATAACAATCCCAACCCCCACAACAAACTTATCACATGCTCGCCCCCCCCCCCACTGCACTTCTGTGAGCTAGCCGCCCAGGTAGCCTGGTAGCCCCCGCCCAAGGCGCCAATCATCCTGCCCCCCCAATGATCTCTTACCCCCCTCTCTGCTCGAACATACAAATGCAAACCATAATAATCCCCAACAAACACAAAGAAGAAAATTCCACCCACCATTCCCCAATTCCCCATTAAGAACAAAGTTGGCTGGCACACAAAACTGAGCAACGGCCTTAAAATTGATACAGAAACAATACATTCAATACATTCAAAGCCCAAAGTGGAAAGAAATTTAGCAGCATAGGTACAGAGTTACTCGCCCCCAGGTTCAACATCCTCCATCACCTGCCAGTCCCCTGACCTGAACAAAGTTCACCGCCTCATCCGGCAATCCAAAATAAAGTTCTTGACCCTCGTAAGTGACCCACAAACGGGCTGGGTACAACATGCCGAAATTCACCCCCCTCTTGAAGAGGGCCGATTTTACTTTGTTAAAGCTCGCCCTTTTGGCCTGTTCCGCACCCAAGTCCTGGTAAATGCCCAGCTTGTTATTTTCCCATTTACAGCTCCTCGCCTGCCTGGCCCACCTCAAGATTATCATAGAATTTGGTAATCATAGAATTTACAGTGCAGAAGGAGGCCATTCGGGCCCATCGGGTCTGCACCGGCTCTTGGAAACAGCACTCTACCCAAGGTCAACACCTCCACCCTATCCCCATAACCCAGTAACCCCACCCAACACTAAAGGCAATTTTTGGACACTAAGGGCAATTTATCATGGCCAATCCACCTAACCTGCACATCTTTGGATTGTGGGAGGAAACTGGAGGATCCGGAGGAAACCCACGCACACACGGGGAGGATGTGCAGACTCCGCACAGACAGTGACCCAAGCCAGAACCGAACCTGGGACCCTGGAGCTGTGAAGCAATTGTGCTATCCACAGTGCTACCGTGCATCTGTTCCTTATCCAGGAACCGGTGCATTCGTACCACCATCGCCCTCGGCGTCTCATTCATCCGCGGCTTCCTTGCAAACGCTCTATGCGCCTTGTCTACTTCCAAGGGTTGAGCAAATGCACCTTTGCCGAGCAGCTTCTCGAACATACGCGGCACATATTCCCCTGCGTCCGATCCCTCAATGCTCTCCGGGAGGCCAACGATCCTCAAATTCTGCCTGCGAGTCCTGTTCTCCAGATCCTCCACCTTCTCCTGGTGGTCTCTCATCAGATCCATCTGCGCTGCCATTGCGGTTAGCTGGTCCTCGTGCTCAGACACCGCCTCTTCCACCTTGTGGATCACCAGGCCCTGGGCTTCCAATCTTTGCTCCAGCTAGTCAATCCCCTCCTTAATCGGGTGCAGGTACTCTTATCTTTGCTTAGCAAAGTTCTCCTGAAGGAATTCCACCAGCTGCTCCATTGACCACTGGGTCAGCAATCCCAGTCCCTGAGCCTCCGCCATGTTTTCCTTTGCTGCAGACGGCACTTGCTTCTTTGAACAACGATCTCTCCTTTTCAGACCACTTCTGGTCCACAAATTCATAAACTGGTGGGGGATTCTTCTCTACCTCACCAGTCTCCTATTTTACCAATCAAATCCCCCATATGTCGGGAGAAAAAGGTCCCAAAGGTCCACGAATGAGAGCTGCCAAATAAGCAACTACTCATTCCATGGCTGCCGCCAGAAGCCCCCCCCCGCTGAGTTTGTTTATTATTTTATCAGAGTTACAAATGAGTGGACAGGGGCAAACCCCTAATCCAGCTTTGCCTGCTCCAAAAAACTATTCAAATTTAATCCAAATCAAGGTCCCCATAAGAGAGATATACCAGATCTAGGCATTACACGTCAGCAATGGCAATGCCATTGAATGTCAAGGAGAGATAGTTACCATTCTCCCTTTTTGGATTAGTTATTGGTTGGCATTTGTGTGATGTGAATGTTAATTGCCACTTACCAACTCGAGCCTGAATCTTGTTCGGTCTTCCGGAGCCCGGAATCGCCCATGGCCACCATTAACCTATAGAGTCCGCCCCCCCCCCCCCCCCCCCCCCACTCCCCCCACCTCACCCCCGTTCACTGGCCGGCTTAACCCGGGTCTCTTTCCCCCTTGCCTGGCCCCAGGAAAAACCCAGAAGTCCCCTTTAGCACACAAATCCCGCATATACACCCACACCCCAAAGAACCCTCATTCCGACTGAAAGTCCCATTTCTTCCCTTGTCCAAATATATACCACATTGGCTCCTATAGCCCATACACCAGCACGCAGTGAAACAAAAAAGAAAAAATACAATCATGAGGCTATATAGGTACACGACCATTTCTCAATTCTGCCACAGCCCTTCTGTCTTCGCAAACTCCTCCGCTGCTTCCGCCGTCCCAAAATAAAAGTCCTTGAACTTGTAGGTCACCATCAGCTTTGCTGGATATACAATGCCGCATTGCACCCTGCTAATGTACAGTGCCCTTTTCACCCGGTTGAAGGCAGCCCGCCTTCTCGCCAGCCCCACCGCAAAGTCCTGGTATACACGTATACCAGCTCCAGCCCACTGCACCACCGGCTTCTGCTTAGCCCAGCACAGGACCTTCTCCTTTACACTGTACCTACGGAAGCACAGAGTTACTACTCTTGGCGGCTCACTCGCCTTTGGTACAGGCCTCCATGACCGATGTGCCCGATCCAGCTCATATCGGGAGGGATCCTCCCCCTCCCCCAATAGTTTTGCTAACATTGTGGCAAAATACTCAGTCGGCCTCGGTCCTTCCACTCCTTTGGGCAGCCCCACAATCCTCAAATTCTGTCTCCTGGATCTGTTTTCCAGGTCTTCCATTTTGCCTTTCAGATGCTTGTTGATCTCTATCACCTTCCCCATCGAGGTAAGTTGACCACTGTGCTGCAGTAATATCTCTTCCACTTCCTTCAGCGCCTCGCCTTGCTTCCGCACCTCCGCCACTGCGCTCGCTACCGCCATCCTCACCGGGGTAATCGCCTCCTCCGCCAGCACTTTCAAAACCGCCCCCATCTCCTTCCTCATTGCCTCCATATGTTTTGTAAACTGCCTTTTGAATTCCATGGCCATCACCGTAGTTATTTCTTCAGCCATAAGCAATGCGGCCTCCCCTGGTGCTCCAGCCTCCATTTTCTTTACTGACCCCGCGGTGACCTTTCCACTCCCCGACAGACTTTCAGCTGCTTTTTTCATGGCCGTTTTTTTGCTGGTCTTCGACATTTCTCTTCTCTGTGCTGTCTCCCGACTTTTACTGCCTTCGCTGGCCCTAGGACTGGGCGTTAACCCCCGACAATGCCGTTCCTCCAACGCGCGGCTGCCTCCCGCCCGCCGTCACCGGAAGTGCTATTACATGCTGTTTTAATATGTTCAATTGAAGTTGAATCCTGAAATGTTTTATTGGTAACAAAAAGGAACACTTTCAGTCATCTTCATGCTGCACGTCAATGATTTATTAGGAGGAGTTTATTATTAAGATTTAAAATGATGATTAGGCTTGTGGGGCTTTTCATTATTTTTAGTTTGTGTTAACCGTGGTAGCACGGTGGTCTTGTCCCAGGACAACACTGTGGGAACCCAGGTTTGAATCCCATCATGGGAGATGATGGAATTTAAATTTAATAAAAACACATGGAATTCGAAGTCATAATTATGACCAGGAAACCATTGTTGTAAATAGAACATCTGGTTGACTTTTAAATGCCACTTAGTTGTATATAAAGAAAACAAAAAGGAATGAAACCGGATGGACAGACCACTTGACATCGACCGTGGCACTGGAAACAGCAACTGCAAACTATCCCTGTTGGCCCTGCAAATATCTGGGGCTTGTGCCAAAATTGGGAGACCTGTTTCACACATTAGTCAAGCAGCAGTTTGACATAGTCGTCAGTCCCTTGGAATCATACCTTGCATATAATGTCCCAGACATCACCAAGGCGGGGTATGTCCAGTTCCAGTGGCAGGACAGACCTAGCCAAGCTGTCCCAGTATAGCTGCAACACTGGCATCTACTAGCAATGTGAACAATTTCCCAGGTATGTCCTGTACACAAGAAACAGGACAAATCCAACCCGACCAATTACAGTCCCATTAGTCTATTCTCGATCATCAATAAAGTGATGGAACGGGTCATCAACAGTGTTATCAAGCGGCACTGACTCAGCAATAATCTGCCCACTGATGCTCTTTTTGGGTTCCATCACAGTACTTTGCTCCTGACCTTGGTCACAGCAAATATGGACAAAAAAGCTGAACTCCAGAAGTGTGACTGATCACTCTCCATCAGTGAGAGTGACTGATCTTGATATCAAGGCAGCATCAAGGAGCTCTGGAGAAACTGGAGTCAACAGGAATCAGAGGGAAAATATCAATCATCTCAGCTCTAGGACATCACTGCAGGAGTTTCTCAGTAGTATAGGCCAAAGCATCTTCAGCTGCTTCATCAATGATGTTCCTTCCATCATGAGGTCAGAAGTGGGGATGTTGGCTATTCAGCACCATTGAGGACTCCCTCATACTGAAGCAGGCCATGTCCAAATACAGCAAGACCTGGACAATATCCATGTTTGGGCTGACAAGTGGCCAGTAACATTCACATCACACATTTCCGAGGTGCCAGTGTAAGGGTCCTTCCTGAAGCTTCCCTTATTTCCCCTTTATTTTTTGCCGCTTGATTTAGATACATGGATGCTTAATGGACATGTATCTTTAGATCAAGCAGCAGAAAGAATGAGGAATTCAACATAGTATATGGTGCTAGTTTTTGAGCAGTAGAACTCGGACTCTGGCACATGGGAGAAGGGGTGGGGCTTGGTTCGATTGGTTTGATGGTGGCCAATGAATTGGCCAAAAGGCCATATTCTGCACAATAAGAAGTGGTGATTGGATCCTGCCTCAGTGGGATGATTTCCAGAGACCTAAGGAAAGCATAGTTGGAGACCTGGACGCTGGGACACAAGGACCTGCTTTTCTTTCTCTCCCTCTCTTTCATGTTTTCTCTGGACCTGCTCTCTCTTTCTCTCCCTCTTTTTCATGTTTTCTCTGGGAATGCTGTGAGCCGCTGTATTTCTAAAGCTGCAGAGAAACTGAATGAATGAATCCACAGTGAAAACCATTCCAGACTGGATTCAGAAATCTAGAACTGAAAGACTTGAAGGAAGGTGTGCTAGAAACAACTAGCTGAATCAAAGACTCTTTATCCTTTTACGTATTATTTTCACCCCGCTTCTGAGTTTGTTTGTCTTGTGTGTGTGTATGTGTGTCGAGGGTGGGATGTGTTTAAGTGGGTGGGGGGGAGGATTAGGAATTGGATAATAGTTAGCCTGTTGTATTTGCTGCATATTTACTTATAGTTATTGCTATTAATACATTTAATTATGTTTAAATTTACAAACCTGATTAATGTAATTATCGGGCAACCAAGAGCCAAAGACTGGGTATTTTTCAAACCATTATTGCTTGTTTCAATTGTGTTGCGACTCCGGGTCAAGTGGGGCTGGAATTGACCGCGCACTAACCCAGAGGGTCATTACGCCAGGCAATGACCATCTCCAACAAGAGAGGATCTGACCATTGCCCCATGAATTCAATGATATTACCATCGCTAAGTCCCCCATTATCTAAATCCTGGGGGTTATCATTGACCAGAAACTGAACTGGACTAACCATATAAATACTGTGGCTCCCAGGGCAGATCAGAGGCTGGGAATCCTGTGGTGAGTAACTCACCTCCTGACTCTCCAAATCCTGTCCACCATCTACAAGGTACAAGTCCTAGAGTTCTAAAGGAGATAGCTGAAGAAATAGTGGAGGCGTTAGTTATGATCTTTCAAAAGTCACTGGAGTCAGGGAAAGTCCCAGAGGATTGGAAAATCACTGTTGCAACCCCCTTGTTCAAGAAGGGAACAAGGAAAAAGCTGGAAAATTATAGGCCAATTAGCCTAACCTCGGTTGTTGGCAAGATTCTAGAATCCATCGTTAAGGATGAGATTTCTAAATTCTTGGAAGTGCAGGGTCGGATTAGGACAAGTCAGCATGGATTTAGTAAGGGGAGGTCGTGCCTGACAAACCTGTTAGAGTTCTTTGAAGAGATAACAAATAGGTTAGACCAAGGAGAGCCAATGGATGTTATCTATCTTGACTTCCAAAAGGCCTTTGATAAGGTGCCTCACGGGAGACTACTGAGTAAAATAAGGGCCCATGGTATTCGAGGCAAGGTACTAACATGGATTGACAATTGGCTGTCAGGCAGAAGGCAGAGAGTTGGGATAAAAGGTTCTTTTTCGGAATGGCAACCGGTGACGAGTGGTGTCCCGCAGGGTTCAGTGTTGGGTCCACAGCTGTTCTCTTTATATATTAACGATCTAGATGACGGGACTGGGGGCATTCTGGCTAAGTTTGCTGATGGTACAAAGATAGGTGAAGGGGCAGGTAGTATTGAGGAGGTGGGGATGCTGCGGAAAGATTTAGACAGTTTAGGAGAGTGGTCCAAGAAATGGGTGATGAAATTCAACGTGGGCAAGTGCGAGGTCTTGCAGTTTGGAACAAAGAATAGAGGCATGGACTATTTTCTAAACGGTGACAAAATTCATAATGCTGAAGTGCAAAGGGACTTGGGAGTCTTAGTCCAGGATTCTCTAAAGGTAAACTTGCAGGTTGAGTCCGTAATTAAGAAAGCAAATGCAATGTTGTCATTTATCTCAAGAGGCTTGGAATATAAAAGCAGGGATGTACTTCTGAAGCTTTATAAAGCACTAGTTAGGCCCCATTTAGAATACTGTGAGCAATTTTGGGCCCCACACCTCAGGAAGGACATACTGGCACTGGAGCGGGTCCAGCGGAGATTCACACGCATGATCCCAGGAATGGTAGGCCTAACATACGATGAATCGTCTCAGGATCCTGGGATTATATTCATTGGAGTTTAGAAGGTTGAGGGGAGGTCTAATATAAACTTACAAGATAATGAATGGCTTAGATAGGGTGGACGTAGGGAAGTTGTTTCCATTAGCAGGGGAGACTAGGACCCGGGGGCACAGCCTTAGAATAAAAGGGAGTCACTTTAGAACAGAGATGAGGAGAAATTTCTTCAGCCAGAGAGTGGTGGGTCTGTGGAATTCATTGCCACAGAGGGCGGTGGAGGCCGGGACGTTGAGTGTCTTTAAGACAGAAGTTGATAAATTCTTGATTTCTCGAGGAATTAAGGTCTATGGAGAGAGAGCGGGTAAATGGAATTGAAATCAGCCATGATTGAATGGTGGAGTGGACTTGATGGGCCGAACGGCCTTCCGCTCCTATGTCTTATGGTCTTAAGTCAGGATTGTGATGGAATGCTCTCCACTTGCATGGATGGGTGCAGCTCCACTAACACTCAAGAAGCTTGACCCCATACAGCAAAAACAAGCTGCTTGATTTCTACCCCTTCCACAAACATTCAATCCTTCCATCCTGATGAACAGTGGCAGCTGTATGTACTATCTACAAGATGCACTGCAGGAACTCACCAGTGTTCCTTATGTAGCATTTTCCAAACCCACGAACATTACTATCGAAAAGGTCAAGCGCAGCAGATACCTGGGATCACCACCACCTGGAGGTTCCCCCTCCAAGTCACTCACTACGCTGACTACTTGAAAATATATCGTTGTTCCTTCATTGCCTTTGGGTCAAAATCCTGGAATTCCCTCCCTAACAGCACTGTGGCTATACCTACAAGGACCGCGGTGGTACAAAAAGTGAGCCCACCACTACCGTCTCAAGGATAACTAGGGATGGGCAATAAATGCTTTCCTAGCCAGTGACGCCCACATGTTGTAAATTAATTTAAGAAACATTGAGCAGAGTAGGCCTGGAATAACTTTAAATTAACAATTCTAGTCAGAATGTTACTCTTTTCCTGATTTGTCATGCTACCTTATTGACAAATCCCAAATTTCTTTACCCGTCAGTCTGGCCTCAATAAAAGTCGAGATGGATTTGCAGGTACAGCATTAGTTATTTTATTTAGCTTGCAAGCTTTACTCAGTTCACAGCGGCACAAAGCACATCTTGCTTCGTACACCTCTGGAATCAAGTGAGTCTGTAGAACAAAGAAGTCTGTACTGATACATTCAAATGGCATCAAGTTTCACATACACGATTCCCATCGGTCATCCTATACCCCTCCTGACCTGGTAATACATTCTGATTGGCTCACTTCCAATCCCTTCCTCTGGCCCCTATTGCCCAGCATCCTTTTCTCCTCCTTTGGTGGACACACCTCTTCCTTTGCTTTGCCATGCGGTCTGAAATCCTTTGTGAACTCACCAGAATTAGACTGGCCTACCTCTACATTACATTAACTAATATCTCTAAAGTAACTATTTTATATCACATTCGTCATTCCCTCCTATTATCATTCCATGATAACCGAACTATCCAATCCATAGCTATGGTTCCTCATCTAAAAAGATCCGTTGCTGCATTTCCAATTCCTGGCGTAGCCCCCCTTCATCTGCTGCACCCTCATGGATTTTGACAGCTAAGATTGTAGGGACGTTGATCTGTTCCAGTGCACCCCGCATTCTACCCATCACACATTGAAGGATGGCTAGGTCCACAAAGATGCAGCCGATAGCCACCACTAAATACATGGCCATATTTATCAACCAGTCCTTCCAACCTCCAAATCCCCAGTTACCCCAAGCGCCAGGATCCTGCATTCCGTCCAGGTGATCCCGTATGTGATCCATAAATTTAGTGATGTTAGCGGTCAAGTCCTGAACTCCCATGATACACTTGCCCTGTACTATGGCGCATACCCCACCCTCACGGGCCAGAAGATAGTCAAGAGCATACCGGTTCTGCATTGCAAACAACCGTAGCTGAGACAATTCCTTGGTTATTGCCCCGAGGGCTCCCAAGGTTTCATTTCCCAAGATGGTAAGGGCACAAATAAAATAATTCCTATTGCTGACAACCAAGGAACCCCCACACCTCCCAGTGTCAAGACGTTCAGAATCCCCCATCCGGCTGAGTGACCCCGGTTGGGTGCGAGAACCTGAGGTTTTTTCCAGTTCTCGCAAAATTCAGCTGAGACTGCCCGGCATGCTAACTGATTATGCAGCATCCACGCCGAAGGGCAGGGGACTGTGGTAGGGACTCCCAATAGCAATTTGGCGGGGAAATGGGGGTGACAAAACATTGGTCGCTGTGCCATTAAATAAAAAGTAGTATCCTTGCTCCGTGTGCAGGCTAGCATCACAATCAGTATATCGGTTGCGTAAGGATCCCCCAGTAGCCCAGTTTATCCAGCTTTGGACGCCCATTCGGGCCGCCTAGCAACGCGGAAAGCCCTAGTCCCAACAGTGATATGAGAGACATTCGCCCAGCCACAAAGGAGCTGGAGGCCGGCGTTCAATGGAATGCAAGTGGTGTTGTAACAAACGCATTGGCCAGACGCCTGGGTGATATGGCACCTCCTGTCCGTACAGGTGGGGAACAGACATGTTATATTCGTTTCCACCTCTACCAGCAAACAGCCGTATCCTTCACTGCTGAAACAATTCTTGTACGACCGGGAATCCCTATTGGGAGTGAAGTGGCTAGGTATATACGCCCTCCACCGTTGCAGCCTATCATACTGTGAATGGGAATTATCCCGAGGAAGGGGAAGGCAAATAGCCGGTGGTGCTGAACCCGGATCGTAAGGAAGAGTGACTTGCTCGGGCGGTGGCTTGGAACGCTGACAATGAACCACCGTTTGGGGAGTGCCCCAAAGCGGTGAAACAGAAAATAACCTAGACACCGCTGCGGGGTTCGGGTATCAGACAACCTGTCCGTGGCCATACAAGCGGTTGTAAATCTGGTAGAAGAGATTCATACTACCCAGGTTTTCCTCAGTTTGGCCTTTAACTAAATTAAGTGTATCTCCCGGTAACCTACGTTCTAGCTGTACTTCCCTTCTCACACGCCCCGTCCTCTCTCTAGTCCCTCTTTCTCTCTCACAGCCTCTTCCTACGCTCTCCTGACGGCCTGATGTTACCTTTATTGCACCAATCTTAACACATCCAAAATCAAATTTACATGTATTCCAAAAACAAGGCAATGTCCATATAATGTTCCCTTCCCATCGCCGGGACCGGTGCAATTGCTTCATGAGTCCTGTATTCTCCTTAACTTTGACGACCTTCCATGAGTCGATACCATGGCCTCGTATATGGGGGCAGCGAAGAACATCACCTTTGCATAAGTGATATATCCTTGTAGATTGGTTGGGGTTACAAATGTAGATAATATTCCCCTTTTCCATGTCCGTCGCCAATAACACTCCAAGCGAGGTGAGGTCGAATATCACACAGACGGTGCGTAGCCACCCCATCATGCTCCACACCTGTAAAATAGCACTGGGGAAGGGAGGCAGGTTAATCTGTCCAAGAAAATGAGGCCCGTTATCAGAACTCAACTGAGCTGGTATACTGTACCGGGGAATGATTTCCCGCATCAGAACTTTAACCACAGTAGCAGCTTTATTATCGGTAGTCGGATACGCCTCAACCCATCTGCTGAACCCATCCACAATGACCAAAACATATTTATAACATTGACACCTTTCCAACTCAATGTAATCCATTTGTAGCGTCTCAAAGGGACCACTGTGCAACGGGGTTTGCCCCATCCCACAAGGGATACCTTCTCCGGTGTTATATTGCTGACAAATCAAACACCGATTACTGATACTCTGGGCCAACCCCTGCATTTTAGGGTGCCACCAAGTGCCCAGCAACAAATCACTAGTCCCCCGAGCCCCACAATGAGTTGCAAAGTGTACACATTCGATGACCCATAAAGCCAGTACATCAGACATACAAGTCTGATGTGCTGGCGTGGTCCATAAAGAGGAAACAGAATCATATGTACAACCTAACCGTTTCCACATTTGTTTATCACTCTCAGGAGCGTCCTCTTGTAACCTTATGACGTCTTGGATGGTTGGCATTGACTTGTCAGAAGCAGACATATTTATAGTAGATCGTTTAGTCTGACTTAACATTTTAGGCACCATCACTTGCTGAATTTGCGCGGCTGTCCGCGCTGCACAATCTGCTTGTTCATTACCAACGTCAACTGGGGTCTTACCATTTGTGTGGGCAGCGCATTTAATGACGAAAATCTGCGCGGGCATAAGGAGGGCCTGCAGTAAGTCATTAACTAAACCCCGATGGGATATTTGACCACACGTAATCATGTCAGGTTGTTCTGACGAAATGTCACTCAAATCGTCCCTTATTGTGGTAGTTTCCTGAATCAAGGCTAAACAGTCGTGGCCAGGTGCGTCTTCATGGACAGGGGGACCACTAAGAAAACAGGCTGGATTGATAGTGGTACAGTGTTTAAATGTCAGACGTGGATTGTTCAAAAGGTATATCTCATACCTATTCTGACGAGCTGCGGTAAGATGCTGAGTCTGCAGTTGCCTCAGTAGTGCGATGACCGAGTGGAAGCTATACACCGTAATATCCTGTTGGAGAGTGAGAGCATGTAACGGCTATGCGATGGCATTGATTGAACGTAAATCCTGTACTAATCAGTACTGGTCTGGCTTGGCTGGTTTAGGCACAGCAAGTATGGGGGTGTTACATTCTGATTGGCAAGGGACCAAAATACCCTGTTGGAACAGCTCTTGAATTAATTTGTCTATAGACGGAGCAGCTTGGGATTTCAGGGGGTATTGCCGAATGGAAGGTAGCTTTACATGATCCTTAATCGTTACCTTAATAGGTGTAACATTTGTCTTTCCCACTTGTGATGGGTATTCCGCCCAGACCTGTGGATTGACATATTCCAAAACATCATGTCCCCAATGATGCTGCAGTCGAGTGTTAATTGTTTCAGGGACCTCAAAATATTTTATGGCAGTGCCGTCCGGCATGACTTGAAGTGCGTACTCTGTTGGATCCGAATGATCCACTGCCCTCCTTACCATTTGCCCCAGATCCCTGGCATGGTACTGGTCGTGGACCTGACGTGTAATATGAGGGCTTACCGAAGCTGACTGTGGCCATAAATGTGGTGGTATTGTAACAAAATCGGCTGTACCTTCTTTTCCCGTGACTGGCTGTAACCTTGACTGGCCATTCGGTCCCAATTAATGGCCGGTATTTGTCCTCCAACTCCCTGTTTTGTCCGGTTCTGTCATAGGCCAGGGTAACGTGATGCAGTGAATGTTCAATGTCTAACGTCCACCACTGGGGGGTGATAGAAATATAGCACTGTTGTCTCAACCTCCATGATTTAACCGTTATCCCCTCGTCTCCGCACTCTAGCTGTAGCTGGAAGATACACAGTAAATCTCGAGCCAACAAGTTACAGTCCAATCCAGTAGTCACTACAAACTGATGATCTGCAGACTTATTCTCGTAAGTGACTGTCACAGGTTCAGAAATAGGATACTCACACACCTGTCCTTGGAACCCCGACAATTGCTGCGTGTGGTCGGATAATGGTAGTCGAAGTTGTGATTGCACAGAAGACATGGCTGCTCCAGTGTCGATTACAAATGAGTGATGTTGATCTCCTATCTGCAGAGAGATAATAGGTTCCCTGTCCGATTGGAGAGTCCTTATGACTAAATTAGCTAGTCAATCCTGTGTTGGGAAAGGGTTTGCCTGGGAGAAGTCAGTGTATCTCGTCTGTCCTCCCCTTGGTGGGTACCCCCTCCTTTGGGTCGGATAATCTCCTCCTGCTGCCTGTCTTTTAAAGGGGCATTCCTGTTGCCAGTGATCTGCACGGCCGTAATTAAAACATGCATTGCTCCCTCTATATCTACCCCATCTTCGTCTCCCAGTAGACCAATGGCCCCTCAGAGAGGGCGGCGGTTGTAAAGCTGTTGATGCATACGGTGGGCCATAAAAAGGAGCTGAGGGTCCCTTTGGGTGGGTTTGATATCCTCCCCCTCGCTGATCCACCCACCCAAAGTCACAATATTGGGGCTCCTGCTGGTAAACTACCATTTCTGCCGCTTGTTGGGGTCGCAGATCATCCTTTTTCATTACATACTCAGTCTTAACCTTTGTAACTGAGCCTCCTTCCTGGCCTACACCCTCCTTCCAATAAAATCTGACTGCCCTTGCCATCTGGGAAGGGTCGTTCTCTGTCCAATTCATGTTATTACATTTCACAGCAGTAGCCACAGAAGGTGGTAGGCAATGCATTAACATAGCACAATATTGAGGGGAATTCTGACCATTTTGATATGGCAAGTCGCCTGACTGCCCACGGTAGATTTCATTAAAACGCTCCAGAAATTCCTCTGGCTCTTCAATCTTCTTAGGTTTTAGGCCTAAGATAGCAGAAATATTTATGGGCTTTTGTAATGTGCTATTCAACGCATTCAGGATTTGTGTCCCTCTATCGTAGTCTAACGCATGGGCTTGCTGAAGTGCGGCGTGGCTAGCATAATTCAGGTGATTGGTATCTTCCTAATCGGCAACTGTCTCCGAGTCTCACCAGGGGGCACTCTAGCTATTTCCTCTGGTTCTTCCAAGACTTCGACGTCCCTCCCTGTCACTAGAGGGAGTTCTTTCTCTTCAAAATCATCTGTTGCATCTCCCTTTGTTCTGGAAATTTGCGGTTTCCCCTTGGTCTGGAGGGATTTAGGTGGTATGCTTAATTGTTTCTGGTTAGGATCAAGCCCTTCTCTCGCTGTCCGAGATCTGGTCCTAGAGCTAACTGGGCTTGCGGAACAGAGCTCCACTTTCTCTACTGATCGTGAAGATGGTAAATCGGGACCCACACTATCAACCAAAAGGGCTGGAGTTACTGGCATGGTTGGAATCTGGGGAGCAGTGACTGGATATAAATTATTATACTCTGGTGGTTCTGGAATTAGTGCAGACAATGCTACAGGTGCAGTCGGAACTTTTACTGACATTTTTAAATTATCGAATTGATCATTTTCTGTCAATTCAAGGCCAGCCATTGAACTACGTAGCTCATCTTTTGTTTGACCCGAGCCTTTCCTGTCTCTACTTGCGCGTTTTTTGAATGCACATTCCTTTTTCAAGACCTGTAATGTTTTTTGGATACCCTGTTCATTAATTGGAATTCCCATTTTAAGGGCATTGTCCTGCCAACTTGATAACATGATCTTATCTCTTTCCTCTTGACAATATTGTCTCCATAATCCAATTAATTCTTTTGCTTTCATACTTTGACTCTTTTTCCAGATGTGTCCCTGAATTTTCTTAATAATCTCTAGGTCTTTGGTGCCCCCTAGTGGCCATTCATCCCCTATTTTACTTCTTAACATTGCTGACATTTTCCCGAAATCTTTTGCTTTATCCGGATACATATCGCATAATATTTGCAGTGGCATGCCTGGATCATTTGTGCTATCCAAGGAATTCCCCATAATCTCAACTAGTCCTCAGAACTGCGTTTTTCGCCACTACAGTCCAAGGGTACATTTTTTAGCTCAATCAACTATAGATTTAAAACACTCACACATGGAATTGAATCATCTTCAGATTTAAAAACACTTATACTTGACTGAACCTTCATCTACAGAAGTCCCATCAGCCCTTAAACACTTATACTTGACTGAACCTTCACTACAGAAGTCCCATCAGCCCTTAAACACTTATACTTGACTGAACCTTCACTACAGAAGTCCCATCAGCCCTTAAACACTTATACTTGACTGAACCTTCACTACTGAAGTCCCATCAGCCCAAAACCTAACCCAAGCTGAATCAACAATATGAAATCCCATCAATTAAATTTCTAATCCCCAGACTGACCTTTGATTTCATCGAGACGATCTTTCCGTACCAACCGCGAGTGACCAGACTAATCAGACGATAAGAGGGGAAAAAGCAATGCGCGGTGATTTTCCAGCTATACATTGTGGGCCCCTTCTTCCCACTCTCCCTGTCCATAATCAGTCTAATTCTGATTTCGCAGTTGGTCAGAACCGTCTTGAGAAATCCCGGGTTTCGGCACCAAATGACAAATCCCAAATTTCTTTACCCGTCAGTCTGGCCTCAATAAAAGTCGAGATGGATTTGCAGGTACAGCATTAGTTATTTTATTTAGCTTGCAAGCTTTACTCAGTTCACAGCGGCACAAAGCACAGCTTGCTTCGTACACCTCTGGAATCAAGTGAGTCTGTAGAACAAAGAAGTCTGTACTGATACATTCAAATGGCATCAAGTTTCACATACACGATTCCCATAGGTCATCCTATACCCCTCCTGACCTGGTAATACATTCTGATTGGCTCACTTCCAATCCCTTCCTCTGGCCCCTATTACCCAGCATCCTTTTCTCCTCCTTTGGTGGACACACACACCTCTTCCTTTGCTTTGCCATGCGGCCTGAAATCCTTTGTCTGTGAACTCACCAGAATTGGACTGGCCTACCTCTACATTACATTAACTAATATCTCTAAAGTAACTATTTTATATCACATTCGTCATTATGATAAGTAATGTTAGATCTAAAAGAGACAGGACAATTGTGCAGCAAAACCAGAGGATAAAAGCAAATCATTGTGGATACTGGAATCTGAAACAAAAACAGAATATTGGACAACCTCAGCAGGTCTGACAGCATCTGTGGAGAGAGAACGGAGCTAACGATTCGAGTCTGGATGACTCTTTGTCAAAGGTGACAATGTGTAAATTGAGTGGTCAGCTGAATTGGTTGTGCATTCAGGCTAGATTAGATGTGAGTTTGATGTGTTGGAGTAAAGTACTAAGGTGAAACACCCTGCAGTCGAGAATGTTTTAAGGGCAAATAAAACATTAAGAAAGTTAATCCGAGGGCGGATGTGGTGCAGTGGTTAGCACAAGGACTGCGGCGCTAAGGACCCGGGTTTGAATCCCGGCCCTGGGTTACTGTCCGTGTGGAGTTTGCACATTCTTCCCGTGTCTGCATGGGTTTCGCCCCCACAACCCAAAGATGTGCAGGTTAGGTGGATTGGCCATGCTAAATTGTCCCTGAATTGGAAAAAAATAATAATTGGGTATTCTAAATTTATTTAAAACAAGAAAGCTAATTTGGAGAAATCCATACTGAATTCCTGTGCTTAGGTGAAGCAAAGAAAATTAAATTTATAATTTTTAGCAATGCTTCACGTGTTAATCTCCCTGATGGGCATTCCAATCAACTGGTTGTATAATATTTCTCATGGGGGAAAATGAGGAATGGCGTAGGAAGAAAATTAAAACATTTGTTAAAAGTACTTTGGGTGCTAAAAAATCCTGGCTCCTGAGGAGGCACTGGAGATGGATTCTACTTCTCAAATGTTTTAAGCGAGATTCTGTATAAGCAGTATATTGAAGATCACACATCAATTGAAATTTCTGTGAATAATTGTTCATTGTGAGATCATGCACAAGGTACCAAAGATGTGAGTTGAGAAAAGGTTATATAATTACCTTTCTAGCTTGAGACAATTTCAATTGAGAAAGAAAATCTCTAAATTTAAATTGGTAGATGCAAATTATCAACTGTGATTGATTGTTTTCGGAACAGCCATCACAGAGGAGTGGTGTCGCGCAATGTAATGCAGAACATTTTGGTTGTCTGTATAAACTCTAATTTTTATTCAAAGAGAAACAAATCTCATAATTGTGTTTCATTGCACAGACGATGGGACTCACCTGAGTCCCTATAAATAACTGTGGCTGTTAGGGTATTGAGATGCTGTCTTACAATCTGTGGCTGTACAAATAAACACTTTTTAAATATGTAAAGATTGGCTCCAGCTGAGTCTTTCACCAGCTGGCTTTCGAGAATAGAACACAGCAGACCTAATTGGCCTTGTAGCTACTGTATTAATATGGCTGCCCTCATTAAATTTCTGATCACTTGTGTCATGGGCATGTCACTTTAAGAAATGTTTGTCTGCTCAAGTAGCTGCAGTGATGTCAGAATGTGGGTGGAGCTGAGCTCTGGCTCTGCTTTTTAGCTTCGCTTTGAGAAAAAGCTTGGGTGTGTCTTTTTTTTAGTTTTGTATTTGTGTTGGAGCTACAGCCAGCCAGAGAAGGTGTAATTTTGTTCTCTCTGGCATCTAAAGACTATCTCTTTTTAAAAAAAAAAAAATATTTATTAAGAATTTTAACACAGTTTTTCACCCTTACAAACAACCCCCCCCCCCCCCCCCCCGTAACAAAAAGAAAGAAAGCACAGCAAGACATGAACATGGTAAATCGATATAATACAGAGCTTTGTACATTGGATTCCTCCCGTACATGTCAGTTTTCCAGATCCTTCATGTATTTTCTTGCTCAAATACCCCCCAAATAAACCCCCCCCTCCCCCCCCCAACGCAAGACATCCCCCCACCCCCCACCCCCCTCGGGTTGCTGCTGCTGCCCGACCTTCGTGTAACGCTCCGTGAGATAGTCTAGGAACGGTTGCCACCGCCTGTAGAACCCCTGCGCAGACCCTCTCAAGGCAAACTTTATCCTCTCCAACTTGATAAACCCTGCCATATCATTTATCCAGGCCTCCACGCTGGGGGGCTTCGCCTCCTTCCACATTAGCAAGATCCTTCGCCGGGCTACTAGGGACGCAAAGGCCAGAATGCCGGCCTCTTTCGCCTCCTGCACTTCCGGCTCGTCCACTACTCCAAATAGTGCTAGCCCCCAACTTGGCTTGACCCGGACTTTCACCACCTTAGATACTGTTCCCGCCACTCCCCGCCAGAACCCCTCCAGTGCCGGGCATGACCAAAACATATGGACATGGTTTGCCGGACTTCCTGAGCACCTCCCACATCTGTCCTCTACCCCAAAGAACCTACTCAGCCTCGTCCCTTCATATGCGCCCTATGAACCACCTTAAATTGTATCAGGCTAAGCCTGGCACACGAAGAAGAGGAATTAACCCTACTTAGGGCATCAGCCCATAGCCCCTCCTCAATATCCTCCCCCAGCTCCTCCCATTTACCCTTCAGCTCCTCTACCAAAGCCTCCCCCTCTTCTTTCATCTCCTGGTATATCGTCGACTCCTTGCCCTCTCCGACCCATACACCCAAGATCACCCTGTCTTGAATTTCCTGCGCCGGGAGCAACGGGAATTCCCTCACCTGTCGCCTCACAAACGCCCTCACCTGCATGTATCTGAAAGCATTTCCCGGGGGTAGCCCAAACTTCTCCAGTGCCCCATCAATGAACAGGTCCCCCATTCTTCTAATCCCTGCTCGATGCCAGCTCTGAAACCCCCCGTCCATCCTCCCTGGGACAAACCGATGGTTACCCCTGATCGGGGACCACACCAAGGCTCCCATTGCACCCCTGTGCCGTCTCCACTGGCCCCAGATCTTTAGCGTTGCTGCCACCACCGGACTCGTGGTGTACCTTGTCGGCGAGAGCGGCAGCGATGCCGTCACCAGCGCCCCCAGGCTTGTTTCTTTGCAGGACGCCATCTCCAACCTCTTCCATGCCGCCCCTTCTCCCTCTATCACCCACTTACGGATCATCGCCACATTGGCTGCCCAGTAGTAGCCACCCAGATTCGGCAACGCCAACCCTCCTCTGTCCCTACTGTGCTCCAGAAACCCCCTCTTTACCCTCGGGGTCTTATTCGCCCACACAAAACCCATAATACTCCTGCCTACCCTCTTAAAAAAGGCCTTGGTGATTACAATTGGAAGGCACTGGAACACAAATAGAAACCTCGGGAGGACCACCATTTTGACCGACTGCACTCTACCTGCTAGCGAGAGCGGCAACATGTCCCATTGTTTGAAGTCCTCCTCCATCTGCTCCACCAGCCTCGTCAGTTTAAGTTTATGAAGGGCCCCCCAACTCCTAGCTATTTGGATCCCCAAGTACCGAAAGCTCCTTTCCGCCCTCCGCAGCGGTAGATCGTCTATCCCCCTTTCCTGGTCTCCTGACTGTACTACAACAATCCCCAAACTCCCTTAGAGTCTGCATGACCTCCACCATCCCCTCCACTGGATCCGCCACATACAGCAACAGGTCGTCTGCATCGAGTGACACTCGATGCTCCTCTCCCCCTCGGACCACCCCCCTCTATTTCCTAGACTCCCTTAATGACATGGCCAAGGGTTCAATTGCTAATGCAAACAACAGGGGGGACAGGGGGCACCCCTGCCTCGTCCCACGATACAGCTGAAAATACTCCGACCTCCGCCGATTCGGAACCACACTCGCCACCGCGGCTCTGTATAGGAGCTTAACCCGACTAATAAACCCTCCCCCGAACCCAAACCTCCGCAGCACTTCCCAGAGGTACTCCCACTCTACTCGGTCAAAGGCCTTCTCCGCGTCCATGGCCGCCACTATCTCTGCCTCTCCCTCCACCGATGGCATCATTATCACGTTTAGGAGCTGCCGCACATTGGTGTTTAGCTGCTTGCCCTTTACAAATCCCGTCTGGTCCTCGTGAATCACCCCCGGGTCACAGTCCTCGATCCTCGTAGCCAGCACCTTTGCCAGCAACTTAGCATCCACGTTGAGGAGCGAGATCGGCCTGTACGACCCACATTGCAGTGGGTCCTTGTCCCGCTTCAGGATCAAAGAGATCGTCGCCTCAGACATTGTCGGGGGCAGGGTCCCTCCCTCTCTTGCCTCATTAAAAGTCCTCACTAGCAACAGGGCTAACAGGTCTACGTACTTCCTATAGAACTCAACCGGGAACCCGTCCGGTCCCGGGGCCTTCCCTGCCTGCATACTCCCTAGAGCTTTGATCACCTCCTCCAACCCAATTGGTGCCCCCCAAAACCAGCCACCTCCTGCTCCTCCACCCTCTGGAACCTCAGTTAGTCCAAGAATTGTTGCATCCCCTCTTCCCCCGCTGGGGGCTGGGATCTGTACAGCTCCTCATAGAAGGCCTTTAATGCCTCATTTACTTTCGTCGCACTCCGCACCGTAGCTCCCCTTCCATCCTTGACTCCACCTATCTCCCTTGCTGCCATCCTCTTACGGAGCTGGTGTGCCAGCATCCGGCTCGCCTTCTCCCCACACTCATACGTCGCCCCCTGCGCTTTCCTCCACTGTGCCTCTGCCTTCCCTGTGGTCAACAGGTCGAACTCCGTCTGGAGATGTCGCCTTTCCCTAAGTAGTTCCTCTTCAGGGGCCTTTGCATATCTCCTGTCCACTCTTGAAATCTTCCCCACTAACCTCTCCCTGTCCATGCCCTCTATCTTCTCCCGATGAGCCCTGATGGAGATTACTCTCCCCTGGTCACCGCCTTCAGCGCCTCCCATACCACCCCCACCTGCACCTCCCCGTTGTCGTTGGCCTCCAAGTACCTTTCAATGCACCCCCTAACCCTCCCACACACCGCCTCATCTGCCAGCAGTCCCACATCCAACCGCCACAACGGGCGTTGGTCCCTCTCCTCTCCCAACTCCAGTTCCACCCAGTGCGGGGCGTGATCTGAAATGGCTATGGCCGAATACTCCGTTCCCTCCACTTTCGGGATCAGCGCACTGCCCAGAACAAAAAAATCTATCCGGGAGTAGGCTTTGTGCACGTGGGAGAAAAAAGAAAATTCCCTGGCCTGCGGCCTGGCAAACCTCCACGGATCCACTCCCCCCATCTTGTCCATAAACCCCTAAGCACCTTGGCCGCAGCCGGCCTCTTTCCGGTCCTAGATCTGGAGCGATCCAGTGCTGGGTCCAACACCGTATTAAAATCCCCACCCATTATCAAGCTTCCTACCTCCAGGTCCGGAATGCGCTCCAACATACGCTTCATGAATCCAGCATCATCCCAGTTTGGGGCGTATACATTTACCGATACCTCCCACGTCCCCTGCAACTTACCGCTCACCATCACGTATCGACCTCCATTGTCCACTACAATATTCTTGGCCTCAAACGACACCTGCTTCCCCACCAATATTGCCACCCCTCTGTTCTTCGCATCCAGCCCCGAATGGAATACCTGTCCTACCCATCCCTTTCTTAACCTGACCTGATCTGCCACCTTCAAATGTGTCTCCTGGAGCATGACCACGTCTGCCTTCAGTCCCTTTAAGTGCGCGAACACTCGGGCCCTCTTTACCAGCCCATTCAGGCCCCTCGCATTCCACGTTATCAGCCGGATTGCCCCCCCCCCCCCGCCAACTAGCCATCACCTTTTGTAGGCCAGTCCCGTGCCCGTGCCGCCCTCACCCTCCAGTCCCCCAGACGGGGGACCCACCGCCCCGACCACCTCTTCTGTGTCCAATTCCCCCTCGGCCAGTGCAGCAGTAACCCTATTCCTCCCCCACCCCCCCGCTAGACCCATGTCGAGCGCTTTTGCTCCCCCCATAACACTCCCGTAAGTCAGCTGACTCCTGCTGACCCCGGCTTCCCCCGCCGTCCCATTGACCTCCCCCCCCCCCGTGTGGGAATATCCCAATCAGTGTGCGCTCCTCCAGCCCCCCCCCCCCCTCCGTCCTTCCCAAGCGCGAGAAAAAGCCCGCGCTTACTAAGCCTGCCCCGCCCCCTCATTTCCCCCATCCCCGAGCCTCCCCTCCCTCCAGCACCGTCGCCCACCGTCTCGCACAGTCTTCTCACCTGGTCCCTTTCCCCATCCATCACCCAACCCGTGGAACAATTCCTGCGCGTGATTAACACCCTGTGTACAACAAACATCGAACATCCCCCCCACCCTCACAAACCCTCAGTTTGAGTCCAACTTTTCAGTTTGGATAAAGGTCCAAGCCTCCTCAGGCGTTTCAAAATAGTGATGTTGGTTCTTGAATGTGACCCACAGTCGTGCTGGCTCCAGCATTCCGAATCTCACTCCCTTCCGATGCAGCACCGCCTTGGCCCGGTTGAAACCTGCTCTCTTCTTTGCTACCTCCGTGCTCCAGTCTGGGTAGATTCGGATCTCCGCATTCTCCCAGCTGCTGCTCCGCTCTTTCTTGGCCCATTTCAAGACCCTCTCTCTGTCCGTGAAACGGTGAAACCTCACCACAATCACCCTTGGCGGCTCGTTAGCCTTGGGCCTCCTCGCCAGCACTCAATGTGCCCCATCCAGCTCCAAAGCCCTCGGAAGGGCCTCCGCACCCATCAGCGACTCGAGCATCGTGCTCGCATATGCCCCGGCATCGGCCCCCTCCACTCCTTCAGGGAAACCCAGGATCCGAAGATTCTTTCTCCTCGACCTGTTCTCCAGGTCTTCGAATCTTTCCGCCCACCTTTTGTGCAGCGCCTCGTGCGCCTCCAACTTCACCGCCAGGCCCAAGATCTCATCCTCGTTCTTATTAACTTTTTTCTGCACCTCCTGGATCTTACCTCGTGGGTCTTCTGGGTCATCCCTAATCCTTCAATCGCCGACTGCATAGGCGCCAGCATCTCTTTCCGCAGCTCCTCAAAACAGCGCTTAATAAACTCTTGCAGCTCCGGCCTGCCTTCCACTTTATCTCCGGCCGCCGCCATCTTGTTTTTCTTCCCTCGCTTCTCTCGCTGCTCCAACGCCGCATTTTTAGCCGTTTCACTTCTTGTCCGTTCCATGTACAGCGAAGGGGGACCTCACTCTCACCTTCCCACACGGAACGGCTTCGAAAAATTCCCATTGGGGCTCCCCTGGAGAGCCCGAAAGTCCGTAATTGCGGGAGCTGCCGAATCGTGCGGCTTAGCTCCGCATCGCCGCAACCGGAAGTCGCCCTAAAGACTATCTCTTGATCATTTGGTGAATTCAGAGTGATAACTGCTCTCAGCAGCGAATTTAAATCTGATGTGCTTCTGTTAAAAGGTTTTTTGTCTTATGGATGTTCAAAGGAAAGTTTAAGGATTACATACGAGTGTTGTATTCTTTGCGGGTTGTATTTGAATTGATGGTTGCTAAGATGTTCACTGTATGTTTTAAAAAGATTAACTGAGTTCATAGAATAAACATTGTTTTGCTCTAAAAAATTTGAAATTTCTGCTGTACCACACCTGTAGAGTGGGCCGTGTGCTCCCCAAACCACAATCTAGTAAAAGTCGTGGGTCAGGAGATCTTGAAACCCTGGCCCACAACAGTTGTGAGCACGAGATGTTCGCACCCATTGAGAGACACAACGGCAAGACAGCATCCAGTGAGCCCACTTACACACAAATCCGATTCTTGTGGTGCCTTTTTCGTAGGTTGCAGTGGAAACTTGCTCTCCTTACTGCAGCATGGATACACCAGTGAGGTAAGTAGGGAGATGTTGTGGCAAGGTGCAACTCAAGTGAAGCTACACACCTCTTTTTGAGCTTCAAGGACGTCCACATTATGAATCCTGTCGAGAACTGTCGGGCTGTTTAGCACAGGGCTAAATCGCTGGCTTTGAAAGCAGACAAAGGCAGGCCAGCAGCACGATTCAATTCCCATAACAGCCTCCCCGAACAGGCGCCGGAATGTTGCGACTAGGGGCTTTTCACAGTAACTTCATTTGAAGCCTACTTGTGACAATAAGCGAGTTTAATTTACATGTAAAATGGGCTGTTTGTCCTTGCATGTATCCAAACACTTAAAATTGGGGTGGCACGGTAGCACAGTGGCTAGCACTGCTGCCTCACAACTTCAGAGTCCCAGGTTCAATTCCAGCCTCGGTTGACTGTGGAGTTTGCACTTTCTCCCTGTGTTTGCGTGGGTTTCCTCTGGTTGCTCCAGTTTCCTCCCACAATCCAAAGATGTGCAGGTTAGATGGATTGGCCGAGCTAAATTGCCCCATAGTGTCAAAAAGGTTAGGTGGGGTTCTGGTTTATGGGGTTCTGGTGGAGGTGTGGCTTGAGTAGGGTGCTCTTTCCAAGGGCCGGTACAGACTTGATGGTCCGAATGGCCTCCTTCTGCAGTGTAGATTCTATGATTCTATGCTTATCTGTCATGGAGCTGAGTGCAGACCTCAAAGGGTTCATCTCGTAACATCAAAGAGGTGTGTGGCTTCACTTGAGTTGCGCCTTTCCACACAGTCTCCCTACTCACCTCGCTGATGTACCTATCCATGCCGCAATCAGGAGAGCTGATTACACTGCAATCTATGACAAAGGAAGCAATGTATTTTTACAGTAACTGTAGCCAGTGCAGTAAGCCACAGCTGTGCTATTGATAGAAAGATCTGGGACAAAGATTAAAAAATATGATGTTTGTGTGTGAAACTTGACTGAAAATATTGCTGTTATGAATATGCAGATATGATTGGAGTAGGTCAGTGAATTTGTTCAATATTAGAGTAGATTGTGTCAATAATAATCTTATTTTACGATTTCAGAATTCTAATGGCTGCCGTAATGATGACATGGGCGTACATTTTTCAATGACAAGCACACCTAAGTTATCTAAAACTGGAATCCAAGGTAAAATTGAAACTCAGTACCATCGACATTTTAAAGTTTACAGTTGGAATAATTTTCTTCTTTTAATTTTAATTGCATTCCCCTCTGGGTTTTGAAGGATTAGGTTGCCCATCTGTGATACCTGATGATGCTAAAATCCAAAAACATTTTTATTGGCCTGCACTACATAAAAATGTAGTTACATTTTGTCGATCATGTCACACATGTCAAGTGATAGGAAAACCTCAAGCAGTGATAAAACCAGCCCCTTAATATCCATTCCAGCATTTGAGGAACCTTTTACAAGGGTCCTAATTGATTGCGTAGGACTGCTTCCTAAAACAAAAAGTGTGAATCAATATCTTTTGACTATAATGGATGTGTCTACTAGGTTTCCAGAGGCCATTCCAGTACGTAATATTACAGCTAAAAAGATTGTGGAGGAGTTACTTAAATTCTTTACTAGATATGGACTACCCACAGAAATACAATCGGATCAAGGATCAAATTTTATCTCAAGGTTATTCAAAGAAGTTATGGATAGCTTAGGAATAAAACAATTTAAATCAACTGCGTACCATCCAGAATCGCAGGGAGCGTTAGAAAGGTGGCATCAGACATTAAAGACAATGTTGATAAAAGATTATCCAGAGGGTTGGGATAAAGGAATTCCATTCGTACTGTTTGCAATTAAGGATGCACCTAATGAGTCAACCAAATTTAGTCCTTTTGAACTAATTTTTGGTCATGAGGTAAGAAGACCACTTAAATTGATTTAGGAAAAATTGGTGAGTGAGAAATTGGAAATTACATTATTGGATTACGTGTCAAATTTTAGGGAACAATTAAATACAGCAGGTGAATTGGCTAGACAACATTTAAAAGTTGCACAAAAGTGAGATGAAACGGGTAGCGGACAAGAAATCCAAAGTTTGTAGTTTAGCAAGTGGAGATAAAGTTTAAAGTTTTAGTGTTGTTACCAGTGGTAGGAGCGCCTTCAAAAGCTAGGTTTTGTGGACGTTATCAGATTGAAAGGAAATTAAGTGAGGTGAATTATGTGGTAAAAACACCAGATAGAAGGAAGACTCACCGAGTGTGACATGTGAATATGCTTAAAAGGTATTTTGAAAGGGAAGGAGAGAAAAAGGAGGAGGTTTTAATGATTCTAACTCAAAGTGATGAACCAAATCCAGATGACTGTGAATTTGACATACCTCAAATTAAATTGGAAAACGAGGATGTTCTTAAAAATTGGGATAAATTGTTAAGTTACCTTCCAGAGGAAAAACAAACTGACCTGAAAGAGCTATTGATATCACATGGGCAAGTTTGTGGAGATTAATTGGGAAGTTCTAAAATGGCCATACATGATGCAGATGTGGGAAATGCTGTTCCAATCAAACAACATCCATAGAGACTTAACCCTTTAAAATTGGCACAAGTTAACAAAGAGATTGAGAGTATGCTTAAAAATGGCATAATTGAAGTGGGTTTCAGCCAATGGAGCTCAACCATAGTGATGGTACCTAAACCAGACGGTACCCAACAGTTATGTGTGGACTATAGAAAGCTTAATGCAGTTACAAGAACGGACTCTTATCCTATCCCATGTTTGGAGGATTGCATTGAGAAAGTGGGACAATCTGCTTTTATTTCCAAACTGGATTTACTTAAAGGTTACAGGCAGGTACCTTTATCCGAAAGGGCGAAGGAGATTTCAGCTTTTGTGACTCCACATTGGTATATACCAATTCAAAGTTATGCCATTTGGCCTGAAAACGCCCCAGCCATATTTCAACGGTTAACTAACAAAATTGTTTCAGGATTACCCAATTGTGCGGTATTCATCGACGATCTGGTAATTTTCAGCCAGACACGGAAAGAACATTTAAAACATCTGCTGGAGTTATTTGATCAACTTCAGGAGGCGGGTTTGGCTAGCCAAAAGTGAATTTGGAAAAGCCCAAGTCGCTTTCCTTGGCCATACAATCGGACATGATCGAATGGTCACACGGGATGCGAAACCAACAGTTATTGAGGAGTTTTCAATACCCCGAGACAAAGGGAAATAATGCGATTTCTTGGCATGAGTGAATTTGATCGAACATTTGTGCAAATGTTTTGTAGCGTGATTGCTCCACTGATGGACTTGCTGAAGAAACGTCGAAAATTTCTTTCAACAGGCATTTGACTGCCTGAAAGCTGTGATAACCAATGCTCCTGTGTTGGAGAATTACAAGGGACTCTGTGATCAAATTGAACTAAAGTATCTGACTTTAAAGAGAAATGCCACGGCGTAGAGAAATGGACGGATCATGCAGATACTTTCTTGTTCAAAGAGACTGTCAATCAAGAAGGATTTCAGTTGGAGGCAGAAAGAAAAATGGACTATATTATTATAGCTGTTTGTGTGTGCTGTTTTTTGAAACGAAAAAGTATATTTACTGTGTGCATTTCTTAAAGGATAGTGAAAAGGTGAAAATATCTTGAAGTTGGTTTATTTATTTTTTCTTGGGGGGGCGGTGTCATGTGAGAGTACCTTTAAGAAATTGGTGTTTGTAAATGGGTGTGTATATAAGTATCGGTAGTGAGAGTACCTTTAAGAAATGGGTGTTTATTACTGCAGTGATGTCAGAGTGTGGGTGGAGCTGGGCTGTTTGTCAGCTTTTTACTTTTGTTTTAGGCTGTTTGCTGCAGGGTGTGTTTTCGTTTCCTTTTCAGACCTGGATAGCTGCAGGTGTATGAATCTCTCTCTGTAATCTAAAGACTGTAAATCGATCCTGGTGATTTAAAACTAATAACAGTAATGACTTTAACCTGATGTGCTTCTGATAAAGGTTTGTTTTTAAGTCGTATGGATGTTAACAAGGAAAGCTTAAAGGTTTACTTAGTGTTGTAGTCTTTGGGGGTTGTATTTGAATTAATGGTTGCTCAGATGTTCACTGTATGTAAAAAAGGTTAACTTGAGTTCATAGAAGAAACATTGTTTTGCTTTAAAAAATACTTTCCATTTCTGCTGTACCACACCTGTAGTGTGGGCCGTGTGCTCCCCATACCACAATCTAGTAAAAGTTGTGGGTCAGGTGAACTCCATGATACACTTTGGGGTTCTCTAAACCCTGACCCATAACACCTATCTTTATATCCTTTTTATAATATGGTGACTGGAATTTCATTGAGTACTCTTAATATGGTCTAACATGGATTGGTACAGGCTTAGCACAGTTTTGTATTTTTCAGTTCCTTCTAGAAATAAAACCCAGTGCTTTGTTTGCTATTTTAATGGCCTTGTGAATGTGAGCGACCTTTAGTGATTTGTATGTTTGTACTTGTTGGAGGTTGTTCGTCTTCCTACATCGGATGCTGGTCTTCCTGGTCACGCTGCCCACACTGACAGCCACTGACACTGCCTGCCAGGCGGTATTGATGACCCTGCTGATGGTTCTCCGACACCCTCGGGGAAACAGGATGGGCTGGATTCCCCGCTGTTGGGATTCTCCGTTGCGCCGACAGAGCACCCGCGCCTGAGGATTTCCAGCCGGCTTGGGTTTGCTCAGAATGGAAAACCCATTGGCCGGAAAAACTGTTGAGGAGGGGCGTAGAATCCTGCCCGATGTCTCATCTTGCATCCACAGTGTCGAGAAACCTGGGCAGGTCGGCATTGCAATCGAGTCATAGAGTCAGAGATGTTTACAGCATGGAAACAGGCCCTTCGGCCCAGCTTATCCATGCCGCCCAATTTCAATCACTAAGATAGTCCCATTTGCCCGCATATGGCTCATGTCCCTCTATACCCACCCTGCCCATGTAACTGTCCAACTGCTTTTTAAAAAGACAAAATCGTACCTGCCTCTTCCTCTGTCTCTGGCAGCCTGTTCCAGATGCTCACCACCCTCTGTGTGAAGACATTTTCCCTCTGGTCTCTTTTGTATCTCTTCGCTATCACTTTAAACCTATGCCCTCTATTTCTAGACTCCTCAACCTTTGGGAAAAGATGTTGACGACCTTATTTATGCTCCTCATTATTTTATAGACCTCTATAAGATCACCCCAAAGCCTCGTACGCACCAAGGAAAAAGGTCCCAGCTTATCAATCTCTCTTTATAACTCAGATCATCAAGTCCAGGTAGCATCCTCACAAATCTCTTCTGCACTCCTTCTAGTTTAACAATATCCTTTCTATAATAGGGTGACTAGAACTGAACACAGTATTCCATGTGTGGTCTTACCAATGTCTTGTACAGCTTCAACAAGACGTCCCATCTCCTGTTTTCAAAATCCTGACCAATGAAACCTCGCATGCTGAATGCCTTCTTCACCATCCTGTCCACCTGTGACTCCACCTTCAAGGAACTATGAACCTGTACTCCTCGATCTCTTTGTTCTGTGACGTTCTCCAACTCCCTACCATTAACTGAGTAGGTCCTGCCCTGATTAGATCTACCAAAATGCATCACCTCTCATTTATCCAAATTAAACTCCATCTGCCATTCATCGGCCCACCGGCCCAATTGGTCAAGATCCTGTTGCAATCTTGTATAATCTTCTTCACTATCCACTATGTCACCAATTATGGTGCCATCTGCAAACTTACTAACCATGCTTCCTACATTCTCATCCAAATCATTTATATAAATAACAAATAACAGTGGACCTAGCACCGATCCCTGAGGCACACCGCTGGTCACAGGCCTCCAGTTTGAAAAACAACCCTCCACAACCACCCTTTGGCTTCGGTCGGCATCCCAATTTTGTATCCAATTGGCTACCTCACCCCGGAATCCGTGAGATTTAACCTTTTGCAACAACCTACCATGTGGTACCTTGCCGAAGGCCGTGCTCATGTCCATGTAGACAACATCGACCGCACTGCCCTCATCTACCTTCTTGGTGACTCCTTCAAATAACTCAATCAAATTTGTAAGGCATGACTCTCCCCTTACAATGCCATGCTGACTTTCCCTAATTAGCCCTTTCCTATCTAAATGCCTGTAGATTCTGTCCCTTAGAAAACCTTCTAACATCTTACCCACTACAGAAGTAAGGCTCACCGGTCTGTAGTTCCCAGTCTTATCCCTCCAGCCCTTCTTAAACAAGGGCACAACATTTGCGACCCTCCAATCTTCAGGCACTTCTCCTGTGGCTGTCGATGATTCAAATATCTCCGCTTGAGGGCCGGCAATTTCCTTTCCAGTCTCCACAACGTCCTGGGATACATTTCATCAGGTCCCGGGGATTTATCTATCTTGATGCGCTTTAATACTTGCAGCACCTCCTTCTCTCTAATAGGTACACTCCTCAAGACATCACTTCTTATTTCCCCAATTTTCCTAACATTTGTGTCTTTCTCAACAGTAAATACTGACGAGAAATATTCATTGAGGACCTCTCCCATCCCTTGTGGATCCGCACATAGATGACCTTTCTTATCCTTAAAAGGCCCTACTCTCTCCCGACTCACTCTTTTGCCCTTTATGTATCTGTAAAAGCTCTTTGGATTTTCCTTTGCCTTGAGGAGGGTTTGTCTACTAAGTCAGTATGGGTGGAAGTCTGAAACAAGAAAGGAGCAGTCACTTTATTGGGAGTTTTCTATAGACCCCCAATAGCAGCGGAGAGATAGAGGAACAGATTGGGCGGCAGATCTTGGAAAAGTGCAGAAGTAACAGAGTTGTTGTCATGGGTGATTCCAACTTCCTTAATATTGACTGGAACCTCCTTAGTGCAAATGGTTTGGATGGAGCAGATTTTGTCAGGTGTGTACAGGAAGTATTCCTGACTCAATATGTAGATAGGCCGACTAGGGGGGGAGGCCATATTGGACTTGGTGCTCGGCAACGAACCAGGCCAGGTGTCAGATGTCTCAGTGGGAGAGCATTTCGGTGACAGTGACCACAACTCCTTGACCTTTACCATAGTCATGGGGAGGGATAGGAACACACAGTATGAGAAGATATTTAATTGGAGGAGGGGAAATTATACTGTCATTAGACAGGAGCTGAGGAGCATAAAGTGGGAACAATTGTTCTTGGGGAAATGCACAACAGTAATGTGGGGATTGTTTAAGGAGCACTTGCTGCGAGTGCTGAATAGTTTTGTCCCACTGAGACGAAGAAGGAATGGTAAGGTGAAGGAACCTTGGATGGCAAGAGAAGTGGAGTTTCTAGTCAAGAGGAAGAAGGAAGCTTACATAAGGTTGAGGAAGCAAGGATCTGACTCTGCTCTAGAGGGTCACAAGGTAGCCAGGAAGGAACTCAAAAATGGACTGAGGAGAGTTAGAAGGGGGCATGAAAAAGCCCTGGCGGGAAGGATTAGGGAAAATCACAAGGTGTTCTACACTTATGTGAGAAATAAGGGGATGATCAGTGTGAGAGTAGGGTCGATCAGGGATAGTGGAGGGAACTTGTGCCGAGAGTCTGAGGAGATTGAGGAGGCCCTGAATGAATACTTTGCTTCTGTATTCACTAGAGAGAAGGACCTTGTTGCCCATGAGAACAGTGTGAACCAGGTTAATAGACTCGAACAGGTTGATATTAAGAAGAGGGATGTGCTGGAAATTTTGAAAAGCATCAGGATAGATAAGTCCCCTGCCCTGACGGGATATACCCAAGGTTACTATGGGAAGCGAGGGAGGAGATTGCTGCGCCGTTGCTGATGATCTTTGCGTCCTCACTCTCCACTGGAGTAGTACCGGATGATTGGAGGGAGGCGAATGTTGTTCCCCTGTTCAAGAAAGGGAATAGGGAAATCCCTGGGAAATACAGACCCATCAGTCTTACGTCTGTGGTGAGCAAAATATTGGAAAGGATTCTGAGAGATAGGATTTATGGTTATTTAGAAAAACATAGTTGGACTTCCGGGTGCGGCGATGACCAGCTGAGTCGCATGTTTCGGCAGCTCCCTGTGAAACGGACTTTTGGGCTCTTGATAGGAGCCCCAACGGCAATTTTGACGGCTAAAAACACTGTGCGGTAAACCAGAAGGGAATCCCCCCTGGATACGGATGGAAAAAGGAGGAGAGAGTGGCCAGATTGCAGTGGATCCTTCAGAACAGCGGCAAGGAAGGCAAGCAAAAACCAAGATGGCGTCGGAAGGTGGCAGTTTAACATGGGGCCCTGAACAACAAGAGTTCTTGAAATGCTGTGTGGAAGAGATCAAAAAGGAAATGAAGAAAGAGCTGTTGGCCCCGATACTACAGGCGATCGAAGGGCTAAAGGAGGAACAAAAGACCCAGGAGCGGGAGCTTCGGGTCGTGAAGGCAAAGGCAGCCGAGAATGAGGACGATATACAGGGCCTGGTGGTGAAGACGGAGACGCAGGAGGCACATCAGAAACGATGTGTGGAAAGGTTGGAGGCACTGGAAAACAACGCAAGGAGGAACAACCTGAGGATTCTTGGTCTTCCTGAAGGTGTGGAGGGAGCGGACGTCGGGGCATATGTGAGCACGATGCTGCACTTGTTAATGGGAGCGGAGGCCCCGGCGGGTCCGTTGGAGGTGGAGGGAGCATACCGAGTGATGGCGCGAGGACCGAGAGCAGGAGAAATTCCCAGAGCCATAGTGGTGAGATTCCTCCGGTTTAAGGATAGAGAAATGGTCCTTAGATGGGCGAAGAAAACTCGGAGCAGTAAATGGGAGAACGCGGTGATCCGCGTTTATCAAGACTGGAGTGCGGAGGTGGCGAGAAGGAGGGCGAGCTTTAATCGGGCCAAGGCGGTGCTTCATAAAAAGAAGATAAAATTTGGAATGCTGCAACCGGCAAGACTGTGGGTCACATATCGAGGGAGGCACCACTACTTTGAGACGGCGGATGAAGCGTGGACTTTTATTGTGGAAGAAAAACTGGAATGAGCGGGTTATTAAAAAGAACGTTCGAACAAAGTGGTGGGGCGAATGTGGGGGGCAAAGAGGGGTTTTATGTACTAATCCTGCGATGTGGTAACCTTTCTCTCTCCCACAGGTGGTGATGGGGGAGGAGGGGAGGTGGAGGAGATGGGGCGTTGGCCATTGGGGGCGGGGCCAAGGGAGAAGCGCGGGCTTGGTTCCCGCGCTATGATAATCATGGCGGGAATAGAGAAGCAGGAAGGAGGCGGCGTCGCACGGTGCAAGCCGAGGTCACGGGGGGAAGCCGAGGTCAGCCAGAGTTTGCTGACTTCTGGGAGCAACATGGGGGGAGTAATTACGCTAGCGGGGGATCTTGCGGGGGTGGGTGGGAGGGGGGAATTACTGGGTTGCTGCTGCTGGGGAGAGGGGGGAGCTGGTATGGGAGAGGATGGGCGGGGGGGCACCGCCTGGGGGAGATACAGCTGCGTGGGAACCGGGTGAGGAGCTGGAAAAAGGTGATGGCTAATCGACAAGGGGGGGGTGGTAGGAAGCCCTCCAACTCGGCTGATCACGTGGAACGTGAGAGGGCTGAACGGGCCGATAAAGAGGGCACGGGTACTCGCACACCTTAAGAAACTTAAGGCAGATGTGGTTATGTTACAGGAAACGCACCTGAAACTGATAGACCAGGTTAGGCTACGCAAAGGATGGGTGGGGCAGGTGTTCCATTCGGGGCTAGATGCGAAAAACAGGGGGGTGGCTATATTAGTGGGGAAGCGGGTAATGTTCGAGGCAAAGACTATAGTGGCGGATAACGGGGGCAGATACGTGATGGTGAGTGGCAAACTACAGGGGGAGACGGTGGTTTTGGTAAACGTATATGCCCCGAACTGGGATGATGCCAATTTTATGAGGCGGATGCTAGGATGCATTCCGGACCTAGAGATGGGAAAGCTGATAATGGGGGGAGATTTTAATACGGTGTTGGAACCAGGGCTGGATAGGTCGAAGTCCAGGACTGGAAGGAGGCCGGCAGCAGCCAAGGTACTTAAAGATTTTATGGAGCAGATGGGAGGTGTAGACCCGTGGAGATTTAGCAGACCTAGGAGTAAGGAGTTCTCGTTTTTCTCCTATGTCCATAAAGTCTACTCGCGAATAGATTTTTTTGTGCTGGGTAGGGCATTGATCCCGAAGGTGAGGGGAACGGAGTATACGGCTATAGCCATTTCGGATCACGCTCCACACTGGGTGGACTTGGAGATAGGGGAGGAAACAGGAGGGCGCCCACCCTGGAGAATGGACATGGGACTAATGGCAGATGAGGGTGTGTGTCTAAGGGTGAGGGGGTGCATTGAAAAGTACTTGGAACTCAATGATAATGGGGAGGTCCAGGTGGGAGTGGTCTGGGAGGCGTTGAAGGCGGTGGTTAGAGGGGAGCTGATATCAATCAGGGCACATAAAGGGAAGCAGGAGAGTAAGGAACGGGAGCGGTTGCTGCAAGAACTTTTGAGGGTGGACAGACAATATGCGGAAGCACCGGAGGAGGGACTGTACAGGGAAAGGCAACGGCTACATGTAGAATTTGACTTGCTGACTACAGGCACTGCAGAGGCACAATGGAGGAAGGCACAGGGTGTACAGTACGAATATGGGGAGAAGGCGAGCAGGTTGCTGGCACACCAATTGAGGAAAAGGGGAGCAGCGAGGGAAATAGGGGGAGTGAGGGATGAGGAAGGAGAGATGGAGCGGGGAGCGGAGAGAGTGAATGGAGTGTTCAAGACATTTTATAAAAAATTATATGAAGCTCAACCCCCGGATGGGAGGGAGAGAATGATGGGCTTCTTGGATCAGCTGGAATTTCCCAAGGTGGAAGAGCAGGAAAGGGTGGGACTGGGAGCACAGATCGAGGTAGAAGAAGTGGTGAAAGGAATTAGGAGCATGCAGGCGGGAAAGGCCCCGGGACCGGATGGATTCCCAGTCGAATTCTATAGAAAATATGTGGACTTGCTCGCCCCGGTACTGACGAGGACCTTTAATGAGGCAAAGGAAAGGGGACAACTGCCCCCGACTATGTCTGAAGCAACGCTATCGCTTCTCTTAAAGAAGGAAAAGGACCCGCTACAATGCGGGTCCTATAGACCTATTTCCCTCCTAAATGTAGATGCCAAGGTCCTGGCCAAGGTAATGGCAATGAGAATAGAGGAATGTGTCCCGGGGGTGGTCCACGAGGACCAAACTGGGTTTGTGAAGGGGAGACAGCTGAACACGAATATACGGAGGTTGTTAGGGGTAATGATGATGGCCCCACCAGAGGGAGAAACGGAGATAGTAGTGGCGATGGATGCCGAGAAAGCATTTGATAGAGTGGAGTGGGATTATTTGTGGGAGGTGTTGAGGAGATTTGGTTTTGGAAAGGGGTATGTTAGATGGGTGCAGCTGTTGTATAGGGCCCCTGTGGCGAGCGTGGTCACGAATGGACGGGGATCTGCATATTTTCGGCTCCATAGAGGGACAAGGCAGGGATGCCCTCTGTCCCCATTATTGTTTGCACTGGCGATTGAGCCCCTGGCGATAGCGTTGAGGGGTTCCAAGAAGTGGAGGGGAGTACTTAGGGGAGGAGAAGAGCACCGGGTATCTTTGTATGCGGCCGATTTGCTACTATATGTGGCGGACCCGGCGGAGGGGATGCCAGAAATAATGCGGATACTTGGGGAGTTTGGGGATTTTTCAGGGTATAAATTGAACATGGGGAAAAGTGAGTTGTTTGTGGTGCATCCAGGGGAGCAGAGTAGAGAAATAGAGGACCTACCGTTGAGGAAGGTAACAAGGGACTTTCGTTACCTGGGGATCCAGATAGCTAAGAATTGGGGCACATTGCATAGGTTAAATTTAACGCGGTTGGTGGAACAGATGGAGGAGGATTTCAAGAGATGGGATATGGTATCCCTGTCAATGGCAGGGAGGGTGCAGGCGGTTAAGATGGTGGTCCTCCCGAGATTCCTCTTTGTGTTTCAGTGCCTCCCGGTGGTGATCACGAAGGCTTTTTTTAAAAGGATTGAAAAGAGCATCATGGGTTTTGTGTGGGCCGGGAAGACCCCGAGAGTGAGGAAGGGATTCTTACAGCGTAGCAGGGATAGGGGGGGGCTGGCACTACCGAGCCTAAGTGGGTATTATTGGGCCGCTAATATTTCAATGGTGAGTAAGTGGATGGGAGAGGAGGAGGGAGCGGCGTGGAAGAGATTAGAGAGGGCGTCCTGTAGGGGGACTAGCCTACAGGCTATGGTGACAGCCCCATTGCCGTTCTCACCGAGGAACTACACCACAAGCCCGGTGGTGGTGGCTACACTGAAGATTTGGGGACAGTGGAGACGGCATAGGGGAAAGACTGGAGCCTTGGGGGGGGTCCCCGATAAGAAACAACCATAGGTTTGCCCCGGGGGGAATGGATGGGGGATATGGAATGTGGCAAAGAGCAGGAATAACGCAACTGAAAGATCTGTTTGTGGATGGGAAGTTCGCGAGTCTGGGAGCGCTGACCGAGAAATATGGGTTGCCCCAAGGGAATGCATTCAGGTATATGCAACTGAGGGCTTTTGCGAGGCAACAGGTGAGGGAATTCCCGCAGCTCCCGACACAAGAGGTGCACGACAGAGTGATCTCAAAGACATGGGTGGGGGATGGTAAGGTGTCAGATATATATAGGGAAATGAGGGACGAAGGGGAGACTATGGTAGATGAACTAAAAGGGAAATGGGAAGAAGAGCTGGGGGAGGAGATCGAGGAGGGGCTGTGGGCAGATGCCCTAAGCAGGGTAAACTCGTCGTCCTCGTGTGCCAGGCTAAGCCTGATTCAGTTTAAGGTATTACACAGGGCACATATGACTGGAGCACGGCTCAGTAAATTTTTTGGGGTGGAGGATAGGTGTGCGAGGTGCTCGAGAAGCCCAGCGAATCATACCCATATGTTTTGGTCATGCCCGGCACTACAGGGGTTTTGGATGGGGGTGACAAAGGTGCTTTCAAAAGTAGTAGGAGTCCGGGTTGAACCAAGCTGGGGGTTGGCTATATTTGGGGTTGCACAAGAGCCGGGAGTGCAGGAGGCGAGAGAGGCCGATGTCTTGGCCTTTGCGTCCCTAGTAGCCCGGCGCAGGATATTGCTAATGTGGAAAGAAGCCAAGCCCCCGGGGGTGGAGACCTGGATAAATGACATGGCGGGGTTTATAAAGCTAGAGCGGATTAAGTTCGTCCTAAGGGGGTCGGCGCAGGGGTTCACCAGGCGGTGGCAACCGTTCGTCGAATACCTCGCAGAAAGATAGACGGAATGGGAAAAAGAAGGCAGCAGGAGCAGCCCAGGATCGGGGGGGGGGGGGGGGGGGGGAGGAGGAACCAGAAGGACTCTCAGGGTTGTTAGTATATACTGTATAGTATGTATAGGTCGTTGCTACAGATAATTATATATTGGACTGTTAAATTATATTTTTGGAGAGTGTTACTTGTGACAAGGCAGTTGCCAATTAGGGCTAGTTTTCATTTTTGTTATTTATTATTTATTCATTTTTTGTTTATAAAATAGGTCATTGTTATTTGTGTTGTTATAATATTGTGTAAAGGATGCACAATGTACTGTGTTGGTTGACCAAAAATTTTCAATAAAATATTTAATAAAAAAAAGAAAAACATAGTTTGATTAAAGATAGTCAGCATGGCTTTGTGAGGGGCAGGTCATGCCTCTCAAGCCTCATTTAATTCTTTGAGGATGACGAGACACATCGATGAAGGTCGGGCAGCGGATGTGGTGTATATGGATTTCGGTAAGGCATTTGATAAATGTTCCCCATGGTTGGCTCATTCAGAAAATTAGGGGGCATGGGATACCGGGAAATCTGGCTGTCTGGATACAGAATTGGTTGGAAAAAAAGAAGACAGCGAGTGGTAGTGGATGGAAAGTATTCCGCCTGGGAGGTCGGTGACCAGTGGTGTCCCGCAAGGATCTGTTCTGGGATCTCTGCTCTTTGTGGTTTTTATAAGTGACTTGGATGAGGAAATGGAAGGGTGGGTTAGTAAGTTTGCCGATGACACGAAGGTTGGTGGAGTTGTAGATAGTGTTGAGGGTTGTTGCAGGTTACAACAGGACATTGACAGGATGCAGAGCTGGGCTGAGAAGTGGCAGATGGAGTTCAACCTTGATAAATGTGAATTGATTCATTTTGGAAGGTCGAATTTGAATGCTGAATACAGGGTTAAAGGCAGGATTCTTGGAAGTGTGGAGGAACAGAAGGATTTTGGGGTCCACGTACATAGATCCCTCAAAGTTGCCACCCAGGTTGATAGGGTTGTTAAGAAGGCGTATAGTGTGTTGACTTTCACTAACGGGGGGATTGAGTTTAAGAGCTGCGAGGTTTTGCGGTAGCTTTATAAAACTCTAGTTCGACCACATTTGAAATATTGTGTCCAGTTCTGGTCGCCTCATAGGAAGGATGTGAATGTGGATGCTTTGGAGAGGATACAGAGGAGATTTCAGGATGCTGCCTGGACTGGAGGGCATGTCTTATGAAGAATGATTGAGGGAGCTCGGGCTTTTCTCACTGGAGCGAAGAAGGCAGAGAGGTGACTTGATAGAGGTGTACAAAGTGATGAGAGACATGGATAGAGTGGATAGCCAGAGACTTTTCCCCAGGGTGGAAATGGCTGTCACGAGGGGACATTTTAAGGTGATTGATGGAAGGTATAGGGGAGATGTCAGAGGTAAGTTCTTTACACAGAGAGCGGTGGGTGTGTGGAATGCACTGCCAGCAGAGGTGATGGAGTCAGAGTCATTAGGGACATTTAAGCGACTCTTAGACAGGCACAAGAACAGCAGTAAATTGAAGGGGTGTAGGTTAGGTTGATCTTAGATTAGGATAAATGGTCGGCACAACATCGCGGGCTGAAGGGCCTGTACTGTGCTGTACTGTTCTATGTTCTATGTTCTTATCTGCCAAGACAATCTCATGTCCCCTTTTTGTCTCCTGATTTTTCTCTTAACTCTACTCCGATAAGCCCTATACTCTTCAAGGGATCCACTTGGTTCCAGCTGCCTATCATATATGCCTCCTTCCTTTTGACCATGGTCTCAATATCCTGAGTCATCCAGGCTTCCCTACTTCTACCCTTTGCTCTAAGAGGAATGCGCTCACCCTGAACCCTAGTGTTATAACCTGTCTGCTTACCATTCTGGGGACTTATGACAATCCCATAATCCTGTGGGAGTATGAGCTGCCCCAATGAGGGGGGGGGCGGAGAAATCATTCGCAGACTCCCTGTATAATTAAAGCTGGCCAGTTTGGAACCAGCAGGAAGGAGTAAGCAGCAAGCGAGGTTGCTGCTGTTGTGTATATATATGTTATTGTAAATAAATGTTATTTCTTTGTATCCTTAAAACTCGTGCTGGATTCTTCGTGGCCCTCACAAAACTGGCGACGAGGGTTAAAGTGGATAGCTGTCACACTGCTCAAGCCACCTCCCTGGATTTTTGTTGGATACAGGTTGGAAGTTGTTTTCTATTACACCATGCCTCTGTATGGACGTTTGAATGTTTTTGATGCTTCGCTGGAAAGCTGGAACCAGTATGCACAATGGATGCGTTACTATTTCCGGGCAAACATATCACCGAAAACGAGCGCCAGGTGGTCATATTGCTCACCGCCTGCAGCCCGCATACGTTTGGGGTGATTAGGAGCCTTACGTACCCAGCTGCGCCGGCCACCAAAACGTTTGATGAACTTGTGAATTTAGTGGGGCAGCATTTTAACCCAACCCTGTCCACGATAGTCCAACGTTACCGGTTTAATACCGCTGAGAGGACCCCAGGAGAATCCCTTGCCGACTTTCTATCCAGGCTACGCAGGATTGCGGAGTACTGTGACAATGGTGAGACCTTGTCAGAAATGTTACGCGACCGTTTGGTTTGCGGTATTAATGTGGCCACCCAGAGAAAGTTGTTAGCTCAGCCAACATTGACTTTTCAACAGGCCATTCAAATAGTATTGTCCCGAGAGAGTGCAGAACGAGGTGTGCAGGAGATACAGAGAATGGAAGTGCATGGGGCGCAACCCTTTCCGTCCGAAAACGTCCCCCTGCACTCCTGCGGTACCTTGGGCTAGACGACGACCGGATCGACGCCAGTGGCCGTCGGACAGTCCTCCCCGAAGGGAGCCTTCTCCAGAATCAATGGATGAGGAGCCATGTCTGTGTCAGACTTTTAGGCGCTGACCCAATCGCGGACGCC
This sequence comes from Scyliorhinus torazame, assembly GCF_047496885.1. Classification (NCBI taxonomy): domain Eukaryota; kingdom Metazoa; phylum Chordata; class Chondrichthyes; order Carcharhiniformes; family Scyliorhinidae; genus Scyliorhinus; species Scyliorhinus torazame. The sequence goes on from NC_092723.1 coordinate 74,195,832, forward strand.
GGTCCTGGAGGCGCCAGAGGCGCCGTCGTTCCGACCGAAACTGGGACCAGCCCAGGGGCCGTACCTTCCATGTGGATGAACCTGTGGCGACTACTCCTGAGGACGTGGAGACGGAGGACGACTGCCTGCAGCTGCATTGTGTGGCAGCTCCTGGTGTGGCCCCCATTAAGGTGACAGTACGGGTCAATGGTCACCCGCTTGAGATGGAGTTGGATACTTGCGCAGCGGTCTCCGTGATCGCCCAGAGGACATTCGACCGCATCAAGCAGGGTATACAGACCCTTACATTAATCGACACACAGACCAGTTTGGCCACCTACACGGGGGAACCATTGGACAACGCAGGAACTACAATGACCCCTGTTGTTTATGGACGCCAGGAGGGGAGTTTCCCACTTATCGTGATGCGCGGCCATGGGCCCAGCCTGTTGGGTCGGGATGGTTGCGCTATTTGCGCTTGCAGTGGCAGAACATCCTCCAAACAGTTTCTGGAGGGTTGACTGAGGTGCTTGGACGATACCCAGATGTATTCCAGCCCGGTTTGGGGAAAATAAAAGGGGCCGTAGCCCGTATCCAAGTCGAACCAGGAGCCACGCCGCGCTATTTCCGGGCGCGCCCGGTGCCTTACGCCTTGCTCGGGAAGGTAGAAGGGGAGCTCACTCGTTTGGAAACTTTGGGTATTATCAGGCCCGTCCGTTTCGCTGACTGGGCAGCACCAATTGTACCTGTAATGAAGCCAGATGCCACAGTTCGCTTGGGCGGTGACTATAAACCTACAGTGAATATGGCTTCCCGACTCGACCGATATCCAATGCCTCGCATAGAGGATCTCTACACAATGCTTGCAGGTGGACTCTCATTCACAAAATTAGATATGAGTCACGCCTACCTACAGTTTGAGCTGGACCCTACCTCCCGACCATATGTAACGATTAACACACACCGGGGCCTGTATGAATATACATGTTTGCCCTTTGGAGTATCCTCTGCCTGCGCTATTTTTCAATGCGTTATGGAGGGCATTTTGAGAGGTTTACCGCGTGTCACTGTCTACTAGATGGTATTTTGATCACGGATGTCAGAGCAGGAACATTTGGATTATCTGGAGGCTGTCCTTAGACGCTTTTTGGAGGCTGGAGTCCGTTTACGTCGCACAAAGTGCGTCTTTCAGGCGAAGGAAGTAGTCTACCTAGGTTATCGGGTGGACCACGAAGGTTTGCACCTCGTCGCAGAGAAGGTGCGCGCGATTCAACAGGCCCTCGCCCCGACTGACACTTCGCAATGGTCGTCATCTGGGTTACTAACCCACTATGATCCGGGAAAGCTTTTGCTCGTCACATGTGATGCATCCCCGTATGGTATTGGGGCCATCCTGTCCTACAAGATGGAGAACGGGGCCGAGCGGCCGATAGCTTTCACCTCCCGCACATTGACTGCAGCGGAAAAAAAGTACGCCCAGAACGAGAAGGAGGGCCTGGCAGTGTTCTTTGCGGTGAAACGTTTCCACCAGTACGTGTATGGCCACCACTTCACTGTCGTGACTGATCATAAGCCTTGTCTGGGACTTTTCAGAGAGGATAAGCCAATACCGCCCATTGCTTCCGCACGGATCCACGCTGGGCTTTGTTGCTCGCTGCATACGAGTATTCTCTGGAGCACAAACCGGGAACGCAGTAGCGAATGCCGACGCACTGAGCCGATTGCCTTTATCGACCGGCCCCATGTCGACCCCCACGACCGGTGAGGTGGTTGCAACCCTAAATTGTATGGACACCTTGCCTGTCACGGCATCACAGATCCGTGAGTGGACCCAGACGGAGCCAGTCCTGTCAAAGGTTTGACACATAGTCCTGTATGGTGGGCAGCATAGACAGCTCCCAGGCGAGTTGCGGGCATTTTCCTCCAAGCTGTCAGAATTCAGCGTGGAAGACGGCATCCTCTTGTGGGGGACGCGTGTGATTGTCACGGAAAAAGGACAGCAGCTGATACTAAGAGACTTGCACAATGGGCATCCAGGTGTGACCAAAATGAAAATGTTGGCCCGGAGTTATGTTTGGTGGCCAGGCTTCGACGCCGACATTGAGAAGGTGGCCCAAAACTGCTCCATTTGTCAGGAGCATCAGAAGCTTCCGCTGGCCGCGCCCCAACATCACTGGGAATGGCCAGGGCGGCCTTGGGCGTGCTTGCATGTGGATTTCGCCGGCCCTTTTCAAGGATACATGTTCCTTTTATTAATCGACGCCCAGTCTATATGGCTAGAGGTGCATAAGATGGTAGGCACAACGTCCTGCACAACAATTGAGAAGATGCGTTTGTCTTTAGTACACATGGCCTCCCAGAGGTGCTGATCACGGATAACGGCACTCCATTCACCAGTGAGGAGTTTGCGAGGTTCATGAAGATGAACGGCATACGCCATATCTGCACTGCCCCTTACCACCCGGCTTCAAATGGGTTTGCGGAGCGCGCAGTGCAGACATTCAAACGAGGCTAATGAAGCAGTCCTCCGGGTCAATGGACAAGAGACTGGCTCGCTTTTTGTTTTCTTATAGGACCACCCCCCATGCGGTGACTGGGGTAGCTCCTGCAGAACTCCTAATGGGCCGGAGACTTCGCACCCGCCTTAGTATGGCTTTCTCGGACATTGGCGCAAAAGTACGCCGCGCACAAGAACGGCAGGGACAGGTTTTTTCTCGGCATCGGCCGATTAGGCAGTTTGCGCCCGGTGACCCAGTGTTCGTTCGCAATTTTGCTGGGGGAGCCCAGTGGGTCCCTGGCGTAATCTTTCGCCAAACGGGCCCTATATCTTACCAGGTGCAAGCCAGGGTCATCTCCAGTGCAAACATGTAGACCACGTTCGGTCCAGAAGACTATCCCTTCCAAATATTCCCCACTCCCGGAGCTCATTTCTACAGCCGCAGAGACCAGAGACAATGGAAAGTAGTCTTCACAATAAAAGCCTGCGCAGGTCGTTACAGAACCGCGCGGAGATAGAGACCCCGAGATGACAGAGGCAGCAGACTCTGACTCCGAGATGGAGACACAGGACGCATCAGAGGGGGAATCCTCGGGCCCACGGGCCGTGAATGTACAACCGTTATGCCGTTCATCACTGAAGCGTCGGTCTCCGTCTCGTTACACGCCGCCCGATCCAGCGCCTCGTGCAAATGGTGTCCGGCCTGCGGCAAAACGAGTCTGACCCCCTCCTTTGCGAGAGTATTCGGTGGATTCCTTGGACTTTGGGGGGGGGAGGGATGTTATAACCTGCCTGCTTACCATTGGCTGGGGACTAATGACAATCCAACAATACTGTGGGAGTATGAGCTTCCCCAATGAGGGGGGCGGAGAAATCACTAGCAGACTCCCTGTATAAATAAAGCTGGCCAGTTTGGAATCAGCAGGAAGGAGTAAGCAGCAAGCGAGGTTGCTGCTGTTGTGTATATATATATATATATGTTATTGTAAATAAATGTTATTTCTTTGTATCCTTAACTCGTGCTGGATTTTTAGTGGCCCTCACAAAACCTAGTTACCATGCTTTTGAAAGACTCCCACTTACCAGCTGACCCCTTGCCTGTAAACAGGCTTCCCCCAAACAACTTTTGAAAGTACCCGCCTAATACCATCGAAATTGGCCTTGCCCAAATTTAGAATTGTAACATTTGGGCCAGAACTATCATTCTCCATAGTTACCTTAAAACTAATGGAATTGTGGTCACTTGTCTCAAAGTGATCCCTCACTAACACTTGCGTCACCTGCCCTTCCTTATTCCCCAAGAGGAGGTCAAATTTTTGCCCCCTCTCTAGTCGGGCCATCCACAAATTGAATGAGGAATTCTTACTGAATACACTCGACAGATTTCTCCCCATCCAAACCCCTAGTGCTATGGCTGTTCCAGTTAATGTTGGGAAAGTTAAAGTCCCCTACTATTACCACCATATTTATCCGGCAGCTATCTGTAATCTGCTTGCATATTTGCTTCTCTATTTCCCACTGACTATTTGGCTGCCTATAGTACAGTTCTACAACTGATCTCGCCCTTCTTATATTTCAATTCTAACCATATAGACACAGTGGGCGAACCTTTGGATATATCCTCTTTGCACTGCCGTGATGTTGTCCCTAATCAATAATGCAACTCCCGCTCCCCTCCTATCTACTGGTCTATCTTTCCTCTAGCCATGTTTCAGTAATAGGTATAATATCCCAGTTCCATGTCCCTATCCACGCCCTGAGTTCATCTGCCTTGCCTGTTCGGCCTCTTGCATTGAAATAAATGCAGATCAATCTATTTCTCTGCCTTCCACTTTTCTCCTCACACGCTTTTGTTTCTATCCCTTCGTTACTACCCTCTGACTTCCTGCATTGGTTCCTACCACCCTGCCACATTAGTTTAGACCTTCTCCAACAGCGCTAGCAAACACCCCCTAGGACATTGGTTCCAGTCCTGCCCAGCTGTAGGCAGTCCGGTTTGCAGTGGCCCCACCTCTCCCAGAACCGGTTCCAATGCCCCCAAAATCTGAATCCCTCCTGCACCATCTCTCAAGCCTCACATTCATCATGTCTATCCTGTCATTCCTACTCTTACTAGCACGTGGCACTGGTAGCAATCCCGTGATTACTACCATTGAGGTACTACTTTTAAGTTTAGTGAGAGCTTAATGTGGGTCGGTGCAGACTTGATAGGCCGAATGGCCTCCTTCTGCACTGTATGTTCCATGTTCTATGTTTAGCTCCTAACTCCCTAAATTCAGCATGTAGGACCTCATCACATTTTTTACCTATAATGTTGATGTTTATATGCACCAAGACAGCTGGCTGTTCACCCTACCACTTTAGAATGTCCTGCCGCCGCTATGAGACATCCAGGACCCTGGCACCTGGGACGCAACATACCTTCCTGGACAAAAAGAACAAAGAACAAAGAAATGTACAGCACAGGAACAGGCCCTTCGGCCCTCCAAGCCCGTGCCGACCATGCTGCCCGACTAAACTACAATCTTCTACACTTCCTGGGTCCGTATCCCTCTATTCCCATCCTATTCATGTATTTGTCAAGATGCCCCTTAAATGTCACTATCGTCCCTGCTTCCACCACCTCCTCCGGTAGCGAGTTCCAGGCACCCACTACCCTCTGCGTAAAAAACTTGCCTCGTACATCTACTCTAAACCTTGCCCCTCTCACCTTAAACCTATGCCCCCTAGTATTTGACCCCTCTATCCTGGGGAAAAGCCTCTGACTATCCACTCTGTCTATGCCCCTCATAATTTTGTATACCTCTATCAGGTCTCCCCTCAACCTCCTTGGTTCCAGTGAGAACAAACCAAGTTTATTCAACCGCTCCTCATAGCTAATGCCCTCCATACCAGGCAACATTCTGGTAAATCTCTTCTGCACCCTCTCTAAAGCCTCCACATCCTTCTGGTAGTGTGGCGACCAGAATTGAACACTATACTCCAAATGTGGCCTAACTAAGGTTCTATACAGCTGCAACATGACTTGCCAATTCTTATACTCAATGCCCCGGCCAATGAAGGCAAGCATGCCGTATGCCTTCTTGACTACCTTCTCCACCTGTGTTGCCCCTTTCAATGACCTGTGGACCTGTACTCCTAGATCTCTTTGACTTTCAATACTCTTGAGGGTTCTACCATTCACTGTATATTCCCTACCTGCATTAGACCTTCCAAAATGCATTACCTCACATTTGTCCGGATTAAACTCCATCTGCCATCTCTCCGCCCAAGTCTCCAAACAATCTAAATCCTGCTGTATCCTCCGACAGTCCTCATCGCTATCCGCAATTCCACCAACCTTTGTGTCGTCTGCAAACTAACTAATCACACCAGTTACATTTTCCTCCAAATCATTTATATATACTACAAAGAGCAAAGGTCCCAGCACTGATCCCTGTGGAACACCACTGGTCACAGCCCTCCAATTAGAAAAGCATCCTTCCATTGCTACTCTCTGCCTTCTATGGCCTAGCCAGTTCTGTATCCACCTTGCCAGCTCACCCCTGATCCCGTGTGACTTCACCTTTTGTACTAGTCTACCATGAGGGACCTTGTCAAAGGCCTTACTGAAGTCCATATAGACAACATCCACTGCCCTACCTGCATCAATCATCTTAGTGACCTCCTCGAAAAACTCTATCAAGTTAGTGAGACACGACCTTCCCTTCACAAAACCGTGCTGCCTCTCACTAATACGTCCATTTGCTTCCAAATGGGAGTAGATCCTGTCTCGAAGACTTCTCTCCAATAATTTCCCTACCACTGAAGTAAGGCTCACCGGCCTGTAGTTCCCGGGATTATCCTTGCTACCCTTCTTAAACAGAGGAACAACATTGGCTATTCTCCAGTCCTCCGGGACATCCCCTGAAGACAGCGAGGATCCAAAGATTTCTGTCAAGGCCTCAGCAATGTCCTCTCCAGCCTCCTTCAGTATTCTGGGGTAGATCCCATCAGGCCCTGGGGACTTATCTACCTTAATATTTTTTAAGACACCCAACACCTCGTCTTTTTGGATCTCAATGTGACCCAGGCTATCTACACACCCTTCTCCAGACTCAACATCTACCAATTTCTTCTCTTTGGTGAATACTTGAACACTTGAATAATGAATAAAGTATTCATTTAGTACCTCGCCCATTTCCTCTGGCTCCACACATAGATGTCACCTATCCTTCAGTGGGCCAACCCTTTCCCTGGCTACCCTCTTGCTTTTTATGTACGTGTAAAAAGCCTTGGGATTTTCCTTAACCCTATTTGCCAATTACTTTTCGTGACCCCTTCTAGCCCTCCTGACTCCTTGCTTAAGTTCCTTCCTACTTTCCTTATATGCCACACAGGCTTCGTCTGTTCCCAGCCTTTTAGCCCTGACAAATGCCTCCTTTTTCTTTTTGACGAGGCCTGCAATATCACTCGTCATCCAAGGTTCCCGAAAATTGCCGTATTTATCCTTCTTCCTCACAGGAACATGCCGGTCCTGAATTCCTTTCAACTGCCACTTGAAAGCCTCCCACATGTCAGATGTTGATTTGCCCTCAAACATCCGCCCCCAATCTATGTTCTTCAGTTCCCGCCTAATATTGTTATAATTAGCCTTCCCCCAATTTAGCACATTCAACCTAGGACCACTCTTATCCTTGTCCACCAGTACTTTAAAACTTACTGAATTGTGGTCACTGTTACCGAAATGCTCCCCTACTGAAACATCTACGACCTGGCCGGGCTCATTCCCCAATACCAGATCCAGTACCGCCCCTTCCCTAGTTGGACTGTCTACATATTGTTTTAAGAAGCCCTCCTGGATGCTCCTTACAAACTCCGCCCCGTCTAAGCCCCTGGCACTAAGTGAGTCCCAGTCAATATTGGGGAAGTTGAAGTCTTCCATCACCACAACCCTGTTGTTTTTACTCTTTTCCAAAATCTGTCTACCTATTTGCTCCTCTATCTCCCGCTGGCTGTTGGGAGGCCTGTAGTAAACCTCCAACATTGTGACTGCACCCTTCTTATTCCTGATCTCTACCCATATAGCCTCACTGCCCTCTGAGGTGTCCTCCCGCAGTACAGCTGTGATATTCTCCCTAACCAGTAGCGCAACTCAGCCACCCCTTTTACATCCCCCTCTATCCCGCCTGAAACATCTAAATCCTGCACCGTTTAGCTGCCAATCCTGCCCTTCCCTCAACCAGGTCTCTGTAATGGCAACAACATCATAGTTCCAAGTACTAATCCAAGCTCTAAGTTCATCTGCCTTACCCGTAATACTTCTTGCATTAAAACATATGCACTTCAGGCCACCAGACCCGCTGTGTTCAGCAACTTCTCCCTGTCTGCTCTGCCTCAGAGCCACACTGTCCCTATTCCCTAGTTCTCCCTCAATGCTCTCACCTTCTGACCTATTGCTCCCGTGCCCACCCGCCTACCATACTAGTTTAAACCCTCCCGTGTGACACTAGCAAACCTCGCGGCCAGGATATTTATGCCTCTCCGGTTTAGATGCAACCCGTCCTTATATACGTCACACCTGCCCCGGAAGAGCTCCCAGTGGTCCAGATAACAGAAACCCTCCCTCCTACACCAGCTGTTTAGCCACGTGTTTAGCTGCTCTATCTTCCTATTTCTAGCGTCACTGGCACGTGGCACAGGGTGTAATCCCGAGATTACAACCCTCGAGGTCCTGTCTTTTAACTTTATGCCTAGCTCCCTGAACTCCTGCTGCAGGACCTCATGCCCCTTCCTGCCTATGTCGTTAGTACCAATATGTACAACGACCTCTGCCTGTTTGCCCTCCCCCTTCAGGATGCCCTCTACCCGTTCGGAGACATCCTGGACCCTGGCACCAGGGAGGCAACATACCATCCTGGAGTCTCTTTCACGTCCACAGAAGCGCCTATCTGTGCCCCTGACTATAGAGTCCCCTATTACTATTACTCTTCTGCGCTTTGACCCTCCCTTCTGAACATCAGAGCCAGCCGTGGTGCCACTGTTCTGGCTGCTGCTGTTTTCCCCTGATAGGCTATCCCCCCCGACAGTATCCAAAGGGGTATACCTGTTCGAGAGGGGGACAACCACAGGGGATTCCTGCACTGACTGCCTGCCCTTTCTGGTGGTCACCCATTTCTCTGCCTGCACCTTGGGTGTGACCACATTTACATAACTGCGATCTATGACGCTTTCCGCCACCTGCATGCTCCTATGTGCATCCAATTGCTGCTCCAACTGAACACTGCGGTCTGTGAGGAGCTCCAGTTGGGTGCACTTTCTGCAGATGAAGCCATCCGGGACGCTGGAAGCCTCCCGGACCTGCCACATCTCACAGTCAGAGCACTGCACCTTTCTAACTGACATTGCGTCAATTAATTAAAATTAAAATTAAATTAAAAAATATATATATATTTTTTATAAAATTTCAAAGTTACTGTTAACTATCTGTTTCCTAGCACTAGATTTCTAATAGAAATGCGAAAGCTAAATATAGTACTCTCCGATCTCTGGCTTAGATATCCCTCTAAATTATAATTAAGTAATTATGTTTAATTAGTTACCAATGCTTAATTTTTTAAATTTAGTGTAGATTCCCAACCAGCCACTCAGGCCACAGCTTTTCTGTGATGTCACTTCAGTTTCCCCCCGACACACACAATTTGAAAAAGGTATAAAAGTAAAAATGAGTAAAAATCACTTACTTACCTTCTTACCCTCTGAGTGTCTTAGATGTTCTCAGGTTCTCTCCCTGACAGAGACTGCTCCTCCTCCTCCGAACGGCTCCCGAAACTAGGCCACGATCTTTTAAAATCTCCGCTCCGACTCGCAGCTCCCGCGCTTTTTAAATCTCCCGCGCTTTTTAAATCTCCCGGCTCTCTCCTCCCGCGCTGTTTTCACTGTCCCGGCTCTCTCTCTTGCGCTGTTTTCACTGTCCCGGCTCACTCAGCTCTCGCGCTGTTTTCACTGTCCCAGCTCACTTAGCTCTCGTGGAGTCTCGTTTGCGTCCGCAGAAATGCCTGTCTACTCCCCTTACAATCGAATCCCCTATCATTATAGCTCTCCAACTCTTTTTCCTGCCCTCCTGCGCAGCAGAGCCACCCACGGTGCCATGAACCTGGCTACTGCTGCCTTCCCCTGGTGAGTCACCTCCCCCAGCAGTATCCAAAATGGTATACCTGTTTTGGAGGGAGATGACTGCAGGGGACCCCTGCACTGCCTTCCTACCCTTCCTCTGCCTGTTGGTCACCCATTCTCTATCTCCCTCAGTACTCTTTATCTGCGGTGTGACCAACTCACTAAACGTGTTCTCCACGACTTCCTCAGCCTCGCGGATGCTCCAAAGTGAGTCCATCCGCAGCCCCCGAGCCGTCAAGTGGTCTAACAGGAGTTGCAGCTGGACACACTTCTTGCATGTGAAGGAGCCAGGGATAGTGTTTGTGTCCCTGAACTCCCATATCACACAAAAGGAGCATGATACGGGTCTGGGATCTCCTGCCATGTCTTAACCCTTAGGTTGACTTATACAACTAGGAAAAAAAATAGATAGGACATAGAACATACAGTGCAGAAAAAGGCATTTCACCCATCGAGTCTGCACCAACCCACTTAAGCCCTCACTTCCACCCTATCCCCGTAACCCAATAACCCCTCCCAATGTTTTTTTCTGGACACTAAGGGCAATTTAGCATGGCCAATCCATCTAACCTGCACGTCTTTGGACTGTGGGAGGAAACCGGAGCACCCGGAGAAATCTCTCGTAGACACAGGGAGAACGTGCAGACTCTCCACAGACAGTGATCCAGCGGGGAATCGACCCGGGACCCTGGCGCTGTGAAGCCACAGTGCTAGCCACTTGTGCCACCGTGCTGCCCTATATAAATTAAAGAACAGAAAAACTACTTCCCAGTCACCACTACTTCCCAGATAGATTCAAATTTAGCAGGTCTCCGACTTTGCCCCTGGAGACCCAGTTTTCACCCAACACCAAAAAGCACTCTCACTCGGCCAAGGCAGCACTCAGTGCAGACAAGACAGCACTGAGCAGCTGTTGCTTTTCTAGGTTTCAATTTTCAATGCCCTGGAACTAGTTCGAACCAATTGAACAATTTACCAATCAAAAGTTACAATTTACCAACCAAAGGGAGGAGCAGGTCTGTATACTGCAATGCTTGTATGTTGACGAGTGAGTGGTGAGGGAGCGTTTAAAAACAGCTCCCCCTCGTTCGCGGCGAGACACTGAGGCACAAGTCTGGTGAATCAGACGACGAGACAGCCAGTAATGGCGAGAAGCTCGTGGGGTTAAGTACGGGTCGCGATCTCGCCAACACGGCTGTCGAGAAATATTCTGATAAGCCTGTCCAATGTGACATTTAGAAATTTTCTGTTAAATTGAGCCTGCGATTTGCGCCCACTGCTAACAGACCTGCAGAATTAAGCTCCCAGAAGGTTGTGGATTTTCCACCCATAAATACATTTGAGGATATACCACCTCTCATGGAATTAAACAATTTGAGAGCAGGCAAGAAAGTGGACTTGGAGTCCAAGATCAGCTGTAATTATATTAGACCATAAGACATAGGAGCAGAATTAGGCCACTCGGCCCATCGAATCTGCTCCGCCTTCAATCCTGGCTGATACTTTTCTCATATTGAGTGGTAGAGCAGGCTTGAAGGCCCATATGATCTACTGCTACTCATATTTCTCGTGCTCTTGTGTTTATTTTTAAAAGTTTAGAGTACCCAATTCATTTTTTCCAATTAAGGGGCAATTTTGCGTGGCCAATCCACCTACCCTGCACATCTTTGGGTTGTGGGGCGAAACCCACACAAACACGGGGAGAATGTACAAACTCCACACGGACAATGACCCAGATCCGGGATCGAACCTGGCGCCATGAGGCAGCAGTGCTAACCACTGTGCCATCGCGCTGCCTTGTGCTCTAGTGTTTTTGTATTCCCACTGCCAGCTAGGGACTAGCCAGAGACCTGGTTGGTGGTGGTGCTTTCATAAAACCAAATTAAATTGAAGTGCCCTCATTAAATGTTGCCCTCTGTTTTTGATTACAAAATCAAAATGACTAATGTGAATTATGGTCCCAGTGGTGATCCTTGTACAAGACAATTTGCCATTCTTTGCCACTCTTGTGATGAATATCACGTTCGCAGCAAAATTCGGTTTAAAATCAGGCATTAATACAAACAGCATTTTAATTCGATGTGGAATAAAACCACTTCAGCTAAAGGTCAGGTAGAGGTTATCACCTGATGGGAGAAACTCAAAGCTGGTTTCGAAGGCTCATTAATACAAACAAATACAAAGGCTGTTCTATGACAGACCATAAATTTTTTAGGATTACTCCCTGCACCTATAAGTATTCAAAACATAAGGACAGGGAATTCTCCAGATAAATAGATACACAACTCTTTCCCTAACTATACCTCTTGACACTTAGAATAACACCCTCACAAAAAGTGTCTGTTTTGGTATCTAAAGAACATGACAACACTGAAAAAAGACAGGCCTCCATACGAGGCCCCCTTGCCAATATATTTTAGGACACCTGACATTTACACAGACCCTACGACCATTAAAATATGTATTAATGATAATACATCCAATTAGCTGTAGCCATCTGGGATGGCTACTTCCAGAATACAAAATGGATGTTTGCAAAGACTGTAGGGAACTATGGACAATGCTAAGAAAGCAAGGAGGCACAGAGCCTGTATGCATATTGGAACCGCAGCTCCCAGACGAAACTAAAACTGTAGGTCTATTAGCATATTAATGGCCCATCTCCGGGAACAAAGGAAAGACACTCAAGCAACTGATCTAGCTCCAGACCTCGCAGCGCCAGTTCCCCAAACCGAAAGCATAAACAAAGCAAGGCCAACGTCCACCTTGGACACGCCCAGCCATCAGGGCACCCACCCCTTTATTGGTCAAGATCAATACGAGTGATCAAGATACGGCCCAATTGATTGGGGCCAAGTTCAAGGCCTGCCCAAAAGCGCGCGAAGCCCCTTTCAGGTATAAGAAGAAGGCCCCGAGAGAGAATCGCTCTCTTGGAATCGTCTCTCAAAGCGGAGAGACCCTTCCACCAGCTACACCAGAAGCAAGTAAGTCCAAGGTCAACGCTCGCTACCAGATGGATGACCTTAGCTGTTCCCTTGTACCACTTCGACCCCAGCAGCCTCAGATCCGAACAACGGCGATTGTTCTTCTGACTGAGTGGGCACCCGAAGCTAAGTATAGGCTTTAACATTAGAGATAGTTTAGTCTGTAGGATGTCGTGCATGAGTAGATATTACTGTGTGTGTAAATAAATAGTATTGACTTTGAACTAACTAACTGGTGTCTCGGCTCTTTTGACTGTAGTCCCTGTTTGAGCATGGTCTTGGGACTCGTGGCTACAGTGGGGGCTGCTACTGGGGTTACTTTGTTCAGTCAGTCGCCATGATCCATCGGGTTTCCTGACGGGCCAAATTGGGGCATTATTCGTGGGGGCTACTGATCGGAGTACGCCTTGATCAAGCAGACTCTGTATCACTTTTGAGTATCCGGGTTTGAACCTTGTAGCGGTATTGAAAGATACCTGGCGACTCTAAAGCAAACTTAATTAGGATTAAGGAAGGCGACCATATTGACTGCCATACTTAGAACCAGAGAAACAGAGCAACATTTACTGGCGACATCTGACGGGACTCGACCTAGAAGTGGCCTAGTCACTCCGAGATAACCCAAATGTGAATTGGAATCCAATTGGAAACAGAAAAACCATATGTGTAAGAACGATACTGATCAAACCTCCAAGGTTCGGAAGTGTGTTATTTGCATGCGTACTAACAGGGATATAAGGTAAACCTGAGAGATTTTGTTGCGTAAAACTGTCGGGAGTTTTGTAGGCTGGAAATTAGTGTAAGCTGTACGCATGTTTACATCACCACTTTTATCACTCCCTGTTCCAAATTCGGTAGAGACCCCAAAGATAGCGAGAAAAATAGCAATGAAGGCAATGGAACGCCTTGTGAACCCCCACGAATTCGAGGTCGCAGCGACCAGTAGAGTAGGACAGTATTCCGTGTGAGAAGAGGAGATCAGAAAATATCTCAGGGAAAGGATGGCCCCTTTGGAGTGAATTCTGCGCCAATGATGAAACAGGTCCCGGAGGTATAGGGCATACTTGGTGGGAGAACCTGACAGAGATCCATAGGAAGAGCTGAGGGAAAGCTCGCAAGCCGATGGCAATCGTGTCCTGCTTGGCATAATTGCGAGGCACAGAGGAGGTCGGAAGGACGCTCCGTAGAGAGATTGAGGAGAGAGAGACAAGAGTAGTGAAGGAGATGTGTGTGGATATGAGAGAGAGAACAAGGAACTGAGAGAGCAGTTAGCGGCGAGGGACAAAGAGATGGATGATGCCAAGGGGGCCCACCAATCCTGTCTCGCCCATTTGAGCAGCTTTCAGTCCCAATATGACAAAGCCTACCAAGACACGCAACGCGCGGTTTTGGTAAGACAGGAAACCGAACAACAGGTTGAGCAGTTGCAGAAATAGTGTAACGACTTAAAAGCAGCCCTACGAGCACTCCACACTTCCACAACGGAACAAAGGCAGAGCTCGGTAGATCATGCAAAGTGCAGAATTGCAATCTTTGCTTTCTGTTCAGAATGGGTTTCAGAGCACGTTTGGACCCCAGTTAGACCAAGAAAATGGCCCCGATTGGCAGGAGTTAAACGAGACTGCCCATAGATATGTACATGGGACATGTACACAGGAAAAACCCCAGAAACGAAAAGCACCCCAACCCCCGACTGCACAGGCAGAACACACCCCTATGAACTCTGTAACCACACAGCGCAGAGCCACAACAGAAGGAGACCCAGATTTCCTATACACCACCCCGTTAACCGTCCCCCAATTACGGATGCTTGTGATAAAATAACACCGTTCCTGTCCACATCAGACCCCCACCAGTTCTTTGCAAGAGTAAAACAACAGGCAACCATGTTCGGCCTGGATGAAAAGGAGCAAGTGAAGCTCACAGTTTTAAGCCTCGACCCTTCAGTCGTGGCAGCCCTTCCCGACCACAAAATGTAGGAGGAGGCACACTCCAAGAAATGCACACAGCGATCCTAGATACGATCGGCTATAACAAAGGAGACCCCGTAGAAGGCCTAAACAAGTGTAGACAAAAGAAAACAGAGCACCCCACAGCGTTTGCAGGATGCTTGTGGATACATTTTACAGCAGTGTTTGGAGAGTTAGCCCTTGCCCATTTGTCCCCAGATAATATGGCCAAATGGACCGCATCCTAGTCTCTCATGCAACAGAGGTAGGACAGAGAGCTTGCGCAAATTACGACCCCTCAGACAAGGCCGACAACGAGAAATGGGTTTTGAAAAGATTGTCCTGCGCTTGGGAAAAGTCCAAGGCAAAACAGCATTTGTTAGAGCAGAGGAAGAGCAGGCAGACATGCATCCAGTTCGGATGCACCAGAACCCCGCATGGATAAATGAGGGCAGGAACAGCCCAAATCCCAGGAGTGTTATAATTGCGGCCAATTAGGACACTATGCACGAGAATGCAATGCGCCCCAGAAGCAGCAGAGAAACTAACAGACAGGCACCCTACATAAGAATAGGGCAAAGCTAATCCACAGTATTAGCTCCCGTGCGGATTTCACAGATATGAATGGCATCGACTGACGGTGTTCGGACTCCCCAACTTGGGACTGCGACACCCTTTGGGACAAGTCCGGTAGACCGGTAGTGGCAGGCACAGTAAGGGGACACCCCGTAGAATTCTTTTGGGTCACAGGAGGGGCCGCACCACGCTAAACACCTCCACGATGTTTCAGCGAGACACGTGGCCCACTACAGACACCAGTACATTCAGCGGTTTTACAGGGCATTTACAGCAGGGACACATCACAGCTCCTGTGGCAATCCAGATAGGGAACATTAAAACAAAACACCCTGTAGTTCTGGTCGATCTACCCCAGACAGCTGAACACATTTTAGGCATTGATTTTATGAGCTCCCACAACCTCTCATTCGATCTGGTAAATAAATGTGTGTGGAGAATGGCAAAGGCTGCATGTGCCCCCGCCACGCTCACAGTTGGAGAGTATGAAAATAGGATCAGCGCAGTAGGAGACTTCTGGTTCGACCCCCGAGCCATTAGTCAGGACAAACAAGTTAGGGCAGTCCTGCAGCAACACAAAGCAGCATTTGCACAGCACAAGCACGACTGTGGCAAGATCGCTGGCTTGGTCAATATTACAGGTCCCGACCCCCCAAAAGCAGTACGGTTTTCCCCAAGAAGCAGAGGGAGAAATCTCAAAAGTGATACAGAGTCTGCTTGATCAAGGCGTACTCCGATCAGTAGCCTCCACGAATAATGCCCCAATTTGGCCCGTCAGGAAACCCGATGGATCATGGCGACTGACTGAACAAAGTAACCTCAGTAGCAGCCCCCACTGTAGCCACGAGTCCCGAGACCATGCTCAAACAGGGACTACAGTCAAAAGTTTTTTTGGTTTTGGACATTAGCTACGGCTTTTGGTCCATTCCATTGGATAAAGCATGCCAATACAAATTTGCTTTCACATTCCAGGGACAGCAATGTACGTGGACGTGCCTTCCACAAGGCTTCCACAATTACCCCTCCATTTTCCACCGACAGCTGGCAAATGGTTTAGCAATATTTTCCCGACTCGATTGTCTGGTCCAATATGTAGATGATCTACTACGACAGATGGACACAAAGGGAGAGCACATTTCGTCTGTCGCCGAACTTTTAGGACTCCTACAACAAATTGGCTGTAAAGTGAACCCCAAGGAGGCCCAGATTTTACAGGAAAAAGTGATTTACTTAGGTACAGTAATCACGCATGGCAAACACGAGATCGAGCAGAAAAGAATCAACTCGATCGTCAAATTACCTCTGCCCCATAATGTCACAGCCCTCGGGTCATTCCTAGGACTGGTTGGCTACTGTAGAAACCATATCGAAGGTTTTGCCACAAAAGCAGCGCCCCTATCCAAACTTCTCAAGAAACAAGCACCTTGGGAATGGCTTCCACAGCACACGGATGCCGTGGATGCTTTAAAAAGAGCCCTCGGCACAACCCCCGCACTACAGGTCCCAGGTCCACTTTTTCCGTACGCAATTGAGGTTGCAACTACCGACCGAACCCTTTCGGCCGTGCTCCTCCAAGAACGACATGATCGCTTTGGCCCTGTGGCATACGCCTCACGCGTATTACATCCAGTCGAGCAAGGATTTTCTGCCTGCGAACGGCACCTGCTCACAGTTTTTTGGGCAGTACAATACTTTGCCTACATTACAGGACTCAACCCCATCACAATTCTCATAGAACACACCCCAACATAGCTCCTAAGGATGGCACAGTCAGCCAGATCCGCGCAGCCCGTTGGACCCTTTTACAGGGACGGGACATAACAGTTTGCAGACGACACAAAGGTTGGTGGAATTGCGGATAGCGATGAGGACTGTCGGAGGATACAGCAGGATTTAGATTGTTTGGAGACTTGGGCGGAGAGATGGCAGATGGAGTTTAATCCGGACAAATGTGAGGTAATGCATTTTGGAAGGTCTAATGCAGGTAGGGAATATACAGTGAATGGTAGAACCCTCAAGAGTATTGAAAGTCAAAGAGATCTAGGAGTACAGTTACACAGGTCATTGAAAGGGGCAACACAGGTGGAGAAGGTAGTCAAGAAGGTATACGGTATGCTTGCCTTCATTGGCCGGGGCATTGAGTATAAGAATTGGCAAGTCATGTTGCAGCTGTATAGAACCTTAGTTAGGCCACACTTGGAGTATAGTGTTCAATTCTGGTTGCCACACTACCAGAAGGATGTGGAGGCTTTAAAGAGGGTGCAGAAGAGATTTAACAGAAATGTTGCCTGGTATGGAGGGCATTAGCTATGAGGAGCGGTTGAATAAACTCGGTTTGTTCTCACTGGAACGAAGGAGGTTGAGGGGAGACCTGATAGAGGTATACAAAATTATGAGGGGCATAGATAGAGTGGATAGTCAGAGGCTTTTCCCCAGGACAGAGGGGTCAATTACTAGGGGGCATAGGTTTAAGGTGAGAGGGGCAAGGTTTAGAGTAGATGTACGAGGCAAGTTTTTTACGCAGAGGGTAGTGGGTGCCTGGAACTCGCTACCGGAGGAGGTGGTGGAAGCAGGGACGATAGTGACATTTAAGGGGCATCTTGACAAATACATGAATAGGATGGGAATAGAGGGATACGGACCCAGGAAGTGTAGAAGATTGTAGTTTAGTCGGGCAGCATGGTCGGCACGGGCTTGGAGGGCCGAAGGGCCTGTTCCTGTGCTGTACATTTCTTTGTTCTTTGTTCTTTGTTCAGTTAAGATGACCCCCACTTTCCTTGCTGACAATTAACAATATGCAGGCACCCCACATGAGTATGAAATCATCTCCACTAAACACAATACAGGACCCTTTATACCAAAGTCAGCTCCCCCGAAAGCAGGTTCTACACCCCAGAGACCCCAGCTCACAGACACATGCGCACCCCTTAGAATCTATGTGGATGGCTCCTCCACAGTTCTAAACAGGAAAAGGATTACCGGTTGCGGTATTTATGGAGAGGACGTGGAGGGACGCGCCCTAGAAGAGATTTTGTTAAAATTGCCAGGATACTGAGGCTCGCAGGCAGCAGAGCTGGCAGCCATAGCATACGTTGTTGAACACCCCAACTCGTTTCCGAACCCAGCCGACATGTATTCTGACAGTTTATATGTTTGCAACAGTTTAACCGAATTCCTACCCCTGTGAGAAACTAGAGGATTTGTTTCCGCAGACGGAAAGCCCCTACCCTCAGCCCCATTGCTCAGCATATTCTGAAGATGGCCAAAGACCGTAAATATGGGATTATCAAAGTCCGTACTCATCATCGTTCTCCCCCCCCCCCCCCCCCCATGTAACGTTAAAGCAGACGCCCTAGCAAAAGCAGGTTCTAGACATGGTCACTTTTGGAACCCCCCCGAAAGCGCCCCAGTACACGTGGTTCAGGTCTCACAGACCAACATTCAAAATTTAGCAAAGGCTCAAAAAGATGAGAAGCTCAGGGAAGTTTTAAAAGGCAACTTCCCTGCCCCTTATGATAAGTTTAAAAACGCGTTAACCACACATGATGGTTTGATTTTAAAAGACGGAATTTATATAGTCCCCAGCCAGGACAGGAATCAAGTTACTTGTCAGTTCCATGACAACCATGGACACCAAGGCATAGAAGCCACCCTACCCCAAGTCAGACCTCTCTGCTGGTGGCCTGATTTAAAAGCCAATGTTACATGTTACATCGAGAATTGCTTAATCTGTGCCCAGAACAATCCGGACAGATATGCAAGAAATGCTCAGCCCACCCCATTAATGGCCTCTGGACGAATTAGCAAATCGACGAGATAGGACCCCTCTTCCCCCCCCCCCCCCCGCAGAAATGGTTTCAAGTCTGTGCTGGTGGTCATCGACACCTTCACAAAATTGGTAGAAGTGTTTCCATCCAGAATGAACACTGCCAAAACGACAGCTAAAATCGTCACTCAGCACATCTTTACAAGATGGGGTCTCCCACGCAGCATAGAGTCCGATCAAGGCTCCCATTTTACAGGCGAGTTATGAAAAACGTCCTTACAATTTTCGGCATAAAACAAAAGTTCCATATTGCATACCACCCCCAATCAAGCGGCATAGTAGAAAGAATGAACAGAACTTTGAAAGCGACCCTCAGAAAAATTGTGCAACAACACAACAGCACCTGGGACACAGTTCTCCCATTTGCATTAATGTTCATTCGAAACACAATATCCACATCCACAGGATACACCTCCCACCACCCTCATGACCGGATGCCCCATGAAAGGGACAGAATATTTATTAGGACTGGATTTGGCCAGCTCCGCAGTCACCGCCCTCACGCATGAGAAAGCAGTACAACAGGTTATTGAAAATGTGAAAGCAGCCCAGCTTGCAGCAGCCATCAGGCTTGGAACCCGCAAGAAGCAAAGCAAAGTTTGCTGTGATAAAACAGTACACGCCACCGAGTTTGTAGTAGGGCAGCAAATTATGCTATCCCTATACAACCCCAGTTCATTCGTTTCCCCCAAATTTGCCGGACCGTACTCCATCTCTGATAAAGTCAGCCCTTCTGTGCATAAAATCACCTATCCGAATGGCAAGTCTGCGTGGTTCCACATAAACCAGCTTAAGGCTTATGGCTCGCAGAACAACCATGCACACCACATCTCGCTTGCAGCAGCAGATGAGCACGCCCCGCCCACAGATGACGTATTCCTACCCTCCCCCAACCTGTCCAGCCCGTCTTCACACGCGACTTCGATTCCACCCCCAGAGGCACGACTCCACCTCTCCCTTCCTTCAACCAGCAGCGATAGCGACAACTCCAGCACACCACGCTACGATTACACCCCTGCACCAGGCCCCACTCCCAGCGACTCAGAATATGATTCCGCGACCCCTTCGAGATAATGTACATTAAAGCCCCTGATCCAAACCCACCGCCTGATGATTATGGATTAACTCCGAGGAGCTCCAACCTCGATACAAAATTCTGGCACCGAGACAATTCGTTCAGGCTCATCTGGAATGATGAGATGGACCCCAAATCGCCCCAAGCAGCTTTAGCGCACCTACTCCAGCCAAGAGTCTGGCAGCCGGGAGAAGATGATGACATAGAGTCTGACTCCCACCAAACAAATCCCTTTGCGACTCTGTTTGCTTTAGAGCAATGAGGTGTCCAGATGATGGTAAAAAGGAACCGATGGAGAGTTACGGTGTCCTTTCTGATGGAACCTGCACCATGTTTGTTATGTATGTTTGTTTGTTATTGTGAATGTTAAATGTTGTTTGTTAATTTAAAGTTTATCCATGGCCCCACGCCACATCTTGATGCAGTTAGAACTACCCTTCTGACGCCAAATGGCTGTTCGAGGAACAAGTTTGTCCGCAGACAAGCGATCGTAACTGCTCTTCTGCTTCGATGGTAGAAGTTAGCACAAATGCAACCCCCACGACGACCACAAATTCTTACCGTTCTTGCCGGTCGCTCAGGCAGTGGAGAAACAGCACTGGTCCCTGCCCTGCCTGAGGACCCCCCTCTGGTCAGCTACACTTGGGTAGAGCACATATGTCACTGGTCACCATCCTACCCGGGGATCCCACCCATTCTTACCCGCCGCGGCCCATACACACCCCATTTGGCACTTTTAGTTCAAAACTCTTCTGTTTGTTTATGGCGACCCTTAGGTTGCTTCTAAATGCTATTTACATCCTCAGACACTGGGATGGTAGATCGCACAGGCTGCGGGATGGCTTGTGCTGTGTCAGTATTTTTCTCGGATGTCTTGTCCCAAATATTTGGTTTAAAAAAAATAAAATGAGGGAGCCACAGATGGTGACCAATTATAACGGGTAATTGGCAATAAAGGACAGACAGACATACAAGATCTTAAACAAGATAATAACAGAAATTATGCTTGTGTCCATAGAACTCCGGAATCACAGAAGCCTCAAGAGGAAGAAAGAAAGGAGAAAAGATGAAGACAACCATCATGCTCTACAGTTGGATCTTAGCGGGATCCCTCCAGTTGCGCGCGGACGCTACCCCTCTGACCCCTACCACACAGGCCGTGAATGTTTCCCACCCCTGCCATACACTGTACCCCGAGATAGTTACCGATACACCAACCTGGTGTGAGAAGTTCATAACTTGGTGTTCCCTGTCCTACGTTGTGGAAGCACTGCTAGTAATTGCGATACTCTGCAGTGTCGTTCAGACCCTTAGGCTCAGGAAATGGCGGAGGAAAGCCTCCCGCACCCCGGTATACACCTTTAGATCCTCTATTTTCGGACTTCAATAAACCCCCCCCCCAAACCCCTTTAAGTGAATTAAAGTACATCCGTTTTTTTGTGTGTTTGTTTCGTTCTAATAAAGAAATGTAAAACTCTGTGCTTGACTGCCAAGCCAGGGAAACCTGTGTTGCTGCTATTGTACAGTTTAAAATGTTGTAAATTCTTTTGATTTATTAAGGATAGTTTAGTTAAGGACAGTTAGAGGTTCCAGTTTTTAAAAATTTGTAATGCATGCCTGAATGTCATAGCGCCCCACAGAATTTTATAATGATGTGTGTACATAAAGTAATTTAGGTAAACGTTTCAAGTCATAGGACAGAGTAGTGTAGGGCCTATCCTTGCTTATGGGTGCCCGACTTCGGAGGAGAACGAAGAAGATGCAGTAATTTGATCCTCCACGCTTCGCGTTGAGGATCACAAGGAGGGTGTGTAGCCATCTGGGATGGCCACTTCCAGAATACAAAATGGATGTTTGCAAAGACTATAGGGAACTATGGACAATGCTAAGAAAGCAAGGAGGCACAGAGCCTGTATGCATATTGGAACTGCAGCTCCCAGACGAGACTGAAACTGTAGGTCTATTAGCATATTGATGGCCCATCTCCGGGAACAAAGGAAAGGCACTCAAGCAACCGATCTAGCTCCAGACCTCGCGGCGCCAGTTCCCCAAACCGAAAGCATAAACAAAGCAAGGCCAACGGCCATCTAGGACATGCCCAGCCATCAGGGCACTCACCCCTTTGTTGGTCAAGATCAATACGAGTGATCAAGATACGGCCCAATTGATTGGGGCCACGTTCAAGGCCCACCCAAAAGCATGCGAAGCCCCTTTCAGGTATAAGAAGAAGGTCCCGAGAAAGAATCGCTCTCTTGGAATCGTCTCTCAAAGCGGAGAGACTCTTCCACCAGCTACACCAGAAGCAAGTAAGTCCAAGGTCAACGCTCGTTACTAGACGGACGACCGTAGCAGTTCCCTTGTACCACTTCGACCCCAGCAGACTCAGATCTGAACAACGGCCATTGTTCCTCTGACTGAGTGGGCACCCGAAGCTAAGTCTAGGCTTTAGCATTAGAGATAGTTTAGTCTAGTATTTTGTGCAGGAGTAGATATTACTGTGTGTGTAAATAAATAATATTGACTTTGAACTAACTAACTGATGTATCGGCTCTTTGATCAGTATCCGGGTTTGAACCATGTGGCGGTATCGAAAGATACCTGGCGACTCTAAAGCAAACGTAATTAGGATTAAGGAAGGCGACCATATTGACCGCTATACGTAGAACCAGAGAAACAGAGCAACATAGCCATTTGGCTATAGGTAATTAACCAACAATAAGTGACAAGATAACAGATGCCGTCCTTGACCGATAAGGGAATTTTCATGTCTATAAAGAGGAGGCATTTTAGCAGAGAGTTACCCTTTCTGACTCACCTTCGGGAGTGTGAGTCAGTTCTGTTCTTAAAAGCTTTCCTCGTCAGACAAAACCTCCGGTTTTGTAAGTATGTTTTTGTTTAACTTCTTAGAAATGTATTAAGAAATTGATAGGAGATACTTTAGGATTTTTCATGTTTCAGATATCTCATTCTATTGAGAGAAGTTAGAGTGTTAGCAGACAACATATGACTGTTAATGATTTTATATTATTAACATAACTAAAGACTGTTAATCAACTTATATTTTTAACTCTGAAATTCTGTATGTATCTATTGGGAGTATTTTTACAATAAAAATACTTTGATTAAAATTATACTGTGTAGACTTACTCTCAAAGTTTGAAATCCTAGACACTCATTTAGGAAGTCTTAAATGACTAGACCCACGACGATGGAGGTAACGATTTAGTTAAGAGTGACGCATCTGAACTTTCCCCATTAAAAAGTAACTGAAATCCTGTTTAACTGCCTGAGACCCGGAAAAGCAGTCTCCCTTCGTGAGATCTATTCTGATTCTTGGCAGGAAAACAGGTTTCCCTCTTTTGGTAGGTTAACCTAGAGCATAGGTTATTAATAAAGTATTATCAGATCCGGAATAACCTAAATCCGTCACACTCTGAATAATTACCTACATTTATTGTTGTTTATCTTCTACTTTGCACACATTCCCACTCTCTGCTCTCTGTCTCGAAGCCCGTTAACAATTCATTCTTCCACTTGTCCCCTTGACATTCACTGACCTTATATATTACTCTATTTTAGGGCACCTTGTCAGAGAGCTTTTGATAATCCAGACAAATTTAATTTGCTGTACCATCATTGCCTATTCCTTCTGTTACTAAAAACAATCAATACGTTTGGTTAAGAAGAGTTTAATTTTATGGGTGGCACGGTAGCACAGTGATTAGCACTGTTGCGTCACAGTACCTGGGACCCATGTTTGATTCCCGGCTTGGTTCATTGTCTGTGCGGAGTCTGCACGTTCTCTCTGTCTGCATAGGTTTCCTCTGGGTACTCCGGTTTCCTCTCACAAGTCCCGAAATAAGTGCTTGTTAGGTGAATTACACATTCTAAATTCTCCCTCATTGTAGGCGTCAGAGTGTGGCGACTAGGGGATTTTCACAGTAACTTCATTGCTGTGTTAATGAAGCCTACGTGTGACAATAATACATAATTGATTTGATTTATTGTCTCGTACTGAAGTACAGTGAAAAGTATTTTTCTGCACCAGAGCAAATGTACACAGTACGTACATAGTAGCCAAAAAGAATAATCAACAGCGAACATTGACAAATGGTACATCGACAAACAGTGATTGGTTACAATGCGGAGCAGCACAGGGCGTCGTGAATAGTGTTCTTACAGAGAACAGATCAGTCCGAAGGGGAGTCGTTGAGGAGTCTTGTAGCTGTGGGGAAATGGGGAAGAAGCTGTTTATGTCTGGATGTGCGGGTCTTCAGACTTCTGTACCTTCTGCCTGACCTGGAAGAAGGCGATGCCTGGGTGGGAGGGGTCTCTGATAATGCTGTCTGCCTTCCTGAGGCACCGGGATGTGTATACAGAATCAATGTGGGGGTGACAAGCTTGTGTGACACGCTGGGCTGAGTTCACCACACTCTGCAGTTTCTTGTGATCTTGGACCGAGCAGTTGCCATACCGGGCTGTGATGCAGCCGGATAGGGTGATCTCCATCACACATCTGTAGAAGTGTGTGAGAGTCGATGCAGACATGCCAAATTTCTTCAGCTTCCGTAGGAAGTAGAGATGTTGCATCAACGTGAGTGGACCAGGACAGACTGTTGGTGATGGTGACCCCCAGGAACTTAAAGCTATCGACCATCTCCACTTCGGAGTCATTGATGCAAACGGGCGTGTGTGTCGTGCTAGGCTTCCTGAAGTCGATGATCAGTTCCTTGGTCTTTCTGACATTTAGAGAGAGGTTGTTTTCAGTACACCATGCAACCAAGTTATTTATCTCCTTCCTGTAGTCTAAACAACATAACGGGCTACAAAACGAAGCCGAGCAGTATCTCTGGCAGCAGGGCACCCCTCCCCGATGAACTCCACGCATTCTATGCTCGGTTCGATCAGGTAACCAACAATCCGCTGTTGAGTGCCCCAGCAGCCCATAATTCACCCATACCCACCATCACAGCTTCCAAAGTCAGATCGGCCTTCCTGAAAGTGAACCCTCGGAAGGCGACGGGCCCGGACGGGATCCCTGGTTGTGCACTCAGAGCCTGCGCGGACCAGCTGGCAGAGGTATTCGCAGACATCTTTAACCTGTCCCTACTCCACTCCGAGGTCCCCACCTGCTTCAATAAGATCACCATCATGCCGTTACCAAAGAAGAACCAGGCAACGTGCCTCAATGACTACCGTCCGGTGGCCCTGACTTCAGTCGTAATGAAGTGTTTCGAGAGGTTGGTCATGAAGCACATCACCTCCATACTCCCAGAACGCCTTTATCCACTGCAATTCGCATATCGTTGCAACCGGTCCACATCAGACGCCATTTCCCTGGCCTACTTATCCCTAGAGCATCTCGAAAACAAGGACTCCTACATCAGGCTCCTATTTATTGACTACAGCTCCGCCTTCAACACCATAATCCCAGCCAAGCTCATATCAAAGCTCCGAAACCTAGGACTTGGCTCTCCACTCTGCAACTGGATCCTCGATTTTCTGACCAACAGACCACAATCAGTGAGAATGAACAACAACACCTCCTCCACAACTCTTGGAGTTCAACCAACCTCCCCCTTTAATGGTTTGTTGCTTTTGAAGCACACGGCTTGTTCCCCAGGTGTGATATTACAATTATGGACACGTGGTTTTCAACACAGAAAAATTTTTATTCCATGAACTCAACTTAACCTGTTAAATAAACATTGGATCCCTTAACACCCATTACTTCAAAGATAACCCCGAAAATAATACAACACTAAATAATCCCTCAACATGTTCCTTCAAACATCCAAAAGGCTTCAAACCTTCAAAACAGTAACACACTAGGTCACAGTTAACATATAAATTTTCTGTTTGATGGCAGAGATATATCAGCTTGGTTGACTTCAGCTCCAGCACCTTGCTTTTCTTCCTGCAGCTCTCTGGAAACACACAGACACACACAAGCTGCTTTTTCAAACTGAAACCAAAAGCAGAAGTGAGCTCAGCTCAGCTCCCCCCCCCGCATCTGATATCACTTCAGTAATATGAGCAGCTTCATTTGTTAAAGGTACATTGCTTAAACATCCATTTCTTAAAGGTACTCTCACATGACAAGTGCAAGATCATTTAAAGAATTTACTTGTGTGGGTAAAGTTTACTCGTGTATCAGGAGGAGCAGGTAAAAAAAGTCACAATTTTAAGAGATGCGGGAGGTAGTCAATCTTTAATGGTGAGAGATGAGGAGTTATGTAGTTTGGGAAGAATGTTGCCAGAAAAGGTGGTAATATGTGGAATTCAGGGTGAGAGGAGTAGTGTTCAATTATATAAGGTAAGGGTGGAAAGTTCAGTGAAGAATGGTGAAGTGGTAGTAGGACTAATGGAGAAACTATCTTGTCCAGGAATACAGTTTATTTTGGGTAATAATATAGCTGGATCGCAGGTAGGAGTGATGCCTACTGTGGTTGATAAGCCAGCGGCAAATCAGACAACCGAAGTGTTGAAGGACGAATATCCTGGGATTTTTCCGGATTGCGTAGTAACAAGGTCGCAAAGTCACAGGTTAAGACAGGAGAAATCAAAGAGTGAAGGTGAAGTGCAATTATCAGAAACGATTTTTGATCAGATGGTTGAAAAAGAACAAGAACAGGTGGAGGATGAGGCGGATTTTTTTAGTTCAGGACAATTGGAGAAGTTACAACAGAAAGATGTAGAAATAAAACGGATGAATCCAAAAGCGTATACAGAAGAGGAATCTGAGTGTATACCACAATGTTATTACCGTAAAAATTATGTCTTGATGAGAAAATGGAGACCTTTACATATGCAAGCAGATGAAAAGTGGGCAGAAGTTCATCAAGCAGTATTGCTGGTAGGGTATAGAAAGGAGGTGTTGCGAGTTGCAAATGAGGTACCAGTGGAAGGTCATTTGGGAATATGGAAAACTCAAGCTAAAATCCAAAAACATTTTTATTGGCCTAGACTACATAAAGATCAATTGTAGTTCAATTTTGTCAATCATGTCGCACATGTCAAGTGATAGGGAAACCTCAAGCAGTGATAAGACCAGCGCCCTTAATACCGATTCCTGCATTTGAGGAACCTTTTACAAGGGTCCTAATTGATGGCGTAGGACCGCTTCCGAAAACAAAAAGTGGGAATCAATATTTTTTTTATACAATGGATGTGTCTACTAGGTTTCCAGAGGTCATTCCAGTATGTAATATTGCAGCTAAAAAGATTGTGGAGGAGTTACTTAAATTCTTTACTAGATATGGATTACCCACAGAAATACAATCGGATCAAGGATCAAATTTTACCTCAAGGTTATCCAAGTTATGGATAGCTTCGGAATAAAACAATTTAAATCAACTGCGTACCATCCAGAATCGCAGGGAGTGTTAGAAAGGTGGCATAGAATCATAAAATTTACATGCAGAAGGAGGCGATTCGGCCCATCGAGTCTGCACCGGCCCTTACAAAGAGCACCCCACTCAAGCCCACGCATCTACCCTATCCCAGTAACCTCCACTTACCCTTTTTGGACATGAGGGCAATTTATCATGGCCAATCCACCAACCCGCACATCCCTGGACCGCGGGAGGAAACCGGAGCACCCGGAGGAAACCCACGCACACACGGGGAGAACATGCAGACTCCGCACACACAGCGACCCAGCCAGGAATCGAACCTGGGACCCTGGAGCTGTGAAGCAACTGTGCTAATCACTATGCTAATCAGACATTAAAGACAATGTTGAGGAGGCGGCGAGAGGAGCGAGGTGAAGATGGTGGCATTCTGTAGGCAGGCCGGCCTGAGTTACATTCAGTACTCTCGAATCTGCACAAGCGGTGAGAGCTGCCCTCAAACCTCAGTACCAAGCAGAGGCCAAGAAAGCGGCAAATGTAAATGTCAAATCAGGAAACCGAAAGAGTGATCTGACCTGAGCATCTTCCACAGACCTGAGCTTTTGAATATGAGAACTCTTTGACCCATCATCCGGAAAGCTGGAACCACAAATAAATTTGAAGACCGTGTCTGCAAAACTGACCAAATGCGAATTAAAAAATATAGATCTTGTTTAAAATGTCAAAAAAAAAAGACCATGTTGAGGGTTTATTGCCAAGATTATCTAGAGGATCGGGATAAAGGAATTCCATTCGTACTGTTTGCAATTAGGGATGCACCTAATGAGTCAACCAAATTCAGTCCCTTTGAACTAATTTTTGGTCATGAGGTAAGAGGACCACTTAAATTGATTAAGGAAAAATTGGTGAGTGAGAAATCAGAAATTACATTATTGGATTACCAGTCAAATTTTAGGGAACGATTAAATAGAGCAGGTGAATTGGCTAGACAACATTTGAAAGTTGCACAAATGTGATGAAACGGGTAGCGGACAAGAAATCCAAAGTTCGTAGTTTTGCCAGTGGAGATAAAGTTTTAGTGTTGTTACCAGTGGTAGGAGAGCCTTTAAGAGCTAGGTTTTGTGGACCGTATCAGATTGAAAGGAAATTAAGTGAGGTGAATTATGTGGTAAAAACACCAGAAAGAAGGAAAACTCACTGAGTGTGTCATGTGAATATGCTTAAAAGATACTTTGAAAGGGAAGTAGAGAAAAAGGAGGGTTTAATGATTCTAACTCAAAGTGACGAACCAAATCCAAATGACTGTGAATTTGACATACCTCAAATTAAATTGGGAAACGAGGATGTTCTTAAAAATTGGGATAAATTGTTGAGTTACTTTCCAGAGGAAAAACGGAATGACCTGAAATCACATGGGCAAGTTTGTGGAGATAAATTGGGAAGTACTAAAATGGATATACGTGATATAGATGTCGGAAATGCTGTTCCAATCAAACAACATCCAGATAGACTTAATCCTTTAAAATTGGCACAGGTTAACAAAGAGATTGAGAGTATGCTTGAAAATGGCATAATTGAAGTGGGTTGCAGCCAATGGAGCTCAGCCATCGTAATGGTATCAAAACCGGACGGTACCGAACGGTTGTGTGTGGACTATAGAAAGGTTAATGCTGTTACAAGAACGGACTCTTATCCTAACCCACATTTGGAGGATTGCATTGAGAAAGTGGGACAATCAGCTTATATTTCCAAACTGGATTTACTTAAAGGTTACAGACAGGTACCTTTATCCGAAAGGGCGAAGGAGATTTCAGCTTTTGTGACTCCAGATGGTATATACCAATTCAAAGTTATGCCATTTGGCATGAAAAACACCCCAGTCACATTTCAACGGTTAACTAACAAAGTTGTTTCAGGATTACCCAATTGTGCAGTATACATCGACGATCTCGTAATTTTCAGCCAGACATGGAAAGAACATGTAAAACATCTTATGGAGTTATTTGATCGACTTCAGGAGGCGGGTTTGCTGGTAAACCTAGCCAAAAGTGAGTTTGGAAAAACCCAAGCCACTTTCCTTGAGGAGTTTTCGATACCCTCAAGACGAAGGGAAATAATGCGATTTCTTGGCATGAGTGGTTTTGATCGAACATTTGTGCAAAAGTTTTTCTTGAAACATAAAAGTATATTTACTGTGTGCATTTCTTAAAGGATAGTGAAAAGGTGAAAAATTAAACCACCTTGAAGTTGATGGTTCATTTATTTTTTCTGAGGGGGCGGTGTCATGTGAGAGTACCTTTAAGAAATGGGTGTTTATAAATGGGTGTGTATATACATATCTGTCGTGAGAGCACCTTGAAGAAATAGCTGTTTACTACTGCAGTGATGTCAAGAGTGTGTGGAGCTGGGCTGTCTGTCAGCTTTTTACTTTCGTTTTAGGCTGTTTGCTGCAGGGTGTGTTTTAGTTTCGTTTTCAGAGCTGGATAGCTGCAGTTGCAACCAGAAATTGTATTAGAATCTCTCTCTGTAATCTAAAGACTGTAAATCGATCCTGGTAATTTAAAACTAATAACAATAGTGACTTTAACCTCATGTGCTTCTGGTAAAACGTATTTGAAGTCTTATGAATGTTAAGAGGAAAGCTTAAAGGATTACTTAATGTTGTATTCTTTGGGGGTTGTATTTGGATTAATGGTTGCCAAGATGTTCACTGCATGTTTTAAAAAGATTAACTTGAGTTCATAGAATAAACATTGTTTTGCATTAAAAAATACTTTTCCATTTCTGCTGTACCACACCTGTGGAGTGGGCTGTGTGCTCCCCATACCACAATCTATTAAAAGTTGTGGGTCGGGTGAACTTCATGATACACTTTGGGGTTCTCTAATCCCTGGCCCAGAGCACCAGGTGCATGCCACTTAACTGCAGTCGTACATGTGGACATTCTAAGTTCTGACTAGAGGATAACTTAACTTGGGAGAGGGAACTTGATGCTGACAAGCTGGCATTTTAATGAACATTCACAACCTACTAATGCATTGTGACGAATGAAGGATTTTAGGATTATTGGCTTCTGAATATTGACACAGTTTAAGGGTTAAAACCTGGGGTTAGAGTGTGTTTGATTGCAATGGTCATGTTTTTAAAAAATGATTTTGATTTGTAAAGGCTTGGGAGCTTCTAGGAGCCAGAAGGTGAAATTGACCAAAGGAATGTGTTTTTACATTCTGTGCTAATGCACTGTTGTTTGACTGGGGAACGTCCCTGGGGAGTTAGTATATTCTCAAGTCTGCAGAATTGATTTGTTTTTCAGCTTTTGGAGTTGATGTCATTGCTGGATGGAGCCAAGGAATGCAGAGGGCCAGTTTTGGATAAGGCTTTGTAGAGAGATTAGATGAATTCTGATCTGTCTGACACTGAGTCCACAATTCTCTCACAGTAGGATAGTTATAAAGAGTAAAAATATTCAAAGCAAAGCAGTCTTGTCTGGAGCAAGGAAGAAGCTGAAACACGCCAGGTGAACCAGCATTTTGAAGTATTCAGTGAAAGTCTGAAGGGTTCTAACATGAGCTAAACATGTTTTATAAAACAACTATTACTCCATACCATGCTGATTTTAAGTCAGATTGAGAGCTGAATGTTTCTTTGTGTTTGTTTAATGGGAAATTGACTGGTGGTGATTAAGGGGCAAGTGTAAATTGTTCTTTTCGGGGTGAAGTTAAAAGGTTGGTCTGGATTCTCCGATTGCTGACGCCGAAATCACATTCGACAATTGGCGGAGAATCCACGTTCACGCTGGAATCGGGGGCGGTGCCGTTTTTGCATGCTCCGCACCCAGAAAAACTACACCCCGAGTACGCTGCAGACCGTATGAAAGTCCTCGGGACGTCACCTGAGACCCCCAATGCTCCGCCCCCGATGGGCTGAGTCCCCGGCGGCATGAAGCGTGTGTTCTCACAATGTTTGAGGACCTCCTATGGCGGTTGCAGACTGTGTCCAGCGCCGCCACAGTCGGGTGGGGGGGGGGAGCTGTTCCGCTGGCAGAACGGGCTTCGGCAGGGACTGATGGGAATGGTGGGGGGTGGCCCGGGGTGGCGAGGGGGGGGTATTACAGGGTGGCAGTTTTTGGCAGGCCAGGTCCGCACACAGCCGACGCCATGTTGCACGGCACAGCTGTCGCCGTGCGCACTTGTGGCTACGGACCCGTCATTCTGCGGCCGTATCCGCAGTTAAAGCCGGGGACTTCACGCTGCGCGGCTGCTAGCCCCCCACCGGGCGGAGGATCGGTGGGCGCCGTCCACTTTCTAGTCGTAAGACCAGACGGATCCTGCGGACATAACGGCAGAATCGGAGAATCCAGCCAATTGAATATTAGAGCCGCAGAGCCATAGAGGTTTACAGCATGGAAACAGGCCTTTCGGCCCAACTTTCCCATGCCGCCCAGTTTTTAGTGTGAAGAAATTGCCCCTCTGGACCCTTTTGTCTCTCTCCCCTCTCACCATACCAGTCTATCCAGCCCCTCCTTATAACTCAAACCATCAAGTCCCAGTAGCCTCCTTGTAAATCTTTTCTGCTGTATTTATTATAAAGTTTTGTTTTAAACATACCAAAACCCCATTTCTTCATGCAATCACTCCTGGTGCAAATCATCCTTTCCGCACAGCCTTACAAATAAACTGAAATATTGGGGTTTCAGTCCAGTATCCTCGTCACTGTTGGGTTATAGTATGGGATCGTAATAGCATGCAAAATACCTTCTCAACATTGTTTGTCGAGAAGCTCGTCTCGCCTTTAAAGTCCTGACAACGTAATTGCAGAAGTTTGTTCTGCCTTTGCCAAATTAAGTTCCTCCGCCCTCCAAGCTTCCTGATTAACTCTAATAGGGACAGGGACTCATTGTCTGTCACCATGGCCTGTGTAGCATTTACCTGCTTGGCAAAGTAGTCACTTAATAATATCTCAGCCATTTCCTATGCCTCCATGTGTAAATTTCATTTTTGGTCCCAAATTAACATAGAATTTACAGTGCAGAAGAAGGCCATTCGGCCCATCGAGACTGCAGAAGGAGGCCATTCTTTACGCCGGCGGGACAGGCAATTTATCGGCAGGACTTCGGCCCATCCGGGCCGGAGAATCCAGTGGGGGGGCCCGCCAACCGGCGCGGCCCGATTACCGCCCCCGCCGAATATCCGGTACCGGAGACTTCTGCAACCGGCGGGGGCGGGATTCACGGCGCCCAACGGCCATTCTCTGACCCGCTGGGGGGTCGGAGAATGACGCCCCTGGTCTTTATTGACAGGAGCATAGAATACAAGAGCGAGGAGGTTATGCTTAACGTATGCAAGACGCTAATGTCATGGGCCAGGATTTAGAAAACTCCACAAGTGTATCATGGAGTTCACCTGACCTTTTTTTAATTGATTTTGGTTGTGATGAGCACACGAGCCAGCCTTTCAGGTGTTACGCAACAGAGTTCTTAGGCGCTTTTAATCAGAAATCAAACTTTATTCTCTGAATTTAGTTAACATTTTATAAACACACACAGTAAGAATTTTTATCAATCACAAATGTAAGCTCCAGTAATCTATGTATAACCATTAATGAATTCTCCCTTTAACTGGTCAAATTTAATAACAAGATCCCAAAAACCAGGGGCGAGATTCTCCGACCCCCTGCCGGGTCGGAGAATCGCCGGGGGCTGGTGTGAATCCCGCCCCCGCCGGTTTCCGAAGTCTCCGGCACCGGATATTCGGCGGGGGCGGGAATCGCGCGCGCCGGTTGGTGGGCCCCCCCCCGCTCGATTCTCCGGCCCGGATGGGCCGAAGTCCCGCCGCTAAAATGCCTGTCCCGCCGGCGTAAATTAAACCACCTACCTTACCGGCGGGACAAGGCGGCGCGGGCGGGGTCCTGGGGGGGTCGCGGGGCGATCTGGCCCCGGGGGGGGGGGTGCCCCCACGGTGGCCTGGCCCGTGATCGGGGCCCACCGATCCTCGGGCGGGCCTGTGCCATGGGGGCACTCTTTCCCTTCCGCCTCCGCCACGGTCTCCACCATGGCGGAGGCAGAAGAGACTCCCTCCACTGCGCATGCGCGGGAATGCCGTCAGTGGCCGCTGATGCTCCCGCGCATGCGCCGCCCGGAGATGTCATTTCCGCGCCAGCTGGCGGGGCACCAAAGGCCTCTTCCGCCAGCTGGTGGGGCGGAAATTCGTCTGGCGCCGACCTAGCCCCTCAAGGTTGGGGCTCGGCCCCCAAAGATGCGGAGCATTCCACACCTTTTTGGGCGCCAGTCGGCGGACATTGCGCCGTTTCCGGAGAATTCCGCCCCAGAAATCCGTTTTCAAAGGTATGGCCCAGCACACTGCACCCTTACTGTCTTTAAGACTTGGTATTTATACTCTTGTTTCCTTTTCAAACAGAGGGTTTGAATTCCTTCCAGAAAGCAATTATCCCGTTTAAGTTATAAAGCAGTCTGAAAACAGCTTTTAGAATGAAGACCGAGAAACTCTTATTTTCAACATGTGCAGTACAAACCACTTCAAACTCAAAGCAAAAGTAAAACTCAGAGGCACAGACAGCTCCTAACCCAAAACGAAAGTAAAAACTCAGAGCCACAGCCCAGCTCTACCCACACAATGATATTACTGAAACCATGTGATAAAGAAAAACATTTCTTAAAAGGACACTCCCATGACACCTCCCCCAAGAAAAAAAGAAATAAACCATCAACTTCAAAGATGGGGTGGCCAACACAGGAGCAGTGGTTAACACAGCCTTCAGGCCATCAAATGCCTGTTGACACGCTGCTGTCCATTGAAATTTGCGACGCTTCTTCAAGTCCGTCAGTGGCGCAACCACACTGCTAAAATCCGGCACAAATTTACGGTAAAATCCACTCATGCCAAGAAATAGCATTATTTCCCTTCTTGACGAGGGTATTAAAAACTCCCCAATAACTTTTGTTTTCACATCCTATGGAACCATTTGTCCATGTCCAATTGTATGGCCAAGGAACGTGACTTGGGCTTTTCCAAACTCACTTTTGGCTAGGTTTACCACCAAACCCACCTCCTGAAGTAAATCGAATAACTCCCATCAGATGCTTCAAATGTTCTTTCCATGTCTGACTAAAAATCACCAGATTGTCTATGTATACCGCACAATTGGATAATCCTGAAATTACTTTGTTTGTTAACTGTTGAAATGTGGCTGAAACGTTTTTCATGCCAATTGGCATAGCTTTGAATTGGTATAAACCATTTGCAGTCACAAAAGCTGAAATCTCCTTCGTCCTTTCGGATAAAGGTACCTGCCAGTAACTTTAAGTAAATACAGTTTGGAGATAAAAGCTGATTGTTCCACCTTCTCAATGCAATCCTCCAAGCATGGGATAGGATAAGAGTCTATTCTTGTAACTATTAACCTTTCTATAGTCTACACACAATCGTTGGGTACAGTCCGATTTCGATACCATCACGATGGGTGAGCTCCATTGGGTGTAACCCACTTCAGATCGGAGCTGTGTCCCATCCCCTGGATGTTTGGATGTTGTATGTGTGCCTCCCGCAGTGTTCAAGCACAGTGTCCGTGCATCAAGGTGTGATAGGGATGCTAGGCAATGATTCCCACATGCTACCTGGCCTGCCCACCCTACCCCTGGATGTTTGGATGTTGTATGTGTGCCTCCCGCAGTGTTCAAGCACAGTGTCCGTGCATCAAGGTGTGATAGGGATGCTAGGCAATGATTCCCACATGCTACCTGGCCTGCCCACCCACGACAATCCACTTGGGCTGTGTGAAGTGCTCATTTAACCACGATTGGCAATTCCCTATTAGCAATCGTCTTCAGCCGCATGGCCAGAGGTCTCGGCAGTCGATGGGGGTTATGGGTGGTCGGTGGGGCACAAGGGCAGGGACAAGTGTTGCCCCTGGAATGGGTACACACGATCCAGGGGTTGGCATGGTGGTGCTGCATGCAGTGGCTCCCCCTACGGAGGGTCCCCACGCCCTGCACCCCCGGGTTCTTTGCCTGTGAGCAAAGATGGCTCCTCACTTCCTCTGCTCCCCACAGAAGCCCTTCCACCAGGTTCACGTTTTTCAAAAGGAGTACTAATCGGTGCCAGTGTGCCCACTTGCTGAGGAGGCTGCTGAATGACGGGAGGCCGCTGGATATGGGGTGGCTCTCGTTAATTGTATAGAAATAGGGCTTCAGTGGTGATAATTGGTTTCTCGCCACGCTACGGCGAGTTCCCAATTTCACCTATGGGAGCGAGCCAGTTGCGTTGCAAACTGTTTGGCACCTGACGCAATTCTCGTTTTCTGCCTGTCCCGCTATTCACCGTTCTCATTTGACTCGAGCGAGAATGCAATGATGCCGAGAATCGAGCCGATAGAAGCAATGTGCGTGTTTACGGGGAAAAGGCAGGAGATAAGCACAAAGACATAATGCTTATTTGGAGAGCTGGTGCATACGCAATGGGTTGAATGACCTCTTTCTGCACTGTAACAATATTGTGACTGTGATGATGTGAAATGCCTATTGCAAGTTGCCTGCTCAGCATATAAACCTTTGAGGAGCTTCATAACATGTTCTTCCAGCATTTCTTCACAAAACTACATAATGGGGCATTAGTGCCCAAGTTTGTAGTCAGCATCAAATTCTCTTTTACGAGTGCGAACATTATCTCCCTATCCAATTTGTCCAGTGGCCTTATGATTTTGAACACCTTTATCAAATCAGCGTTTAGCCTTCTCTCCAAGGAGAACTGTCCCAACCACTCCAATCCTCATAACTGACATCCACAATCCCTGGAACCATTCTTATAAACCTCATTTTGCACCCTTTCCAATGCATTGAAGCGCGCACAAAGGTGTCAGAATCGAGAAAAATGGGGCGCGATTCTCCGCTCCCGCGACTAAGTGCCCACGCCGTCGAGTTTCACGACGGCGCGAAACGGCCCCGATCGCGATCGATTCATGGCCCGAAAATGGGCTAGGAGTGAGGAACCCGGGGGGCGTGGCGTGAAAGCAGCGGCGTAAGCATGTTGACGCCCGAATGACGCGACGCAGCGCCATAAATGCCGCGATCCGCGCACGGAAGGACCCAGGAGGAGGAGAGATGGCTGAGCCCCGACGAGCCGCACCAAGGTTCCGGGACACGGACCTGGACACCCTCCTCGATGAGGTTGAAAACCGAAGGGCCACCCTCTGCCCAAGACGTGGGCATCGCCAGCCGTCCAGCACGGTGAGGCGCGGTTGACGTGAAGTTGACACCGCTGTGAGTGCTGTGGGGCGCGCACACCCCCCCCCCCCCCCGGGCCCGGGGAGCAGTGTAGGAAGAAGCTGCATGACCTCACTCGGGCTGCCAGGGTAAGTGCCACGAGGGTGCCCCCGGGTCACAACCAACCCCCCCCGGGCATGAGGGTGGGGTGGGGAGGGCGTTCAGGGTGCAAAACGTTGTACTCGACCCACATGAGCACCGGGACCCCCCCTGGAGAGATGCCTTGGCGTGGCTCCAACTGTCTCCTGACCCACCATTAATACAGCCTATATCTGCACGCCCTGATGATACCCGCCTGATTGTGATGCTTTATCCAACCCCCCCAGGACAAGACAGCTCACAACCAACATGAGCGTATGAGAACTGGAGGGGGTTCTCCTGTGCTGCACCCTCTAATCGTTCACGAGCAGAGAGCCCTGGACCTCGCTGGGGTATCCGCCACCCGGGAGGTCGCGACATGCCAGGTCGGAGGCGCAGAAGTAAGTGAGTCAACCCTGCGTGTCCTCAACCCCCCCTCCCCAACCCCCCCAGCCAGTCATCGCCCCCCTCACACTCTGGCCACTGCACCCCCGATCCCACCCCCCCTCACACTCTGGCCACTGCACCCCCGATCCCCTCCCCCCTCACACTCTGGCCACTGCACCCCCCGATCCCCTCCTCCTTCACAGTCTGGCCACTGCACCCTCGATCCCCTCCCCCCTCACACTCTGGCCACTGCACTCCCGATCCCCTCCCCCTCTCACACATTGCCCCCACCTCCACCATACACCCGGCCCAGCGTGTCTAACGAACCTCGTATAATTGTGTTCCCCAGGGCCAGCCGCCGAACGTCCAGGGTCATCTTGGCCAAGACACAGCCGACCATCTCCAACCTCAAGCGCACCCAGGGACGCACGCCAGAGGGTGGCAGTCGGTCGGACAGGAGGGCCATCCTCTCAGTATGGGACGCTGGACGGGGACGCCCATACGACGGACAGAGACAATGCTGAGGGGCACAGGACGGACAGTGACGATGACGCACAGAGATCGGCCACACGGTCCACGGAATCATCTGGAGGGCAACATGACATGGGCCGCATGCACCTTGCGCCGGGCCATGAGGGGGACCAGTACACACCAGACTTCCTAACGGACGATGACCTAGAGCTAGCGGCACTGCTGTCTCCCACACCATCTACCATCGCAGAGACACTCACCTCGGTTGGGCAGATAAGTGATGAGGCTCCCGGGTCACGGTCTGGTGCGCACCACACAGCCGATGGAGTTTCGAGCAGCCGAGGGGCTGGACGGTCGGAGGGCAGCCCAGGCCCAGCAAACAGCTGCCGCCCAGACCGTTCCCGGGTTCCTGGATGTACTTGACCCACCCGGACAACCGATGCATGTGGACACACAGGGACTGAATAACGGGATGAGGGCCATCTTGCAGGACCTGCACACGCAGTTGGAGGAGTCCATTCGCGTCCAGGAGCAGGAAGTGGTGCCGCTCATCGTAGCCACCCAGGCCGACACCGCACGTGACGTCCGCGGTGGAGGCAATGGGTGAAACGGTTTTGGCCATTGATCAGGTTCTGCAAGGCGTTGGGCTTCACGTGCACGCGTCATCCATGGCCCAGGAGAGGGCTGCCCTCTCACAGGTAGCCATGCGCCAGAGCCAACACGACATTGCCGTCGCTATCTGGGCCCTGGCTGAGTCTCACCATGCCATGGCCCGGTCCCAGCAGGTGATGCCACAGTCCCAGTAGTCAGTCGCGGAGAGCATAGACCGCCTGGCCACGTGACGGATGGCGTAGTGCACTCACAGGTTGAGATAGCACAGTCCCTGGCAGGAATGTTGCACTCCCTGGGCTCCGTCTCTGCGAACATTCGGACCGTGGTCGATACCGCTGCAGGCCTCCAGGACTGGCAGCGCCAGGTGCCGGTGTTGCGACAGGGCATGTCTCCGATCGCACCTCTGTCCCACTGAGGCCTGGGGGCCACCAGGCTCTCCGAGGGAGGAGGAGGTTCTGGGGCCCATCCTGGTACCTCCAGCAAGGGACGTCCCTGAGCAATCGGCCTCCCCCCGTTCTGTCACTGGCGCATCTGGTGGGCAGAGGGCAGGACAGGGTGGCACCATGCCATCCAGCACGCCCGCCGAGCGGCCTGGCCATCGAAGCCGGGCTGCCACAGGAAGCGCGTGCCGACGGGGAGCCATGTCGCAGGGCGTGATTCTCAGCAGTCCGCCTCCACTCCTGCTGTACCATCTGGGGAGACACCTAGACGTAGTGGTAGGGCCCGTAAGGCAAAGAAGTTGGGCACATAATAAGCTGGCACGGGTGCAGGGCACAGTTTAGTTGTAGGGGGTAGGGCATCTGTATGTGAATGTCACAATTAAACTCCCTGTTGCACTTAACTTGTAAGACTCTGTGCTATGTCCGGTGCTAGGGGGCTCGTGAAGGTGACCGAGTGGCGCTGTGGTTAACGAGTCGGTGCCGGATGTGCTGTCCCTTTCCCCCCTGCCTCCCAGAATTGGACACCGTAGTCCTCGGCACTCCGACGCCAGCTACCCCACACGGGCACGTGATGAAATGTCCGTTACGAAGGCTGTGACCACCAGAGTGGATGGTTCAGCTATAGCCATGAGTCAGACCTAGGCTGGCGAATCTGAGCTCACAGCTCTTCGCAGAGCGGGCTGTCATCATTCAACATGGCACTGATCACAACCGCTTACACAGTCATCAATGTTGTGCAATCCCGTAGTGCCACAGTGGTAAGGTGATGTGGAATTGGTGGCATGAACGCAATGCGGCGGTGGTTGGGGGGGGTGGGGGTGCTGCTGTGTGGTGCCCGTGTGCAGGACTGACGGTGCAAGTGGCAGTGTTCAGCGAATCTCCCCTCCTCCCCCCCCCCCCCCCCCACCCAAGGTGCGTGAACCGTGCTGCCACCAATGCGTCGCGTGCCCGCTGTCCTCGACGGTGCCGTTGTGCAGCCTCCAGCACCCGGGCAGTGTCTGTGTCCTGCGCCCCTCCCCCCACCCTGATGCACGCCATCCTCCTCCTTCTCCTCTTCCTCCTCCCCATCGTTTGCGTTAGCTCCAGTGCCGTCGGGTCCTCCCTCCGACTCCTCCACCAGGGCATCTCCCCTCTGCATGGCAATGTTGTGCAGCGCACAGCAGGCGTCAACTATGTGACCGACCCTGTCGGGCCGGTACTGCAGGGCCCCTCCGGAGCAGTCCAGGCCTCTGAATCGCATCTTCAGCAGGCCGAAGCACCGTTCCACCACACCCCTGGTTGCTGCATGGGCCTCGTTGTATAGGCTCTCCGCGTTGGTCTGCGGCCTCCGTACTGGCGTCATCAGCCATAACCTCAACGGATAGTCCCTGTCGCCCAGCAACCAGCCCCTCAGCCAGGGGGGGAGGGGCATCCATCGAACATTGTGGGGATGAACGACTGTGCCAGAATGTAGGTGTCATGCACACTCCCGTGGTACCTTGCACACACGTGCATGATCTTCATGTGGGGGTCGCATGAATGTTCATGGAGTATGCGCCCTTCCTGTTCATGAACACTTCCCTGTTGTCTGCAGATGGGCGCATGGGGACGTGCACACCATCGATGACACCCTGGAC
Source organism: Scyliorhinus torazame (assembly GCF_047496885.1). Classification (NCBI taxonomy): domain Eukaryota; kingdom Metazoa; phylum Chordata; class Chondrichthyes; order Carcharhiniformes; family Scyliorhinidae; genus Scyliorhinus; species Scyliorhinus torazame. Next base: position 74,236,106 of record NC_092723.1, read on the forward strand.
CATCGGTATCCTGGCCACCTTGGCGAATCCACGTGCCCTTGCTTCCTGCTGTGCTCGGTCCTCGGGGAATTTAATGTACCTGTCCGCGATGGCGTACAAGGTGTCGGTCACGGCCCTGATGCACCTGTGGACCGATGCCTGTGAGATCCCGAATAGGTCGCCGCTCGGCGCCTGGAAGGAATCGGTAGCGTAAAGGTTTAGGGCCACCGTCACCTTGACGGAGACTGGTATAGCATGTCCTCCACCTGTTCCAAGTGGTGTGAGGTGCGCCACGAGGTGGCGTATATGTGCGCCCGTCTCCCTGCTGAACGTAGTCTCCTCCTGAATGTAATGTCTGGTAGGGCCTCGAACGACATTCTGTCACGTTTTACCCTCGACCTTGCTGGACGCCTGTGGCGCACTGGCACCACCATCAGTGGCTCCTCCTCCTCCCCCCCCAAGCACTTCGATTTCAGTGCCCGCTTCCTGTGCATTCCTTGCCGTCGGGGGGGGGGGGGGGGGTCAATGTTCCCCTCGGCAACCCCCTGGGCATTTCGGGCCTGAGCGCCTGCGGCCTGCGTGGCGATGACGGGCCACTCCGCGGCCATCCCCTCTGCTGCAGCAGCAACTGCTGCATCTGCAGCCATTGTGGGCCGTCGGGAGTCTAAGCTGCCGGATGGCCACCTGCTGTGCTGCGGCTCCAACCACGGCAGTGAACATCGCTGTCTGGTTGGCATACATGGTGACCTGCAGGAGGGTGGTAGGGCAGCAGAGAAACGACATGTTACACTGACGTTCTTCCACACCTTGCCAGCCGGGTTGCATGGGATACCTGTGTGCCCCGGTGGCCTGGTCGCGCTGCAGATACGCAGCCAGCCTAACACCTGGTCACTGTCTGCGTCCAACGGTCAGTTCACACCGTCCTCCTCACCAGTGCGCCAGTCACCTGTGCCCGTCAGCCACACGACAACCTGCGGCTGTGTCCTCATCACCGTCCTGCCATATCAGTGCGGCTGACATGTGGCATCCGCGGATGGACGACACCCTCCACACTCTCCCTCACCCCCCTCAAACTTCCACTCCCGCCCACCCTCCTCCCAACTCCATACTTTCCCTCACCCACCTCCACTCCCTCCTTCACCCTCCCTCCCTCACCCTCCCTCCCTCACACCCCCCTGTTGGCCGCAGCGTTCTCGAGGAATCCGCCCCGGTATGCAGGAGTTCCGGAACAATCCGCTCACCTCCTTACTGCTCAGCGTCAGCCAGCACGACTGGCTGACGACTTTATTTACCAGGTGTGAATGGCGACGGCGTGAACTGAGGTCACGCCTTCGGGACTTCGGCCCATTCGCGCCAGAGAATAGCGGGGGTAGCGGAGAATCGCCATTTTGGGTGTCTCGGGTGATTCTCCGGCCTGCGCCGCGCAGAACTCCGATCTCGCCGCTTGGGTGAATCGCGGGAGGGCGTCAGACCGGCGTCGCGTGGAAAAATGGCGCGGCAGGCGATGCTCCCAACCGGCGCGGCATCGGAGAATTGCGCCCATGATTCTTGCTGGAGAGATTATGGGCGTAATTCTCTGATAATATGTCCCCACGCCTGCGAGACAACAGGTGCAAATCACTCTGGAGTTTTTTCTAGGAAGTCCAGAGTGATTCTCCATTTTGAAGGGAGCTAGCAGGGACCTGGAGTAGTCCACGCAGCTCAGGCTGCCGATACAGGGTCCTGCACTTATGGCCGCTGGTCCGCGGCGGCGGCCCCGCGCAGCATGGCGGACCCACACAGCGAGCTGGCCCCCACAATTTGGCCCCTCCCAGATGACACGCGCCCGCCGATCAGTGGCTCCCGATCGCGGGCAGTCCTGGAGGCCCCCCCCCGATGAAGGATATCCCGTCCCTCACCAGGGCTGCCGCGTACTGTGTCCGCAGTCGCCACTCTGAGTGCCCGCCGGGTGGAAGCATGAGTGAACCGCACCGGCGGGAAATTGCCAGAGGAGAATCGCCACGTTGCGCCTCTTTCAGTTGGCGAAATTCTGCCGAAACGGCGCAATGTCTGCCGACTGGTGCCCAAAACGGTGCCAATCAGACGGGCATCGCGCCGCCCCAAAGGTGCGGAATGCTCCGCATCTTTGGGGGCCGAGCCCCAACATTGAGGGGCTAGGCCGACGCCGGAGGAATTTCCGCCCCGCCAGCTGGCGGAAACGGCCTTTGTTGCCCCGCCAGCTGGCGCGGAAATGACATCTCCGGGCGGCGCATGCGTGGGAGCGTCAGCGGCCGCTGACAGTTTCCCACGCATGCGCAGTGGAGGGAGTCTCTTCCGCCTCCGCCATGGTGGAGACCGTGGCGGAGGCGGAAGGGAAAGAGTGCCCCCACGGCACAGGCCCGCCCGCGGATCGGTGGGCCCCGATCGCGGGCCAGGCCACCGTGGGGGCACCCCCCGGGGCCAGATCGCCCCGTGCCCCCCCCCCAGGACCCCGGAGCCTGCCCACGCCGCCTTGTCCCACCGTTCAAAAGGTGGTTTAATCCACGCCGGCGGGACAGGCAATTTATCGGCGGGACTTCGGCCCATCCGGGCCGGAGAATCCAGCGGGGGGGCCCGCCAACTGGCGCGGCCCGATTCCTGCCCCCGCCGAATATCTGGTGCCGGAGACTTCGGCAACCGGCGGGGGCGGGATTCACGCCAGCCCTCGGCGATTCTCCGACCTGGCGGGGGGTCGTAGAATGACGCCCAGTGGCCCCGTCCGATGCCGCAACGACCACGCGCGCGCGACTGGCGGCGATTCTCCGATCCGTGGAGAATGCCAGAGGTGCCAGACCCGATCGCGGGCCTGACGTCCCATTCTCCGACCTGCGCCGAGCGCCATTTCAATGCCGGTGACTTAATGGGATACACACCCAGACAGAGTAGGAACCTCACTTGAATACAGTTTAATACATTATATCTGTTTAAAGGTCATCCCCTCCACATTATCCGCCTCACACATTATTGAAAGTGCTAATGTGATTTCACGTTGGCAAGGTTCACAACAGGTTTGTGAAGATGAGAAACAGTCAAGGGGGTTCCAATGGGGGCGCCAAGGTAAGTATAGGTGGGAGAGGGATGTGCCCAGGCAGTGCCCTGGCACAGGTTGGCACTGTCGGGTTGGCACAAGTTGTCCCCCTAGGCTGTGGTGGTGGGGAAGAGTGGTGGAATTGACGAGAGATGGGTCAGTGTCCCGAGGCTGGTGTGGGAGGGAGGAGTGTGGGAGAGGAGTAGGAGGAAAAAATGCCCGTGAGACTGCGGTGGTAGGGGGGAGGACACCCTGATGCCTGCGAGGGGGGTGGAGAAGAGAAAGCCCCGATGCCTGCGAAGGGGAGGAGGAGTCCCAATGCCGTATGGTGGGGGACACACAGATACACCATCCGTGCCTGCGAAGTGGGAGTAGAGCCCCGTCACGGAGAAACTGGCAGACTCAGGCCCCACACTACCAGGCAAATGACGTAAACCCTGCCCACTTATTTCTCTCTCACTCCTCTCCTCCCCCCCGTGTCCTGGAAAATTGGGACGAAACACTCTGCTATGCAGCTGGAGAGCTATACTCTGATTTATAGTCAAAGGCCGGTGCTGAAAAAATATTGGATAATTCCACCCATTATGTAATTTTGTTCTAAGGATGAATGTTACCCTTCTAAGCAAGTGTATTTTTGTTCAGATTTTATAGATCCTATTTTACTGAAGCCCCAGAAGATGCGCAGTGTGGAAAAAGAGGTTAGTCAATTGAAAATAGTGGCAACTGAACCAGCAATAGTGATCATTCGTAATCTTGTGATTCTTCTACATTGTAGGAATAATCTCTGATTGCTAATGGTAAAATCTATGGGGCTTGCATTCATTTTGAAAATAAAGGGCGGGATTCTCCCATACCCGGCGGGGGGCCCCGGCGGGTCCCGGCGGGACGGAGTGGCGTGAACCACTCCGCCGTCGGGCCGCCCCAAAGGTGCGGAATCCTCCGCACCTTCAGGTGCTAGGCCCGCCCTGTAGTGGTTGGCGCCCTGCTGGCCCGGAATAGGGGCCTGGCGCCATGCCAACCGGCGCTGAAGGGCCTGGCAGGCGCGAGTCGGCGCATGAGCGTGCTGGCGTCATCCCCGCGCATGCGCACATGGAGTCACTTCCGCACCGGGAATGGCGGATGACCACGGCCTCCGGCGCGCAAGGAGTAGAGTGCCCTCACGGCACAGGTCCCCCGCGGATCGGTGGCCTCGACTGCGGGCCAGGCCACTGTGGGGGTACCTCCCGTGGCCAGATCCCCCCGTGACCCCCCAAGAACTCCAGAGCCCGCCCGTGCCGCCAGGTCCCGCCGGTAAGGGACCAACTCCAATTTACGCCGGCGGGACCAGCATAGAACAGGCGGGACTTTGGGCCATCGCGAACCGGAGAATCCCCGGGGCCCATTGAGTCGTGCCGGACCCCGCCATTCTCTGAGGCGGGCGGCGCGACTCACGCCACGCCGGTTTTTGGGGGGTGGGATTCATGCCGACCCCCGTCGATTCTCCCACCCGGCGGGGGGGTCGGAGAATCCCGCCCAAAGTGTTTCATTGTTTTGCATTTGTGGCTCATTTTGTTCCATGATGAAGAAATATAGTACGAAGTCTTACAACACCAGGTTAAAGTCCAACAGGTTTGTTTCGATGTCAGGCCACCTTCGATGAAGGCGGCCTTCAGGACGCGCGACAACGCAGAATCGCCGAGCAGAAACTTAAAGCCAGGTTCCGCACACATGAGTGCGGCCTAAACCAGGACCTGGGATTCATGTCGCATTACATTCATCCCCCACCATCTGGCCTGCAAAATCCTACCAACTGTCCTGGCTTGATACAATTCACACCTCTTTAACCTGGGGTTACTCCATCTCTGGATCTGTAAAGATTTAATCACCTGCTAATGGTCGCATTCCAAGCATTGTTTGGCATCTTTGAATTTGTCTATATATATGTTTCTGGAACATACCTCTTCATTGACCTGAGGAAGGAGTAGCGCTCCGAAAGCTAGTGACATCGAAACAAACCTGTTGGACTTTAACCTGGTGTTGTAAGACTTCGTACTGTGCTCACCCCAGTCCAACGCCAGCATCTCCACATCAAAGAAATATAGCACTGTGAAATGTGCCTTGCATTTTTCAGCACAGAGTGCTGAGGCCCAATGTACCCGATGCTCATCAGTTTTGAAATGTTCGAGCATTTGAAGCCTCTGTACATATAATGGTAAATATTTTAGTTGTGAATTCTTGTTCATTAGAAATGTATTTTAGAAATAAGGAGGGTATCCTTAACAGCCCTAACAAGGGTGGGTTTGGTTTGAGAAGTGGTTAAAAAGTAAAAAATCTGAAAAAGGCTAACCTGCCTCAAGATGGTCCATTTTCTGCTTTTACACAGAAGGAATGAGGAGTGAGCCCATTATCACCTGCCAGGAGTTAGATTGGTCATTTAGAATAACAAGAACAACTTGTATTTATGTAGCACCTTTAAAATAAAACATTCCAAAGCATTTCCACAAAAGAATGAAGAGATATTGGGGCAGATGATTAAAAGATTGGTCGAAGAGATGAATTTATCGAGTGAGTACCTTAAACAAGTACGGGGCAGAGACAGAGGTTTAGGTGAGATATTCCAGAGTTTTGTGTCTTGAAAACTGAAGGTGCAGCCATCAATGATGGATTGTTGAAAATTGTTCAAGAAGCCAGAATTGGAGGAGTGCGCAGATATCTTGGAGGATTAGGGGTTGTGTGAGATTGCAGAGATACGGAGGGGCGATCCCTTCATGGATCAGTGACTCTAAGTGGTGAAACCCCAATTTTTACAAACACGGACCATATCAAAGAGAGGGATATTAAAATTCTTATCCTTCAGGAACAACCATAGGTTCGCCCCAGGAAGAATGGATGGAGGATTTCAGAGCTGGTACCAGTTGGGAATTAGGAAGGTGGGAGATTTATTAATAGATGGGACTTTTGCGAGCTTGGGAGCACTGGAGGAAAAGTATAAGTTACCCCGGGGGAATTTCTTGAGATATATGCAGGTGAGGGTGTTTACTAGACAACAGGTGAGGGAATTTCCGCGGCTCCCGACACAGGGGATACAGGACAGGGTGCTTTCAGGGGTGTGGGTCGGAGAGGGCAAGGTGTCAGAGATTTATAGTGAGATGAGGGAAGAGGGGGAGGAATCGGTGGGCGAACTAAAAAGAAAGCGGGAAGAAGAATTAGGGGAGGAGATAGAGGAGGGTATGTGGGCTGATGCCCTAAGCAGGGTAAATTCCTCTTCCTCATGCGCCAGGCTTAGCATGATTCAATTTAAGTTGCTACATAGAGCACACATAATGGGGGCAAGATTGAGCAGGTTCTTTGGAGTGGAGGACAAATGTGGGAGGTGTGGCGGGAGCCCGGAAAACCACGCACATATGTTTTGGGCGTGCCCGGCACTGGAAGGGTATTGGAAGGGAGTGACGGGAGTGATTTCGCAGGTGGTGAAGGCCCGGGTCAAACCAGGCTGGGGGTTAGCTCTATTTGGAGTTGCGGAAGAGCCGGGAGTGCAGGAGGCGAAAGAGGCCAATGTCGTGGCCTTTGCGTCCCTCGTAGCCCGGCGCAGGATCCTACTCATGTGGAAGGAGGCGAAACCCCCCGGACTGGAGGCCTGGGTAAACGATATGGCGGGATTTATTAAACTGGAGCAGATAAAGTTTGCCCTGAGAGGATCGGCTCAAGGGTTCACCAGGCGGTGGCAGCCATTTCTCGACTACCTAGGGGAACGCTAGAGGGAAGACAGATGACCAGCAGCAGCAACCCAGGGGGGAGGGGGGGAGGAGGCTTAGTTGAGTATAGGTCAATAGAGTACGAGGTTTTGTTACTTGTATATTATTATTATTATTATTGTTAAAAAGTTAAAAAAATTCTGTTTTGTTATTGTTATCGTTTCGCTTGTTTTGAAAGCGGGAAAAATGTTGCTCAGGGAAAAAAATTTCAATAAAATATATTTAAAAAAAAAAAAAATTCTTATCCTTGATTTAATATCAAGACGTTGCTTGACTGGAAGCCAATGTGGTCAGCGAGCATGGGGATGAAAGGAGAACAGAACTTGGTGCGACTGAAGGCACGGGCTCAAGAGATTGGAAAATTATCATGGGATTGAATGTGATTGTTGCAAACACATTTTCTTAGTGTCAGACTTTTGCCCGGGGGAGGTCCCCTCCCTAACCTCGGGACCCCCTAATGAGAAAGCCCCCCGAAGGGACCCCTGTGATCACCCCTTACAATCACATGCTTGTGTGATTGGAATGCATTTAGTGTTTGGAATGCACTTCCCTCTCTTTGATATGGTCCGTGTTTGTAAAGATTGGGGTTTCAGCACTTAGAGTCACTGATCCATGAAGGGAGATGAATGGATCAAAGCTGCAGATGTTTTGTGGAAGCTGTCAAACGCAGCCCACTACGAGAATGTTATGTATGGCTTGCAACGCTTGGCTCTGCGGGGTTGAAACACAGATCACAGCTGTTTTCCTTCGAGGAATGGGTGCGCAAAGCTTTCAGGTAAGTGTTACAGCTTTAATGTTTTTCACTGTACCTGTCTGGACTGCTCTCCAGCTTTCAGACAGAAGTCTCCTGGAGGGGGTGGAATTGGGGGGGGGGGGGGGTAATTGCCTTTAGTTAGGGGGTCTCTGTCAGGGGGGGGGGGGGGGCATTCCTTCAGTTATGGGTCCCAGGGGAGAGGGGAGCCTCCCTATTAACGGGGTCCATGAGTGGATCTCCCTATTAATGGGGTCGCTGGGGGGGAGGTTTCCCTTTTAAGGGGGCCCCTGAATTCCAGGGGGGAAGGGGAGGATGCTGTCTGGTAGAGGAGGGGTGAGCAGGCAGTGCATTGTGGGGGGGAGGTGGCCCTCTGATGAACTCTGGGGCAACTCCCCTCAGGAGTTACCCCCTTGGCCCACCGCGAGATCCACCATGCCAGGGCTACACTTGTAGAGACCACAAGTGATCCGCACCCCTGTGACTCCGAGCCCCAGGGACGGGTGAATCATGGAGGGCCGGAGCATAGGGTACTGCGCCCGCTAAATAGATTGAAGTGGGCATTAAGACCCTTTCGCATTTATTTACATCCTCCTGCTGGCGTGCGGTCGACTTCAATTCCAGTGTCAGTGTGGGGTCGGAGCATCCTGTTTGCCCAGCACCGATCTGATTTCGCAATTCACTGCTGCATCATGGTGTCATCCAATGGAAAATTCAGCCCAATGGCTTTAGTCTTCTCAATATTTAATTGGAGGAAATTTCTGCTCATCTAGCATTAGCAATTTTTATAATTTCACAAGAACGGAGTTGTGAGAGGCGATGGTACAGTAAAACTGGATATTGTCAGCAAATGTGTTTTCTAGTTTTCAACTCTGATCAGTGATACTGATCTAAAATATAAATAGGGGAGTCAGTTAGCTCAGTTGGTTAGACAACTGGCACGTGATTCAGCATTACAGCAACAGCATGGGGTCAAATCCCTGTTCCAGATGAGGTAGACTTGAGGCCTACCTCCTTACCCAACTCCAGAGTAAAAACATAGCATAATTTGTGATTTGACAGCCCTCAAATAATCAAGGATGCTATTACCTGGAGAAGAAGATAAATGAACAAAGACTAAATCACTGGGCAAATTTGTGGGAGATGGAATTGAAATCATGCAGTCATTCACTTTGGCCTGAGGGCTGAATTTCATGTGGGCTTATTTGAACACTTTCTCTCTCTCCCTCTCTCTCTCTCTCTCTTTCCCCCCCCTTCCCCCCATCAACACCACCCCAATCATAACGAAAGGCAATTTCATACATACTGGGCGCAATTCTCCCATTGGGAGTCTTAAGTGCCGACGCCGGAGTGAAAACCGGAGTGTTTCACTCTGGCGTCGGAGACCGCTCCCAGCCCCCTATTCTCCTGCCGGGCTAGGAGCGGCGTCGCGTCATTTATGCGCGCTGGGCTTACGCGGCGCCGCGTAAATGACGCGGCTGGCGCCGCGTAACTGATGTAACCCGGGCATGCGCGGGTTGGTCGGCGCCAACCCGCGCATATGCGGTTGCCGTCCTCCCGAAGGCCGCCCCGCAAGAAGATGTCGGATGGATCTTGTGGGACGGCGGAGGAAAGGAGGTCCTCCTTCAGAGAGACCAGCTCGCCGATCGGTGGGCACCGATCGCGGGCCAGACCCCATTTGAGGCCTCCCCCGGTGCAGGAACACCCCCCCCCCCCCGCAACGTTCTCCCGCTGTTCCCACCGGCAGCGACCAGGTGTGGACAGCGCCGGTGGGAACCTGTTGTATTGGGCAGGCCACTTGGCTCATCCGGGCCGGAGAATCGCCTCTCGCCCGTTGCAAACCCGTGGGAGAATCGCGTGCGGGCGTCGGGGTGGCGTGGCGGGACACACGCGGCACCCCGGCGATTCTCCCACCTGGTGTGGGGGGGGGAGAATTCCACCCATTGACTTTAAAAAAAGGCCTTCTTGCAGCATTAACACATTTTATTTATCATAAAATGATGCAACTCTACATTAAAAGAACAGTACACTCATAATGCAGAATAGAACTTTATTTGAATATTGTAAGAAAAACACTGAAGAAAGAGCTTTAAGCATTCCTGCTTAAAGTTGATATTGACAACCAAAATGAATATCAGGGGCGGGATTCTCTGACCCCCCCGCGTGAATCCCGCCCCTGCCGGTTGCCGAATTCTCCGGCACCGGATATTCGGCGGGAGTGGGAGTGCGCCGCGTCGGTTGGTTCCCCCGGCGATTCTCCGGCCGAAGTCCCGCTGCTGGAATGCCTGTCCCGCCGGCGAGAATCAAACCACCTCTCTTACCGGCGGGACAAGGCGGCGCGGGCGGGCTCCGGGGTCCTGGGGGGGGGGGGGGGGGCGTGGGGCGTGGGGCGATCTGGCCCCAGGGGGTGCCCCCACGGTGGTCTGGCCCGCGATTGGGTCCACCGATCCGCGGGCGGGCCTGTGCCGTGGGGGCACTCTTTTCCTTCCGCCTTCGCCCTGGTCTCCACTATGGCGGAGGCGGAAGAGACCCCTTCCACTGCGCATGCGCGGGGATGCCGTGAGCAGCCGCTGATGCTCCCGCGCATGCGCCGCACGGCAAAGTCATTTCCGCGCCAGCTGGCGGGGCACCAAAGGCCTTTCCCACCAGCTGGCGGGGCGGAAATCAGTCCGGCACGGGTCTAGCCCCTCAAGGTGTGGGCTCGGCCCCTCAAGATGCGGTGAATTCCGCACCTTTGGGGCGGCGCGATGCCGGACTGATTCGCGCCGTTTTTGGCGCCGGTCGGAGGAAATCGCGCCGATTGCAGAGAATCCCGCCCCTGAAGTTTGTTTTGGTTTGACTTAGAGTAATTTTCTGATTGCTTTGGGTGCCTATAGTCTCAAGAGGACCCAAGAATTGCTAACCTGTACATTAATTTTCCATAGAACATTGAACATATCAGCCAACTGTACACAAAACTGTTTCATGAAGCTGAGAAAATCAAGAGGTGGAAATTAGTTATGGACAATGAACTTTGGCAAAAAGATAAAAGATTGCAGGAAAACAAACAAACTATTGAAGTTCAACGTAAAGCAATACAAGAACAGCAGGCAAGTATGAAATATTCTTGCTGTTTTTTGTCATTGAATTGTTTCCGTAAAGAGGAGTACAGTAGTGTACGCAATGTAGCTGATGATAAGTACTGTCTGTTGCAAATGTTTGTGTTTTTGTAATTCTATCAGATTGGCTTTTTCTTCTTGCTCCCTGATCTCTATTACCATGCCCCAATTTTATTTTCTGAATTTCAAAGGAAACATTGATTGATATTCCTATTTAATCTCTGGGTGGAATTTTGAGTCTGCATTAGCTGTCGTGATCATGGCAACGCATGCACAAAGTCCCGCGAGAGCCTGAAATGAGAGTCTTGTCGGCGAGATCCTGTTTTGCGATTTTTCATGACCCTTGCCCGTGATGTAACAACATTCCTGCCCAGCAACGCCAGGAACCTCATTTAAATGCATTGACATATCATTTGTGAGCCAGACTGCTGGGACTTCCCCCTTTCTGAATATTCATTGCTGTCGCAATTTACAACAGCTCTATAAAAATGAGAACCTGACGATTTCACCTCCAAAGGGGATTTCGGAGGTGAGTGCTCAGGTTGCCATCACCCTCTGGAGGCATTTGATGGTGGTCGGGGAGGGGGGGGGGGGGGAGTGTCGCTTGAAGTCCTTAGTGGCCCTTTACTGTTGTGGGCCTCTAGTTCTCAAGGGTCTGGCGGCCGGTGTGTATGTCGTGCTCCTCTGATGACCCTTACTGTGGTTGTGTTGATATTTCTGTGGAAGGATTGCCGTTCTGGAGTAGCAGCTGGAAGTGGGTGGGAGCAGGTGAAATCACTGGGTCAGCACAGGAAGTGATTCTGATGTCTCTGCATGAGGCTTTGTGAGAAGCCATGCTGCATAGGCAGAGTGGCAGATTCTGACAAGAGATAGAGACTAGCTACGCGAGGGTAAAAGACCGTCACAGGGAGACAACAAGTGCAGTCTGAATGAACCTCCACCCTCAGGCTGCAAGGTTCAGGCTTGGAGCATGAGCTATGTGGATGTGAAAAGTCACTGGTGATGGAGGCCAGGCTGTCAGAGATGAAATCATGCGATGCTGGCTGCTCAAGTTAGGAGGCTTGCTTAATCCGCCACCTATGTGAATTGGGAGAATGAGGGTGCCATCTGTGATGGAGAGCTCCGTCACCGGCCTTCTAGTGAACTTTAAAAAAGCCATGCGTGCCCTCGGCAGATGTTTGGCCTATGAACGTACAGTATATGTGCGCACGCTCAAAAAAAGTTAACGAGAAAAGTTTGAGAGAGAGGCTGGGCCCGAAATTTGGTGGGATACAGAGAGTAGCTGAGAGAACGGCAAAGAGCAGACACAAACACACACACACCAGGGCAACTGGGCATAAGGTGACTCCACTGCTGGCATTCAGTCAGTGAACAGTGATATATTAACTGTTGACATTCACTCGGGGCTTCGGGATAGTCAATGAGAGTGTTGGGAGAGACAAACCATTCGTGTCAATGATGGCTAAGCGAACTCTGAGTGAAGAAGATAATGACGAACCTCTGATCTAAGATTGTGATGATGACAAGCTTCAACAAAAAGGTACAAAGAAACTCAAACAAAGTGAAATGGATACCTGATGAGGATGAGAAGTTCAAGAAGTTGATAGGAAAGGACTGTGCTTTGTTTACTGTTGGAACTAGGATCATGGCTCATACTGTAAGAGTCCTTTTTTATTTCCGTTGTCCCATTTCTTTCATTTTATTATTTTTGGTCTGGGCAGCCATAAGCGGAATGAGCCTTTTAAGCAGAAGAGTGCTTGCCAGGACAGTGTGTTCCTAGGTTTTGTATTTTGGAGAGTAGAAACTTGACTCATCAGCACCGGGTGAATCTAAGGAACTGGTATGGAGGAATTTGGTTCGATTGACCAATTGGCAACTGGTGGGTTGGCCACAGACAGTGTTCTGCCTGACAATAGTTAGTGATTTGTCCCTGCCAGGTTTTTGTTTCCAGAGAGAACCTGTCAGAAGTCTCTTAATCCTTGAAGGAAGAGGTGCTGTGTTTTCTCCCATTCTCTGCTGCTGGTTTCCTCCTGTCTTTGTGACTGCAGTGAAGATCATTACCAGCTGAAGGAAAAGAAAGTACCCAAATGAAGGCCTAATCTTGAAAAATAATCTAACTGGAAGACATCCATCTGACTCAAAGATCCTTTATCATTTTATTAATATTTTCTTTACCTTTCACCACCCATTCCCCTCTGTGTTGTTTGTCTGTGTGTGTGTATATATAGATATATATCTAGAGTAGAGGTAGTTAGAAAGGGGGTAGGGTGTGATGAATTTTGGAAACTTTCATATAGTTCCATTATATGTTTCATTCAGTAATATTATTAAAAATCTGGTTAAGGATATATATCTGTAAAATTAAACATTAAAAAATCCTGGTTGAACATACAGGCTGACATTGTGTCTGCGAAGGTGCAATAAAGATGTTACAAAAGTGAGATCATCATTCATTCCAACCATGTATATTGTTTACCCATATAGGGGTCTTATGGTCTAATGGAATTTTGATGATAGAAAGATGGTTCCCTGGGGTTTAGATAATTAGAACATAGAACATAGAACAAAGAACATTACAGTGCAGTACAGGCCCTTCGGCCCTCGATGTTGCGCCGACCTGTGAAACTACTCTAAAGCCCATCTACACTATTCCCTTATCGTCCATCTGTCTATCCAATGACATTTGAATGCCCTTAGTGTTGGCGAGTCCACTACTGTTGCAGGCAGGGCATTCCACGCCCGTACTATTCTCTGAGTAAAGAACCTACCTCTGACATCTGTCTTATATCTATCTCCCCTCAATTTAAAGCTATGTCCCCTCGTGCTAGACATCACCATCCGAGGAAAAAGGCTCTCACTGTCCACCCTATCCAATGCTCTGACCATCTTGTATGCCTCAATTAAGTCACCTCTTAATCTTTTTCTCTATAACGAAAACAGCCTCAAGTCCCTCCTTTCCTCATAAGATCTTCGCTCCATACCAGGCAACATTCTGGTAAATCTCCCCTGCACCCTTTCCAATGCTTCCACATCCTTCCTATAATGCGGCGACCAGAATTGCACGCAATACTCCAAATGCGGCCGCACCAGAGTTTTGGACAGCTGCAACATGACCTCATGGCTCCGGACCTCAATCCCTCTACTAATAAAAGCTAACACCCCATACGCCTTCTTAACAACCCTCTCAACCTGGGTGGCAACTTTCAGGGATCTATGTACATGGACACCGAGATCTCTCTGCTCATCTGCACTGCCATCTTACCATTAGCCCAGTACTCTGTCTTCCTGTTATTCCTTCCAAAATGAATCACCTCACACTTTTCTGCATTAAACTCCATTTGCCACCTCACAGCCCAGCACTGCAGCTTATCTATGTCCCTCTGTAACTTGTAACATCCTTCCGCACTGTCCACAACTCCACCGACTTTAGTGTCATCTGCAAATTTACTCACCCATCCTTCTACGCCCTCATCCAGGTCATTTAAAAAAATGACAAACAGCAGTGGCCCCAAAACAGATCCTTGTGGTGCACCACTAGTAACTGGACTCCAGTCTGAACATTTCCCATCAACCACCACCCTTTGTCTTCTTCCAGCTAGCCAATTTCTGATCCAAACTGCTAAATCACCCTGAATCCAATGCCTCCGTATTTTCTGCAGTAGCCTACCGTGGGGAACCTTATCAAACGCTTTACTGAAATCCATATACACCACATCAACTGCTTTACCCTCATCCACCTGTTTGGTCACCTTCTCAAAGAACTCAATAAGGTTTGTGAGGCACGACCTACCCTTCACAAAACCGTGTTGACTATCTCTAATCAAATTATTCCTTTCCAGATGATTATATATCCTATCTCTTATAAACCTTTCCAAGATTTTGCCCACAACAGAAGTAAGGCTCACTGGTCTATAGTTACCGGGGTTGTCTCTGCTCCCCTTTTTGAACAAGGGGACAACATTTGCTATCCTCCAGTCTTCTGGCACTTTTCATGTAGACAAAGATGACTTAAAGTTCAAAGCCAAAGGCTCAGCAATCTCCTCCCTAGCTTCCCAGAGAATCCTCGGATAAATCCCACCCGGGCCAGGGGACTTATCTATTTTCACACTTTCCAGAATTGCTAACACCTCCTTATGAACCTCAAGCCCTTCTAGTCTAGTAGCCTGAATCTCAGTATTCTCCTTGACAACATTGTCTTTTTCCTGTGTGAATACTGATGACAAATATCCATTTAGCACCTCTCCTATCTCCTCGGACTCCAAGCACAACTTCCCACTACTGTCCTTGACTGGCCCTACTCTTACCCTAGTCATTCATTTATTCCTGACATATCTATAGAAAGCTTTAGGGTTATCCTTGATCCTACCTGCCAAAGACTTCTCATGTCTCCTCCTGGCTCTTCTTAGCTCTCTCTTTAGGTCCTTCCTAGCTAACTTGTAACTCTCGAGCGCCCTAAATGAACCTTCATATCTCATCTTTACATAAGTCTCCTTCTTCCTCTTGACAAGTGTTCTGACTGCTTTAGTAAACCACGGCTCCCTTGCTCGACCACTTCCTCCCTGCCTGACAGGTACATACTTATCAAGGACACGCAGTAGCTGTTCCTTGAACAAGCTCCACATTTCCATTGTGCCCATCCCCTGCAGTTTTCCTCGCCATCCGATGCATCCTAAGTCATGCCTCATCGCATCATAATTGCCTTTCCCCCAGATATGACTCTTCCCCTGCGGTATATACCTATCCCTATCCATCACTAAAGTAATCGTAATCGAATTGTGGTCACTATCACCAAAGTGCTCACCTACCTCCAAATCTAACACCTGTCCTGGTTCATTACCCAGTACCAAATCCAATATGGCCTCGCCTCTCGTTGGCCTATCTACATACTGTGTCAGGAAATCCTTCTGCACACATTGGACAAAAACGGACCCATCTAAAGTACTCGAACTATATAGCGTTTCCAGTCAATATTTGGAAAGTTAAAGTCCCCCATAACAACTACCCTGTTGCTTTCGCACCTATCCAGAATCATCTTTGCAATCCTTTCCTCTACATCTCTGGAACTTTTCGGAGGCCTATAGAAAACCCCTAACAGAGTGACCTCTCCTGTCCGGTTTCGAACCTCAGCCCATACTACTTCAGTAGACAAGTCCTCATCAAACGTCCTTTCTGCCACCGTAATACTGTCCCTGGCTAACAATGCCACCCCTCCCCCTCTTTTACCACCTTCTCTGAGCTTACTGAAATATCTAATCCCCGGCATCTGCAACAACCACTCCTGTCCCTGCTCTACCCATGGCTCTGAAATGGCCACAACATCGAAGTCCCAGGTACCAACCCATGCCGCAAGTTCACCCACCTTATTCCGGATGCTCCTGGCATTGAAGAAGACACACTTTAAGCCACCTTCCTGCCTGCCGGTACACTCCTGCAACTTTGAAGCCTTACTCAGAACCTCACTACTCTCAACCTCCTGTATACTGGAGCTACAATTCAGGTTCCCAAGCCCCTGCTGAACTAGTTTAAACCCTCCCGAAGAGCATTAGCAAATTTCCCCCCCCAGGATATTGGTACCCCTCTGGTCCAGGCATAGACCATCCCGTTTGTAGAGGTCCCACCGACCCCAGAATGAGCCCCAATTATCCAGAAATCTGAAACCCTCCCTCTTCCACCATCCCTGTAGTCACGTGTTCAACTCCTCTCTCTTCCTATTCCTCGACTCGCTATCACGTGGCACGGGTAACAACCCAGAGATAATAACTCTGTTTGTCCTAGATCTAAGTTTCCACCCTAGCTCCCTGAATTCCTGCCTTACATCCCTATCCCTTTTCCTATGTCGTTGGTACCTATGTGGACCACGACTTGGGGCTGCTCCCCCTTAAGGATCCCGAAAACAAGATCTGAGACATCACGCACCCTGGCACCTGGGAGGCAACACATCAACCGTGAGTCTCTCGTTCCCACAGAATCTCCTATCTATCCCCCTAACTATGGAGTCTCCAATGACTAATGCTCTGCTCCTCTCCCCGCTTCCCTTCTGAGCAACAGGGACAGACTCTGTGCCAGAGACCTGTACCCCTTTGCTTACCCCTGGTAGGTTCCCCCCCCCAACAGTATCCAAAGCGGTATACTTGTTACTAAGGGGAACAACCACAGGGGATCCCTGTACTGACTGCTTCCTCCCAGCCCCTCTCACCGTCACCCATCTATCTTTATTCTTCGGAGTAACTACATGCTTGAAGCTTCTATCTATGACCACTTCTGCCTCCCGAATGATCCGAAGTTCATCCAGCTCCAGTTCCCTAACGTGGTTTCTGAGGAGCTGGAGATGGGTGCATTTCCAATAGATGAAATCAGCAGGGACACTGACGGCGTCCTTCACCTCAAACATTCTGCAGGAGGAACATTGCACTACCTTCCCTGCCATCCCCTCTAGATAAAAAAAGAAAAAGAACAAAAGAGTTTACCTGTTATTCACTCCCCTTCTCAGCAAGCTATCACTCAGCAACCTCTGCGCCCCGCACGATAACAGCTGAGGGAAAATAAAATAAAAACTACTTACCAGTCACCAGCCAATCCCTTACCTGCAGGCTGTGACGTCACGGTTCAACTTCTTTCTATTTCTACCTGCCCTCGAGCCTTCCTCTTGATCTTTGCAGTGTTTTTTTTTGGTTAGAGGAGGGTGTAGGGAGAGAAACACTGAAGAAGTGTTTAAGTGTCACTTGACAACAACTCCTCCACAAACCACCTTCAAGTTAGGGTGAACACACGGACGTATGCAAATTTCCCCCGCAACAGCCAATCAGCAGCCCAGCTCTACTGCCCTCTGCTGGATGCTTGCCTTCACTTGAACAGCTTGGGTCTCTTACTCAGGTACACCTTCAAGTTAGGGTGAGCACACGGACGTATGCAAATTTCCCCCGCAGCAGCCAATCAGCAGCTCTGCTCTACTGCCCTCTGTGGATGCTTGTTTTCACTTGAACAGCTGGGGTCTCTTGCTCAGGTACACCTTCAAGTTAGGGTGAGCACACGGACGTATGCAAATTTCCCCCGCAACAGCCAATCAGCATCTCTGCTCTACTGCCCTCTGCTGGAAGGGGTTGTATTTAGCCTTAGTAAGATGGTCATAACCCAGTTTGTGAGATAGAGACATTTTTACTGGGAGTAGCTAGGTCTGTAGCAGACAGTTTAGCTTTTTTTTTGAGCTTGAAACTGAAGAGGAGCTTTTGTCAAAGGCTGTCAGGTTAAACAGTAGTCTCTAAAAGACAACAAGAACTACAGCTGGTGTCTGAAAGGGTATCTCGCTCTTCAAGCAGTCTTTTCCAAGAAATTTATATCGAGTGAACTGCAAACATCCCTGTTTTTGCTAACTTTATTTATAAGTGGCTTTTGACTTGTGATGGGCTATGCTTAATTGGAGATGCAGACCATATCAGTTCAAAGTTGAAGTGATTCTGGGGCAGCACAGTGGTGCAGTGATTAGGACTGCTGCCTCACGCCAACAAGGGCTCGGGTTCGATCCCGGCCCCGGGTCACTGTTCATGTGGAGATTGCACATTCTCCTTGTGTCTGCATGGGTCTCACCCCCACAATCCCCAAAAATGTGCAGGGTAGGTGAATTGGCCATGCCAAATAGTCCCTTAATTGGATAAAAGAAGAATTGGGTACTCAAGTTAAAGTGATTCTTTTCATTGTTAAGAATTATTTAACTGTTAATTGTAAGCTATTTTCTGTGATAAGAGCATAAGAACTAGGAGCAGGAGTAGGCCATCTGGCCCCTCGAGCCTGCTCCACCATTCAATGAGATCATGGCTGATCTTTTGTGGACTCAGCTCCACTTTCCGGCCCAACGCCACGATGTTAATGTGTTTAATCCTTTGTTAAGAATAAAGTTTGGTTTAATATAAAAGATATACATTGGCCAGTGGAATCACTCCTGGAGTGAACTATCCTTTCCTCACAGTTTAAACATTTTTAAAGAAGTGTTTGGGGTTCTTGTCTGCTATCCTAACAAATGTTGGGATCTTAAAAGGAGGAAGTTGGGAATCAGATATCGGACAGCCAGTTCTATTGTTTTTGCCTACTTAATTCTAATTATTGTTCATCATAAAAGATTATTTGAATTTGAATTTTTTAAACCTGGTTACTGAAGTTAAGTTAACTCAATCAAAGCTTTGGATATTAACATAACATCTAATTTCACCTGTATTGAGACTCCAGGTTAAGTGGGGCTGGAAATGGTTGCACACTAGCCCAGTGTAATTACAATACCTGTGAAGCCATACTGTTGAAGTGCTTGGTTTGTGTTTGATTAATTGGCGGGACCTGGCGGCGCGAGCGGGCTCTGGGGTCCGGGGGGTGGGTGGGGGGGGGGGGGGGGGGGCGGGGCGATCTGGTCCCGGGGGGTGCCCCCACGATAGCCTGGCCCGCGATCGGGGCCCACCGATCTGCGGGCGGGCTAGTGCCGTGGGGGCACTCTTACTATGCGGAGTAGTCCCTTCAGCCCCGGCTGGCGTGGCGCCAAAGGCCTTCCATGCCAGCCGGCGGGGCGCCAACCACTCTGGGGCGGGCCTAGCCCCTAAAGGTGCGGTTCACGCCACTCCATCCCCCCGGGACCCCCCGCCATGCCGGGTAGGGGAGAATCCCGCCCAAGAAACCCAGCCATGTCGCGAACCGAAACCCCTTATTTTGGGGACTTTGAGCCCCTCCACGCTAGCAATATCCGTCTCCGGGCTACCAAGGGGCAAAGGCCAAAATGTCAGCCTCTCTCGGCTCCTGGCCTCCTGGATCTTCCGCCACCTCTGGACACGGCGCCACCCTCGTTTTTAGCACTGTGGACATGATACCTGCAAATCCCTGCCAGTATCCCCTAAACTTCTGGCATGCCCAAAACATGTGGACGTGGTTTGCGGGCCCGCCCACGCACCTCACACACCTGTCCTCAACCCCAAAAACTTGTTCATCCGGGCCCCGTCATGTGTGCCCGGTGAACCACCTTGAATTGTCAGGCTGAGCCTGGCACATGATGAAGGCGTGTTGACTCAACTCCGCACATTCTCCGTCGGATCCGCCTCTACCTCCCCTTCCAGCTCATCTTCCCATTTACGCTTTAGCTCACCTATCTGGGTTTCCTCCCACTATACCTTTATAGATTTCCAAATTCTTCCCCTCCCCCACCCCCGTTCTAGAAACTACCTTGTCCTGTATCCCCTGTGGCGGTAGAACTGGAAATGTCAAAACCTGCCTTCGCGCAAAATTCCTTATCTGCAGATATCAAAACCCATTCCCACCTGGCAATTCGAACTCCTCCTCCAAATCCCCTAAACATGGAGAGCTCTGATCAATAAATAGATCCCCGAGCCTCTCAATCCCTGCTCTCTGCCACCCCCGAAACCCCCCATCTAGCCTCCCCGGGACAAACCAGTGATTACCACAAATTGGAGCCCACACCGACGCACCCTCCCTTCCCTTATGCTCCCGCCACTGCCCCCAGACTCTCAGGGCCGCCACTACCACCAGACTTGCGGAGTATCGGGCCGGCAAGAACGGCAGAGAAGCCATTACCAATGCCCCCAAACTTGTACCCTTACATGTTGCCGCCTCTACCCGCTCCCACACCGACCCCTCCCCCACTAATCATGGGTATACTTGCCGCCCAGTAGTAGTTCCTAAAGTTCGGCAGTGCCAGCCAACCCTCCCCCCCCCTTGGCTCTGCTCCAACAGCGCGTTCTTTACTTGTGGGATTTTACCCGCCCACACAAATCCAGAGATCACACTATTCACCCACTTAAAAAGGCCTTTGATATAAAATTGGAGAGGCACTGGAAAACAAACAGAAATCTCGGGAGGACCGTCCTTTTTACGGTCTGTACCCTCCCCGCCAGTGACAACGGGAGCATGTCCCGGCTCCGAAAGTCCACCTTGATTTGTTCAACCAACCGGGTCAAATCTAATTTATGTAACTGCTCCCGTCCTGTGACACCTGAATTCCCAAGTAACAAAAACGTCCTCCCACCATTTTAAACGGCAGCTCCATCAGTCTCCTCTCCTGCCCCCTTGCCTGGAACACAAAAACCTCACTTTTACCCGTATTCAATTTGTACCCTGAGAACCGGGCAAATTGCCCGAAGATCCACATAAACTTCCCCATCCCCCCTAACAGATCAGAAATATATAGGAGAAGGTCGTCTGCATATAACAAGACCTTGTGTTCCACCCCTCCCCCCGGATTAGCCCCTTCCATTCCTTTGATTCTCTCAGCGCCATTGGCAATGGCTCTATAGCCAAGGCAAACAACAGTGGGGAGAGAGGACATCCTTGCCTTGTCTCCCGGTGCAGTCTAAAGTAGACCGAGTTCACCCCGTTCGTCCACACACTCGCCACTGGTGCCTGGTACAGCAACCGAGCCCAGTCAATAAAGCCCTGCCCAAACCCAAACCGTCCAAGGACCTCCCACAAATAATTCTATTCCATCCGGTCGAAGGCCGTTTCCGCGTCCATAGCGACCACTACCTTCGCCTCTGTCCCCTCGGAGAGCATCATGATCACATTTAAGAGCTTTCTAACTTAGCCGTTAGCTGCCTGCCTTTAACAAACCCCATCTGGTCTTCCCCTATCACCCCCGGAACACAGTCCTTTATCCTTGAGGCCATAAGTTTGGCCAGCAATTTGGCATCGACAAAGAGATTGGTCTGTTTGACCCACATTGCTCTGGATTCTTCTCCCGCTTCAGGATCAATGAGATCGAAGCCTGCAACATTGTTGGGGGAAGGACACCTTGCTCCTTTGCTTCATTAAATGCCATCACCAGCTGCGGGCCCAGCATCCCATAAAACGTCTTGTAAAATTTCACAGGGTAGCCATCTGGTTCCGGGGCCTTGCCCGACTGCATGGCCTCAAATCCCTCTACTACTTCTACAATCCCGATCGGGGCTCCCAAATTCTCCACTAACCCTTCCTCCACCTCTGTAAACTCCAACCCTTCCAAAAACTGCCTCATTCCCTCCACCCCAGCTGGGGGGTTCCAACTCATACAGCCGACTATAAAATTCCTTGAACACCCCATTGACCGCCCCCCCCTCATTCCCTTCTCAACCCCTCAACACCCTTAGTGCCAGCGGCTCTATTGCCAAGGCAAAAAGCTGTGAGGAGAGCGAGAACCCCTGCCTCATCCCCCAATGTAGCTCGGAGGACCCCAAACCCGCTCTGTTTGTCCGGACATTCGCCATCGGTGACCTGCAGAGCAGCCAAATCCAATCTACGAACCCCTGGCTATACCCGAACTGAGCCAGCACCTCCAACAGATAAGCCTACTCCACCCTGCTGATTTTATCTTCTTGTCTGTTGTCCTATAAGGTTGTAGGATATACGAGCATGGAGGCGGTTTCCCGTTATCCTATTTGTACGGCGAAAGTCAGGCTACTTTGGTTGCGTCGCATAAGGGTTGTGGAGTACTTACGAGTGTTTTTTTAAATGCGCTGAAATCCTTGCAGTTACAGGAAGGAAGTACATCTTACGTACTTTTCTCTTTGTTCATAGAGAAGATGAGCAGTGCAGATGGGTTGGGGTGAAGGTGGTTAGTTTAGTCTTACAGATCCTCATTGTGGTTGAGAAATGCCCCCAGTGAGAACCGTCTTGTGTTTTTCTTTTGTATTTTTATGTTGTGACTATAAAATCCTGTTTGCCTCCCATACAGATGTATCCTAGAGAGGACTGGGTTCCTTTTGATCTTTCTTTGTGGTTGGATTCTTTGGTGTGGTTGGAATAGGGACACATACACTGTATATGGCCCTGTGTCAGAACTCAATCTTAGAATCCCTACAATGCAGAAGGAGACACTTGGCCCATCGAGTCCGCACTGACCCTTGGAAAGAGCACCCACCCTAGGCCCACATCCCAATCCATCCCCACAAACCCATCTAACCTTTTGGAAACTAAGGGCCAATCCAAATAGCCTGCACATCTTTGGACTGTGGGAAGAAACGAGAGCATCCGGAGGAAACACACAGTGACGGGGAAAATATTCAAATTCCACACAATCACCCAAGGCCAAAATTGAACCGGGGACCTGGCCTCAGTGAGGCAGTAGTGCTGACCACTGTGCCGCCCCCTACTGGTATGGTGCATTTAAAGAGCTGGAGAGGGTATTAAGCATAGTATTGGAATTTGATCCTGTCTCATTAGGTTTTCGCTGCATGCAAAGCGGATGCACCAGATTACCGTGTTTTATGGCTTCATCTTTTCCCTCAATCTCCAGTTTGTCCATTTATCATTTTTCCTGGTATGAATGGAGACGTCAGGTTTAATAATTAGGCAGAACCACTTGTACAGCCCTTTTCTGTATTTTTGTATGTTACAGCATTTATATTGTGCTGTACCAATCCTGAGGATTTGTGGCATTATTTGTAAAAATGGAAAAACTAGACTAAAAATATATAAAACAGAAAACTGGTTGGCTGACAAGTAAAGGAAAAGTTTGTGTCATTTGTAGTGGGTTCTATAGAATCATAGTGTCTCTACATTGCAAAAGGAGGTCAGTCAGCCCATCGCATCTGCACCGGCCCTTGGAAAGAGCACCCTACAAGTCCGTGCCGCCACACTATCCCCGTAACCCAGTAACCCCACCTATCCTTTTGGACACCAAGGGGCGATTTACCATGGCCAATCCACCTAACCTGCACTTCTTTGGACTGTGGGAGGAGACCGGAGCATTGGAGGAAACCCACCCAGACGCGAGAAAGTGCAAAAAGTGAGAAAGTCATCCGAGGCTGGAATTGAACCCTGGTCCCTGGAGCTGTGAGGGGGCAGTCCCAATCACTGTGCCATCATGCCGCCCCTGTGAGTTCTCCGTCGCCTCTTCCAGCGCATTCCCCACTGCTATCTCACCACGCTTAGTCACTTTTTGGGGCTGTGGGGAGTTTCTCACCTGTTTACCCCACACTACGGGTGCGATTCTCTGACCCCGTGCCATTTCAGAGAATCGCCTGGGTCGCCGAATTTTCCCGCGCCGCCCGTCCGACGCCCTCCCGCGATTCACGGAAGTGGCCAGATCGGCACAATCGTGTTTTGCGCGGCGCGGTCCAGTGACTCACCCGAGACAGCCAAAATGGCGATTCACTGGTACTCCCGCGATTCTCAGTGCCGGATGGACTGAGCGGACTGCCCAAAACAGCGGGTTCCCCCCGGCGCCGTCCAGACCTGGTTGCTGCCGGCGGGAACAGCGCGGGAACGCTGTGGGGGCGACCTGCGGGGGTGGTGAGGGGGGATCCTGCACCGGGGGGGGGGGCCTCAACTAGGGTCTGGCCCGCGATCGGTGCCCACCGATCGTCGGGCCGGCTTCTCTGAGGGAGGACCTCATTTCTTCCGCAGACCCGCAAGATCCGTCGGACATCTTCTTGTGGGGCGGACTCGGGGAGGACGGCAACCACTCATGCACGGGTTGGCGCTGGCCAACCAGCGCATGCGTGGTTGACGGAAGTTATGCGGCGCCGGCCGCGTCATGTATGCGGCGCCGCCTTTATGCGGCGCCAAGGCCTGGCGCGCGTAAATGACATGGCGCCGCTTCTAGCCCATTTTCAGGCCCTGAATCGGTCGGGATAGGGGCCGTTTCGCGCCGTTGTGAACCTCGATGGCGTTCACAACGGCGCAAACCCTCTGTCTCCATTTCAGAGAACCGTGCCCTACATTTATCACTGGGGAGCTGAACCAGACTGGCTCCTCAGCGATTGGGCTGCCTTTTTGAAAGGGTGTCTCGATCTGTAAGTGAGCTTGTGGGTGCCCCACAACCCCCCATCACAGGCAATGTGCCCCCCCCCCACGCATATGGGCATTACATCCCCCCCTCCCCCAAAGTAATGACACCCTGCTGTGAGATCTCCGGCGCCCTCCCTCTTCAGGCCTCCTTACAGACACCTCCCTTCCAGGCCCCCCAACCCTTCAGCCCCCCTCCCAACCGCCCAAAGGCCCCTTACTACCTGCCCTGCACATCCCCACTCTTCATACCCTCCCTCCACCCTCCTTTCATGGGCATATCACCCCTCAGGTCCTGACCGTTGGCAGTTCTTGACCGTTGGCAGTTCCACCCTGGCACCTGGGCACCCTGGCACTGCCATCCTGGCAGTGTTCCTGCCGACTTTGCAGTGCCACCCAGGCACTTTGGCAGTGCCAGGGTGACAGTGCCAAGGTGCCAACCTGGCAATGCGACAGTGCCCATGTTCCAGGGAGAGGAGCAGGGAGCTACTCTGCACCCCATCCTCTGCACATCCTGACAACTCAGATGCTTCCGATGGCCTGGGAGACCCCCCCGGGTGCCGTTCCACCTGGTCCACATTTGTGTGGATTAGTACTGAACAGCACCTGGCTATGGCCTCCCTGAGGAGGCCGGCAGATCCCAGGTGAGCTTGCATAAGATTTTAAACTGACATAAGCGAGCGCGGCTTGGTCACTCCAATTGTGACGGGATCCTAATCAGGACGCCTTGCGAGATCTGGATAGATCTTGTGAGATGTACTGGCTGCTGGGAAACCCTCGGGAGGCTTCACCCTTCAACACCGGCTACGCCGTGCTTCCAGTCGAAAGTGATGCGGCCGGTAGTTTGTGTCCAAAGAGTAGGAATAAAATGCTAATTTTCGAAATGGCAGGCAGTGACTTGTGGGGTATCTCAGGGAGCAGTGCAAGGACCCCCGCTGTTCACAATGTATATTACTGATTTAGGTGAGTGATCTAAATGCAATATCTCAAAATTTGCAGATTACAGAAAGCTTGGTGGGAGGATGAGCTGTGAGGAGGATGCAGAGATGCTTCATTGTGATGTGGACAAGTTGAGTGAATGGGCGAATGCATGACAGATGCAGTATAATGTAGACGAATGTGAGGTTATTGACATGCTAGCAGAAACAGGAAGGCAGGTTATTATCTAAATGGATATAGATTGAGAGAGGGAATGTGCAACGAGACGTGAGGGTCCTTGTATACCAGTCGCTGAAAGGAAGCATGCAGTGCAACAGGCGGTAAAGAAGGCAAATTATATGTTGGCTTAATAGCAAAAGGATTCGAGTACAGGAGCAGGGATGTCTTGGTATGTCTTGGTATGGCCTTGGAAAGACCACACCTGGAATACTGTGTGCAGTTTACGGCTCCTTGTCTGAGGAAAGATGTTTCTATAGAGAAAGTGTAGCGAACGTTTACCAGACTATTCCCGGGATTGCGGGACTGATTATTTAGGAGACATTGACGGTTAGGATTATATTCGCTGGATGTAGAAGAAGGGGGCGTGGGCATGGATCTCATAGAGAACAGTGATGCAGGCAGAAAATCCTGAGAGATTTGGAAATTGTGAATCTCATAGGCAAGATCGTGTTTTCTGATTTTCCACATTCCTCGCTGGTGACTTAACGAGGTTCATTTTCAGAAAGGGTGGGAACTTCTTTTAAATACATTTTAAGATACTGATCGAGTCTCCCCCTCCATATAATGTCACATCGACGAGGTTTACAACATGCGAGCAGAGAGGCGCAGCGGAAGCGTGCTGGGCCCATAACCCAGAGGTCGATGGATCAAAACCATTGGGCAGCATGGTAGCAGAAGTGGATAGCACTGTGGCTTCACAGCATCAGGGTCCCAGGTTCGATTCCCCGCTGGGTCACTGTCTGTGCGGTGTCTGCACGTTCTCCCTGTGTCTGCGTGGGTTTCCTCCGGGTGCTCCGGTTTCCTCCCACAGTCCAAAGGTATGCAGGTTAGGTGGATTGGCCATGCTAAATTGCCCTTAGTGCCCAAAAAGGTAAGGAGGCGTTATTGGGTTAAGGAGATAGGGTGGAAGTGAGGGCTTAAGTGGGTCGGTGCAGACTCGATGGGCCGAATAGCCTCCATCTACATTGTATGTTCTATGTTCTGAAAAATATGGATCAGTTGAGGGGATCTCTTTTCCCCCCCCCACCCAGCTTCAGTAGATTCACCGACAGCTTGGCTCAGTTAAACAGAATATCAGAGCAGCAATTTTCACGAGGCCTTCGAATGGTCTCATATCTTCAATGGGAGAGGAATCCGGAAAGTTCCCCCTCCCCAGCTCGATCTTCAGGCTTTGAATGCTCGAACTGCTCTGTTTACCTGAAGAGAATTCCGGCTAAGATTTGAGAGAGAATTCCACTACTTCTGGGAGAGAGATTCAAAATGATTCTGCTCAGTTCTACAGTCAAAACTGAAACCAAACACACATAGAGTCACCCAGCAGGGCATTCCAGAATAAAAAGCACGAATCAGCATCGAGGACCTGCTTGGCCTCAGTGCAATGGAGTTGATTGGTTGCTAGCGAAGTCTGTCAAGACAGTCAACGCTGATGTCAGCACGTTCTGCTACTGTTTTTTAAAAAATTAATGGTGTAAGTCACAGTAATGCTCAGGTGCAGGAATTAATACAGCCAAAAGAACAGGAATTAAAATGGAAATAAGCATCTAACAAGGATTCACATGAGGGTTCCTTACAGCATCATCTAATCGATGTATGAAAGCAACTCACCAAGGATCCTTTGACAGCACCTTCCATACCCACGATATCGATCACCTGGAAGGACAAAGGGGGCATATGTGTGAGGACATCACCATCTGCAAATTCCTCTCCAAACCACACATCATCTTGACTTGGAACTATATCACCATTTCTTCATCGTGCTTGGTCAAAAAACTTGAATTCCCTTACTAACAGCACTGTAGGTGCTCCTACATCACCAGGACTGCAACGGTTCAGGAAGGAGGCTTACCACCACCTTCTCAAGGACAATTAGGGATGTACAACAAATGCTGGCCTTGTCAGTGTTATTCCCATCCCATATGTTAGCAGATTTAAATCCATAAAGTGCTTAAGTTTTCAACAGAGTGGTTGACATTTTCCTGCTGAGTACCACTTATGATATCATAGATATCATAGAATTTACAGTGCAGAAGGAGGCCATTCGGCCCATCGAGTCTGCACCGGCTCTTGGAAAGAGCACCCTACCCAAGGTCCACACCTCCACCCTATCCCCATAACCCAGTAACCCCACCCTACACTAAGGGCAATTTTGGACACTATGGGCAATTTAGCATGGCCAATCCACCTAACCCGCACATCTTTGGACTGTGGGAGGAAACCGGAGCACCCGGAGGAAACCCACGCACACACGGGGAGGATGTGCAGACTCCGCACAGACAGTGACCCAAGCCGGAATCGAACCTGGGACCCTGGAGCTGTGAAGCATTTGTGCTATCCACAATGCTACCGTGCTGCCCCAAATATGAGATTTACAAGATCTGTAAATAGAAGAAGCTGCACCCATATGAACATTGCTCAGAAGAAAAAGAGACTAGATGTTGAGGCATTGTAATATGCTGAGAAAGCACATAAAATATGATGCGCCTTTCTGAACATTTACTAGCCTTCTATTGCCACCTCACCTTTTACTTTGCCAACTCCAACAGCCTCTCCTGGCCTTTCTATCTACAATTCGTAGTGCATCCTGCCCAGATTGACTGAGATTTGTCAGTGATGCTGCCCCACCTTGATTGCTTTTGTCTTGTGCTTGATATGGGTAACCTTTTTGTTTGGAGGGAGAGGAGAGAATGGTGAAGACATAGGAATGCATGGATGTAATTGGATATATAATTGCATGTTTCCTGTGATGATTAGAGGTGAAGATGCATCTTATCTTTAAAATAAATGCCTTTGGGGACTTAGCAAAAGCCCTTTTAATCGACAATATGAGTTAGCAAAGTAGTTTTTAGTAATGATTGTGCTTGAGATTTCCCTGACACCCAAATTTTGGGGAAAAAAGTATTATAAGCAAAGGAGTAAGTGAAGGCTATACTGTAATGTGAGAATATCTTTAAGAAATGGGTGTTTTTATAGAATAACTAGTGGGTGTACCTTTAAGAAATGGGTGTTTACTACTGCAGTGATGACAGAGTGTGGGTGGAGCTGGGCTGTCTGTCAGCTTTTAGTTTCACTTTGAGAAAAGCTTGGGTGTGTCTGTTTTTTTTGGTTTTGTTTCGGTGTTAGAGCTGCAGTCAGCCACAGACTGTATAATGTTGTTCTCTTTGCCATGTAAAGACTATGGGCGCTATTCTCCCCCCCCCCCCCCCCCACGCCGGGTGGGAGATTCGCCGGGGCGCTGTTCGAATCGCTCCACGCCGCCCCAACCCCCGAACGCGATTCTCCCCACCCACCAGAAACCAGCGGCGCGCGATTTGCATCGGGCCGCTCGGAGAACCGGCGAGCGGCAATTCTCCAGCCGGATGGGCCGAGCGGCTGCTACGACATGAAAGGTTCCCGCCGGCGAGTCCATCCCTGGTCACTGCTGGCGGGAACTCTGCGGGAACGCAATCGGGGCCCACTGATCGGCGGGCCGGCCTCTCCCCCCCCCCGGACCTACGTCCTTCTATGCATAGCCCCAGAACACCGGCTCCATGTTGGCGAGCGGCCGGTGTGCGTCCGGCGTTCCCCGTGCATGTGTAGGATGGCGCAGCCCAACTTCGCATGCGCAGGATTGGGCTGCTCCAACTGCGCATGCGCGGATTGGCGCGGCGAGGACGCTGGAGCGGCGTGAACCGCAAGCAAGGAAGGTAGCCAGTGAACCGCTCCAGCGCCGTGCTGGCCCCCTAGGGGGTCAGAATAGGTCGTGCCCGGGCCCTGTTTGCGCCGTCGTGAAACACGACGGCGTTTACGACGGTGCGAACACTTGGCCTCAATATCAGAGAATCGCCCCCTATCTCTTGATCATTTGGTGAATTCAGAGTTATAACTGTTCTCAGTAGTGAATTTAAACCTGATGCGCTTCTGTTAAAAGTTTTTTTTTAAGTCTTATGAATGTTAAAAGGAAACTAAGGATTACTTAGTGTTTATTCTTTAGGGGTTGTATTTGAATTAATGGTTGCTCAGATGTTCACTGTATGTTTTTAAAAGGTTAACTTGAGTTCATAGAATAAACATTGTTTTGCTTTCAAAAATACTTTTTGATTTCTGCTGTTCCACACCTGTAGAGTGGGCCGTGTGCTCCACATACCACAATCTATTAAAAGTTGTGGGTCAGGGGAACTCCATGATACACTTTGGGGTTCTCTAAACCCTGGCCCATAACAATACTAGTCGAATATATAGATTCAAAGTACTTTGTGGATTGACGTGTGTGTTAACTTTCGCCTTAAGTGTGTGTGGATTGATGGAAGTTAGCTCTAACTTCCCTGGCTACCTTCCTTGCTTGGACTCCGGAGCACATATCTTTGGGCCATGTGTCTTTATGTTCTTCTGGCTAGCCTTCGAGAGTAGAATCTATCAAACTGATGGAGAGCTCTCTGCCCAACAGCAGGTGTTGCAGACATTTATTGAACTGTCGTTCTCAAACCTTTTTTTTGAAGGACCTTTTTCGGATGGATTACAAATCAGACTCCCATCTAAATTAAGGAAGTGTTGCTTGTAGAGTGTGTCTTAATGAAGCCTTGTATTTATTTACAGCTATCAGTGAGATGGCTGCGCATGCTTCTCATTACAATCTGTTGATCTTTTGCAAGAGATCAGTTAGAGCAGGAGACCAGGGAAAGCACTAGGGGAACAAAGGGGAGAAGGAGCAACAAGGTAGTGCACCAAAATGAGAGCAGAAGTATATAAAAAGGGAAGAAAAAGAAGAGAATGGATCAGAGAAGGGGCGAGGGAAGGAGGACGGACACAGCAAGAGTATGGATGGAGCAAGAGCACTCCTCTGGCTGCCACTCATTTATTTACACTTGAGCATAGATCCTGGGTGGTTGCTCACATTACCAACTTGTAGGCCGGCTTTGTGTTACATAGAAACATGACTGTCATTCACCTGAGGAAGGAGCAGCGCTCCAAAAGCTAGTGACATCGAAACAAACCTGTTGGACTTTATCCTGGTATTGTAAGACTTCGTACTGTGCTCACCCCAGTCCAACGCCGGCATCTCCACACCATAGAAACAACAAACAAAGAACAAAGAAAAGTACAGCACAAGAACAGGCCCTTCGGCCCTCCCATCCCGTGCCGACCGTGCTTCCAAATAGGAGTAGATCCTGTCTCGAAGAATTCTCTCCAGTAATTTCCCTACCACTGACGTAAGGCTCAGCGGCCTGTAGTTCCCTGGATTACCCTTGCTACCCTTCTTAAACAGAGGAACAACATTGGCTATTCTCCAGTCCTCCGGGACATCACCTGAAGACAGTGAGGATCCAAAGATTTCTGTCAAGGCCTCAGCAATTTCCTCTCTAGCCTCCTTCAGTATTCTGGGGTAGATCCTATCAGGACCTGGGGACCTATCTACCGTAATATTTTCCAAGACGCCCAACACCTCGCCTTTTTAGATCTCAATTTGACCCAGGCTATCTACGCACCCTTCTCCAGACTCAATATCCACCAATTCTTTCTCTGGTGAATACTGATGCAAAGTGTTCATTGAGTACCTCGCCCATTTCCTCTGGCTGCACACACAGATTCCCTTGCCTATCCTTCAGTGGGCCAACCCTTTCCCTGGCTACCTTCTTGCTTTTTATGTACGTGTAAAAATCCTTGGGATTTTCCTTAACCCTATTTGCCAATGACTTTTCGTGACACCTTCTAGCCCTCCTGACTCCTTGCTTAAGTTCCTTCCTACATTCCTTATAGTAAGAAGTTTTACAACACCAGGTTAAAGTCCCAACAGGTTTGTTTCGATGTCACTAGCTTTCGGAGCGCTGCCCCTTCCTCAGGTGAATGAAGAGGTACGTTTCGGCACTCTATACCAGCATCCCCCATGACGACGGCATTGCTGCAACAGCCTCAGTACTCAACACCGACAACTGCCAATCTCCAGACGCAATTCTGCAACTCATCCGTTTTATTCTGGATCACAACGTCTTCACCTTCGACAACAAGTTCTTCATCCAGACACACGGAACAACCATAGGGACCAGATTCGCACCCCAATACGCCAACATCTTCATGCACAAGTTTGAACAAGACCTACTCACCGCACAGGACCTTCAACCGACGTTATACACTAGATATATCGATGACATTTTTTCCTTTGGACCCACGGCGAAGAATCACTGAAACGACTACACGATGACATCAATAAGTTCCATCCAACCATCAGACTCCCATGGACTACTCTCCAAAATCAGTTGCATTCTTGGACACACTCGTCTCCATCAAGGACGGTCACCTCAGCACTTCGCTTTACCGCAAACCCACGGATAACATCACGATGCTCCACTTCTCCAGCTTCCACCCTAAACACATTAAAGAAGCCATCCCCTATGGACAAGCTCTCCGTACACACAGGATCTGCTCAGACGAGGAGGAGCGTAACAGACATCTACAGACGTTGAAAGATGCCCTCGTACGAACGGGATATGGCGCTCGACTCATCGATCGACAGTTCCAACGCGCCACAGCAAAAAACCGCACCGACCTCCTCAGAAGACAAACGTGGGACACAACCGACAGAATACCCTTCGTCGTCCAGTACTTTCCCGGAGCGGAGAAACTACGACACCTTCTTCACAGCCTTCAACACGTCATCGATGAAGATGAACATCTTGCCAAGGTCATCCCCACACCCCACTACTTGCCTTCAAACAACCGCGCAACCTCAAACAAACCATTGTTTGCAGCAAACTACCCAGCCTTCAGAACAGTGACCACGACACCACACAACCCTGCCATGGCAATCTCTGCAAGACATGCCAGATCATCGACATGGATACCACCATTACACGTGAGAACACCACCCACCAGGTACGCGGTACATACTCGTGCGACTCGGCCAACGTTGTCTACCTCATACGCTGCAGGAAAGGATGTCCCGAAGCGTGGTACATTGGCGAGACCATGCAGACGCTGCGACAACGAATGAACGGACATCGTGCGACAATCACCCAGGCAGTAATGTTCCCTTCCAGTCGGGGAACACTTCAGCAGTCAAGGACATTCAGCCTCTGATCTCCGGGTAAGCGTTCTCCAAGGCGGCCTTCAGGACGCGCGACAACGCAGAATCGCCGAGCAGAAGCTTATAGCTAAGTTCCGCACACATGAGTGCGGCCTCAACCGGGACCTGGGATTCATGTCGCATTACATTCATCCCCCACCACCTGGCCTGCAAAATCCTACCAACTGTCCTGAATTTGTCTATATATATGTTTCTGGAACATACCTCTTCATTCACCTGAGGAAGGAGCCGCGCTCCGAAAGCTAGTGACATCGAAACAAACCTGTTGGACTTTAACCTGGTGTTGTAAGACTTCTTACTGTGCTCACCACAGTACAACGCCGGCATCTCCACATCATGACTTTCCTTATACTCCACATAGGCTTCGTCTGTTCCCAACCTTTTAGCCCTGACAAATGCCTCCTTTTACTTTTTGACGAGGCCTACAATATCTCTCGTTATCCAAGGTTCCCGAAAATTGCAGTATTAATCCTTCTTCCTCACAGGAACATGCCGGTCCTGAATTCCTTTCAACTGACACTTGAAAGCCTCCCACATGTCAGATGTTGATTTACCCTCAAACATCCGCCCCCAATCTAGGTTCTTCAGTTCCCGCCTTGCATTGTAATAATTAGCCTTCCCCCAATTTTGCACATTCACCCTAGAACCACTCTTATCCTTGTCCATCAGCACTTTAAAACTTACTGAATTGTGGTCACTGTTCCCGAAATGCTCTCCTACTGAAACTTCTACCACCTGGCCAGGCTCATTCCCCAATATCAGGTCCAGAACAGCCCCTTCCCTTGTTGGACTGTCTATATATTGTTTTAAGAAATCCTCCTGGATGCTCCTTACAAACTCTGCCACGTCTAAGCCCCTGGCACTAAGTGAGTCCCAGTCAATATTGGGGAAGTTGAAGTCCCCCATCACCACAACCCTGGGCGAAATTCTCCTACCTGCCCCGCCACATTTCTGCGCCGACTGGCCGGCGGGAGTCTCCGTAACACCGGCCGGTCAATGGGGTTTCCCATTGTGGGGCAGCCCCACGCCGTCGGGAAACCCCCTGGTGCTGGCAGAACGGAGACTCCCGCCGGCGGAGAATGCCGCCCCCTGTTTTTACTCTTTTCCAAAATCTGCCTACCTATCTGATCCTCTATCTCCCGCTGGCTGCTTGTAGGCCTGTAGGAAACCCCCAACATTGTGACTGCACCCTTCTTATTTCTGATCTCTGCCCATATAGCCTCACTGCCCTCTGAGGTGTCCTCCCGTAGTACAGCTGTGATATTCTCCCTCACCAGTAGCCACCCCTTTTACATCCCCCTCTATCCCGCCTGAAACATCTAAATCCTGGAACGTTTAGCTGCCAATCCTGTCCTTCCCTCAACCAGGTCTCTGTAATGGCAACAACATCATAGTTCCAAGTACTAATCCAAGCTCTAAGTTCATCTGCCTTACCCGTAATACTTCTTGCATTAAAACATATGCACTTCAGGCCACCAGACCCGCTATGTTCAGCAACTTCTCCCTGTCTGCTCTGCCTCAGAGCCGTACCGGCCCTATTCCCTATTTCTCCCTCAATGATCTCACCTTCTGACCTATTGTTCCCGTGCCCACTTAGAAAATAGAAGCTGGAGGATCCCATTTGGCCCTTAGAGTCTGCTCAGCCATTCATTATGATCATGGCTGATCATCATGTTCAATAACATAGTCACGCCTCCTCCCCAATATCCCTTGATCCCTTTAGTCCCAAGAGCTATATCTAATTCCTTATTGAAATTACACGTTTTGGCCTCAATTAAATTTTGTGGTTGTGAGTTCCACAGATTCACCACTCTCTGGGGGAAGAAATTTCTCCTCACCTCAGTACTTTATCCTTTATCCTCAAACCATGACCCCTATTTCTGGACTTCCCCACCGTCAGGAACATTTGCTGCATCTCACAGGATAGCAAATGTCCCCTTGTTCAAGAAGGGGAGTAGAGTCGCGCTGGGCTGAGAGGTGGGAAATGGAGTTTAATGCAGAAAAGTGAGGTGATTCATTTTGGAAGGAATAACAGGAAGACAGAGTACTGGGCTAATGGTAAGATTCTTCGTAGTGTGGATGAGCAGAGAGATCTCGGTGTCCATGTACATAGATCCCTGAAAGTTGCCACCCAGGTTGAGAGGGTTGTTAAGAATGTTTACGGTGTGTTAGCTTTTATTAGTAGAGGGATTGAGTTTCGGAGCCATGAGGTCATGTTGCAGCTGTACAAAACTCTGGTGCGGCCGCATTTGGGGTATCACGTGCAATTCTGGTTGCCGCATTATAGGAAGGATGTGGAAGCATTGGAAAGGGTGCAGAGGAGATTTACCAGAATATTGCCTGGTATGGAGGGAAGATCTTATGAGGGAAGGCTGAGGGACTTGACGCTGTTTTCGTTAGAGAGAAGAAGGTTAAGAGGTGACTTAACTGAGGCGTACAAGGTGATCAGAGGATTAGATGGGGTGGACAGTGAGAGCCTTTTTCCTCGGATGGTGATGTCTAGCACGAGGGGACATAGCTTTAAATTGAGGGGAGATAGATATAGGACAGATGTCAGAGGTAGGTTCTTTACTCAGAGAGTAGTAAGGGCGTGGAATGCCCTGCCTGCAACAGTTGTGGACTCGCCAACACTGAGGGCATTCAAATGGTCATTGGATAGACATATGGACGATAAGGGAATAGTGTAGATGGGCTTTAGAGTGGTTTCACAGGTCGGCGCAACATCGAGGGCCGAAGGTCCTGTACTGCGCTGTAATGTTCTATGTTCTATGTTCTGTTCACTCACTCAGCCTGTCCAAATCCCGCTGAAGCATCTCTGCATCCTCTTCAAAGTTCACCCTCTCACCCAACTTTGTATCATCTGCAAATCTGGAGATACTGCATTTAGTTCCCTTGTCCAAATCTTTAATATATAATATGAATCATTGGGGTCCTAGCTCAGATCCCTGCTGTACCCCACTAGTCACTGCATGCCAATCGGAAAAACACC
This sequence comes from Scyliorhinus torazame, assembly GCF_047496885.1. Taxonomy (NCBI): domain Eukaryota; kingdom Metazoa; phylum Chordata; class Chondrichthyes; order Carcharhiniformes; family Scyliorhinidae; genus Scyliorhinus; species Scyliorhinus torazame. The sequence goes on from NC_092723.1 coordinate 74,271,667, forward strand.
CATTTATTCCAACGCTTTGCTTCCTGTCTGCTAACCAGCTATCTATCCATCTCAAGACACTACCCGCAAACACATGTGCTTTAACTCCTCATAGTACTGTGTGAGACCCTGTCAAAAGCCTTCTGAAAGTCTAAATACGCTACATCCATCGTGTTTCCCTGGTCAACTCTACTGGATACATTTTCAAACAATGCCAAGCATGATTTCCTTTCAGAAATCCCCCAGCTTTTAGATTCTCTGGCAGTGCAGGAGGACTTCAAACTGAGTATATTTGTGAAGCTTGGAACTCCCCCAAATTATTAATATGGAATTAACCAGAGTTTATAACAGGGTCAATGCTGATTATTTGGGTTTAGAGTGATGCTTGTGAGATTAGCCTTATATTTAAATTTTCCCTGCAATCATTTGCCGATATATAGGTTTTAAATCTGAAAAGCTATAATTAACTTCTATTTGAATAATTTTAAATTTCTGACTTATAATTTTAAGTAGTCATATTCAAATTATTGTTGATAAATAATAACCTAATTATTAATACATCATACAGTTTGAAAATGAAAGTCTCAGTATGAAACTCGAAGAAGAGATGAATAAAAATGAAGAAGCGACAAAATTGTAAGTAATACTGGAAATAACGTTTCCTCAGAGTCCGGTACTACAAATATTTAATTTCCAGTTAATTAACATATTAATTGTGTGAGATAATGGCCGTGATACAGTGTAAATCTTACGTTATTCATTGGTTATACATTGGATTGGATTGGCTTATTGTCATGTGTACCAAGGTACAGTGAAAAGTATTGTTCTGCGTGCAGCTCAAACAGATTATTCTGTACATGAAAAGAAAATACATAATAGGGCAAACATAAAATACAATGTAAATACATAGACGCAGGCCTCGGGTGAAGATGTGTGAAGAGATCAGATAAGTCCATCAGTCTAAAGAGGGTCGTTTATGTAAATAACTCAGAGTAAAGCACACATAATATTTAGTTATTTTCACAGTATGAAATTGTTGTGGGAAGAAAGTTAATGCTGTAAAACTGAAGCCATGTTCTAATTTGTTGAGATCGGGCCCGATTCAACAGAAACATTTTGAAGTGTCATTTTGGATGTGTTTGGCAGGATGTGAGCTTAACTTCGGTAGTAGGGAAGATGCTTGAATCTATCATCAAGGAAGAAATAGCGAGGCACCTGGATGGAAATTGTCCCATTGGACAGACGCAGCATGGGTTCATAAAGGGCAGGTCGTGTCTAACTAATTTAGTGGAATTTTTTGAGGACATTCTGGCGCCTGTTACACAGTGGGAGGATTCAGAATGTCCAAATTACCTCACAACTGGTCCGTCGACCACTGAGCTGACGGGGTCGGACCCTATGCATCTGCCATTTCCACACTCAATGTCTGGTCCTCACTCGCCACCAACTTCTGCTTCCTCCTTTTCCGAGTTTTTCTGGGCCGCAGCTCCATAAACTGGGGGTCCCATCCTTCTGTTCCTTCCTCATGAATTGGGGGTCCCTGGTGCAAGGGTCAACGATGTCTCGGAGCGGCTGCAGGACATTCTGGGGTGGGGGGCAGGGTGAACAGCCAGCTGGCGTAGTGCACATAGGCACCAACTATATAGATAAAAAATGGGATGAGGTCCTACAAGCTGAATTCAGGGAGTTAGGAGTTAAACTAAAAAGTAGGACCTCACAGGTAGTAATCTCAGGATTGCTGCCAGTGCCACGAGCTAGTCAGTAGGAATGTCAGGATAAATAGGATGAATGCATGGCTCAAGAGATGGTGCAAGTGGGAGGGAGTCGAATTTCTGGGGCATTGGAACCGGTTCTGGGGGAGATGGGACCAGTACAGACCGGACGGTCTGCACCTGGGCAGGGCTGGAACCGATGTCCTAAGGGGGGTGTTTGATAGAGCTGTTGGGGAGGGTTTAAACTAATGTGGCAGGGGAATGGGAACCAATGCAGGAAGTCGGAAGGTAGTAAAGCAGGGACAGAAACAAAAGGCAGTAAGGGGGAAAGTGTAAGGCAGAGAAGCCATAGTCAAAAATCAAAAAGGGTGACAGTACAAGGTACAGTAACTGAGGGGAGCTCAGTGAATAGGCCCAGTAATACTAAAAGGAATAAAACGGGAAGTAAAAACATAAATGGTAAGCGACGCGGCAGGTTGTTAAATGAAGATATGGGTTCAACGACAAGGAAAATTAGGAGAAAAGTTAAGAGGAAATATAACTGATCGAGGTGTTAAGATTCAAAACAGAGGTATAAAAACCAACATAAGTGTACTTTACCTGAATGCTCGTAGTATTCGGAATAAGGTTAATGAGTTGATGGCGCATATCATCGTGAATGACTGATTTAGTGGCCATTACTGAAACATGGTTAAAGGATGGTCAAGACTGGGAGTTAAATATCCGAGGGTATCAAACTATTCAGAAGGACAGAGTGGACAGTAAGGGAGGTGGTGTAGCTCTGTTATTTAAGGATGACATCCGGGCAATAGTAAGGGATGACATCGGTGCAATGGAGGATAAGGTTGAATCCATTTGGGTGGAAATCAGGAATAGAAAGGCGCAAAATGTCACTGATAGGAGTAGTCTATAGGCCACCAAATAGTAGCATTATGGTGGGGCAGGCAATAAACAAAGAAATAACTGATGAATGTAGAAATGGCACAGCAGTTATCATGGGGGATTTTAATCTACATTTCGATTGGTTTAACCAGGTCGGTCAAGGCAGCCTTGAGGAGGAGTTTATAGAATGTATCCGCGATAGTGTCCAAGAACAGTATGTAATGGAACCTGCGAGGGAACAAGCGGTCCTAGATCTGGTCCTGTGCAATGAGACAGGATTGATTAATGATCTCATAGTTAGGGATCCTCTCGGAAGGAGCGATCACAATATGGTGGAATTTAAAATACAGATGGAGGGTGAGATGGTAAAATCAAACACTCGTGTTTTGTGCTTAAACAAAGGAGATTACAATGGGATGAGAGAAGAGCTAGCTAAGGTAGGCTGGGAGCAAAGACTTTATGGTGAAACAGTTAAGGAACAGTGGAGAACCTTCCAAGCGATTTTTCCCAGTGCTCAGCAAAGATTTATACCAACAAAAAGAAAGGACGGTAGTAAGAGGGAAAATCGACCGTGGATATCTAAGGAAATAAGGGAGAGTATCAAATTGAAGTGAAAAGCATACAAAGTGGCGAAGCTTAGTGGGAGACTAGAGGACTGGGAAACCTTTAGGGGGCAACAGAAAGCTACTAAAAAAGCTATAAAGAAGAGTAAGATAGATTATGAGTAAACCTGCTCAGAATATAAGAATAGACAGTAAAAGGCTTCCGGGTGCGGCGATGACCAGCTAAGTCGCACGTTTCGGCAGCTCCCGGTGGAACGGACTTTTGGGCTCTTGATAGGAGCCCCAACGGCAATTTTAACGGCTAAAAACACCGTGCGGTAAACCAGAAGGGTGTTCCCCCGGACACGGATGGAAAAAGGAGAGGAAAGTGGCCGGATTGCAGCGGATCCTTTGGAACAACGGCAAGGAAGGCAAGCAGAAACCAAGATGGCGTCGGAAGGTGGCAGTTTCATATGGGGCCCTGAACAACAAGAGTTTTTGAAACGCTGCGTGGAGGAGATAAAAAAGGAAATGAAGAAAGAGTTGTTGGCCCCGATATTACAGGCGATTGAAGGGCTGAAAGAGGAACAAAAGACCCAGGAGCAGGAGCTTCGGGTCGTGAAGGCGAAAGCAGCAGAGAATGAAAACGATATACAGGGCCTGGTGGTGAAGTCGGAGATACAGGAGGCACACCAGAAACGATCTGTGGAGAGGTTGGAGGCACTGGAAAACAACGCAAGGAGGAACAACTTGAGGATTCTTGGCCTTCCTGAAGGTGTGGAGGGGGCGGACGTCGGGGCATATGTGAGCACGATGCTGCACTCGTTAATGGGAGTGGAGGCCCCGACGGGTCCGTTGGAGGTGGAGGGAGCATACCGAGTTATGGTGCGAGGATCGAGAGCAGGAGAAGCTCCCAGAGCCATAGTGGTGAGATTTCTCCGTTTTAAGGATAGAGAAATGGTCCTTAGATGGGCGAAGAAAACTCGGTGTAGTAAATGGGAGAACGCGGTGATCCGCGTCTATCAAGATTGGAGTGCGGAGGTGGCGAGAAGGAGGGCGAGCTTTAATCGGGCCAAAGCGGTACTTCACAAAAAGAAGATAAAATTTGGAATGCTGCAACCGGCAAGACTGTGGGTCACATATCAAGGGAGGCACCACTACTTTGAGACGACAGATGAAGCGTGGACTTTTATTGTAGAAGAAAAATTGGAATGATTGGACTACGAAAATGAACGTTTGGACAAAGTGGTGGGACGAGTGGGGGGGGGGGGCGAAGAGGGATTGTATGATTAATCCTGCGGTATGGTAACTTTTCTTTCTCCCACAGGTGGTGATGGGGGGAGGTGGGGAGGGAGAGGAGATGAGGCGTTGGCCATGGGAGGCGGGGCCGAGGGAGAGGCGCGGGCTTGGTTCCCGCGCTATGATAATTATGGCGGGAATAGAGAAGCAGGAAGGAGGGGGCGCCGCACGGGGCGAGCCGCGATCACGGGGGGAAGCCGAGGTCAGCCAGAGTTTGCTGACTTCTGGGAGCAACATGGGGGGAGTAATTACGCTAGCGGGGGGTCTAGCGGGGGGGGGGGGGGGGGGTGGGGGGAGGGGGGAATTACTGGGTTGCTGCTGCTGGGGAAAGGGGGGAGTGGGTACGGGAAAGGATGGGCGGGGGGGCACCGTCTGGGAGAAATACAGCTGCGTGGGAACTGGGTGAGAAGCTGGAAAAAGATGATGGCTAACCGGCAAGGGGGGGGGGGTGGGAAGCCCCCCAACTCGGCTGATCACGTGGAACGTGAGGGGGCTTAACGGGCCGATAAAGAGGGCACGAGTACTCGCACACCTTAAGAAACTTAAAGCAGATGTGGTTATGTTACAGGAAACGCACCTGAAACTGATAGACCAGGTTAGGTTGCGCAAAGGATGGGTAGGGCAGGTGTTCCATTCGGGGCTGGATGCGAAAAACAGGGGGGTGGCTATATTAGTGGGGAAGCGGGTAATGTTCGAGGCAAAGACTATAGTGGCGGATAACGGGGGCAGATACGTGATGGTGAGTGGCAAATTACAGGGAGAGATGGTGGTGTTGGTAAACGTGTATGCCCTGAATTGGGACGATGCCAATTTTATGAGGCGAATGCTAGGACGCATCCCAGACCTAGAGACCGGAAAGCTGATAATGGGGGGAGACTTCAACACGGTGTTGGAACCAAGGCTGGATAGGTCGAAGTCCAGGACTGGTAGGAGGCCGGCAGCAGCCAAGGTGCTTAAGGATTTTATGGAGCAGATGGGAGGGGTGGACCCGTGGAGATTCAGTAGACCTAGGAGTAAGGAGTTCTCGTTTTTCTCCTATGTCCATAAAGTCTATTCACGCATAGACTTTTTTGTGTTGGGTAGGGCATTGATCCCGAGGGTGAGGGGAACGGAATATACGGCTATAGCCATTTCGGATCATGCCCCACACTGGGTAGACTTGGAGATAGGGGAGGAAACAAGAGGGCGTCCACCCTGGAGAATGGACATGGGACTAATGGCGGATGAGGGGGTGTGCCTAAGGGTGAGGGGATGCATTGAAAAGTACTTGGAACTCAATGACAATGGGGAGGTTCAGGTGGGAGTGGTCTGGGAGGCGTTGAAGGCGGTGGTTAGGGGGGAGCTGATATCAATAAGGACACATAAAGGGAAGCAGGAGAGTAAGGAACGGGAGCGGTTGCTGCAAGAACTTTTGAGCGTGGACAGACAATATGCGGAAGCACCGGAGGAGGGACTGTATAGGGAAAGGCAAAGGCTGCATGTGGAATTTGACTTGCTGACCACAGGCACTGCAGAGGCACAATGGAGGAAGGCGCAGGGTGTACAGTATGAATATGGAGAGAAGGCGAGCAGATTGCTGGCACACCAATTGAGGAAAAGGGGAGCAGCGAGGGAGATAGGGGGGGTGAGAGACGAAGATGGAGAGACGGAGCGGGGAGCGGAGAGAGTGAATGAAGTGTTCAAGACATTTTATAAAAAATTGTATGAAGCTCAACCCCCGGATGGGAGGGAGAGAATGATGGATTTTTTGGATCGGCTGGAAATTCCCAAGGTGGAAGAGCAGGAAAGGATGGGATTGGGAGCACAGATCACGGTAGAAGAAGTGGTGAAAGGAATTAGGAACATGCAGACGGGAAAGGCCCCGGGACCGGACGGATTCCCAGTTGAATTTTACAGAAAATATTTAGATTTGCTCGCCCCGCTACTGACGAGGACCTTTAACGAGGCAAAGGAAAGGAAACAACTGCCCCCGACTATGTCTGAAGCAACGATATCGCTTCTTTTAAAGAAGGAAAAGGATCCGCTACAATGCGGGTACCACAGACCAATTTCCCTCCTCAATGTGGATGCCAAGGTCCTGGCCAAGGTAATGGCAATGAGAATAGAGGAATGTGTCCCGGGGGTGGTTCATGAGGACCAAACTGGGTTTGTGAAGGGGAGACAGCTGAACACGAACATACGGAGGTTGTTAGGGGTAATGATGATGGCCCCACCAGAGGGTGAAACGGAGATAGTAGTGGCGATGGATGCCGAGAAAGCATTTGATAGAGTGGAATGGGATTATCTGTGGGAGGTGTTGAGGAGATTTGGGTTCGGAGAGGGGTATGTTAGATGGGTGCAGCTGTTGTATAGGGCCCCAGTGGCGAGTGTGGTCACGAATGGACGGGGATCGGCATATTTTCGGCTCCATAGAGGGACAAGGCAGGGATGTCCTCTGTCCCCATTACTGTTTGCACTGGCGATTGAGCCCCTGGCGATAGCGCTGAGAGGTTCCAAGAGATGGAGGGGAATACTTAGGGGAGGAGAAGAACACCGGGTATCTTTATATGCGGATGATCTGCTACTATATGTGGCGGATCCAGCGGAGGGGATGCCAGAAATGATGCGGATACTTGGGGAATTTGGGGATTTTTCAGGGTATAAATTGAACATGGGGAAGAGTGAGCTGTTTGTGGTGCATCCAGGGGAGCAGAGTAGAGAAATAGAAGACCTACCGTTGAAGAAGGTAACAAGAGACTTTCGTTACCTGGGGATCCAGATAGCTAAGAATTGGGGCACATTGCACAGGCTAAATTTGACGCGGTTGGTGGAACAGATGGAGGAAGATTTCAAGAGATGGGATATGGTAGCATTGTCAATGGCAGGGAGGGTGCAGGCGGTTAAGATGGTGGTCCTCCCGAGATTCCTCTTTGTGTTTCAGTGCCTCCCGGTGGTGATCACGAAGGCTTTTTTCAAAAGGATAGAAAAGAGTATCATGGGTTTTGTTTGGGCCGGGAAGACTCCGAGAGTGAGGAAGGGATTCTTACAGCGTAGTAGGGATGGGGGGGGCTGGCACTACCGAGCCTAAGTGAATATTATTGGGCCGCTAATATTTCAATGGTGAGTAAGTGGATGGGAGAGGAGGAAGGAGCGGCGTGGAAGAGATTAGAGAGGGCGTCCTGTAGGGGGACCAGCCTGCAGGCTATGGTGACAGCCCCATTGCCGTTCTCACCAAGGAACTATACCACGAGTCCGGTGGTGGTAGCTACACTGAAGATTTGGGGACAGTGGAGACGACATAGGGGAAAGACCGGAGCACTGGGGGGGTCCCCGATAAGAAACAACCATAGGTTTGCCCCGGGGGGAATGGATGGGGGATATGGAATGTGGCAAAGAGCAGGTATAACGCAATTGAAAGATCTATTTGTGGATGGGAAGTTTGCGAGTCTGGGAGCGCTGACCGAGAAATATGGGTTGCCCCAAGGGAATGCATTCAGGTATATGCAACTGAGGGCTTTTGCGAGGCAACAGGTGAGGGAATTCCCGCAGCTCCCGACACAAGAGGTGCAGGACAGAGTCATCTCAAAGAAATGGGTGGGGGACGGTAAGGTGTCGGATATATATAGGGAAATGAGAGACGAAGGGGAGACTATGATGGACGAACTAAAAGGGAAATGGGAGGAAGAGCTAGGGGAGGAGATCGAGGAGGGGATGTGGGCAGATGCCCTAAACAGGGTAAACTCGTCGTCCTCGTGCGCCAGGCTAAGCCTGATTCAGTTTAAGGTATTACACAGGGCACATATGACTGGAACACGGCTCAGTAAATTTTTTGGGGTGGAGGATAGGTGTGCGAGGTGCTCGAGAAGCCCAGCGAATCATACCCATATGTTTTGGTCATGCCCGGCACTACAGGGGTTTTGGATGGGGGTGACAAAGGTGCTTTCGAAAGTAGTAGGAGTCCGGGTCGAACCAAGCTGGGGGTTGGCTATATTTGGGGTTGCACAAGAGCCGGGAGTGCAGGAGGCGAAAGAGGCCGATGTTTTGGCCTTTGCGTCCCTAGTAGCCCGGCGCACAATATTACTAATGTGGAAAGAAGCCAAGCCCCCGGGGGTGGAGACCTGGATAAATGATATGGCGGGGTTTATAAAGTTAGAGCGGATTAAGTTCGTCCTAAGGGGGTCGGCTCAAGGGTTTACTAGGCGGTGGCAACCGTTCGTCGAATATCTTGCGGAAAGATAGATGGGGGAAAACAAAGAAGGCAGCAGCAGCGGCCCAGGATTTGGGGGGGGGGGATGGGGGGGGATGGGGGGGGGGGTGGCCTGAGACAAGGCAGTTGCCAATTAGGGCTAGTTTCTATTTTTTGTTATTTAATATTTATTTATTTGTTGTTGTTTTTGTTTAAATAAAAAAGGTCATTATTATCTGTATTGTTACAATGTTGTGTAAAGGATGCACAATGTACTGTGTTGGTTGACCAAAAATTTTCAATAAAATATTATTTAAAAAAAAAATAGACAGTAAAAGTTTCTACAAATATATAAAACAAAAAAGAGTGGGTAAGGTAAATATTGGTCCTTTAGAAGATGAGAAGGGAGATTTAACAATGGGAGATGAGAAAATGGCTGAGGAACTGAACAGGTTTTTTGGGTCGGTCTTCACAGTGGAAAACACAAATAACATGCGAATGACTGATAGAAATGAGGCTATGACAGGTGAGGACCTTGAGATGATTGTTATCACTAAGCAGGTAGTGATGGGCAAGCTAATGGGGCTAAAGGTAGACAAGTCTCCTGGCCCTGATGAAATGCATCCCAGAGTGCTAAAAGAGATGGCTAAGGAAATTGCAAATGCACTAGTGATAATTTACCAAAATTCACTAGATTCTGGGGTGGCCCCGGCAGATTGGATATTAGCAAATGTGACGCAACTGTTTAAAAAAGGAGGTAGGCAGAAAGCGGGTAATTATAGGCCAGTGAGCTTAACTTTGGTAGTAGGGAAGATGCTGGAATCTATCATCAAGGAAGAAATAGCGAGACATCTGGATGGAAATTGTCCCATTGGGCAGATGCAGTATGGGTTCATAAAGGGCAGGTCGTGCCTAACTAATTTAGTGGAATTTTTTGAGGACATTACCAGTGCGGTAGATAACGGGGAGCCAATGGATGTGATATATCTGGATTTCCAGAAAGCCTTTGACAAGGTGCCACACAAAAGGTTGCTGTATAAGATAAAGATGCATGGCATTAAGGGTAAAGTAGTAGCATGAATAGAGGATTGGTTAATTAATAGAAAGCAAAGAGTGGGAATTAATGGGTGTTTCTCTGGTTGGCAATCAGTAGCTAGCGGTGCCCCTCAGGGATCAATGTCGGGCCGACATTTGTTCACAATTTACATCGATGATTTGGAGTTGGGGACCAAGGGCAATGTGTCCAAGTTTGCAGACGACACTAAGATGAGTGGTAAAGTAAAAAGTGCAGACGATACTGGAAGTCTGCAGAGGGATTTGGATAGGTTAAGTGAATTGGCTAGGGTCTGGCAGATGGAATACAATGTTGACAAATGTGAGGTTATCCATTTTGGTAGGAATAACAGCAAAAGAGATTATTATTTAAATGATAAAATATTAAAACATGCTGCTGTGCAGAGAGACCTGGGTGTGCTAGTGCATGAGTTGCAAAAAGTTGGTTTACAGGTGCAACAGGTGATGAAAAAAGCGAATGGAATTATTTCCTTCATTGCTAGAGGGATGGTGTTTAAGACTAGGGAGGTTATGCAGCAGTTGTATGAGGTGTTAGTGAGGCCACACCTGGAGTATTGTGTTCAGTTTTGGTCTCCTTACCTGAGAAAGGATGTACTGCCGCTGGAGGGTGTGCAGAGGAGATTCACTAGGTTAATTCCAGAGCTGAAGGGGTTGGATTACGAAGAGAAGTTGAGTAGACTGGGACTGTACTCATTGGAATTTAGAAGAATGAGGGGGGATCTTACAGAAACATATAAAATTATGAAGGGAATAGCTAGGATAGATGCGGGCAGGTTGTTTCCACTGGCGGATGAAAGCAGAACTAGGTAGGGGGCATAGCCTCGAAATAAGGGGAAGTAGATTTAGGACTGAGTTTAGGAGGAACTTCTTCACCCAAAGGGTTGTGAATCTATGGAATTCCTTGCCCAGTGAAGCAGTAGAGGCTCCTTCATTAAATGTTTTTAAGATAAGATGGATAGTTTTTTGAAGAATAAAGGGATTAAGAATTATGGTGTTTGGGCCGGAAAGTGGAGCTGAGTCCACAAAAGATCAGCCATGAACTCATTGAATGGCGGAGCAGGCTCGAGGGACCAGATGGCCTACTCCTGCTCCTAGTTCTTATGTTCTTCTGTTCCTGCTTCTACACCTTTACTTTACATAATGTGGCGCACAAAGACTCCGTGAGACGAATAGAGTGAAGTCGATGAGGCTTTATTAAGCGTGTCTGTTCCCCAGCAGCCCGATAGTAAACTGGCCTGCGGGGGAAGGCACCGGCTTCTTATACTTCGCCTTCAGGGCGGAGTATGAGGTCAACGGCCAACCAGGACCCGGGATCTGTCAGCCAATGACATTAGGGCTTCCAGTCCCACATGACCCCCAATACATACTACCACATTCACCCCTTGTCAAAAATGAACCCGGCGGGGTGATGCTTCGTATGGTGGTAGGGGTTTACAGGGCTGGTCCTGGGAGGATAGAACAGTTACATGGTAGTACAGTATTGGACAGTATCGTCCTGTTACAACTATTTACAGAGGATATAGGAAAAACAAAATGTTCATTGGACAGTCCATCTTTGTTTTACATCGACGCCACGAGTCGGTCGGGCGGTCTGGTCGTCCGTGTCGATCGCCTCGGCCCCGGCGGTGGTGGTGGTGCTTGTACCAGCGTTGTCGCCTCCGGGAGCCGCACGGTTTCAGCTGTCGGTGCAAAGGGGAGGGGGATTGATCCTCCTGGGAAGGGGGCGGTCGCGGGGTGCGGCGGTGGCAGGAAGGGGGGCGGTTGGGTTGATGGTGTCGGGGGGGTGTGCGTGGTGCCGGCGGGCGCCAGATCCCGCAGGGAGACCGTGTCCTGTCGGCCGTCGGGGTACTCCACGTAGGCGTACTGGGGGTTTGCGTGGAGGAGGTGAACCCTTTCGACCAACGGGTCCGCCTTATGTGCCCGCACGTGCTTTCGGAGCAGGATGGGTCCTGGGGCCGCCAGCCAGGTCGGCAGCGACGTTCCAGAGGAGGACCTCCTAGGGAAGTCAAGGAGACGCTCGTGAGGCGTTTGATTAGTGCTCGTACATAATAACGACCGGATGGAATGGAGAGCGTCCGGGAGGACCTCCTGCCACCGTGAAACTGGGAGATCCCTGGACCGTAGGGCCAGTAGGACGGCCTTCCAGACCGTGCCGTTCTCCCTTTCTACTTGCCCGTTCCCCCGGGGGTTGTAGCTGGTCGTCCTGCTTGAAGCTATGCCCTTGCTGAGCAGGAACTGGCGCAGCTCGTCACTCATGAAAGAGGACCCCCTGTCGCTGTGGACGTATGCGGGGTAACCGAACAGCGTGAAGATGCTGTTCAGGGCTTTAATGACTGTGGCCGCGGTCATGTCGGAGCAGGGAATGGCAAAAGGGAAGCGGGAGTATTCGTCCACTACATTCAGGAAATACGCGTTGCGGTCGGTGGAGGGGAGGGGCCCTTTGAAATCGAGACTGAGGCGTTCAAAGGGGCGGGAAGCCTTAATCAGGTGCGCTCCATCTGGCCTGAAAAAATGCGGTTTGCATTCTGCGCAGATGTGGCAGTCTCTTGTGACTGTACGGACCTCCTCTAAGGAGTATGGGAGATTGCGGGACTTGATGAAGTGGTAAAACCGAGTGACTCCCGGGTGGCAGAGGTCCTCATGGAGGGCTTGGAGGCGGTCAATTTGTGCGTCGGCACATGTCCCGCGGGATAGGGCATCGGACGGCTCGTTCAGCTTTCCGGGCCGGTACAAGATCTCATAGTTGAAGGTGGAGAGTTCGATCCTCCACCGCAAGATCTTGTCGTTCTTGATCTTGCCCCGCTGTGCATTATCGAACATGAAGGCTACCGACTGTTGGTCAGTGAGGAGAGTGAATCTCCTGCCGGCTAGGTAATGCCTCCAATGTCGCACAGCTTCCACTATGGCTTGGGCTTCCTTTTCCACTGGGGAGTGGCGGATTTCTGAGGCGTGGAGGGTTCGGGAGAAGAAGGCCACGGGTCTGCCCGCTTGGTTAAGGGTAGCCGCTAGAGCTACGTCAGAGGCGTCGCTCTCGACCTGGAAGGGGAGGGACTCGTCGATGGCGCGCATCGTGGCCTTTGCGATGTCCGCTTTGATGCGGCTGAAAGCCTGGCAAGCCTCTGTCGACAGCGGGAAAGTCGTGGTCTGTATTAGGGGGCGGGCCTTGTCTGCGTACTGGGGGACCCACTGGGCGTAGTATGAAAAGAACCCCAGGCAGCGTTTCAGGGCTTTTGGGCAGTGCGGGAGGGGAAATTCCATGAGTGCGCGCATACGTTCGGGGTCGGGGCCTATTATCCCATTGCGCACTATGTAGCCCAGAATGGCTAGCCGATCGGTGCTAAAAACGCACTTGTCCTCGTTGTACGTGAGGTTCAAGGCTTTGGCAGTCTGGAGGAATTTTTGGAGGTTGGCGTCGTGGTCCTGCTGATCGTGGCCGCAGATGGTTACATTGTCGAGGTACGGGAACGTGGCCCGTAACCCATGTTGATCAACCATTCGGTCCATTTGCCGTTGGAAGACCGAGATGCCGTTTGTGACGCCAAAAGGGACCCGTAGGAAATGGTATAACCGCCCGTCTGCCTCGAAGGCTGTGTACTTGCGGTCACTTGGGCGGATGGGGAGCTGATGGTAGGCGGACTTGAGGTCCACGGTGGAGAAGACTTTATACTGGGCAATCCGATTGACCATGTCGGATATGCGGGGGAGAGGGTACGCGTCTAGTTGTGTGTACCTGTTGATGGTCTGGCTATAGTCAATGACCATCCTTTGTTTCTCCCCTGTCTTCACTACTACCACCTGCGCTCTCCGGGGACTATTGCTGGCCTGGATTATGCCCTCCTTTAGTAGCCGCTGGACTTCGGAGCGAATGAAGGTCCGGTCCTGGGCGCTGTACCGTCTGCTCCTAGTGGCGACGGGTTTGCAATCCGGGGTGAGGTTCGCAAACAAGGACGGGGGTTGCACCTTGAGGGTGGCGAGGCCGCAGATAGTGAATGGGGGTATGGGGCCGCCGAATTTAAACGTAAGGCTCTGTAGGTTACATTGAAAATCTAAGCCCAGCAAGGTGGGGGCACAGAGTTGGGGAAGGACGTTAAATTTGTAGTTTTTGAATTCCCTCCCCTGTGCCGTTAGGGTAACTATGCAGAATCCCTGGATCTGTACGGAGTGGGATCTTGCAGCTAGGCAAATCTTTTGTGCGCTGGGGAAGGTAGTTAAGGAACAGCGTCTTACCGTGTCGGGATGTATAAAACTTTCCGTGCTCCCGGAGTCGACTAGGCATGGTGTCTCGTGGCCGTTAATTAGGACCGTTGTCGTCGTCGTCTGGAGAGTCCGGGGCCGAGCCTGATCGAGTGTAACCGAAGCGAGCCGTGGTTGTAGTAGTGGGGTGGGGTCCGTTGTTGCCGTCCAAGATGGCGTCGGGGATGGACAAAATGGCCACCCCCATACATCGCCTGTGGCTGAGGGGTCACAAGATGGCGTCGGGGGTGGACAAAATGGCCGCCCCCATGCGTCGTACAGGTCGGGGGCGGTCCAAGATGGCGGGGCCCCTCCTCCCCTCGTGGTGGTCGGGACCCAAAATGGCGGCGTCTGCGGGTCGCACATGGTGTGCTGGGGGGTCTGGGGGGCGCTAGGACCGCGCGGAGTTCCTGCATTGCGAGCGCCCGGGCCGCGGGCGCTAGGACCGCGCGGAGTTCCTTGACTGCGAGCACCAGGGCCGCGGGCGCCAGGACCGCGCGGAGCTCCCTCGCCGGGGACAGCGGTGGTCGGGACCCAGGTCGGCGGGTCAGTACTGCGAGCGCTGGGACCGTGAGGAGCTCCCTCGTCGGGGACGGCGGTGATCGGGGTCCAGGTAAGTTGCGCCAGCGGGTCAGGCGTGGGGCGCGGGACGGGGGTGAGGGCCCAGGTCGGCGGCGCCGGCGGGTCAGGCGTGGGGCGCGGGACGGGGGTGAGGGCCCAGGTCGGCGGCGCCGGCGGGTCAGGCGTGGGGCGCGGGACGGGGGTGAGGGCCCAGGTCGGCGGCGCCGGCGGGTCAGGCGTGGGGCGCGGGACGGGGGTGAGGGCCCAGGTCGGCGGCGCCGGCGGGTCAGGCGTGGGGTGCGGGACGGGGGTGAGGGCCCAGGTCGGCGGCGCCGGCGGGTCAGTCGTGGGGCCGCGAGCGCTGGCACCGCGCGGTGCTCCCTCGCCGGGGACAGCGGTGGTCGGGGTCAAGGTAGGTGGCGCCGGCGGGTCAGGCGTGGGGCGCGGGACGGGGGTGAGGGTGGCGTTCGGGATGCGGAAAACCCCCTCCTCTCCGTGGAGAGTGTTGGCTGGCACCCACATCGGGAGCGCCGGCGGCGGGTCGTACATGGACTGCGGGGAGGGGGGTTGGGGAGCGTCGGCGGCGTGCAGGGCTCCCAGTTCTCCCGGGACCGCGGTGGTCGGGACCCAAAATGGCGGCGCCTGCGGGTCGCACATGGCGTGCTGGGGGGGTTGGGACGCATAGGCTGCCTGTAGAGCTCCCTGTTCTCCCGGGACGGCGGCGACCACGCGAGATCGGCACACCAGCGCATAGTGGCCCTTTTTCCCGCAGCTTTTGCAGATGGCTGCGCGGGCCGGACAGCGTTGTCGGGGGTGCTTCGCCTGGCCGCAGAAATAACAGCGGGCGCCCCCGGTGCGACTCGGCGTTTGGACTGCGCAAGCCTGTGGGGTGTCCGGTGGGGGGGGGGGGTAGGGGGTTTGCCGCGGCGGGTGCGTACGGGGCCCAATGGCCTGCCGCGCGGTCGGGGCCGTAGGCGCGGGTATTACGCGCGGCTACGTCCAGCGAGGCTGCCAGGGCCCGTGCCTCTGAGAGTCCTAGCGACTCTTTTTCTAGAAGTCTTTGGCGGATTTGGGAGGATTGCATACCTGCAACAAAAGCATCGCGCATTAACATGTCCGTATGTTCGTTTGCATTCACCGACGGGCAGCTGCAGGCTCTTCCCAAAATCAGCAGCGCGGCGTAGAACTCGTCCATCAATTCTCCGGGAGCTTGCCGTCTTGTCGGGAGCTGGTAGCGAGCGTAGACTTGGTTAACTGGCCGAACGTAGAGACTTCTCAGTGCTGTGTACGCCGTCTGGAAATCGCGGGTGTCTTCAATGAGGGTGAAAATCTCCGTGCTCACCCTCGAGTGCAGGACCTGCAGTTTTTGTTCGTCTGAGACTCGGCCTGTGGTCGATGTGATGTAGGCCTCAAAGCAAGTCTGTCAGTGTTTGAAGGCTGCTGCCGCATTCACTGCGTGGGGGCTGATCCTCAGGCATTCTGGAATGATCCTGAGCTCCATAGTCCTTTTTAGGCACGCTTAATAAATTGTGGCGCACAAAGACTCCGTGAGACGAATAGAGTGAAGTCGAATAGAGTGAAGTCTGTTCCCCAGCAGCCCGATAGTAAACTGGCCTGTGGGGAAAGGCACCGGCTTCTTATACTTCGCCTTCAGGGCGGAGTATGAGGTCAACGGCCAACCAGGACCCGGGATCTGTCAGCCAATGACATTAGGGCTTCCAGTCCCACATGACCCCCAATACATACTACCACACATAATTCCTGCAATCCGGCATAAAAGTCACAAAAAGATCACCATGAGCGGGAGCTGCCAAATGTGCGACCTTTCACTCTATGGCCGCCACCGGAAGCCGGCCTTGTCTGGGTGTGTTTCTAATGTGCCTGTGCTGTCTCTAATTTGCACAATCTCTCTTGGGGCTTCCTGCTTTCTCAGCTGGTTTTGTCGCCATATTCGTATAGGGTCCCCCGTGCCTGGCAGAGTTGGTGCAGCGCTATCCTCGCGGAGAGCAGGTTAAAGTCCATCTGAAGCTTTTTCCTCTCCATGAGGAGCTCTGTGGTCGGGGCCTCGGAGTATTTACTGTCTACCTCCAGTATGGAGTGTATTCGCTGTTACCTCGCCGCTTTCTTCTCACTGTCTCTCCGTGCTTTAAAGGGGATAATTTCCCCATATATCACAGCCTTTAGGGCCTCCCAGAATGTGGAGGGTGAGACCTCCCGTTCTGGTTGTTCTTTGTATATTCAGTTACAGCCTGCGATATTTTCTCGCTAAACGGACCTTGTCGGCCAGTAGTGCAGTGTCCAACCTCCATGTGGGCCGTTGGGTACTGACTGTCTCCAACCTCACATCCATATAATTTGGAGCGTGGTCGGAGATTACGATCGCGCAGTATTCTGCCTTGACCAGCCTTGGATACACCAATTTTCCCACCACAAAGAAGTCGATCCTCAAGTATACATTATGTAGTGGGGAAAATCCAGCCCATAATGTTTTAATGTAAGGAAGATATTAATGAACCTAACTTCAGTTAGGATTGTTTGATATGGGAAGTTATGTTTCAATTAAAGTCACAATATTGAGGAACAAATCCACAACATCAAGTGAGGGCTTACTGTATGTGATCTATGAGCTATATATTTCCGTAAAGGTAGTAATGCTGAAAACACATTTACATTTAAAATATGATTTATATTTCAGGCACAACTCCACAAGAGATCTATGCTCTCTTGTAAAAGAATCCTGTTCTAGATCAACTGAAAAACTTAAAACATGTAAGTATTGTTATTATTGTTATATGAAATAAAAACAGCTGGAAAAGTCTTCATGTCTGACAACATCTGTTGAGACAGAACTAAAGTTTGAGTCAAATATGAATCTCCTTCAGAACTCGATCAGTAACCTTTATGGAGCTATGTACTGCAAATTCCAAAGTGTCACTGATTTCGCCAGCAATAGCCTGAAATAAACTAGATGGTTTCAGCATTGGCCTGGAAGAAAAGAATCTAGATGGATAAATGTTAAGAGCCACGGTCCGCACTTTAGGAAATCCATATTTTGCCACACTTTGAACTTTTTGACTGCAGTGGCACATTTATGTTTTGACCTCTTATCTGAAGCAAAGATGTTTCTGTGTTGGTCCTTGCTGAATTAATTTCAGGTAAGAACTTTGCTCGCTGCAATTCCTGGCCGGATCTGGTCGTGTGCTGGAATCCCTCCTCAGTTTCCTTCTCCTTTTAGAAGCTTGTCCTGTACTTCATGGCCTCTCTATTTTCCCAATTGTAGTTATTTTGAAGGGGGATGACCATCGGCTATTCATGTCTGGAACCAATTTGCATCAAATTAAATAGTCATTAAATCACTAGAAAGGTACTTCAGCACCAACTGAACCATGCCCTGTTGATTATTGAACGTTTAGACAAATACAACAAAACTCTAAGCACACGTAAAATTAAACCAGCAGCCAGAAAAATATCCAGAACAAGGATGTATATAGATTGTAGACTCTTCTTTATGCCTGCGCCTGGTGGTTGTGCAAACTACTGGACAAAGATGGCATCCAGTGACTTTGCATTTGAAGTGTGTGGGTCCATCTTGGATCTAGTATTTGACCTGTCGGGTGCCAATGAATGCTTTGGAGCCCCATTTCTCCCCATATGCCTTGAATACTGAACCAGATCAACTCCATTTGTATTCTCTCTGGGCTGTACCTACAGTTAGGAAACGTAATTCTAATGGTTGCATCTGAATGGGTTTTTCAAAGTGGGTTATGGGGATAGGCTGGGACTTGGGGTGTGGTTGGGTGCTCTTTCCAAAGGCTTTGTGGACTCAATATGCCGAATGGCTTCCTTCTACACTGTAGGGATTCTATGATTTTAAAAAGAAGAAAGACGGTGCAAATATAAAACTCTTTATGATCACCTGATGTTGCAAAGTACTTTATAGCCAATAAAATACGCTTGACATGTAGGTAATTTTGCAATGTAGGATGTGCAATAGTTTCCAGGAGACGAATGTTAACACTGAAGACCCAGCTTGACCTTTTCTTTTGTGCCATAATTACTCAATGGGCTGGATTCAGCTGGGTGCTGTAGTCCCTACCCCACCGGCTAAAGGTTCTTGACGCCTGCCTAGCAGCCATTTAGTGCTGGGAGCAGCACTGAGGTTGGAGGCAGGACTTATATTCCTCTCTCAAGGCAAGTTCAGGAAAGATAGGTATGAGGGGTCAGGCTGGGGTTGTAGGGGTGGAGCAAGTGTGGGAGGCTGGGCAAGGGTGGCAGAGAGATGAGTGGGTGTGATGTTCTCTGGGCATAGGGATCCCGGAGAGGATGTTCCCTCAAATTTGCCTGATACATGTCCATGCAACTAAAGCTGCTGGCCTTCCCAACTGGGGTGGGCCTCCCCCGCCATGAGCTTTGTACTCGTGGTCACTGGATGAGGCCCATAACTGGCCATTATTGACTACTTAAGGAAGTCAATAGGCCCAAAGATGGGCAGGCCATCCAATGACTTTCCTTTACTCCATTTTATTGTGGCTGGGCAGGGGTGGACAGGTGTGTGGTGGACATGGTGACAGCTGCTCCCTGCCACCATCAAACCTTCCAGCGGGAGAGGATAAAAGTCAGACCTATCATGGGAATGTCGCTTTAAGAAATGGTTAGCTGCTCATGTTACTGAAGTGATGTCAGAGTATGGGTGGAGCTGAGCTCTGGTCCAGCTTTTTAGTTTCACTTTGAGAAAAGCTTGGGGGTGTCTCTCTTTTTGGTTTTGTTTTGCTGTGTTGCAGCTGGTCAGCCAAAGCAGCTGTACTGTTGATCTCTCTGCCATGAAGGACTATCTCTTGATAATTTGGTGAATTCAGAAATTTAAATGTTTTCAGTATTGAATGTAAACCCTGATGTGCATCTGTTTAAAAGTTGTTAAGTCTTTTGGATGTTAAAAGAACAGCTTAAAGGATTCCTTAGAGTTGTATTCTTTGGGGGTTATCTTTGAATTAATGGTTGCTAAGATATTCACTATTTTAAAAAGGTTAACTTGAGTTCATAGAATAAACATTGCTTTGCTTTAAAAAAGAACTTTTCCCTTTCTGCTGTACCACACCTCTAGAGTGGGCCGTGTCCTCCCCATACCACCATCTATTAAAAGTTGTGGGTCAGGTGAACTCCATGATACACTTTGGGGTTCTCTGAATCCTGGCCCATAACAATGACTCAATGACTAATAAGGCCCAAAATATGTTGTCAAAATAACTAAGTGTTCTATGCAAACATATGGAATAGATGCAAGGGTAAAAACAGATGTCCGGAAGTTGCTGTTTGAATTGCAGAACTCTGTTAGCATAGTGTGACGAATGTGACAAATTTTCATATTTTAAAGTGTCTATTTAGTATTTTTGCTGTGATTACAAAGGGAGAGAATCATTAATTTTTGCAGTAAGGTGCGATCTATTGGCCTTGCCGCTCCCGACTGGGGACTGGGCCAGTCAATCACACGAGCGGCTTCTCGCTTCAAGCCTTTTCAAGCCTTGTTAGATTTCACAAGGCATCGCGATCCGTTGAAGTTGGGACTCAGGTTTGCATTTTCAAATGAGCAGTTAGTCTCACTTGAACACATCTATGCCGGATCGAACCGCCTTCCCTCAGAGATCCCGAGCGGGCACTGTTTGGCATTGGCTTGCTTAATTGGGGTGGCATAGTGGTTAGCACTGCTGCCTCACAACACCTGGGTTCAAATCCAGCTTTGTGTGGAGTTTGCTGTTCTCCCCGTTGTGTTCTGTGATCTTATCTTGCAATGAACCTACAGAACTGCTGGTGACGTAGCCAGAATGATGGAGGGTGGAAAACCTTGTTTTCTGGTGCCTGGGTGGAAGTAACATCTATAACATCAGGTGTTGTCCCTTCTTGGCTTTTTGGAACAACGACTAATGGCTCCTCACTGGATATGACGATACAATTGCTCTCTGGTCCTGATGGTCCAGCCGATGGATCATCCTGCTCTTGCTCTTATATATATGTGTGATCTGACGAGCTGCACAATGATATGGTCATGAGCTCCTCCAACTCATCTTCCGGTGGAGTAGCCTCGAGGATCAGGGAGTCGACTACTGGAACTACTTCAGAGGCCTGAAACGATTCACCAAGTGCCTCTGGAGCAAACTTCTCCCAAGATTGGTATGATATCATCTGTGACTAGCTTGTGCAAGAGCTGATCCTCCAAGATATCAGCCACTGCGATCTCACTTTTTATTTTGGAGTGTGCCATCTCAGAGCTCTCTCCCTGCTCAGTGTCCAGCGTGGTCTGGGCATCCTTTGTAACCACCTCGTCATTCCCGCCAAACCACTGGAGCAGCGCTTCTCGAGCCTCTTCATCAAGCTCACCATTGCTTCTGCGAAATAGATTTATGAACATTTCACATTCATCTTCATCTGGCTCACCTTCCACTCCTTTGCTTTCCGTATCATCTTCAAAGTCATCATATATATCTTCGTAGCATTGATCATCGGATTCAGCATCGTCTGCGATGATTTCTCCTGTAAAATACAACATTGCACACGGATTTATGTGTTCGTGCAGGAATTGACCTATGTTTAAATCAGCAGCGAGTCTTGCTGCAGACCTTCCATCCAACACTCTTTGTTCCAGAACCTTCAGGGGAGTGAAGAAATTGAAAAAAGAGTCATTCAGTACAGTTTTCATGACTGCTTTATCAGTAGGCTGATCCTCATGCGACTGCTTCAATCTAATGGTTTTCATTGTGACATTTTTTCCTTTCTTCCAGTGGATGTGGCAGTCTGTGCACCTGGTAATTGTAAATACGAAGAAGCCTGCACCATCAGGCCGCAACTTCATGTGTTATGTTCTTACGGGTCCCTCATTCGTGAACTACTCAGTCGATTCAAACTTGACCTCCAGAGTGAAGCTCCTTGACTGTCCTGGATCCGAAAGGTTTATTGCAACGCCCTGTAGATACTTTAAAATAGGCTCATCATATTTCTGTATCACATGGCTGAGCCTGGTCTCATTTTTAATGGCCGATAACCAGAACGCAGCAGTGTCCTTTGGGTTCTCCATCGCAGTTTCTGGTTGATCTTCCTCCACTTGCATTATTGCTCGTATCTCATCGGATAATGGCGTCGCTGTATCTGTCGATTTACCTTTTTATGGACTCACGGATTGGGACGAACAACCGCTCCACTCGGATCAGGGTCTCACACGCATCTGCCCCGAGGATAGACTCGCGTTTTGTGTCTACAATGGAGAATTTAACGACGTTTCGCCTGTTTTGTACCCATGTTTTTAGGTCACATTTCCCCCAACATCTCAAATTCATTGCCACTGTAGTCGTCCAGCATACTTGGTTGGGTTACGACTTCCGGCGGCACTAGCAGGCCGTGCAGATTACCCAGACTGAGAAGGTTTTCCTTTGCACCGTATCATGTTTGTATTTATCAGTGTGTGTTTAACATCACCACTGGAATGAATCGACAATATGAGCTGGATTAGAACTGTCGTTCCAGTTGGTCATCAAAACTTATTCCACTTTTGTCTTCGGACTCATTGCGTCCTTAGTTGAGGTTAGATCCATGAAAAATAATTAATCAAGGGCCATCTCATTAACTGCATTGATCGACTCCATTTGGTCCACTAGGACACAAAAAACATTGTTCATCAAAATGACCCACACGGCCACACCTGGAACATACTTCTCCAAGGGCCAGACATTGCCGTGGGCCATGTCGGTTGCTACATTTCTGGCACAAAAAGGCTGTTCCGGACGGCTGCTTAAAATGGCTGCCCACACTGGGACCACGTTTCTTTTGACCTACGTCACAGTGCTCTCACAATGGCCACCCACACTGAGACCATGTTTCTTTTTGACCTGATTGGTGCTGATTGGGTAGGTGTCCTCTTCCATGGTAGCGCCAAATTTCTTTTTGTTGAGTGTGCTGTTCTTCTGTGCAGTCCACTCACTTGCATGACACATCTTAATAAGGCCTTCTGACTGAAGCCCTTCTTTCTGGGTATGCTTACTGAATATGTCATGTTCACATGCTTCCTCCTTTTCTTTCAGAGAGCAGTACTGATCGAAGTACTTCAGTACCACATCTTAACTCTGGCTATGTCACCAGCAGTTCTGTAGATTCATTGCAAGACAAGACTCTGGCTCTCCTCTTCGCTGTCTCAGGCGAAGGTATGGCATAGTTATGTTGCATGAGGACCTGCTATCATGGGCAGCAACGCAATTCGCCTTTCGTCAAGCTGTGCCTCCAGGCCAAGGGCTACGATATAGAATCTGACTTGCTGCTTAAAAACAATTCTTTTCTACGTTACCTGAGAATTGAAGGTGGTGGGGTCCCTTTAAAACTTCCATTTTTAACTTCATTATCATTTGCAGCGTTGAGACGCCAATGGGCACACTTCACCAGGTTGGTTCTTCAGACGATTTAACTTCGCCTTTTCCGATGTTAACCTCAAATCTTCAGCACTTCTGGTACCATGTTGTGTTCTGTGATCTTGTCTTGCAATGAATCTACAGAACTGCTGGTGACATAGCCAGAATGATGCTTTATTGATGTACACGTGATAGAGTAACGATCAGAATCTTATGAAGACAAAATTATTACAAGGTTACATTAGACTCTCCTGGAACTACCCATATGCACGACTGTCCTCATGTACGCCTTATAACCTTCTTCCGGTGGCCAGAGGTCACCTGACTTATATATGATGGCACTTGCTGGTGAGGGGGTCACACTGCTGAGTACCACCTGCTTGTAGGAAGTCACGCTGCTGAGTACATGTAATATTATCTACAGGCATACCACCACACTCGTGTCTGCATGAGTTCCCTCCGGGTGTTCTGACTTCCTCTCACAGTCCAAAGATGTGCAGGTTGGGTGGATTGGATGCCCCTTAGTGTCCAGGGATGTGCTAGTTAGGTTATGGGGATAGGACAGGGTGGCTGGGGGAATGGACATGGGTAGAGTGTTTAATCGAAGGGTTGGTGCAGACTCGATGGGCACAATGGCCTTCGGCACTGTAAGGTTTTATGATTTTATGGTGATTCTGTGAAATGTGGACAAGACATACTGGCACTGGGGGGGGGGCGGGTGCCCTGACAGGCGATCGGGGGCCCCTGGATGGTTGGGCACTGGGAAGGGTATACCCTGGAAGACCCAGTGCCACATTGGTGCCACCCTGGCAGCTCCTAACTGAGTGCCAGGCTGGCACTGGCAAGATGTTCAGGTGGCATCATGCCAGTGCAGGATAGGGCCCGGGGGTGCTCTGCTCTTATGAGGTGGGGTGCGGAGGCTGCGCTGGGTTGGGAGGGGGTCCAGCGAATGGGTGACGTTTAAAATGGGTGCCCAGATCTCTTCCTGCACTGCTTAATTAGCGGAGCTTATTAGTGCAAAATGGGACTAAGTGCAGCCTCGATGGGGCGTCCCTCGCCAGGGCCCGGAAATGAAGTAGAATCCCGTTTCATAGCTGGGTCGTTCTTGGTGCTGCCAGTACAGGGAAATTCTCGGCTAAACGCACATGACATGGGACTTTGTTTCATTTGCTTTAAATTGAACCTGTAACCTTTTGTAACAAGACATAAGAATGTGGTGTGATTTTCGATTGCAGGTGGCATAGTTAATGGGAGGGTCGAAGTTTGTAAGTTGCTTCTGGAACATCAAGCTGCAGACACGGTTCAGTTTAGTTCTAAACAAATCTCTTCTCTAAAAGGCTCTACACCAATATAAGCAAGAAAAACACTGGTTGATCAACTTTATCCATGAATGGTATTCAAAATATGTTGGGAGGGATTCTCCGGCAGCCGACGCTGGAATTGGGAAACGCGACTGGGTGGAGAATTGGTTTTGCACCAAAATCATGGCAGGCACCAGTTGCACGGCAAATTGCGATTCTCCAGTGCCTTGACAGCGGCGTCAATGTGTTCCACTCTGCAATTACAGTAAACTCCGTTGGCAAATCATTAGCGGGCCTGACCCGGTATTCTTCAGGGCCACCACGATTCTCCGCCTCCACTGGGGTAAATTCCCAATGGCAAGATCCACTTGTACTTTTAAAAATCGAGTAACAGGCACCATGGCTCATGAGGAAGAGAGAAGAGGTAGGACACAGAGAGGTGCGTGGGCTGCCGGGCTGGACACTGGCTGGGGGGGTGACTAGTGTACGATCTGTGGGGCCGGGTTGACACATCTACGGGGCGGGGTTGGGGGTGACCAGGGGACGGTCCGTGGGGCCTGGATGACACACCCATGGGACTGGAGCAGTGTACAGGCACAGAACGCCATTGCTGCGCACCCCACCCAACCTCGCCCCTTGATCTGCAGAATGACACTGGCTATATGGGTGCCCCCACCCCACTACCTCCACACCCGAGCCCCCACCTTTAACTCCACTACCCCGGTCTTCCAGCCCGTCTCACCCCATGGATGAGACAAATTGTTAGACCCCATTTTTTGTTAGGATACCGGAATAGAAACCCCGAATAATTTGCAAAACTGTAAGGAAAGGATACTTCACCACAGTGATGACTCTGACCAATAGGAATCTTTCACATATGATAAGGGGAAATTATGTAGCTATTCGACTATAGTGTACTTCATCCTTACGAGAGACCAGACAAAGATTCTTGGAGTTATGAACAAGGCCTTTATTGCAGCTAAAATTGGGCTAATGATGGTCCAAATGGCACGCCAGAAAGGACTGATTCAAGAATGCTACTGACATACACTTCAGATTCAGTTACAAGAAATTAGCAAATACCATTCATTTGTTACTCGTTATCTATGTTCAATCGTGACTATTGATTAAGGTTACAGCATGCATATGATACCAGTACAGTTGACCAATTACAACATGTGCATGCCTCTGTAATTAACATATGCAATCAGCACAAATACACATACATGCTGTCTCGTAATATTTGGTCCGTTATCTGGTTTATGTTTATCAATCATCCTCCCTGTTGGGAATGTCTGCTGTTTAATGGCTCTTCTTGAGGCTCTTCTTGGAAGCTACAACATACAAAACGTTCTAAGTGATACTTGTCTTCCTTCCGTTACCTCTAGACGCCATGGCACCAGAACAAATGGTAGAATATCCCACATTATTGCTACAAGCCTTGAGAGATAACACCTGTGGAGTTCCTGCCAGAGAACAAACCACAGACTGACTGGGTCCTTGGGATGTCTTAGAATCGGCAGCTTTGTGGGCAGCACGGTGGCGCAATGGTTAGCATTGCTGCTTCCCGGCGCCGAGGTCCCAGGTTCGATCCTGGCTTTGGATCACTGTCCGTGTGGAGTTTGCACATTCTCCCCTTGTTTGCGTGGGTTTCGCCCCCACAACCCAAATATATGCAGGGTAGGTGGATTGGCCACGCTAAATTGAACCTTAATTGGAAAAAATAAATTGAGTACACAAATTTTTTTTAAAAAACAGAATCGGCAGCTGTAGTTAAACAGCTTATATGTGTAAAACAGATCAATACAGATGTGTTCAACCCCTTCAGTGCCAAATGGAAAATTATAATTTCAAATAAATTCCGATATAATATTTTTTCCATATCAATGTAAAAAAACTTTACACCGAATTAAAAACCACATTAACGTCAAAGAAATAGTTTTACAATTAACAGTTTATCAGTTCTTAAATAGAAGAAAAAACTTTAATTCAATATGTACATCTGCCACGATATATGTTCCATTAAAGCAACTCAGTGCAGTTCTAAATCTACTCATAAATAAAGTTAGCAATGAATGTTACTTCAAGTTCTCTGTGCAGACCTTTGGAAAGACTCTTTCAGAACCAACTGGAAAATCCTTCTGTCCTGTTAGACTCAAATCTCAAAGCAAAACTGCTCAATACGCAGACAGATCTGGCTCCCCATATTAGTTACATCATCTGTATCTCACTAAGATGTCCCATGACCTGCTCAAGTAGGACTAATCACCACTCCCTAATAAATTATCAATACCCAGGGAACCTCCTTTCTATAAACAATGGGCGGAATTCTCCACTCCCGCGCCGAAGTGGCCGCGCCGTCGTGAACGCCGTCGAGGTTCACGACGGCGCGAAACGGCCCCGATCCTGACCGATTCAGGCCCTGACAATGGGCTAGGATCGGGGCCGCTTCATCTACACGCGCCAGGCCTTGTCGCCCGATTAAAAGCGGCGCCGCATAGATGACGTGACTGGCGGCGGATAACGGGTGTCATCCGCGCATGCGTGGTTGCCGTCCTCTCTAAGTCCGCCCCGCAAGAAGATGTCTGACGGATCTTGCGGGGCCGTGGAAGGAAGGAGGTCCTCCTTCAGAGAGGACAGCCCGATGATCGGTGGGCACCGATCGCGGGCCACCCCACGTTTCAGGTACCCCACGGTGCAGGATCCCCCCTCGCCCCCCCCGCAGGCCGCCCCCCCAGCGTTCACGCACCGCTCACGACTGCAGCGACCAGGTGTGGACGGCGCTGGGGGGGAACCCGCCGTTTTGGCCTGGCCGCTCGGCCCATCCGGGCCTCAGAATAGCGGGGGTACCGGAGAATCGCCATTTTCGGTGTCTCCGGCGATTCTCCGGCCTGCGGCCCGTGAAACTCGACCGGGAGGGCGTCGGACCAGCGTCCCGGGAAATTTTGCCGGCCCAGGCGATTCTCCCAACCTGCGTGGGAGTGGAGAATCGCGCCCAATGGGCACGAAGTTAAGGTCCGCTGAATTGCGTGTTTAATGGGATGTGTCTCGGCGCCCACAGCGCCAAAAAGGATCCTGTTATTCAACTGCGCTTTGCTGGGTTTTTTGGCCTCGTCAACTAAGTCCCCATCGAGGCCACTCTTAAGTTATTTTGCACTTTGCGGATCCGGCGCCATTTTTAAAGGCAGTTCCAATCTTTTGACACCCCTCTGCTCCCCCACCATGGCATCAGGACCCCCCCTCCCCCCACACTTCACCCACTTACTCTTCCAGCAGCATCCTTGAGCCCCATCTACCCCATAACCCACCTCTTATGGGAAAGGTTCCCCACCTACTCTCCCCGGGGCTGACCCCGACATGGGCAACTTGGCATTGGCACCCTGGCAGTGCCCCTGCCATTCTTTCTGTGCCACTTGAACATCCTGGCAATGTCAGGCAGCAGTGCAATGGTGGCCATGTTCCAGAGGGAGTGCCAGGGTGCCACCCTGCCCTGCCCGTGACCACCCGGGGGCCTCAACTCTCCAGAGAGACCCCCCCAAGGTGCCATCACGACTGGTTCATGACCAGTGAACCTGTACCAAGCTGCGGCCGGCTGAGGCTGAGCTGGTGAGGCCGGTGAATCTCGGGCTGCAGGTGAATTGGGCGAGGGCATATTTAATTGAGCTTAATGGATCATTTAAATATGCACACCTGGATTTCGCCCAGCAACGGCGAGATCCACAGTGATGCGCCGCGAGATTCCGTTGAATCTCTTGAGACGTTTTGAGTGTTGGGAATCTCGATGCAGGCCTCTCGCGAGATTCAAAGGCCTCGTCCCGAAACCATGTTGGGCGCGACACAGCTGCTGATTTCCTCCCAATATTCTATTAATCATCAATATGTAAACAAGTAAATGGTTAAAATCAATGATTACCTCACCCTTGCGACTCCTTAATCACAGCTTTAGCAAACATACTGCCTTCATGTATTTGAAACCATAGGCTGAGCCTTGCGCAGGAGGAGGTGGAGTTGCCTTGTAGAGCGCTTCGCTCCAGAGTCCCCACCCTACCTCTGTCCCCAGTTCGTCCTCCCATTTTTGTCTGGTCTCGTCCAGTGGTGTTCGAGCTTTGTCCAGTAACTATCTGTATATTTTCCCACATAGGCTCAAGCAGCAAGGAGGAGGGGCTATCAGGTCCTCTGGTGGTGTGGTTTCTGGGGCTGGGGGTACTCAGCTCTCTCGTTGCATAGGAAGTGCTTTATTTGGAGGTGTCTCATTTCCTGTCCTTTTGTAAGTTTCCACTTCGTCGTCAGTTCGTCCAGTGTCGCCAGTCTGTGCCCTATGTAAAGGTCCCCGGCCATCAGTGCGCCCCCGTCCCGCTTCCATCTTTTGAAGGTGGTATCTAGCATGGCTGGGGGGATATTCTGATTGCCGCAGATGGGGGCCATGAGGGACATTTAAGTTAGCCCGAAGTGTTGTCTCAGTTGGGACCACGTTCTCAGCATGGCCCTACCACTGGGCTTGTTGTGTATCTTTCTGGGGGGGAAGGGAGTGCTGCTGTAGCCAGGGCTTGGAGGGTCTTTCCTTTACAGGAGGCCTCCTCCATCTGTACCCACCCTGTGCCGGTTTGTGTACCCATCCCCTCACTCTTTCTGCCATTGCTGCCCATGGTAGTATTGTAGGTTTGGTAAAGCCAAGTCCCCTTTGATTTTCCTTCTTTGGCCATGGGGTTGTCACTTCAAGAAATGTTTGTCTTCTCAAATGGCTGCTGTGATGTCATTGTGTGGGTGGAGCTGGGCTCTGGCTCTGCTTTTTACTTTCGTTTTGAGCTGGAAGCTGTTTGTGGCTCTGAGTTTTACTCTCGGTTTTCGGCAGTTGAGCTGCATTCAAACCAAGAAGGTGTATTTTGGTCTCTCTCTGCATGCTAAAGAATGTCTCCAGACTACGTGATAACTTCAAAGAAATACCTGTTTCTGCAAGGAATGCCAACCTACTGTTTTTGTAGGGAAAAAGGGTGTTTGACTTATGGATGTTGTTAGGAAAGTTACTATTGGTTACCTATAGAGTACTGTATCTTTGGAGGGGTATTTGTGTTGATAGTTGATAAGATGTTTACTGTGTGTTTGTAAAATGTTAACTGGTTTCGTAGAATAAACATTGTTTTGTTTAAAAATACTTAAGATCTCTGTTGCATAACACCTGGAAAATGGGCCCTTGTGCTCCTCATAACCAAAATCTATTAAAAGTTGTGTGTCAGGTGAACTCCATGGTATACTTTGGTGTTCTCTAAACCCTGGCGCATAATACTTTGCAGTGTCCGTTTGGGAATTCTCGGTTTCTCCTCCCCCCCCCTTCACACACACACACACACACACACACACACATACAAATGCCATGATTAGACTGTCTACATTTGGGAAAAGGCCTTGGAGATGAAGATTAGTGTGGATCTAAACAGGAAGAGGAACCTCGGCAGTATGTTCATCTTGATCGTCTGCACTCTCCCTGCCATGGCAGAGTGGGAGTGAGCCCCACCTTTTTACTTCCTCCACCAAGCTGGTCATGTTCCACTTCTAGATCTGTGTCCAGTCTTTGGCTATATAGATCCCCAGGTAACGGAATCTGTTCTGGGTTGTTTTAAATGGGAGCCCCTCCTGCTCTGCCCCTCGCGCATTTGGGTTCACTGGGAATGCCTCACTTTTGCCCAGGCTAAATTTGTAGCCCGAAAAGGCTCCAAACACTTCAGGATCTGCAGTATTGCCTTCAGTCTCTCCTGTGGCTTCGAGACATAGAGGAGCAGGTCATCTGCATAGAGTGAAACTCTGTGCTCTCTGTCTCTTCTCCGGGCGCCCTTTCAGCTTTTCGCATTCCGCAGAGCTATCGCCAGGGGTTTGATTGCTAGCGTGAACAAGAGTTGGGACAAGGGGCAGTCATGTCTTGTTCCTCTTCTGTAGCTGGAAGTATTCAGAGCTGGTGGTGTTCGGACGCTCGATTTGGGAGCATTGCACAGGAGCCTCATCCAGGCGATGAACCCTGGTCCTAGCCCAAACCATTCCAGTACCTCGAGGAAGTACTTCCATTCGACTCTTCCGAAGGCCTTTCCTTCATCCAGGGAGACAATCGCCTCTGGTCTTCTCTCCTCTGGCCGGATGGGGTCATTATTACGTTCAGTAGCCGCCTGATGTTTGCTGTGAGCTGCCTACCCTTGAGAAAGCCCGTCTGGTCCTCTGCAACCACCTCCGGCACGCAGTCCTCCAGCCTTTTGGCCAGGACCTTTGTGAGTATTTTCGCATCCACATTCAGCAGTGAAATGGGTCTATATTCCTCGGGCTTTATCTTTTTTGGGTATCAGTGAAATTGTGGCCTGCGCTGGTGTGGGGCGCAGAAAAATCCTCTTGCCATTGAACATGCCCTTAGGTGCGGGGCCTGGGCTGGCGCAAATGTTTTGTAGAAGTCCGTCGGGAACCCGTTGGGTCCCATGCCTTCCCTGCCTGCATGGAGCTGATGCTCTCCATGATTTCTCCCAGATCTACTGGTGCTTCCAGCTCCCCCCTTCTGTCTTCCCCCACAACTGGGAGTTCCAGTCCATCTAGGAACTGTTTCATCCCCGCGTCCCGTTGGGGGCTCGGAGGTGTACAGTCCCCGGTAGAAGGTCTCAAATGCCCGATTGACCTCATTTGGTTCTGTTACCAGTCTGCCTCTGCTATCCTTTACCTGCGCTATTTCCCTCGTGGCTGCCTGCTTTCTCAGCTGGGGAGCCAATAGGCGAACAGCCTGGTCTCCATGTTCGTAGTAGGCCCCCGTGTCTGGCGGAGTTGGTACACGACTTTCCTGGTGGATAGCTGGTTAAAGTCTATTTGCAGCTTTTTCTTCTCCAGCAGCTCTACGGTCGGGGCCTTGGAGTATTTTCTGTCGACTTCCAGAATGGAATCCTCTAGTCCGCCCTCTCTTCCATGTCTCTGCTTGCCTTGTAGGCTATGATCCCTCCTCTAATCACGGCCTTCAGTGCCTCCCAAAACGTGTCGGGTGAGACCTCCCGTTTTGTTACTTCATAATTGCCTATGGCCTGTGATGTTTTTTTGCCAGAAGGCCTTGTCGGCCAGGTGGTCCGCGTCCAGCCTCCATGTGGGGTGCTGGGCACGGCCTGTCTCCAACCTCACATCCATGTAGTGTGGAGCGTGGTCGAAGATGACAAGTGCGGATGATCCCTGGAAGCACCGATTTACCACTGCAAAGAAGTCGATATGGGTGTACACCTTGTGCACTTGTGAAAAGTTTGAGAATTCCTTTTCTCCTGGGTGCAGGGACCTCCATGAGTCCAGTGCCCCATCTGCTCCATGAAAGCTGCTCGTTCCCTAGACAGTCTTTTTCCCTGTTCTGGGGTTTGATCGGTCGGTTTGTGGGTCCTGCATGCAGTTAAAGTCGCCCCCCCCCCATAATCAGTCGGTGTGTGTTGTCCGAGTTGGGAGCGTACACATTTACCAGTATGACCTGTGCACCTTCCAGGACACTGCTGACCATGACGTACCGTCCCCCTGGGTTCGTAACTGTCTTGGTTTCTGTAAACCTCGTCCTCGTGTTGATTAGTATTGTTACTCCCCTTGCCCTCGTCCCGTAACATGAGTGGTAAGTCTGTCCCACCCAGCCCTTCCTTACCAGCAGTCGGTCCTTCTCCATCAGGTGCGTCTCTTGTAAGTAGATTATGTCTGCTTTTCGGATTCTTAGGTGGGCGAGACTCTGGATCTTTACAGTGGGCCGTTGAGTCACCTTACGTTCCAGGTAACAATCTTGGTGGGGGGCTTCTGACTCCCCCGGTCCTCGGGGGTCACGCATACTTACCTGTTAGACGAGCCCCTGTACTCCAGGGTTTCCCTTTGTTAGGGGGCCGTCCAAAATGGCTGCGGTCGCCGCTCTCACCATGAGGTCGGGCCCCAGCGCTCCGGGGTTTCCCATTGTCCAGGGGGCACCCAATATGGCCGGCAACTATGTGGATGCACCCCTGCACTTCGGGGTCTCCCTTGGCCCAGATGCCCTCCCGAGTGGCTGTTTGTGGTGCCATCTTGGTTCCTCACCCTGCTCCATGCCTGCCGAGGCCTGTGTCCGTTCTGTTTCTCTACCTCAACCTTCCCTTTGCTTCTTTTTTGTCCTATGCTGCCCCTGTATTCTTCCCTCCCTTCTGCCCCATCCACCCCACCTCTTTGTGCCAGGCGCACCCTCCTTTCTTTCTGCCCTCCTGTGTTGGCCCTCCTCGGCAGCATGGTGGCTCCCCTCCCAGTACTTGCCCAGCTCTTGCCCTGCTTTACCTTCCTCCTTCCACCCCTTATCTCACCCTCTTGTCTACTTTTCTCACTCTTGCTCCCCTTGCTCTGCTCCCTCTCATCACTTTGAGGGAAGAGACGAGACCGAAAACGAGGCTACACCGTCCCGCGTAAAACAAAAACATACGCATAAAGTTTGTGGGATTGTCTCTGTTTGCGGTCTGTCCTCCGCTCTTCGTTTCAATCCTATTTTCCGCCCTTGCAGCTTTCATCATTGTTGTGATTGTTCCTCCCCCAATTTATTCGATTTAACAAACTCATCAGACTCCGCTGGGTGTTAAAGTACAGTTCCGTGCCCTTGAATGTTACCCAGAGTCTGACCGGGAAGAACATCCCAAATCGTACCCCACTTTTGTGGAGTGCTGATTTCGCTCTGTTGAACTCTTCCCTCTTTTTTCCTAGGTCCGCCCCAATGTCCTGGTACACCCTTACCTTATTCCCTTCCCACGAGCTTGATTTCATCTGACGGGTCCACGTTAAGATTTTTTTCCAGTCCTGGAACCGGTGCAGCTTCGCGATAATCGCCTTGGGCTGCTCCCCGGCTTTGGGCCTGGGCCGAAGCGACCTGTGTGCCTTTTTCATTTCTGGGGGGTTTGCAAAGTCCTCCCTCCCCACTAGCTTGCCCAGCATTTGGGTGATGTAGCTCATTGGGTCTTTACCCTCTATCCCCTCTGGCAAGCCCACTATTCTGACGTTCTGCCATCTGGACCTGTTTTCCTGGTCCTCCACCTTCCTTCCCAGGCTCGCTGCATTTCATTTGTCGCCTCCGACATCACCTCCTTCATCATCATGTGGAGCTCCGTCCTGATCGCCCCCTTAATGGATTTCAACTCCCTTTTCAGCACGCTTCTCCATTCGTCCCTCTGTGTGGGAGTGGGGAAAGAGGGGAAGACAAGGAAACGTTCGTGAGGTGTTTGGTTGGTCGTGGTACACAGCAGTGACTGGATGGAGTGGAGGGCATCCGGGAGGACTTCCTGCCAGCGGGAGACTGGGAGATTCCTGGACCGCAGGGCCAGTAGACGGTCTTCCAGACCGTTCTGTTCTCCCTCTCTACCTGTCCGTTTCCCCGGGGGTTGTAACTGGTCGTCCTGCTCGAGGCAATGTCCTTGCTGAGCAGGAATTGACGTAGTTCGTCGCTCATAAAGGAGGACCCCCTATCACTGTGTATGTAGGCGGGGAAACCAAACAGCGTAAAGATACTATGGAGAGCTTTTATGACGGTGGTTGCGGTCATGTCAGGGCAGGGGATGGCAAATTGGAACAGGGAATACTCGTCGATCATGTTCAGGAAGTACGTGGAGGGGAGGGGGCCTTTGAAATCCATACTGAGGCGTTCAAAGGGACGGGAAGCCTTTATCAGGTGCGCTTTCTCTGGCCTGTAGAAGTGCGGCTTGCTCTCCGCGCAGATTTGGAAATTCCTGGTGGCTGTCGTGACCTCCTCGATGGAGTAGGGCAGGTTGCGGGTCTTGATGAAGTGGAAACATCGAGTGACCCCCGGGTGGCAGAGGTCCTCGTGGAGGGCTCGGAGGCGGTCCACTTGTGCATTGGCACATGTGCCGCGTGATAGGGCATCAGGAGGCTCGTTTAGCTTCTCGGGACGATACAAGATCTCATTGTTGTAGGTGGAGAGTTTGATCCTCCACCGTAAGATCTTGTCGTTTTTTATCTTGGCCCGCTGTGCATTATCGAACATGAAGGCAACCGACCGTTGGTCAGTGAGGAAAGTGAATCTCCTGCCGGTTAGGTAATGCCTCCAATGTCGCACAGCTTCTACTATGGCCTGGGCCTCCTTTTCGACTGAGGAATGGCGGATTTCTGAAGCATGGAGGGTGCGTGAGAAGAAGGCCACGGGTCTGCCCGCTTGGTTCAGGGTGGCCGCCAGAGCTACGTCGGACAGGTCGCTCTCGGCCTGGAAGGGGAGTGACTCGTCGATGGCATGCATCGTGGCCTTTGCAATGTCTGCGTTGATGCAGCTGAAGGCCTGGTGGGCCTCTATCGACAGGGGAAAAGCTGGATTGGATCAATGGATGGGCCTTTTCCGCATAGTTGGGGACCCACTGGGCATAGTAGGAAAAAAAACCTAGGCAGCGCTTCAGGGCCTTGGAGCAGTGCGGGAGGGGAAACTCCATAAGGGGGCGCATGCGTTCAGGGTTGGGGCCTACCACTCCATTACGCACTACGTAGCCGAGGATGGCTAGGCGGTCGGTGCTAAACACGCATTTATCCTTGTTATACGTTAGGTTAAGGATTTTTGCGTTTTGGAGGAATTTTCAGAGGTTGGTGTCGTGGCCCTGCTGGTCGTGGCCGCAGATGATGACGTTATCGAGGTACGGGAATGTGGCCCGCAAACCGTACCGGTCAACCATTCGGTCCATCTCTCGTTGGAAGACCGAGACCCCGTTGGTGACACCGAAGGGAACCCTTAAGAAGTGGTAGAGCCGCCCATCTGCTTCGAAGGCAGTGTATTTGCGGTCACTAGTGCGGATGGGGAACTGGTGGTAGGTGGACTTAAGATCCACCGTGGAGAACACCATGTAATGCGCGATCCTGTTGACCAGGTCGGATATGCGGGGCAGAGGGTACGCGTCGATCTGTGTAAACCTGTTGATGGTCTGACTAGTCGATGACCATTCTATGCTTCTCCCCGGTCTTCACAACCACTACTTGATCTCTCCAGGGGCTGTTGCCAGCCTCAATGACACCTTCCTTCAGTAACCGTTGGACTTCTGACACAATAAAAATCCATTCCTGGGCACTATACTGTCTGCTCCTGGTGGCGGCGGGTTTGCAATCCGGGGTGAGGTTCGCAAACAGGGAAGGCGGATCGACCTTGAGGATCACGAGGCTGCAGACAGTGAGGGGGGTTATAGGGCCGCCAAATTTGAAAGTTAGACTTTGGAGGTTGCACTGAAAATCCAACCCAAGGAGTGTGGCCGCGCAGAGGTGGGGAAGGAAGTAGAGTCGGTAGTTTTTGAACTCCCTTCCTTGGACTGTGAGGTTAGCTATATAAAACCCCTGGATCTCTACTGAGTGAGATCCAGAAGCCAGGGAGATTTTTTGATTAACGGGGTGGACGGGGAGAGAACAGCGTCTTGCCGTGTTGGGGTGTATGAAGCTCTCCATGCTCCCAGAGT
Source organism: Scyliorhinus torazame (assembly GCF_047496885.1). Classification (NCBI taxonomy): domain Eukaryota; kingdom Metazoa; phylum Chordata; class Chondrichthyes; order Carcharhiniformes; family Scyliorhinidae; genus Scyliorhinus; species Scyliorhinus torazame. The sequence goes on from NC_092723.1 coordinate 74,307,231, forward strand.
CGATTAGGCAGGACGTTTCATGCCCATTGATAAGCACCATCGTCGTTGCAGTCGATCGTGTTCGGGGCCGAGACTGGTCCAGGGTCACCAAGACTACTCGTGGCAGCAGTTGAATGTTTTCTTCGGGCGGTGTGTGGTCAGCCGAGCTGGGGTTCTGGGAGTCCATCCAAGATGGCGGCACCCATTGGTCGCACATGGCTGGGGGTGTACAAAATGGTGACACCCATCCATCGCACGTGGCGTCCGCGGGACAAGATGGCGGCGCCCGGAGGCCGCACGTGGCCCTGGAGGAGGAAGATGGCAGCGTCCACTGGCCGCATGGGGACCGTGGAGAGGATTGTGGTGGCGGTCCGCATTCGCCACCGGAGACCGCAGCGACCGCCCGGGCCTGGCATACCGCCACGAAGTGGCCCTTTTTACCGCATCCCTTGCAGTTGGATGCACGGGCCGGACAGCGCTGTTGGGGGTTCTTGGCTTGCCCGCAAAATTAGCAGCGCGGCCCACCGGGGTTGCCAGGCCGTCTTGCAGCACAAGCTTGTGGGGGGATGGGATATGCCTTGCGGTCGGCCGCAGGGGGGTTCCAAGCTGCCCAGGGGGCTGCCGCGCGGTCGGGGACATAAGCGCAGGCGTTTCGGGAGGCCACATCCAGGGAGCCGGCAAAGGCCCGTGCCTCCTAGTGTGTCTTTCTCCAGCAATCGCTGGCGGATTTGGGAGGACCTGCATACCTGCAACGAAAGCGTCCCAGATCAATAGTTCTGTGTGGTCGCTCGCCGAAACTTACGGGCAGCTGCAGTTTCTCCCCAACACCAGGAGCGCACAGTAGAATTCTTCCAGCGATTCCCCAGGGATTTGTCGCCTTGTCGCCAGCAGATGTCGGGCAGAGACCTGGTTTACAGGGCGAATATAATGTCCTTTCAGCAGCTCCATTGCTGCATCGAAATCGTCCGCGTCCTCGATGAGGGTGTAGATTTCTGGGCACGCTCGAGTGCAGGACTTGCAGTTTCTGTTCTCCCGTGGATGTGTTTTCGGCCGTTCCGAGATATCTGTTGAAACACGACAGCCAGTGCTTGAAGGTTGCCGCTGAGTTTACCGCGTGGGGGCTGAGTTGCAGACACTCTAGCTTGATTCGGAGCTCCATTCTTTTAAATCTAGCGTATTAAATTGATGCACAATCAATAACCTCAAACGAGATTGGAGACAATCGAAGGCTTTAATACGATAGATGTTTCCCCCAGCAGCGCAGGTAGAGAAGAAAGCTGCTGGGGCGGCACGGGCTCTTATACCCCGCCTTGCAGGGTGGAGCTAACATGCAAGCTTATCCAATGGGAACAAGTCCATTCTCCACCAATGGTATTCCGGCATTACTAGGTACCGTAACCCTAACACAGACTACCACAATCTCACCGTCCCCTCTTTGTTTGTTATTGCCAGGCATATTCCTTTCTTGCGTCTTTCGCCTTTGTCTGGGTTTTGGTGGGCTTTTTAAGCCAAAATTGTCGATAAATTTCCTCTGTTGGGTTCGTTTGGGAGGAGAACCACCTGATGTGCATCCGCTCAGCACATCGCCGCCACCGGAAATCCTCCCTTGTGCTACCTATAACAGGCGCACCTATCCCATGATCTTCGGCCCAAACCCAAACCTTTCCAAGACCTGAAACAGGTACCGCCACTCTACCCGATTGAAAGCTTTCTTCTCATCCATGGGCACCACTACTCCAGTACCTGTGCTCCCGAAGGGGTCATGATCACATTTAACAGCCTCCTTATATTGCTGGAACGCTGCCTGCCCTTTACGAAGCCTGTTTGGTCTTCCACAACCACTCCCGGGACACAACCTTCCATTCTTCCCGCCACCAACTTAGCCATCACTTTCACGTCTGTATATAACAACAATATGAGTCTGTTCGACCCACATTCCAACGGGTCCTTACTCTTTTTTGGTATTAACGTGATTGTTGCCTGCGTCATCTTCTGGAGCAGTCCTCCCTTCTCCAACGCCTCATTCAATGCCCCAACATATGTGGTGGGGTGCCATGTCCGTCGCAAACTCCTGGTGCAACTTTGCCGAGTAGCTATCGGGCCCCGGGGCCTTCCCCGACTTCATATCCCTTATACTGTCAAAAGAACAAAGAACAAAGAAATGTACAGCACAGGAACAGGCCCTTCGGCCCTCCAAGCCCGTGCCGACCATGCTGCCCGACTAAACTACAATCTTCTACACTTCCTGGGTCCGTATCCCTCTATTCCCATCCTATTCATGTATTTGTCAAGTTGCCCCTTAAATGTCACTATCGTCCCTGCTTCCACCACCTCCTCCGGTAGCGAGTTCCAGGCACCCACTACCCTCTGCGTAAAAAACTTGCCTCGTACATCTACTCTAAACCTTGCCCCTCTCACCTTAAACCTATGCCCCATTGTAATTGACCCCTCTACCCTGGGGAAAAGCCTCTGACTATCCACTCTGTCTATGCCCCTCATAATTTTGTAGACCTCTGATCAGGTCGCCCCTCAACCTCCGTCGTTCCAGTGAGAACAAACCGAGTTTATTCAACCGCTCCTCATAGCTAATGACCTCCATACTAGGCAACATTCTGGTAAATCTCTTCTGCACCCTCTTTAAAGCCTCTACATCCTTCTGATAGTGTGGTGACCAGAATTGAACACTATACTCCAAGTGTGGCCTAACTAAGGTTCTATACAGCTGCAACATGACTTGCCAATTCTTATAGTCAATGCCCCGGCCAATGAAGGCAAGCATGCCGTATGCCTTCTTGACGACCTTCTCCACCTGTGTTGCCCCTTTCAGTGACCTGTGGACCTGTACACCTAGATCTCTCTGACTTTCAATACTCTTGAGGGTTCTACCATTCACTGTATATTCCCTACCTGCATTAGACCTTCCAAAATGCATTACCTCACATTTGTCCGGATTAAACTCCATCTGCCATCTCTCTGCCCAAGTCTCCAAATGATCTAAATCCTGCTGTATCCTCTGACAGTCCTCATCGCGATCCGCAATTCCACCAACCTTTGTGTCGTCTGCAAACTTACTAATCAGACCAGTTACATTTTCCTCCAAATCATTTATATATACTACAAACTGCAAAGGTCCCAGCACTGATCCCTGCGGAACACCACTGGTCACAGCCCTCCAATGAGAAAAGCATCCTTCCATTGCTACTCTCTGCCTTCTATGACCTAGCCAGTTCTGTATCTACCTTGCCAGCTCACCCCTGATCCCGTGTGACTTCACCTTTTGTACTCGTCTACCATGAGGGACCTTGTCAAAGGCCTTACTGAAGTCCAGATGGACAACATCCACTGCCCTACCTGCATCAATCATCTTTGTGACCTCCTCGAAAAACTCTATCAAGTTAGTGAGACACGACCTCCCCTTCACAAAACCATGCTGCCTCTCACTAATTCGTCCATTTGCTTCCAAATGGGAGTAGATCCTGTCTCGAAGAATTCTCTCCAGTAATTTCCCTACCACTGAAGTAAGGCTCACCGGCCTGTAGTTCCCGGGATTATCCTTGCTACCCTTCTTAAATAGAGGAACAACATTGGCTATTCTCCAGTCCTCCGGGACATCACCTGAAGACAGTGAGGATCCAAAGATTTCTGTCAAGGCCTCAGCAATGTCCTCTCCAGCCTCCTTCAGTATTCTGGGGTAGATCTCATCAGGCCCTGGGGACTTATCTACCTTAATATTTTTTAAGACGCCCAACACCTCGTCTTTTTGGATCTCAATGTGACCCAAGCTATCTACACACCCTTCTCCAGACTCAACATCTACCAATTCCTTCTCTTTGGTGAATACTGATGCAAAGTATTCATTTAGTACCTCACCCATTTCCTCTGGCTCCACACATAGATTCCCTTGCCTTTCCTTCAGTGGGCCAACCCTTTCCCTGGCTACCCTCTTGCTTTTTATGTATGTGTAAAAAGCTTTGGAATTTTCCCTAACCCTATTTGCCAATGCCTTTTCGTGACCCCTTCTAGCCCTCCTGACTCCTTGCTTAAGTTCCTTCCTACTTTCCTTGTATTCCACACAGGCTTCGTCTGTTCCCAGCCTTTTAGCCCTGACAAATGCCTCCTTTTTCTTTTTGCCGAGGCCTACAATATCTCTTGTTATCCAAGGTTCCAGAAAATTGCCGTATTTATCCTTCTTCCTCACAGGAACATGCCGGTCCTGAATTCCTTTCAACTGCCACTTGAAAGCCTCCCACATGTCAGATGTTGATTTGCCCTCAAACATCCGCCCCCAATCTAGGTTCTTCAGCTCCCACCTAATATTGTTATAAATAGCCTTCCCCCAATTTAGCACAATCATCCTAGGACCACTCTTATCCTTGTCCACCAGCACTTTAAAACTTACTGAATTGTGGTCACTGTTCCCGAAATGCTCCCCTACTGAAACTTCTACCACCTGGCCGGGCTTATTCCCCAATACCAGGTCCAGTACCGCTCCTTCCCTAGTTGGACTGTCTACATATTGTTTTAAGAAGCCCTCCTGGATGCTCCTTACAAGCTCTGCCCCGTCTAAGCCCCTGGCAGTAAGTGAGTCCCAGTCAATATTGGGGAAGTTGAAGTCTCCCATCACCACAACCCTGTTGTTTTTACTCTTTTCCAAAATCTGTCTACCTATCTGCTCCTCTATCTCCCGCTGGCTGTTAGGAGGCCTGTAGTAAACCCCCAACATTGTGACTGCACCCTTCTTATTCCTGATCTCTACCCATATAGCCTCACTGCCCTCTGAGGTGTCCTCCCGTAGTACAGCTGTGATATTCTCCCTAACCAGTAGCGCAACTCGGCCACCCCTTTTACATCCCCCTCTATCCCGCCTGAAACATCTAAATCCTGGAACGTTTAGCTGCCAATCCTGCCCTTCCCTCAACCAGGTCTCTGTAATGGCAACAACATCATAGTTCCAAGTACTAATCCAAGCTCTAAGTTCATCTGCCTTACCCGTAATACTTCTTGCATTAAAACATATGCACTTCAGGCCACCAGACCCGCTGTGTTCAGCAACTTCTCCCTGTCTGCTCTGCCTCAGAGCCACACTGTCCCTATTCCCTAGTTCTCCCTCAATGCTCTCACCTTCTGACCTATTGCTCCCATGCCCACCCCCCTGCCATACTAGTTTAAACCCTCCCGTGTGACACTAGCAAACCTCGCGGCCAGGATATTTATGCCTCTCCAGTTTAGATGCAACCCGTCCTTATATAGGTCACACCTGCCCCGGAAGAGCTCCCAGTGGTCCAGATAACAGAAACCCTCCCTCCTACACCAGCTGTTTAGCCACGTGTTTAGCTGCTCTATCTTCCTATTTTGAGCCTCACTGGCACGTGGCACAGGGAGTAATCCCGAGATTACAACCCTAGAGGTCCTGTCATTTAACTTTCTGCCTAGTTCCCTGAACTCTTGCTGCAGGACCTCATGCCCCTTCCTGCCTATGTCGTTAGTACCAATATGTACAAGGACCTCTGCCTATTTGCCCTCCCCCTTCAGGATGCCCTCTACCCGTTCGGAGACATCCTGGACCCTGGCACCAGGGAGGCAACATACCACCCTGGAGTATCTTTCACGTCCACAGAAGCGCCTATCTATGCCCCTGACTATAGAGTCCCCTATTACTATTGCTCTTCTGCGCTTTGACCCTCCCTTCTGAACGTCAGAGCCAGCCGTGGTGCCACTGCTCTGGCTGCTGCTGTTTTCCCCTGATAGTATATCCCCCCCGACAGTATCCAAAGGGGTATACCTGTTCGAGAGGGGGACAACCACAGGGGATTCCTGCACTGACTGCCTCCCCTTTCTGGTGGTCACCCATTTCTCTGCCTGCACCTTGGGTGTGACCACATTTATATAACTGCGATCTGTGACGCTTTCCGCCACCTGCATGCTCCTAAGTGCATCCAATTGCTGCTCCAACCGAACCATGCGGTCTGTGAGGAGCTCCAGTTGGGTGCACTTTCTGCAGATGAAGCCATCCGGGACGCTGGAAGCCTCCCGGACCTGCCACATCTCACAGTCAGAGCACAGCCCCCCTCTAACTGATATTGCGCCAATTAATTAGTAAATTAAAATTAAAAGTAAAAAAATGTTTTTTAAAAAATTTAAAGTTACTGTTAACTATCTGTTTCCTAGCATTGATTTCTACTATAAATGTGAAAGCTAAATATAGTACTCTCCGATCTCTGGCTTAGATACCCCTCTAAATTATAATTAAGTAATTATGTTTAATTAGTTACCAATGCTTAATTTTTTTAATTTAATGTAGATTCCCAACCAGCCACTCAGGTCACAGCTTTTCTGTGATGTCACTTCAGTTTCCCCCCCCCCCACACACACAATTTGAAAAGGTAATAAAAGTAAAAATGAGTAAAAATCACTTACTTACCTTTTGAGGGTCTTAGATGTTCTCAGGTTCTCTCCCTGACAGAGACTGCTCCTCCTCCTCCGAATGGCTCCCGAAACTAGGCAGCGATATTTTAAAATCTCCGCTCCAACTAGCAGCTCCCGCGTTTTTTAAATCTCCGCTCCGACTCTCAGCTCCCGCGCTTTTTCTGTCCAATATCTCCGCCAGCCCCAGGGCTTCTCTAGCATCTGCCACTGTGGAAACTCCAGTTGGCCTAAGAACCGTCCTATGTCCACCTCTTCACCCCCTCTGGGCCCGCCCTGTACACCTCCTTATAATAATCCCTAAACGCCTTCTTTATCTTCCCCGGCTCCGGCCTGCCTCCGTAGCTGATTGGAATCACTAGTTTTCGGAGTTAGTGATTCCAAAGGAAACTGTTGGACTTTAACCTGGTGTAAGACTTTTTACTGTGCACACCCCAGTCCAGCACCGGCATTTCCATTTTGGGGAAACTATAGGAAGAAATTCTGAGAGACGGACTTAATCTGTATTTAGAGAGGCAAGGATTAATCAAGAATAGCATGGTTTTGTTAAGGGGAGATCATGTGTGATTGAATTTTTCGAAGAGATGACTAGGTGTGTAGAAATGCCTTTTGACGTAATCGACTCGGACTTCAGCAAGGCTTTTACTAAGGTCCCATGGGGGAGATTGATAGCGAAGAGAAGAATCCATGAGATCCAAGGAAATTTGGCAAATTGGATCCAGAATTGGCTGAGTGGCAGGATGATGGTCATGGGGTATTTTTCTAACTGGGAGCCTGTACCCAGTGGGGTCCTGCAGGGATCATTGTTGGAGTCTTTGCTGTTTGTGGCTTGTATAAATTATTTAGATTTACAAGGATGTTGCCTGGGTTGAAGAATTTTAGTTATGAAGAAAGATTGGAAAGACAGCGGTTGTTTACCTTGGAGCAGTGAAGACTGAAGGGGGACATGATTGAGGTGACGGACATTGATAGACGGAACTCAACTTTTCCCCTTGGTGAAAGGATCAATGTTATCGGCCAGGGTTTAGAAAACACCAAAGTGTATCATGGAGTTCACCTGACCCACGACTTTTAATAGATTGTGGTTATGGGGAGCACACGGTCCATTCAACAGATATGGTGCAAACAGAGCTTTACAGTACTTTTAAATTAAAACAATGTTTATCCTGTGAGCTCAAGTTAACCTTTTTAAAACATACAGTGAACATCTTAGCAACCATCAATTCAAATACAACCCCCAAAGAATACAACACTAAGTAATTCTTAATAACTTCCCAAACAACACCCAGAAGACAAAAGAAACACCTTTTAACAGAAGCACATTAGGTTTACATTCACTACTGAGAACATTTATAATTCTGAATTCACCAAATGATCAAGAGATATTCTTTTCATGGCAGAGAGATCAACAGTACACCTGCTCTGTCTGGCTTCAGCTCCAACACTGAAAACAAAACTAAAACACACCCTGCAGCAAACAGCCTAAAACGAAAGTAAAAAGGTGACAGACAGCCCAGCTCCACCCACTCTCTGACATCACTGCAGTAGTAAACACCCATTTCTTAAAGGTACTCTCACTCCAGATATTTATATACACACCCATTTATAAACACCCATTTCTTAAAGGTACTCTCACATTACAGCCAGGAGGCATAAATTTAAGGTAAGGCGTAAGAGGTTTAGAGGGCATCATCGAATCATAGAATCCCTACAGTGCAGAAGGAGGGTCTGCACCGGCCTTGGAAAGAGCACTTATTTAGGTCCATGTCTCCATCCTATCCCCATGACACAATAATCCCAACTAATCTTTTAGACACTAAGCGGCAATTTAGCTTGGCCAATCTCTGTAAACTGCACATCTTTGGACTGTGCGAGGAAATCGGAACACCCGGAGGAAACCCACGCAGACCGGGGAGAAAGTGCAAACTCCACACAATCACCCAACGCTGGAATTGAACCTGTGTCCTTGGAGCTGTGAGGCAGCAGTGCTAACCACTGAGCCACCGTGCCACCCCAGATGTGAGGAAAAGCGTTTACACCCAGAGGTGGTGTGTGTCGGATCTCCTTGCTTGAAAGTGGGTGGGGGCGGTATTAGAGCAAAGACCCTCATAATATTTACGAAGTAGTGTGATGTGTGTTTGAGATGCCAAGGCATACAGGCTGGAAAATGAGATTTGGTGGTTGTTTTTGACTGATGCAGTCATGATGGGCTGAAGGTCCTTTTCTGTGCTGTACCACCTCTATGATCCTGCTCACTTCTGGCTTTTTACCTGAGCTCTTTGAGAGTCATACAAGAAACATCTATGGTGATGTTGGGTTTTTAAGTACGTTCAGAGCCAATTAATTCTGCCTTTAACCCTGCACATGACGTTAACTTGTCTGTGTCAGCAACATGAGAGCACAATGGGGATTTATTGCTCATTGAAATTTAAAGAGTGAAATTGCTCAGTTGCTGCCCTGTTTATGTGAAAGGTTTGAGCTCACAGGGCTTCTGCGTGTTGTTATGAAATCTAAACCTACATCGTTAGTGAGTGTGGAGGTTGAGAACTTCAGACCTTGTTGAATTTGGGAGCTTTTGAGCATGCGCAGACTGAGAATGGGATACACAAGCGCAGATTGGCATTCTCAAGGGTTTTTTGGGTCCAGTGCTCTTGCGCATAAAGAAACGGCACAAAAACAGGGTCAGGTGGCTGAGAGCCGAGTACCTTTGAGAAAACATGTCCCAGACAGGGGACATGGAGTGAGGATGGAGAGAGGTTGCAAAGGGAGAGGGTACAGGGATAGGTCTGTAAACAAGAGTCCCAGAGGAGGACAGCGACAGGAAGAAGTCCCAATTTGGTTCAAGAGAGGAGCAGATAAATACGATCCAATTAGAAAAAGGGATGTCGGAGCAGACTTGGGCTCAAGAGAAGCCCTGGTAAATGAAATGGAGATGCCAGCGTTGGACTTGGGTGGGCACAGTAAGAAGTCCTACAACACCAGGTTGAACACTTCGGTGAATCACCTGAGGAAGGAGCTGCGCTCCAAATGCTAGTGATTCGAAACAAACTTGTTGAACTTTAACCTGGTGCTATAAGACTTCTTACTGGTAAATGAAGTGGGTTCTGGAGAAACCCTGAAGATCTAAGAAGGCTGAAGTTGGGTGACTCAGTGTTGCCTTCTTTTTGAGCGGTAGTGTTCTACTCAGTACCCCCAAGATCTGAAATTATGCTTGTGAGTTGGTGCTTACTCAGGAATCCAGGCGAGTGGACTCTTGGGAGATGAGTGGGGGAACCCTATGAGCTGGGCTGTCGTTGAATCTGTCCAAGTTGGAACGAAGTTTGGAGAGATTTAAAAGTCGTAGTCTTGAAAGTTGAAGACTGGAATCACTTGTGAAAGAGCAGAGGGCTGGATTCTCCGATTGTGGGGCTATGTCCCCACGCTGGTGTGGCAACAGTGGTGTTTTATGCCAGAAAAACTGGCCCAAAACAGCCACTGATTCCCCGTTCTGCTAGGGGCTAACAGGACAGCAGCGTCGAGCACCCGGCTATGTCGGTATGCCCCGGAGAATTGCTGGGTCCGTGGCCTCGCTTGCGCATGGTGGCGGCCTGCAGCGGCGGCGCCGTGCCAGATGGCGGACGCAGTCCGCGGACACGGCCCGCGAAATAGTGCACCCCCTTTGACCAGCTCGCGCCCCCGGAACAGCCCCGAATAATGTCCCTCCGCCCGCGAATCGGCCCTCCCCTGACAGTGGCAGTGCTGGACTGAGTGCAGTCACCACGCTGAGTTCCCGACAGATAAGACCATGAGAGACCCACGTCGTTGGGAACTCGGCTGGTCGGGGCTGAACATCGGGGGGGGCGAGCCTCAGACAATGTCCTGAGGCCATTGATACGTGGTGCGGCGAACTCCCAAGTACGCTGCTTTAGAGGGGGTGGAGCATCGGAAAAAACGACGGCGCCACTATTTGTTTGGAAACGTGGATTCTCTGGCTGTTCGCCGAACGTGATTTCGCCGTCCGTAACTGGAGAATCCAGCTCATGGTTTCACTGAGATTGGTTTCTCAGTGTTACTGATGTCTGGATGGGTTATTGAGAAATTTGTGCACTTTGTTTTGGTCGCATCTGTCATTTATTGTGTGGTGTGGTGTGTTAATTGGAAAAAAAGAATTGGTCACTCAAAAGTGTCAGTGTTGGTTGTTCAGATAGGGACGTGAGGTGATGTCTTGTGACAGAGTAGTCAGTGGAGCCACAAGATGTGTTGGTCTGAGGAGCGCCTTGAAAGAAATACTGAGGAAGTCAGAGTGGTGGGGTTCGCACCTGAAAGTTTGACACCAGTCGAGACACTATCCAGGTTCAAGGGTGCACATTCTTGCTGCTCACGTCCTTGGCCACTTCCATCGAAAACTACTTGTTTGAGAGACTGGACTCTTCAACTTGTCTGTGGTAAACAGTACTTCTATTCACAGCCAACAGCAGAACCTGCATGGATGTGCCAGGGAATAGGGACAGCCTTCCTACCACCCCCTTTCTTTCAGCCTTCTGCTTTCTGATGTGCCTGGCAGCTGTGTAGAATATAGCTATTTTGACGTCCATCATGTTCTCTTTAAATATAAATCCTTCCATTGATCAGTGCAGGATGTTATAACACCCACACTGATTGTTCAGGAAACCCTGAAGAAGGAGGAATACTGTGGCTGAGACAACAGCTAGGATAAAGCCCACTCCTCAAAGAATTCAGGTTCCTGAGCTGCTGCCAGACACCCCTGACCACCTTTGGCAGCAGGTTCCTAAGGTTAAAAATTCAGCCTGTTAACTTTTATATGTGAGATTTCCTGGCCCCAGCAGTGGTGGAAAATCCCAGCCTATGCTTTGCTGTCTATAGATGCTGCCTGACCTGCTAGGTATTTCCAGTATTTTCTGTTTACACTTCATCATTTTATCTGACTGTAAGCAGATCTTAGTCCATGTTGAACATTATCCTCATTTATTTTAGATGAAGCAGAAAGAGATGAAACACGGCGACTGTATGTTGAAAATGCAGAAAATATTGAGGTCAGTGATATTTTCTCAAAATTAGTCAAACAATTCTGTGGTTCGGTTAATGATAAGTCAGCCAATGTATTTTATAACTGAGTTGTTAAGCCTGGCACTGACCATTTGCCTTCCTATGTCTTACATTGGCAGAACAAGAGAAATGCAGACAGTTGGCTTTCACTTACGTTGTAATGACAGCCACACTCAATTGATAGCTTATTTGTCTCTGAGTCAGAAGGTTATGGGTTTTCATCATTCCAGAAGCCTGAACACAAATCTAGGCTAACACTCTAATTCACTACTGAGGGAATGCTACTGCTGAAGGTACCATCTTTCAGACATTGACACCCTGTTCACTCAGATGGATGTAAAATATGCCATGGCACTTTTGAAGAAGAGCAGGGAAGCTATCCTCACTGCCTTGACCAATATTTATCTTTTAGTCATAACACAAAAACAGGGCAGATCGGTGGCGCAGTGGTTAGCATTGCTGCCTCACAGCGCCGAGATCCCACGTTTGATCCCGGTTCTGGGTCACTGTCCGTGTGAAGTTTCCACATTCTCCCCGTGTTTGTGTGGGTTTCGCCCCCACAGCTCAAAAATGTGCAGAGTAGGTGGAGGGCCACTCTAAATTGCCCCTTAATTGGAAAAAATGAATTGGGTACACTAAATTTATATTACAAAAAAACCACAAAAACATTTGGTCATTATCACACATTTCTTTTTTTTTTTAAATAATATTTTATTGAAAATTTTTGGTCAACCAACACAGTACATTGTGCATCCTTTACACAACATTATAACAATACAGATAATAATGACCTTTTTTATTTAAACAAGAACAAAAGAAAACAACAACAAATAAATAAATATTAAATAACAAAAATAAAAACTAGCCCTAATTGGCAACTGCCTTGTCTCAGGCCACCCCCCCCCCCCCCCCCCCCACCCCCCACCCCCCAAGTTCTGGGCTGCTGCTGCTGCCTTCTTTGTTCTCCCCTATCTATCTTTCCGCAAGATATTCGACGAACGGTTGCCACCGCCTTGTAAACCCTTGAGCCGACCCCCTTAGGACGAACTTAATCCGCTCTAACTTTATGAACCCCGCCATATCATTTATCCAGGTCTCCACCCCCGGGGGCTTGGCTTCTTTCCACATTAGCAATATTCTGCGCCGGGCTACTAGGGACGCAAAGGCCAAAACATCGGCCTCTTTCGCCTCCTGCACTCCCGGCTCTTGTGCAACCCCAAATATAGCCAACCCCCAGCTTGGTTCGACCTGGACTCCTACTACTTTCGAAAGCACCTTTGTCACCCCCATCCAAAACCCCTGTAGTGCCGGGCATGACCAAAACATATGGGTATGATTCGCTGGGCTTCTCGAGCACCTCGCACACCTATCCTCCACCCCAAAAAATTTACTGAGCCGTGTTCCAGTCATATGTGCCCTGTGTAATACCTTAAACTGAATCAGGCTTAGCCTGGCGCACGAGGACGACGAGTTTACCCTGTTTAGGGCATCTGCCCACATCCCCTCCTCAATCTCCTCCCCTAGCTCTTCTTCCCATTTCCCTTTTAGTTCGTCCATCATAGTCTCCCCTTCGTCTCTCAATTCCCTATATATATCCGACACCTTACCGTCCCCCACCCATTTCTTTGAGATGACTCTGTCCTGCACCTCTTGTGTCGGGAGCTGCGGGAATTCCCTCACCTGCTGCCTCGCAAAAGCCCTCAATTGCATGTACCTGAATGCATTCCCTTGGGGCAACCCATATTTCTCGGTCAGCGCTCCCAGACTCGCAAACTTCCCATCCACAAATAGATCTTTCAATTGCGTTATACCTGCTCTTTGCCACATTCCATATCCCCCATCCATTCCCCCCGGGGCAAACCTATGGTTGTTTCTTATCGGGGACCCCCCCAGTGCTCCGGTCTTTCCCCTATGTCGTCTCCACTGTCCCCAAATCTTCAGTGTAGCTACCACCACCGGACTCGTGGTATAGTTCCTTGGTGAGAACGGCAATGGGGCTGTCACCATAGCCTGCAGGCTGGTCCCCCTACAGGACGCCCTCTCTAATCTCTTCCACGCCGCTCCTTCCTCCTCTCCCATCCACTTACTCACCATTGAAATATTAGCGGCCCAATAATACTCACTTAGGCTCGGTAGTGCCAGCCCCCCCCTATCCCTACTACGCTGTAAGAATCCCTTCCTCACTCTCGGAGTCTTCCCGGCCCAAACAAAACCCATAATACTCTTTTCTATCCTTTTGAAAAAAGCCTTCGTGATCACCACCGGGAGACACTGAAACACAAAAAGGAATCTCGGGAGGACCACCATCTTAACTGCCTGCACCCTCCCTGCCATTGACAATGCTACCATGTCCCATCTCTTGAAATCTTCCTCCATCTGTTCCACCAACCGCGTCAAATTTAGCCTGTGCAATGTGCCCCAATTCTTAGCTATCTGGATCCCCAGGTAACGAAAGTCTCTTGTTACCTTCCTCAACGGTAGGTCTTCTATTTCTCTACTCTGCTCCCCTGGATGCACCACAAACAGCTCACTCTTTCCCATGTTCAATTTATACCCTGAAAAATCCCCAAACTCCCCAAGTATCCGCATTATTTCTGGCATCCCCTCCGCTGGATCCGCCACATATAGTAGCAGATCATCCGCATATAAAGATACCCGGTGTTCTTCTCCTCCCCTAAGTATTCCCCTCCATCCCTTGGAACCTCTCAGCGCTATCGCCAGGGGCTCAATCGCCAGTGCAAACAGTAATGGGGACAGAGGACATCCCTGCCTTGTCCCTCTGTGGAGCCGAAAATATGCCGATCCCCGTCCATTCGTGACCACACTCGCCACTGGGGCCCTATACAACAGCTGCACCCATCTAACATACCCCTCTCCGAACCCAAATCTCCTCAACACCTCCCACAGATAATCCCACTCCACTCTATCAAATGCTTTCTCGGCATCCATCGCCACTACTATCTCCGTTTCACCCTCTGGTGGGGCCATCATCATTACGCCTAACAACCTCCGTATGTTCGTGTTCAGCTGTCTCCCCTTCACAAACCCAGTTTGGTCTTCATGAACCACCCCCGGGACACATTCCTCTATTCTCATTGCCATTACCTTGGCCAAGACCTTGGCATCTACATTGAGGAGGGAGATTGGTCTGTAGGACCCGCATTGTAGCGGATCCTTTTCCTTCTTTAAAAGAAGCGATATCGTTGCTTCTGACATAGTCGGGGGCAGTTGTCCCCTTTCCTTTGCCTCGTTGAAGGTCCTCGTCAGTAGCGGGGCGAGCAAGTCCAAATATTTTCTGTAAAATTCAACTGGGAATCCGTCCGGTCCCGGGGCCTTTCCCGTCTGCATGTTCCTAATTCCTTTCACCACTTCTTCTACCGTGATCTGTGCTCCCAATCCCATCCTTTCCTGCTCTTCCACCTTGGGAATTTCCAGCCGATCCAAAAACTCCATCATTCTCTCCCTCCCATCCGGGGGTTGAGCTTCATACAATTTTTTATAAAATGTCTTGAACACTTCATTCACTCTCTCCGCTCCCCGCTCCGTCTCTCCATCTTCGTCTCTCACCCCCCCTATTTCCCTCGCTGCTCCCCTTTTCCTCAATTGGTGTGCCAGCAATCTGCTCGCCTTCTCTCCATATTCATACTGTACACCCTGCGCCTTCCTCCATTGTGCCTCTGCAGTGCCTGTGGTCAGCAAGTCAAATTCCACATGCAGCCTTTGCCTTTCCCTATACAGTCCCTCCTCCGGTGCTTCCGCATACTGTCTGTCCACCCTCAAAAGTTCTTGCAACAACCGCTCCCGTTCCTTACTCTCCTGCTTCCCTTTATGTGTCCTTATTGATATCAGCTCCCCCCTAACCACCGCCTTCAATGCCTCCCAGACCACTCCCACCTGAACCTCCCCATTGTCATTGAGTTCCAAGTACTTTTCAATGCATCCCCTCACCCTTAAGCACACCCCCTCATCCGCCATTAGTCCCATATCCATTCTCCAGGGTGGACGCCCTCTTGTTTCCTCCCCTATCTCCAAGTCTACCCAGTGTGGGGCATGATCCGAAATGGCTATAGCCGTATATTCCGTTCCCCTCACCCTCGGGATCAATGCCCTACCCAACACAAAAAAGTCTATGCGTGAATAGACTTTATGGACATAGGAGAAAAACGAGAACTCCTTACTCCTAGGTCTACTGAATCTCCACGGGTCCACCCCTCCCATCTGCTCCATAAAATCCTTAAGCACCTTGGCTGCTGCCGGCCTCCTACCAGTCCTGGACTTCGACCTATCCAGCCTTGGTTCCAACACCGTGTTAAAGTCTCCCCCCATTATCAGCTTTCCGGTCTCTAGGTCTGGGATGCGTCCTAGCATTCGCCTCATAAAATTGGCATCGTCCCAATTCGGGGCATACACGTTTACCAACACCACCATCTCTCCCTGTAATTTGCCACTCACCATCACGTATCTGCCCCCGTTATCCGCCACTATAGTCTTTGCCTCGAACATTACCCGCTTCCCCACTAATATAGCCACCCCCCTGTTTTTCGCATCCAGCCCCGAATGGAACACCTGCCCTACCCATCCTTTGCGCAACCTAACCTGATCTATCAGTTTCAGGTGCGTTTCCTGTAACATGACCACATCTGCTTTAAGTTTCTTAAGGTGTGCGAGTACTCGTGCCCTCTTTATCGGCCCGTTAAGTCCCCTCACGTTCCACGTGATCAGCCGAGTTGGGGGGCTTCCCCCCCCCCCCCCTTGCCGGTTAGCCATCATCTTTTTCCAGCTTCTCGCCCAGTTCCCACGCGGCTGTATTTCTCCCAGACGGTGCCCCCCCGCCCATCCTTTCCCGCACCCACTCCCCCCTTTCCCCAGCAGCAGCAACCCAGTAATTCCCCCCTCCCCCCCCCCCCGCTAGACCCCCCGCTAGCGTAATTACTCCCCCCATGTTGCTCCCAGAAGTCAGCAAACTCTGGCTGACCTCGGCTTCCCCCCGTGATCACGGCTCGCCCCGTGCGGTGCCCCCTCCTTCCTGCTTCTCTATTCCCGCCATAATTATCATAGCGCGGGAACCAAGCCCGCGCCTCTCCCTCGGCCCCGCCTCCCATGGCCAACGCCCCATCTCCTCTCCCTCCCCACCTCCCCCCATCACCACCTGTGGGAGAAAGAAAAGTTACCATACCGCAGGATTAATCATACAATACAATCCCTCTTCGCCCCCCCCCCCCCACTCGTCCCACCACTTTGTCCAAACGTTCATTTTCGTAGTCCAATCATTCCAATTTTTCTTCTACAATAAAAGTCCACGCTTCATCCGCCGTCTCAAAGTAGTGGTGCCTCCCTTGATATGTGACCCACAGTCTTGCCGGTTGCAGCATTCCAAACTTTATCTTTTTTTTGTGAAGTACCGCTTTGGCCCGATTAAAGCTCGCCCTCCTTCTCGCCACCTCCGCACTCCAATCTTGATAGACGCGGATCACCGCGTTCTCCCATTTACTACACCGAGTTTTCTTCGCCCATCTAAGGACCATTTCTCTATCCTTAAAACGGAGAAATCTCACCACTATGGCTCTGGGAGCTTCTCCTGCTCTCGGTCCTCGCACCATAACTCGGTATGCTCCCTCCACCTCCAACGGACCCGTCGGGGCCTCCACTCCCATTAACGAGTGCAGCATCGTGCTCACATATGCCCCGACGTCCGCCCCCTCCACACCTTCAGGAAGGCCAAGAATCCTCAAGTTGTTCCTCCTTGCGTTATTTTCCAGTGCCTCCAACCTCTCCACAGATCGTTTCTGGTGTGCCTCCTGTATCTCCGACTTCACCACCAGGCCCTGTATATCGTTTTCATTCTCAGCTGCTTTCGCCTTCACGACCCGAAGCTCCTGCTCCTGGGTCTTTTGTTCCTCTTTCAGCCCTTCAATCGCCTGTAATATCGGGGCCAACAACTCTTTCTTCATTTCCTTTTTTATCTCCTCCACGCAGCGTTTCAAAAACTCTTGTTGTTCGGGGCCCCATATGAAACTGCCACCTTCCGACGCCATCTTGGTTTCTGCTTGCCTTCCTTGCCGTTGTTCCAAAGGATCCGCTGCAATCCGGCCACTTTCCTCTCCTTTTTCCATCCGTGTCCAGGGGGAACACCCTTCTGGTTTACCGCACGGTGTTTTCAGCCGTTAAAATTGCCGTTGGGGCTCCTATCAAGAGCCCAAAAGTCCGTTTCACAGGGAGCTGCCGAAACGTGCGACTCAGCTGGTCATCGCCGCACCCGGAAGTCGCATTATCACACATTTCTGATGAAATGGTATTAACCTGAAACATTGATCGGGATTTTCCACTCCCGCCCCCCACTCCCACCCATTGCGGGTGTCATAGTGGGTGGAATTTTCTATTATTTTGGCTAGGCGACATTTTGGGCGAAAAAAAACAGTGAGTAACCCACCAGCCAAGTTGGCAGGTTTTTGCAGAGTACCTTTTAGGCACTTTGGAAATATTTTGCATGCGTTCCATCCCATGCCTCAGGAGGGCTAACTTTTGGTTTGCCCGCCCCAGTATCACTTGAACTCTTCAGTCAGGGGGGCACTCCATTTAAACACCTCCCCAGCACTTGTTCCAAGTAAAGTCAAGAGGATGGCTGCTGGGAAGGCATCCTCAAGACTCTCAGAAGGAGCACTCACCAGAATACAAGATGGGGTGGAGCAGAGATGGGATATACTGTATCCTTGTTGTGGCAGAAGGTTACAATCAGCAAGGTCACAAACCTGCATGACAGCGCTGGTAAGCTCAAGCTCTTTGCACAAGAGGGCAGTGATCCAATGCAGGAAGAAGATGAATGACCTCCTCTGTGCAGCCAGGGTAGTCACTTCTGTCATTTCTCAACACTCAACCACTCGCATGCCCATCACACATCCACTCGGAGCTCACTCACTGCCACCTCATGAGATGCCACCACTCGTCCTCCCATATGCTTCCTCACCTCTCCTGCATTAACTCTCTTCAACACATCCCCTCCTCTCTTCACATCCCACCTCCCACTTGCTAATAACATGCCATGCATCCTGATCCGGCATGTGTCCAGTTTACACTCTCCACATCTGTCTTGCTGTACAAGATTGCTTACAATAAAATGGAGAGAGCACAAACAGGCAGAGGAATGCTCAAACTGAAAATCTTCTCACCATTCAAGGAGATAGCTCTCTAGCTTGATAAGGAGGAAAAGGACCTGAGGGCAAGGTGGGCGCAAGAGAAAAAAGTGAGGACCAGAACACATTCATCCATCTTGCTAACCTCACGTGTGTTTTCTCTCTCCTATCCTTATGCCTTGCCATGCACAAATGCCATTGACCTTTCCTTGCAGGAAAATCAGCGGAGCAGCCCAGTCTATCCACAATTGCGGCTTTGGAGACCAGCTCCAATGAATTCTCGGATGTTGCCATCAGTGGGAATAGGTAGTGGGTCACTAACTGGTGAGCACCTCACTTCTGATGATCCACAGCAGGTGGAGGCTGGTCTGTCCCAGGGATTCGGCACTCTTGAGGACTATTGGAGGCCAGTACTCTGCTGAGCCTCAGTCAGAATATGTTCTTCTGGACCCGGTCACCCCATAGCTGCTGGAGCTCCAAAGGCAAAGTTGGGAACATCAGGAACGGATGACAGCATCACCCCTTGGATTGCAACAATGGCGATTTCCCGACAAAACTGCCTCCCACCCCCAGCTCGGAACATAGCTTTTGCTTCCTGTGCTGTCCAGTGCCTGCCTGCTACCCTCCCACTGGAAGCACTCAGCCCCGCCGAACCCAAGATCAGCCCCCCATGATCCGCACTGAACCTTTCCGGGAACATGGTGGCACAGTGTTTAGTGCTGCTGCCTCACAGCGCTAGCGACCCGGGTTCAATTTCAACCTTGGATGACTGTGTGGAGTTTGCACTTTCTCCCTGTGTATGCGTGAGTTTCCTCCGGGTATTCCGGTTTCTTGCCACAATCGAAATATATGCAGGTTAGGTGGATTGGCCATGCTAAATTGCCCAAAGGTTGGGTGGGGTTAAGAGGCTAAGAGTGGGAATGGCCGTGCTAAATTGCCCCTTAGTGTCCAAAAGATTAGGTGGGTTTACTGGGTTACAGGGATATGGTGGGAGCGTAGACCTGGTAGAATGTTCTTTCAGCGGCTCAATGGACCAAATGGCCTTCTGATTCTATGGTTCTATGAACACCTGAGCTCAACTCCCTTCGGATCCGCACTCATCCCCCCCAGCCCCACAAGCACTCGCCCCTGGACCGGCGCTACTCCTCTGGACCTGCGAGCAGCTCTTCCCCAAACCCGCCACTCTCTAATTTGGCTCCTCACCGAGCTGTCTACTGCCCTCCCTTCCATTGACTCCTGGTGGATAGTAGTGACTAGCACACTCACCTCCAAGCTCCCCTTCGGGGTGAGGTTGCTGGCTTCACATTTAACAAAAACAGTTATACGCAGGCAAGGGTGGAATATAGAATGAGGGGGGACATTACGGCAGGGCTTCCTACAAATGATATGTTGATATGTCACTGGTGGGAGGGGCCGAGGCAGGGATATGTTTTGCAAGACCTTGGCCTAGGGCGTGCTCAATCCCAGCCCCCCTTGACCTGGAGTCGCAACACAATTGAATTGAGAAGTAATTCTTAGAAAAGAACCCAAAGTCTTAGGCCCTTGGCTGCCCAATAAGTACAGTCACCAGGTTTGTAAATCTAAACACAAATGGGTTGGATTCTCCGGATGCTGCGACCTCCGCCAGCAGCGGGATTCTCCATCCTTCCAGTCGGCCAATGGGGTTTTCCATTGTGGGCAGCCCCATGCCGCCGAGAAATCCCCGGGTGTGGGTCAGCTGCCGGCATAATGGCGAAACCTGACAGTAGAAATCCAGCCCAATTATATTTTATTAATAACAAACTATAACGCATATGCAGCAAGTACTATTGGCTGACCATCAGCTAATTCCAACTTTAACATGCCTCCACTCTCTAAACATATACACACACACACAAGACAAACAAACACAGCAGGGAAGAGAAGGTTGAAAATAATAAGTAAAAGATGAGTCTTTGTTTCAGATGGTTATTTCTGGCACCTTCCTTCTAATTGCCTTCAGTTCGAGTTTTTCATTGTAGATTCATTCTGTTCTCTGCAGTTCCATAAATAAGTAGTTTTCTGCTCCCGCGTCCCCGTAATTAAAACGCTGTCTAAGTAAACAGTGACACGTGGTAAACCTCTCAAGATGTCCTCCACCGTTGAAAGATAGCACAGGCAGAAGATACTCCAAAGAGCAACAGTGTATATTCATACAGGCCCCTGTGTGTATTAATAGTGACATATGGTTGGGAGGCAGGGTCCAGCTCCAATTAAAGGTAGGGGTGACTCATATCTAATTCCGTGAATGAGACTCCGCCTGCGGGCATCGCGTAGAGATCTTCTATGCGGGGCATTGGATATCGGTTGAGCCGGGAAGCCGTATTTACTGTAAGTTTATAGCGAACCGTGGCATCTGGCTTCATTATGGGTACAATTGGCGCTTCCAAGTCCGTGAAATGGACGGGCCTGATAATACCCAAGGACTCCAAATGAGTGAGCTCCGCTGCTAGCGTAAGGCACTGAGCGCGCCCTGAAATAGCGCGGCGTGGCTCTTGGTTCAACCTTGGTACGGGCTACGGCCCCTTTTATCTTCCCCAAACTGGGCTGGAATACATCTGAGTACCTCCGTCAACCCTCCAGAACCTGTTTGAAGGATGTGCTGCCACTGCAGCTGCAAATGGCGCAACCAGCCCCGACCCAACAGGTTGGGCCCGTGGCCGCGCGCCAAGGTGAGCGGGAAATGCTCCCCCGGGCGTCCATAAACAACAGGGGGTATCGTAGTTCCAGCAATGTCCAATGGTTCCCCCGTATAGGTGGCCAACCTAGCCTTGTATCAGTTAATGTAAGGGTCTGTATACTCTGCTTAATGTAGTCGAATGTCCTCTGGACAATCATTGAGACCGCTGTGCCAGTGTCCAACTCCATCTCAAGCAGGTGACCATTGACCCGTACCGTCACTTTAATGGGGGCCATTCGGGGAGCTGCCGCACAATGCAGCTGCAGGCAGTCGTCCTCCGTCTCCACATTCTCGGGTGTTGTCCCCTCAGGTTCATCCAAATGGAAAGTACGGCCCCTGAGCTGGCCCAAGTTTCTGTCCAGGACAGGCGTCCGCGACAGGGTGGACACACACAAGTCCAACGATGACATGGCTCCTCATCCATAGATTCTGGAGAAGGCTCCCTTCGGGGAGGAATGTTCGGCGGTCACTAGCGTCGACCCGGATGCCACCCCATCTAAGGTATGGCAGGGGTGCGGGGAGATGCTTTTGGATGGAAGGGGTTGTGCCCCAAGGCGTGCACCTCCGTTCCCTGCAGCTCCTGCATCCCCCATTCTGCACTCTCTCGGGACAGCACTATCTGAATGGCCTGCTGAAAAGTCAATGTTGGCTTGGCTAACAACTTTCTCTGGATGGCCGCGTTGTTAATACCGCAAGCCAAATGGTCGCGTAACATTTCTGACAAAATCTAACCGTAGTCACAGTATTCTGCAATCCTGCGTAGCCTGGATAGAACCTCAGCAAGGGATTCTCCTGGGGTCCTCTTGCACTATCGTGGACGGGGTTAGGTTAAAATGTTGCCCCACAAGCTGCTGGAGACACAGACGGCCCAGGGGGTGGCGATCCGAGAGACTCAACAAAAGATCTCTGTCAATGAGGACGAGATCTTAGTTCTGGCGGTAAAGGTGGAGGCGCACGAGGCGCTCCACAAGAAATGGCAGGAGCGGTTCGAGGAGATGGAGAATCGGTCGAGGCGGAAGAATCTGCGGATTCTGGGCCCCCCGGAGGGGCTGGAGGGGCTGGATGTGGGGGCCTATGTGGTCACCATGTTAAACTCGCTGATGGGAGCGGGGTCCTTCCAGGGGCCCCTGGAGCTGGAAGGGGCCCATAGAGTGTTGGCGAGGAAGCCCAAGGCTAACGAGCCTCCGCGGGCGGTGCTGGTGCGGTTCCATCGGTTCGTCGATCGGGAGTGTGTGCTCAGGTGGGCCAAGAAGGCGAGGAGCAGCAGGTGGGAGAACGCGGAGGTTAGGATATATCGGGACTGGAGTGCGGAGGTGGCGAAGAGGAGGACCGGGTACAATCGAGCGAAGGCGGTGCTGCACAGGAAGGGGGTGAAGTTTGGCATGTTGCAGCCGGCACGATTGTGGGTTACCTACAAGGACCGGCACCATTATTTTGAGTCTCCGGAGGAGGCGTGGGCCTTTGTTCAGGCCGAGAAGCTGGACACAGACTGAGGGTTGGGATGCGCGATTGGGGACTGCTGTGGATATGTTATGCCTATTTTTGGTTCGGGGGGGCCTTTGCATTGTTTTGGGTTTCTTTTTCTCTGTGTTTTTCTCTTTCGGGTTGGGGAGGGTGGATGGGGCGGGTTGGGCACTGTTTTGGTTGGTGGCGGGGCCTGGTAGGTGGAGAGCGCGGGATTTTTTTCCCGCGCTGAAGACTGGGGGGGACGGGACCGGGGCGGGGAATCGAGGATTGTTTCCCGCGCTTAGAACGGAGGGGGAGAGCCTGTGAATGGGGAGCGGGAGAGGAGGGTGTGCCACACAATGGGAGGAGTCGAAGGGGAGGCGGGAGTGGCCGGGGTCAGCAGGAGTCAGCTGACTTGCGGAAGTGCAATGGGGGGAGCAAACCAGCTAGGATGGGTCCTGGGGGGTGGGGTGGGGGGGGGGGGGGGGGAATCGAGTTTCTGCTGCTAAGATCAAGGAGGAGCTGGAGCGAGTGGGGTGGGTCAAGACGGGGGTATGCCGCTGTGGGGAACGGGCCGGGTTTGGGGTGTGGGCGCGTGGCTGGTCGAGGAGGGGTCATGGCTAGTCGGTGGGGGAGGGGGGCGGGTAGCCCCCTAATCCGGCTGATAACCTGGAATGTAAGGGGACTGAATGGGCCGGTTAAGCGGGCCCGCGTGTTCGCGCACCTGAAGGGGCTCAAGGCGGATGTGGTTATGCTCCAGGAGACACACCTGAAGGTGGCAGACCAGGTAAGACTGAGGAAAGGGTGGGTAGGTCAGGTGTTTCACTCGGGGCTAGATGCCAAAAATCGAGGGGTGGCGATCTTGGTGGGAAAGAAGGTGTTATTCGAGGCGTCGAGCATTGTGGCAGATAATGGCATTAGGTACATAATGATAAGTGGTAAGTTGCAGGGAGAGAGGGTGGTACTGGTCAATGTGTATGCTCCGAACTGGGACGATGCGGGTTTTATGCGGCGTATGTTGGCTCGGATCCCAGACTTGGAAGTGGGGGGCCTGATAATGGGGGGAGACTTTAACACGGTGTTGGATCCTGCACTGGATCGCTCCAGGTCTAGGACGGGTAGGAAGCCGGCGGCGGCTAGAGTGTTGAGGGGATTTATGGACCAAATGGGAGGGGTGGACCCTTGGAGATTTGCAAGGCCGGGCTAGGGAATTTTCATTCTTCTCACATGTCCATCAGGCTTATTCTCGAATCGACTTTTTCATTTTGAGTAGGGCACTGATAGCGAGAGTAGAGGATACCAAGTATTCAGCAATAGCTATTTCGGACCACGCCCCGCATTGGGTGGACTTGGAGATGGGGGAGGAGAGGGACCAGCGCCCGCTGTGGCGCTTGGAGGTGGGGCTGTTGGCTGACGAGGAGGTGAGCGAGCGGGTCCGAGGAAGTATAGAGAGGTACTTGGAGACCAACGACAACGGGGAGGTCCGAGTGGGGATGGTATGGGAGGCACTGAAGGCGGTGGTGAGGGGAGAGCTGATCTCCATCAGGGCCCACAAGGAGCGGAGGGAGCGGGGGGGACAGGGAGAGGCTGGTGGGGGAGATGGTGAGGGTAGACAGGAGGTATGCGGAAGAACCTGAGGAAGGATTGTTGAGGAAGAGGCGCAGCCTCCAGGCCGAATTCGACCTGGTGACCACCAGGAAGGCGGAGGTGCAGTGGAGGAAGGCCCAGGGGGCGGTCTACGAGTATGGGGAAAAGGCAAGCCGGATGCTGGTGCATCAGCTTCGGAAGCGGGACGCAGCTAGGGAGATCGGGGGAGTTAAGGACAGGGGAGGGAGCGTGGTGCGGAGTGGGGTTGGCATCAATGGGGTCTTCAGGGACTTTTACGAGGAATTGTACCGATCCGAGCCCCCACGGGAGGAGGGAGGGATGGGCCGTTTCCTGGACCAATTGAGGTTTCCAAAGGTGGAAGAGGGACTGGTGGCGGGACTGGGGGCCCCGATTGGGCTGGAGGAGCTGATCAAAGGGATAAGAAGCATGCAGGCTGGGAAGGCACCGGGGCCGGACGGTTTCCCGGTCGAGTTCTATAAAAAGTATATGGACCTGTTGGGCCCGCTGTTAGTTAGGACCTTTAATGAGGCAAGGGAGGGGGGGGGGCTTTACCCCCGACGATGTCCCGGGCACTGATCTCCTTGATCCTGAAGCGGGACAAGGATCCCCTGCACTGTGGGTCTTACAGACCGATTTCCTTGCTAAATGTAGATGAGAAGGTGCTGGCGAAGGTCTTAGCCACGAGGATTGAGGATTGTGTGCCGCAGATCATCCATGAAGACCAGACGGGGTTTGTGAAGGGGAGACAGTTGAACGCGAATGTGTGGAGGCTTTTGAACGTTATCATGATGCCGGCGAGGGAGGGGGAGGCGGAGATAGTGGTGGCGATGGACGCTGAGAAAGCCTTCGATAGGGTAGAGTGGGGGTACCTATGGGAGGTGCTGAAGAGGTTTGGGTTTGGGGAGGGGTTTGTCAGGTGGGTTAGGCTGTTGTACGAGGTCCCGATGGCGAGTGTGGCCACAAATAGGAGGAGGTCCGAGTACTTTCGGTTGCACCGAGGGACGAGACAGGGGTGTCCCCTGTCCCCCCTGCTCTTCGCACTGGCGATTGAACCCCTGGCTATGGCACTGAGAGAGTCGAGGAACTGGAGGGGTTGGTGCGGGGTGGGGAGGAGCACAGGGTGTCGCTTTATGTGGATGACCTGCTGCTGTATGTGGCGGACCCGGTGGGAGGAATGCCAGAGGTAATGAGGATGCTTAGGGAATTCGGGGACTTTTCGGGGTACAAGCTCAATATGGGGAAGAGCGAGCTGTTCGTAGTTCAGCTAGGGGACCAGGAGAGGGGGATTGGCGAGCTCCCACTAAAAAGGGTGGAGAGGAGTTTCAGGTATTTAGGGGTCCAGGTGGCCAGGAGCTGGGGGCCCCTGCATAGGCTTAACTTTACAAGGCTGGTGGAGCAAATGGAGGAGGAGTTCAAGAGGTGGGACGCGTTGCCGCTGTCCCTGGCGGGTAGGGTGCAGTCAATCAAAATGACGGTGCTCCCAAGGTTTTTGTTCCTGTTTCAGTGCCCCCCCCCCCGTGTTTATCCCGAAGGCTTTTTTCAGGCGGGTTAACAGGAGTATAATGGGGTTTGTGTGGGCGCGAGGGACTCCGAGAGTGAGAAGGGTGTTCCTGGAGCGGAGTAGAGATAGGGGGGGCTGGCGCTGCCCAACCTCTGTGGGTACTACTGGGCCGCCAATGCGAAAATGGTGCGCAAGTGGGTGATGGAGGGGGAGGGGGCTGCATGGAAGAGGCTGGAGACGGCGTCCTGTGTGGGTATGTGTCTGGGGGCGCTGGCAATGGTGCCGCTGCCGCTACCTCCAAGGAGGTATACCACGGGCCCGGTGGTGGTGGCGGCCCTCAAAATTTGGGGGCAGTGGAGGCGGCATAGGAGGGAAGTTAGGGCCTCGGCGTGGACCCCATTACGGGGGAACCGAAGGTTCGCCCCAGGAAGAACAGGTGGAGGGTTTTCGGGGTGGCGCAGGGCAGGCATACGAAAGTTAGGGGACCTGTTTGTGGACGGGAAGTTCGCGAGCTTGGGTGAGCTGGATGAGAAGTACGGGCTCCCCCCCGGGGAACACCTTCAGGTACTTACAGGTAAGGGCGTTTGCCAGACGGCAGGTGGTGGAATTCCCACGGCTACTGC
Source organism: Scyliorhinus torazame (assembly GCF_047496885.1). Lineage (NCBI taxonomy): Eukaryota > Metazoa > Chordata > Chondrichthyes > Carcharhiniformes > Scyliorhinidae > Scyliorhinus > Scyliorhinus torazame. Next base: position 74,333,685 of record NC_092723.1, read on the forward strand.
CACACACAGTACAGGACAGGGTGCTCTCAGGGAGGTGGGTGGGATTGGGGAAGATCTTGGAAACTTACCAGGTGATGCAGGAGGAGGAGGAGGCCTCGGTGGTGGAGTTGAAAGGTAAGTGGGAGGAGGAGTTGGGGGAGGAGATCGAATAGGGGACGTGGGCAGATGCCCTAGGGAGGGTGAACTCTTCCTCTTCATGCGTGAGGCTCAGCCTCATACAGTTTAAGGTGCTGCACAGGGCACACATGACCGGGACAAGGATGAGCAGGTTCTTTGGGGGTGAGGACAGGTGTGTTAGGTGCTCAGGGAGCCCAGCAAATCACACCCATATGTTCTGGGCATGCCCACGCTGGAGGAATTTTGGAAGGGCATAGCGAGGACGGTGTCGAGGGTGGTAGGATCCAGGGTCAAACCGGGCTGTGGGCTCGCAATATTTGGGGTGGCAGAGGAGCCGGGAGTGCAGGAGGCGAAAGAGGCTGGAATTCTGGCCTTTGCGTCCCTGGTAGCCTGGCGGAGGATTCTCCTTCAGTGGAAAGATACGAGGCCCCCAAGTGTGGAATCCTGGATCAGCGATGTGGCAGGGTTCATTAAATTGGAGAGGGTGAAATTCGCCTTGAGAGGGTCGGTACAAGGGTTCTTTAGGCGGTGGCAACCGTTCTTAGACTTTCTGGCAGAACGCTAGATATTGGTCAATGGCAGCAGCAGCTCGGGGGTGGGGGGGGGGCGGTTTACTTTATTTTTGTTTATGTTATTTACACTGGAAGGGTCTGAGGGGGTGTATACACCTGTTGTCTTAAGTCGGGGTGTTAATGTTAATTTATTATTTAGGTTTGGGGGGTTGCTTTTTTAGATTGTGTTTTGTACTTACCCCTGTTGGGTTCTTTTTTCTTTCTCATTTTGTTATTGATATTTAATGAAAACCTTGAATAAAAATTATTTAAAAAAAAAAATGTTGCCCCACCAAGGTCACAAGTTCATCAAACGTCTTGCTGTCAGGCGCAGCTGGGTACGTAAGGCTCCTAATCACCCCAAACGTATGCGGGCCACAGGCGGTGAGCAAAATGACCACCTGTCACTCGTTTTCGGTGATATTCGCCCAGAAGTAATAACGGATTTGTTGTGCGTACTGGTTCCAACTTTCCAGCGCACCATCAAAGACATCCAAATGCCCATAAAGAGGCATGGTGCAACAGAAAAAAACTTCCAACCTGTATCCAACAAAAATCCAGGGTGGTGTCTTCAGCAGCGTAGACAGCTGTCCACTTTAACCCACATTTTAGCAGCGTGGTTGCTCCAATGACGGACTTGCTGAAGAAGCAAATTTCAGTGGACGGCGCAGTGTCAACAGACATTTGACGGCCTGAATGTTGTGTTAAATTATTGCTCCCGTGTTGGCCACCCCAAAACTCACAAATCTATTCAAGGTGGATATCGATGTGATTGATGCAGGCGTAGGTGCAACGAAGACAACGAAGGAATAGAGTGGCCTATTGAATATTTTTCCAAAAAATTAAATGAACACCAGAGGAAGTACTCAATAATTGAAAAGGGGACTTTGAGCTTTGTGCTGGCTTTGCAACATTTTAACATTTATGTTACCATCAATTCGTCCGAAACAATTATATATACTGATCATAATCCATTGATGTTTTTGGAGAAATTCAAGGATAAAAATGCCAGAATGTTTAGATGGAGTTTATTATTACAGCCATTTACTTTGAAACATATACATGTGGCAGGATGTGAAAACGTGATAGCCAATAGAACATAGAAAAATACAGCACAGAACAGGCCCTTTGGCCCACGATGTTGTGCCGAACCTTTGTCCTTGATTAATCATAGATTATCATTGAATTTACAGTGCAGAAGGAGGCCATTCGGCCCATTGAGTCTGCACCGGCTCTTCAAAGAGCACCCTACCCAAAGTCAACACCTCCACCCAACACTATGGGCAATTTTGGACACGAAGGGCAATTTATCATGGCCAATCCACCTAACCTGCACATCTTTGGACTGTGGGAGGAAACTGGAGCACCCGGAGGAAACCCACGCAGACACGGGGAGGATGTGCAGACTCCGCATAGACAGTGACCCAAGCCGGAATTGAACCTGGGACCCTGGAGCTGTGAAGCAATTGTGCTATCCACAATGCTACCGTGCTGCCCTTAAGAACAAATAAATTTACACTATATCATTTTACCGTAATCCATGTACCTATCCAATAGCTGCTTGAAGGTCCCTAATGTTTCCGACTCAACTACTTCCACAGGCAGTGCATTCCATGCCCCCACTACTCTCTGGGTAAAGAACCTACTTCTGACATCCCCCCTATATCTTCCACCATTCACCTTAAATTTATGTCCCCTTGTAATGGTTTGTTCCACCCGGGGAAAAAGTCTCTGACTGTCTACTCTATCTATTCCCCTGATCTTATAAACCTCTATCAAGTCGCCCCTCATCCTTCTCCGTTCTAATGAGAAAAGGCCTAGCACCCTCAACCTTTCCTCGTAAGACCTACTCTCCATTCCAGGCAACATCCTGGTAAATCTCCTTTGCACCTTTTCCAAAGCTTCCACATCCTTCCTAAAATGAGGCGACCAGAACTGTACACAGTACTCCAAATGTGGCCTTACCAAAGTTTTGTACAGCTGCATCATCACCTCATGGCTCTTAAATTCAATCCCTATGTTAATGAACGCTAGCACACCATAGGCCTTCTTCACAGCTCTATCCACTTGAGTGGCAACTTTCAAAGATGTATGAACATAGACCCCAAGATCTCTCTGCTCCTCCACATTGCCAAGAACTCTACCGTTAACCCTGTATTCTGCATTCATATTTGTCCTTCCAAACTGGACAACCTCACACTTTTCAGGGTTAAACTCCATCTGCCACTTCTCAGCCCAGCTCTGCATCCTATCTATGTCTCTTTGCAGCCGACAACAGCCCTCCTCACTATCCACAACTCCACCAATCTTCGTATCGTCTGCAAATTTACTGACCCACCCTTCAACTCCCTCATCCAAGGCATTAATGAAAATCACAAACAGCAGAGGACCCAGAACTGATCCCTGCGGTACGCCACTGGTAACTGGGATCCAGGCTGAATATTTACCATCCACCACCACTCTCTGACTTCTATCGGTTAGCCAGTTCGTTATCCAACTGGCCAAATTTCCCACTATCCCATGCCTCCTTACTTTCTGCAGAAGCCTACCATGGGGAACCTTATCAAATGCCTTACTAAAATCCATGTACACTACATCCACTGCTTTACCTTCATCCACATGCTTGGTCACCTCCTCAAATAATTCAATAAGACTTGTAAGGCAAGACCTACCCCTCATAAATCCGTGCTGACTATCCCTAATCAAGCAGTGTCTTTCCAGATGTTCAGAAATCCTATCCTTCAGTCCCCTTTCCATGACTTTGCCTACCACCGAAGTAAGACTAACTGGCCTGTAATTCCCAAGGTTATCCCTATTCCCTTTTTTGAACAGGGGCACGACATTTGCCACTCTCCAATCCCCTGGTACCACCCCTGTTGACAGGATGAAAAGATCATTGCCAACGGCTCTGCAATTTCATCTCTTGCTTCCCATAGAATCCTTGGATATATCCCGTCAGGCCCGGGGGACTTGTCTATCCTCAAGTTTTTCAAAATGCCCAACACATCTTCCTTCCTAACAAGTATTTCCTCGAGCTTACCAGTCTGTTTCACACTGTCCTCTCCAACAATATGGCCCCTCTCATTTGTAAATACAGAAGAAAAGTACTCGTTCAAGACCTCTCCTAGCTCTTCAGACTCAATACACAATCTCCTGCTACTGTCCTTGATCGGACCTACCCTCGCTCTGGTCATTCTCATATTTCTCACCTTTGTGTAAAATGCCTTGGGGTTTTCCTTGATCCTACCCGCCAAAGATTGTTCATGCCCTCTCTTAGCTCTCCTAATCCCTTTCTTCAGTTCCCTCCTGGCTATCTTGTATCCCTCCAACGCCCTGTCTGAACCTTGTTTCCTCAGCCTTACATAAGTCTCCTTTTTCCTCTTAACAAGACATTCAACCTCTCTTGTCAACCATGGTTCCCTCACTTGACCATCTCTTCCCTGCCTGACAGGGACATACATATCAAGGACACGTAGTACCTGTTCCTTGAACAAGTTCCACATTTCACTTGTGTCCTTCCCTGACAGCCTATGTTCTCAACTTATGCACTTCAATTCTTGTCTGACAACACCGTATTTACCCTTCCCCCAATTGTAAACCTTGCCCTGTTGCACACACCTAGCCCTCTCCATTACTAAAGTGAAAGTCACAGAATTGTCACTATCTCCAAAATGCTCCCCCACTAACAAATCCAATATTGCCCCTCCTCTGGTCGGACAATCTAAAAGCTTCCTGGACACATTGCACAAACACCACCCCATCCAAACTATTTTGATCTAAAGAATTTCCACTCTAAATGTTTGGGAAGTTAAAGTCACCCATGACTACTACCCTGTGACTTCTGCACCTTTCCAAAATCTGTTTCCCAATCTGTTCCTCCACATCTCTGCTACTATTGGGGGGCCTATAGAAAACTCCTAACAAGGTGACTGCTCCTTTCCTATTTCTGACTTCAACCTATACTACCTCATTAGGCTGAAACTCCTCGAACTGCCTTTCTGCAGCTGTTATACTATCTCTAATTAACAATGCCACCCCCCCACCTCTTTTACCACCCTCCCTAATCTTATTGAAACATCTATAACCTACAACAACCATTTCTGCCCCTCTTCTATCCACGTTTCCGTGATGGCCACCACATCGTAGTCCCAAGTACCGATCCATGCCTTAAGTTCACCCACCTTATTCCTGATGCTTCTTGCGTTGAAGTATACCCACTTCAACCCATCTCCGTGCCTGCAAGTACTCTCCTTTGTCAGTGTTCCCTTCCCCACTGCCTCATTACACGCTTTGGCGTCCTGAATATTGGCTACCTTAGTTACTGGACTACAAATCCGGTTCCCATTCCCCTGCCAAATTAGTTTAAACCCTCCCGAAGAGTACTAGAAAATCTCCCTCCCAGAATATTGGTGCCCCTCTGGTTCAGATGCAACCCGTCCTGGTTGTACAGGTCCCACCTTCCCCAGAATGCGCTCCAATTATCCAAATACCTGAAGCCCTCCCTCCTACACCATTCCTGCAGCCACGTGTTCAGCTGCACTCTCTCCCTATTTCTAGCCTTGCTATCACGTGGCACTGGCAACAAACTAGAGATGACAACTCTGTCTGTCCTGGCTTTTAACTTCCAGCCTAACTCCCTAAACTCATTTATTACCGCCACACCCCTTTTCCTACCTACGTCGTTGGTACCAATGTGCACCACGACTTCTGGCTGCTCCCCACTCCCCCTTAAGGATCCTGAAGACACGATCCGAAACATCCCTGGCCCTGGCACCCGGGAGGCAACATACCTTCCGGGAGTCTCGCTCGCGACCACAGAATCTCCTATCTATTCCCCTAACCATTGAATCTCCTACAACTATTGCTTTTCTATTCTCCCCCCTTCCCTTCTGAGTCCCAGAGCCAGACTCAGTGCCAGAGACCTGGCCGCTAGGGCCTTCCCCCAGTAGGTCATCCCCCCAACAGCATCCAAAACGGTATACTTGTTTTGAAGGGGAACAGCCACGAGGGATCCCTGCACTGTCTGCCTGTTTGTTTTTTTCCCCCTGACTGTAACCCAGCTATTCTTGTCCTGTGCCTTGGGTGTGGTTACCTCCCTGTAACTCTTCTCGATCACCCCCTCTGCCTCCCGAAGTTCATCCAGCTTCAGCTCCAGTTCCCTAACACGGTCTTTGAGGAGCTGGAGTTGGGTGCACTTCCCGCAGGTATAGTCAGCGGGGACACCGGTGGTATCCCTCACCACCCACATACTACAGGAGGAGCATGCAACTGGCCTAGCCTCCATCCCCTCTTACCTTACAGAATATAGCTGCCCTGTGGACCAACTGGATCTCAGCCCTCCGACTCTGCTCCCAGTCAGCTGCACTCTCTGTAAACTCCTGGCTCTCTTCTCACTCTTTGCGGAAATGTAGGAAACAAAATGAAAGGAGCACCTTACTCCCTCCTCACCTAACTCCCTCAGTCACCAAACTCTCACTATAGCACTCAAATGCACCGAATTCAGCACTCTCTGCAAACAAAGTCTGCACTGTAGGGGGATCACTTTTATATTGTGAATCTAGCCTCTGAAAACTGGCCTAATCCAATTAACTAACAAGCTCCAGCTGCAAGCGCCTACAAGTAGAAGCTTTGTTTAAAGCTGATTGAAAATTCACCTTCTTCTGAACCAAACAGCTACTTTTAAGTTAATTAACTAAATAAAAGAAAGACGAGACTTTAGATAAAAATGCTTTGTCACGAATGTGATGAAGAGAAGCAGGTTTGATGGTGGAAAACAAAGAACTAAAATTAACTATTATGAACTCTATTATTGTAAATGTTTGCCGTTTTGATGTTTTAAAATATATGTTTATTGTCAAGTGTTAGGAATGGGCAAGTGAAAAGGTGAAAAATGAAACCATCTTTGAAGTTGATTTTATTTTGAGGCAAGGTGTCATGGGAGTGTCCCTTTAAGAAAATGTTTTGTCTTATCGCATGGCTTCAGTGATGTAATTTTGTGGGTGGAGCTGAGCTTTTCTTGGTTTCACTTTTAGATTTGACTGCAGTTGACTCAGACAGGAGAAAGAAGTGTTTTGGCCTGTATCGCTCTAATTTCATTTCAAATATCCGTTTCAGTAAAAATCACCTTGGTGGTGGCTTTTAAGATATAGTTTGCGTTCCGGAAGGATTTAAACCTGCTGGTGAGATGGGGTCAGAATCTTAGGGAATGCCAGTCTTATTCAAGTGAGAATGCAGAGTGCTGGGCCATGCCCTTGAAAAGGGTTTTTGGTTCATGGGATTTTGTTTTTGAATTGGAATAGTTAAGGGGGAATTCATTAAGTGTTATACATAGATTACTGTAGCTGTGGGGTGTCTTTATGTTTGTAATTAATAAAAATTCTTGCTGTGTGTTTATATGAAAGTTAACTAAGTTGTTAGAATAAAGCTTGTTTTCATTAAAGTGTCTGGGATGCTGATGAATCACACCTGAAGGGAAGGCTCTTGTACTCATCCTAGCCAAAGTCAACATCAAGGTTGTAGGGCGATCAGGTGAACTGCACAATACATTTTGGAGTTTTAAACCCTGGCCCATAACACCAGTGACGGCTGCTTGGGCGTGTGCCTGGACAAAGCGGGACCCAGCATTGGTGAAACTTCGCCTTATACTAGTTGAGAATGGTAAAAAGGAATCCCTTCCAGTGACACTTCGGCCCATAGCTCAAAGGTTTTCCATGGTTAGTTTGGAGGATGATGTGATATTAATGGGTGCCGTGGTCATTCCTCCACAGGGTCAGGCAGCCCGATTACAGGACTTGCATGCTGACCATGTGGCCTTCTGGGGACATCGAAGAATTTGCCTACATGCGGACTTAGTGGGACCCTTCATAGGGTCATGTTCCTAGTAATCGTGGACACCCTTTCCAAGTAGCTGGAGGAATGCAGGATGACTTCCACAACATTCAGGGCCACGATCGAGAAGCTCAGGGATCTTTCTGCATCCATGGGATCCTTGAATTGATGTAGAATCGCATTCCTTTTTCCAGTGAGGAGTTTGCCATATTTATGCATCCGTAATACGCCATCTGATCGTTCTTCAAATGGACTAGCAGAACGGGCAGTCCAGACTTTTAAATGGAGATTGAAGAAGCAGTCGAGTGTGTCTGAACACACAGTAGGCGCACTTCCTATTCAATTACTCTACGACCCCGCATATGACCAGCAGGATCGCACCGGCAGAGCTTTCAGTGGGTCAACGGCTCAGGACTCGACTGAGTCTCAATTTTCCCAACCTCAGAGCCAATGTCGAGCAGCATCAGGAGTCACAGAAGAGGCACCATGTTTTGAGGGTGCTGGAGGCAGCATTTAATGCCGGGTACACCATTTACGCTGGAATTTTGGCGATGGTGCGTTGAGGCTTCTGGGAGTGGAACTGACCAGACTGGCCCAGTCTCGTATAGGGTCCGAGTCAAAGGATGATCTTTAAAAAACATTTTCAGGGGTGACATAGTGGTTAGCACTGCTGCTTCATGGCACTGAGGACACGGGTTCGATACCAGCCCCAGGCCACTGTCTGTGTGGAATTTATACATTCTCCCTGTGTTTGCATGGGTCTCCCCCCGCCACCCCCACAACCCAAGATGTGCAGCGTAGGTGGATTGGCTACGCTAAATTGCCACTTAATTGGAAAAAACAATTGGGTACTTTAAACTTAAAAATAAATAAATAATAAATAACATTTGCACCACTTAGCCAGGCGTGAACCCACCTGTCGAGACCCCCCACCACCCGTAATACCATTGTTGCAGCAGGATGCCCTATGCCTGTAACCGCACCTCACCTTTGGACACTAAGGGGCAATTTAGCATGACCAGTCCACCTAACCTGCACACCTTTGGACTCTGGGAGGAAACCAGAGCAGACGGAGAATACCCACGTAGATACGGGGAGACTATGCAAACTCCACTCAAATCACCCGAAGTTAGAGTCCAACCCGGTTCCCTGATGCTGTGAGACAGCAGTGCAGACCACTGTGCCACCGTGCCACAGAGCGCATATCTGGATAAATGAGATAGATACAAAGACCAGCAAAGCAGCTTATACGAGCTACTAAAAGGGATTACGAATGGAAACTTGCAAGGGACATCAAAATCGAGAAGAATATTTTGTAATATGGAAAGGCAAAGCAGGTGGAAAGCAACGTAGTCCCACTAAAAGCTGAAAATGGAGATATTGGGCGGGATTCTCTGTTTGAGAGGCGAAGTACTAATGCTGGGACTGAATTGGGGGGTGTTCCCCGGTCCGGATGGGGCAACAGTGCCGGAGGTTTTCAGGACATGCTAATGTGTCATGAAACTAGTGCAATAATGGGTTCGCTGGGGTCGGGATTGGCACTGGAGAGCTATACAAGCTGGAATTGCACATAAGTGCTCCACACCCCAAGGTGGGAATGAGGCTGCACCTTCTGAGGTCAACCGGCCCTTGACAGAAGTGGCTGATGTGAGCACCGTGGTTCCCACCGCGAGGATTGGCCAGCAATGCCGGAAGAAGCTACGTGACCTCCTCAGGACGGCCTGTGTGAGTCACCACCTCCGTGCACCTGGCACCACCCACATCCCACATCCCACGCACCCCAACCCAACACCCATACAGCCCGCCATGGTAGGGGGCCCTGCACAGACAGCCATGGACCTCGATTTTCGATGACGCCTGTTATGGGCCAGGGTTTAGAGAATCCCAAAGTGTATCAAGGAGTTTACCTGACCCACAACTTTTAATAGATTGTGGTATGGGGAGCACACGGCCCACTCTACAGGTGTGGTACAGCAGAAATGGAAAAGTATTTTTTAAAGCAAAACAATGTTTATTCTATGAACTCAAGTTAACCTTTTTTAAAACACACAGTGAACATTTTAGCAGCCATTAATTCAAATACAACCCCCAAAGAATACAACACTAAGTAATCCGTAAGCTGTCCTTTTAACATCCAGAAGACTTAACAGAAGCACATTAGGTTTACATTCATTACTGAAAACATTTATAATTCTGAATTCACCAAATGATCAAGAGATAGTATTTTGATGGCAGACAGAACAACAGTACACCTGCTTGGTCTGGCTTCAGCTCCAACACTGAAAACAAAACTAAAACACACCCTGCAGCAAACAGCCTAAAACGAAAGTAAAAAGCTGTCAGACAGCCCAGCTCCACCCACTCTCTGACATCACTGCAGTAGTAAACACCCATTTCTTAAAGGTACTCCGCAGATATTTATGTACACACCCATTTATAAACACCATTTCTTAAAGGTACTCTCACATGACACACCCAATTCTCCGCCAGATCGCGGTTCACGATTCTGGCATTGCTGAATTGAGAATTCAACCCACTGTCAGTGAATCTGGGGAGATGTCAGACATATTGAATAATTACTTTGCCTCAGTATTTACGGTCGAAAAGGAGGATAACTTGCTAGAAATCCCCCACAAAAATAGCCGATAGCTATTAATTAATCCAACATCGGTAACAAAGAAATTAATGGAACTAAAGAGTGACAACTCCACAGGACCTGACGGTTTCCATCCAAGGATGTAAATGAAGTAGGGAAGCACATTGTAGATGCCCTAACTATACTCTTGGAGTTCTCTAGATTCAGGAGCAGTCGCTCTGGATTGGAAAATTGTACATGTCACTTACTCCACTTATTAAGAAAATATTTTATTGAAGCATTTGTAATTTTCACAGTTTAACACATTAACACCTCTTAAACAACCGCGCGGGCCGACACACGCAAAACACCTAAAAGAACAAAAAACAGAAAACAACGTCCCCACTACCCCCGCCCTATTCCCTAATTGCTCGTATACTAAGTTCCCTGTCCTTATGTAACAATTCCATGCCTCCTATTTTCCTCTCCCACCCCCCCCCCTTGCTGCTGACGTTCAATTTTCCTTGAAGAAATTGATGAACGGTTGCCATCTCCGGGCGAACCCCTGAGTTGATCCTCCCAAGGCGAACTTGATTTTTTTTCCAGACTGAGAAACCCTGCCACATCGCTGACTCCTGACTTCGGGGGCTCCGAGTCCCTCCATCCCAGCAAAATCTGTCTCCGGGCCACCAGGGAGGAGAAGGCCAGGATATCGGCCTCCCTCCCCACCTTGGCTCCTGGATCTTCTGATACCCCAAATATTGCCAGTTCTGGACTCGAAGTTACCCTCCCTTCCAGGACTTCTGACATAACGTCCGCAAATCCCTGCCAGAATCCCTTCAATTTCGGACATGTCCAAAACATATGTACATGGTTCGCCGGGCTATCCCCATACCGCCGACATCTGTCCTCCACCTCCTCAAAGAACCTGCTCATCCGGGCTGCAGTCATGTGGACCACCTTGATGAACTGGATCAAGCTAAGTCTGGCACACGACGAGGATGAATTGACTCTCTTCAAGGCTTTTTCCCACCGTTCAATTTCCAGCTCTCCTCCCAGCTCCTCTTCCCACTTCCTCTTCACCTCGCTGATAGGGGCCCCTTCCCATTCCATCAACTCCTTGTATATCTCCGAAACCCTCCCTTCTCCAACCCGTGTTTTTGACATCACCTTGTCCTGTAGTCCCCTCAGGGGGAGGCGAGGAAAGCTTGGAACCTGCCTCCGTACAAAGTCCCACACCTGAAGGTACCGAAAACCATTCCCACCCGGCAACTCAAACTCCTCCTCTAGTGCCTCCAGTCGGAAAGCCCTCCTGGGTGAATAGGTCCCCAAATCTCTCAGCCCCTGCCGCTGCCATCTCTTAAAAGCCTCCATCCAGCTCCCCCGGGGCAAACCTGTGGTTGTCACAAATCGGTGACCACACTGACGCCCTGTCCAATCCCATGTGCTGCTTCCATTGCCCCCCCACCTTGGAGCTGCCACCACCACAGGGCTTGTAGAGTACCGGAACGGCAGAGGCACCGTTAGTAGAGCCTCCAAACTCGTACCCTTGCAGGATGCCGGTTCCACTTGCTCCCAAACCGACACCTCCCCAACTATCCACTCCCTGACCATCGATATGCTGGCTGTCCAGTAATATTTAATAAAGCTCGGCAGGGCCAAGTCCCCCTCTCTGCGATCCCGTTCTAGGAGTGCCTTCTTTACTCTCGGGCTTTTACCCGCCCACACAAAACCCGATATCGCCGCATTCATTTTCCTGAAAAAAGCTTTTGAGACAAAAATCGGAAGACATTGAAAAAAGAAGAGCAGTCTTGGAAAGACCGTCATCTTCACCGTCTGGACCCTCCCCGCCAGCATCAGCGGGAGCATGGCCCATCTGCGGAAGTCCCTTTTCATTTGATCGACTGCTTTGCCCAGATTTAATTATGAAGCTGCCCCAAATCCTCAGCCACTTGAATCCCCAGATATCTAAAACTGCTCTCAGCCACTTTAAAAGGTAACTCCTTCAATCTCTTATCCTGCCCCCCTGCCTGGATCACGAACATCTCGCTCTTTCCCATATTTAACTTGTAACCTGAAAATCGCCCAAATTCTCCTAGTATTTTAGCACAGGGCTAAATAGCTGGCTTTTAAAGCAGACCAAGGCAGGCCAGCAGCGCGGGTTCAATTCCCGGACCAGCCTCACCGAATAGGCGCTGGAATGTGTCGACTAGGGGCTTTTTACAGAAACGTAATTTGAAGCCTACTTGTGACAATAAGCGATTTTCATTTCATTTCGGCCATCCCCCAACCAGGTCTGTGATATAGAGCAGCAAGTCGTCCGCATAGAGAGAGAGACCCTGTGTTCCACGCCCCCCCCCTCACTATCCCCTGCCAGGCATTCAATGATCTGGCATTGAAGGCATTCGAGGGGCTGGTTTAGCACAGTGGGCTAAACAGCTGTCTTGTAATGCAGAACAAGACCAGCAGCCTGGGTTCAATTCCCGTACCGGCCTCCCTGAACAGGCGCTGGAATGTGGTGACTAGGGGCTTTTCACAGGAACTTCATTGAAGCCTACTTGTGACAATAAGTGATTATTATTATTACTATGATCTAAGTGCCATTGCTAAGGGCTCTAATCCAGGGCAAACAGTAATGGGACGAGCGGGCATCCCTGCCTTGTCCCCCTACAGAGACTAAAGTATTCTGACCGGACTCGGTTGGTTCTTAAATTTGCCACCGGAGCCTGAAATAACAGTCGGACCCAATCCACAAATCCCTGCCCGAAACTAAACAGGCCTTGAATATACCATAGGTACTTCCACTCCACCCGGTCGAAAGCCTTTTCCACGCCCATGGCTACTGCCACCTCAACATCGCGCCCCTCCTGGTATTATTATAACATTAAGAAGTTGTCTAATATTGGACGTCAGGTGCCTGCCCTTCACAAATCCCGCCTGATCCTCCCCGATTACCTCCGAGACACAATCCTCTATTTGGGTGGTCAAGATCTTTGCCAGCAATTTAGCATCTACATTCAAAAGGAAAATTGGCCTGTACGATCCACAGCTCTCCGGATCCTTTTCTCGCTTCAGGTTGAGAGAGAATTATGCCTGTGATAGCGTTGGGGGAAGCACTCCCAACTCCAGGGACTCGTTAAAAGCCTTGACCAGAAGCGGCCCCAGTAGCCCAGAAAACCTTTTATAAAATTCCACTGGGAATCCATCAGGTCCTTGGGCCTTACCCGATTGCATTGCCCTCAATCCGACTATCACCTCCCCGAGCCCAGTTGGGCCCCCCAGGACTTCCACCAGCTCCTCGTCTACCTTTGGGAACTCTAGCCAGGAATTGATTCATAGCCTCCTCCCCGACCGGGGATTCCGACTCATATAGTCGACAATAGAATTCACGGAACACGTCGTTAACCGCCCCCGGGTGCATCACTACCTTCCCCCTCATACCCTTTATTTTCCCTATTTCTCTTGCTGACTCCTGCTTCCTCGGCTGATGTGGCAGCATCCTGCTAGCTTTCTCCCCATATTCATATGTTGCCCCTTTTACCCTCCTCAGCTGTCCCTTCGCCTTACCTGTGGAAAGGAGCCCAAATTCCATTTGGAGTCACTGACGGTCCTTTAGGAGCTCCTCATTCGGAGACTCCGCATATCTCCTGTCGACCTATAAGATTTCTCCTACCAACCTGTCCAGCTCCACCAGTTCAGTCTTCTCCTTATGGGCCTGAATTGAAATACATTCCCCTCTAGTAACCACCTTCAATGCCTCCCACACCACCCCAGCTGTGCCGTCGTTCTTTATATGCCCCCGAATGGCCTCCCTCACTCGCTCACAGATCTCGTCGTCCGCTAACATCCCTGCTTTTAATCTCCACTGCGGGCGCTGGGACTTTCCTGTGCTTACCCGCAGGTCTATCCAATGTGGCGCGTTTTCTGACACCACAATTACTGAGTCCTCCATCCCCACTGACGGTGTTTTATCCAGTCCAACAAAATCTATCCTGGAGTATACCTTATGCACATGAGAGTAGAATGAATATTCCTTGTTCTGTGACCTCTCGACTCTCCACGGATCAACCCCTTCCATGCATCCATGAACCCCCGCAGTTCTTTCAGCATTGCTGATACCTTACCTGACCTAGAGCTCGGCCAGTCCATTCTCGGATCTAGGACCGTGTTGAAGTCACCCCCGTAACCAACTGATGCGAGTCAAGGTCCGGGATCTTTCCCAGCACCTTCCTGACAAACGCAACATCATCCGGGTTTGGGGCATATATATTTACCAACACCACTGCCATTTCTTCCAGTTTCCCGCTAACCATAATAAAACTGCCTCCCGGGTCTGCCTCTATCTTCCCTACCTCAAATGCCACCCGTTTATTAATCAGGATGGCCACCCTCCTTGTTTTAAAGTCCAGTCCCGAATAGAAGTCCGACCCATCCCTTCCTCTGTCTAACTTGGTCTCCCAGCTTCAAGTGTGTCTCCTGTAGCATGGTCACGTCCACTTTTAGCTGTCTCAATAGTACGAACACACGGGCCATTTTGACCGGCCCATTCAGTCCACGAACATTCCACGTAACCAGTCTGGTTGGAGGGGGTGCTCTTGCCCCCCTCCCCTGACGGTCAACTATGACCTTTCCTTGGCCAGCCCTTAGCCCATGTCCCGCACCTCCCCTGGCCCGCCCCTCGGTAGCCACCGCCATCTGGTCTCCATCTCCAACCTCCTAAAAGTCCCCTAGTCGTCAGCAGCCCCCTCTCCCCTCTACTCCGTCCCTCTTCAGCTCTCCCCTCACTTTGCTCCCGTGAACCAGCTCTCCCAGCTAGCCTAGCCATTCTCGCCCCGGCACCTAGCATCCTACCACCAGCTAGATCCTCACCCCCCACTCTTAACATATGTTCTCAAAACTATAGCAACAAACACAGAAAACAAACAAACAATCCCTCCATCGTCCATTGAGCTGGCGTGGTCGATCTTTGCTTCTCTGCCATTGCATCCATCAAACTCTGAATTTCACTTCCAACCAACTTTTGATTTCTTCTTTTACGATTGTTTCTTGGATGCAGCTCCATAAACTAGGGATCATCTTCTTCTACACTCGCTTTTATTTACTTATGTTGAAAAATACCCACGGAAATCCAGCTGAAAAGCCGTTAAAAGACCACTAAGAACGGGAGCTGCTAAATGTGTGACCGTTCACTCCATGGTCACCACCGGAAGTCCACTCCACTTCTTAATAATAATAATAATAATAATGATAATCGCTTATTGTCACAAGTAGGCTTCAGTGAAGTTACTGTGAAAAGCCCCGAGTCGCCACATTTATCGGCCTCCCCGAACAGGCGCCGGAATGTGGCGACTAGGGTATTTTCACAGTAACTTCATTGAAGCCTACTTGTGACAATAAGTGATTATTATTATTATTCCGGCACCTGTTCGGGGAGACCATGTTGCTGCCTTGTTCTGCATTACAAGCCAGCTGTTTAGCCAACTGTGCTAAACCAAGAAGGGTGAAATGGGGAACCCAAGAAATTACAAACCAGTTAGCCTAACATCTGTGGTGGGGAAATTGTTGGAGTTTATGATTAGGGATGGGAAACTGAACACCTCGAATAATTTTGGTCGATCTGAGCGAGTCAGCATGGATTTGTGAATGGAAGGTCGTACCTGATTAATCTGATTGCATTTTTGAAGAGGTGACTAAAGTAGTGGACAGGGGAATTTCAATGGATGTTCTGTACATGAACTTCCAGAAGGCATTTGATAAAGTCCCACATCAGAGACTGTTAACTAAGCTGGAAGCTCACAGAAAATGATTGACATGGTTAGGAAATTGGTTGAGTGACAGGTGACAGAGAGTGATGATAATGTGTAATTGCTCTCATTGGCAGGAGGTGAATAGTTATGTACCACAGGGATCTGTGTTGGGGCCTTAAGTGTTCACATTATTTATTAATGACTTGATGGAAGAGAAGATCATACAAAGTTAGGTGGCATTATAGAATGCCTGGATGAAAGCAAAAATTGCAATGTGATATTGACAGACTATGTGAATGGGCAACATTGGGTCAGATGGAATTCAATGTAAACAAGTGTGCGGTTATCCATTTTGCACCAAAAAAGGAGAGCAGAGTACTTTCTAAATGGAAAGAGGTTAGGTACAGCGGATGTCCACAGTGACTTGGGGGTTCAGGTGCATAGATCCTTAAAATGCAATGAACAATTGCAGAAAATAATCAAAAACGCTAATGGAATTCTAGCCTTTATATGTAGAGGATTGGAGTATAAAGATACAGAGGTTATGCTGCAGCTATTAAATAAAACCTGGTTAGACCCCACTTGAAGTACTGTGAGCAGTTGAGGGCATTTCACCTGAGGAAGGCTATTTTGGGCAGCACAGTGGTGCAGTGGTTAGCACTGTTGCCTTCTGGCGCTGAGGTCCCAGGTTTGATCCTGGCCCTGGGTCACTGTCTTGTGTAGAGTGTGCACACCCGCCCCATGTTTGTGTGGGTTTCGTCCCCTCAACTCAAAGATGTGCAGGGTAGGTGGATTGGCCATGCTAAATTGCCCCTTAATTGGAAAAAATGAATTGGGTACTCTAAATTTAAAAGAAAAGGATGGATATTTTGGCCTTGAAGGGAGTACAACGGAAGTTTACAAAAATGATACCTGGATTACAGGGGTTAAATTACGAGGAGAGATTACACAGATTAGACCTGTTTTCGCGAGAATTTAGAAGGTTAAAGGGTGATCTGATCGAAGTAATATTAATAATATTTTATTGTCACAAGTAGGCTTACATTAACACTGCAATGGAGTTACTGTGAAAATCCCCTATTCGCCACATTCCGGCACCTGCTTGGGTAAACAGGGAGAATTCAGAATGTCCAAATTACCTAACAGCACGTCTTTTTGGACTTGTGGGTGGAAACCGCAGCAGCCGGAGGAAACCCACGCAGACACGGGGAGAACGTGCAGACTCACAAACAGTGTTCCAAGCCAGGAATCGAACCTGGGATCCTGGCGCTGTGAAGCAACAGTGTTAACCACTGCTACTACGCCGCCAAGTATTGAAGATATTGACTGGGAAAGGCAGGGTAGCTAAAGATGAACTATTTCCACTGGTTGGAGATTCTAAAACTTGGGAGCATAGCTTAAAAATTAGGGCTAGACTGTTCAGAAAATATGGGGAACAGGTAGGGAGATGGATTTGGGACTGACAAGAGATCAGCCATGACCTGATTGAATGGCAGAGCAGGCACAAAAGGGCTGAATTGTCTACTTCTGCTCCTAATTCCTATGTTCTTATGTGAGGAAGCACTTATTCACTCAAAGGGTGGTAGAGTTTTGGAACTCTCTCCCAGAAACAGTGAGTGGTTACGGCTGGAACTGTTGTAAATTTTTAATCTGAGATAGATTTCCGTTCAGCAAAGATGTTAAGGGGTATCGGCCAAAGGCAGGTACAGGTTGAGCATTCCTGATATGAAATTTGAAAAGCTCTGAAATCCGCACGTTTTGTAGAGAGCCGACGTGACATCAAGCGTGGGAAATCCCACAAGGCTCTGGGAAGGTTACGCGCGATGCGCAGGTCCCAAAGCACTGCAGACGTTAAAAGCCCAAGGTGGGGCTGTTTTGGCACCAAACCCTCATCATAACCAGACATTAGTGCATGAAATTATATTACTCACTGTGTTAATATGTTGGATATAGTTTTTGCTAAATAAAAAACATATTTAGTCCCCTCGAACATATTGTGAAATCCGATACACACTCGGCCCCAAGCATTTCGGATAATGGATGCTCAACCTGTATGTGGAGTTAGACCACAGATCAGGCATGATCTCATTAACTGGTGGGACAGGCTGGAGGGGCTGAATGGCCTACTCTTATTCCTTTGATATCCTCCTTTGGAAGGGTTAAGGTGGGACTGGGAACTGTACTGCTCATGGTGTACTGTAAAGAGACAAATAACCTGAAACTAGAGTGCCGTGCACTGGACAGAGACCTGTGTCAAAGCAAGCGTGGGATTAGTTCATAGCTTGGGCTATACCTTGTATAAACGTATATAGTTATGTGTTATCAATAAACACCTAGGGCTGGATTCTCAATTTCAGAGACTTAAGTGCTGATGTCATGTGAGAGTACCTTTAAGAAATGGGTGTTTATAAAAATATCTGTAGTGGATGTACCTTTAAGAAATGGGTGTTTATCAGTAATGTCAGAGTGTGGGTGGAGCTGGGCTGTGTCTGTTTTTACTTTCGCTTTGGGCTGTTTGCTGCAGGGTGTGTTTAGTTTTGTTTTAGTTTTGGAGAAGCTGCAATCACAGCTGGATGTGTGTGAATCTCTGCAGGCTGGGGAATGTTCATTTGGTGATTGCAAAGTGGTAACTGCTCTCAGTAGAGAAGTTAAACCAGATGCCTTTCTCTAAAAAGGGTTCTTTTTGTGTCTTATGGATGTTGTAAGGAAAGATTACGAGTTACTTGTAGCGTACTGCATTCTTTGGGGATTAATTGGTGTTGATAGTTGTGAAGATATTTGCTGTGGGTTTATAAAGTGCTAACTTGTTTCATAAATAAACATTGTTTTAATTTAAAAGTACTGTAGATGTCTGTTGCATCACACCTGCAGAGTACCCCCGTATTCCATAACCACAATCTATTAAAAGTTATGGGTCAGGTGAACTCCATGATACACTTTGGGGTTCTCTAAACTCTCGCCCATAACACTGACAACAGCGGCGCTGACCCTGGAGCAATTCAGGGCATGCTAATTGGCCAGCACCAGCGCCACGTGGAATTAGTGCAATTCCAACTGATGTCGGATTCACTGAGGTAAGGATTGGCACTGGAGAGCCTGACAAGCTGGAGCTCCATTCAAGCACTTCACACCCCACTCGCTCATTTCGGCCAAGATGCCACCCTGGAGAGTGGTCCTGAGATTGGCCGATGCAGAGCTGGAAACACTGCTGGACTCCATGGTGGAGAGGGGCGATGGACTTGGTCGTGGTGTTGGAGAGTGGGGAGTCACCCAGGTGGACGTCAGCATCAGAGATACAAGTGAGTCCCCAATAAAATACGATGTCCCTAAGGCATATGTGGCGCCCCTCCCCCCTACATCATGCCTCCCAGCGATCTATCATGCGTCTTGTCTTACGCCTTGCATAATCACCTGGCGGTGAGGCTGGTCCATCTAGGGTCTCTCACTCCCTGCCGCACCCCCAAGACTCCCCTGGTGATGAGGCGGAACCTGCATTCTCCACCATCCCAGAGTCACTCACCTTGGGCGTGCACTTTTGTGAAGAGGCTCATGGGCACTACCTGGTGCCCACTACACAAACTCCCGCAGTTCTAAATGCACCAAGATCCAGCACAGATGTCTCAGTCTCCCTGCTCAGCTGCAGTTGTCTCCGGTACTGGTGCTGTTGATAGACACAAGGCCTGTTGCAACGTCTGCGTCCCACCTCCTCCTCCTCGGCCTGTTGTGCGGTTGGTTCATCATTACCGGCTGGCTCCTGCTCCTCTGGGGCAGGCTCCTGTTTTTAAGGGCCCTCCCCGAACAGCTCAGACTCATGCAATCTCAGTGCTTCCGCTAGGGCTGCAGCAGCTAGGCAGATACCAACTACTCCTGGCTCAATAGCAAACTCCATTTCCTGCAGGTGGTAAAGGGCAGACATGTTAGCATGGTGTGTACTCCCGTGCCCAACCAGGTCCAATGTGCTGCATGGTGTCCCTGGCTTGCACTGCACTCCCTGTCCCCGCATGCCCTTGCCAATTCCCACCCCCAACTCCGGCCGTATCCCCTGACATTTTGCCTTCCGCACCGCACAACTGGCCCCATCGGTGCCTGGGACCAGGGGGCTCTGACCCTGCCAGCCATCCCTGCCAGAGTACCCGTGTTACCCATGTTAGCAGTATGCTCTGCGGTCCCTGTCCGTCGACCTTCTGTGAGGTTCACTGTGGGTGTCTTCCTTGTGTGGGCTGGGTGATATCCCCGTGTGTTGCCAAGTTCATGAGTTTGGTTGGGGAGGAGGGGGGGGGGGAAGAGAGCGCCAGGTGCCATGCCTGGTAGATGTGTGCGTGCAGGGCCCATGGATGGGGCTTGGTCAGAGTGGTAGGCACCTATTGGGACCATAGCTGTGGTATGCTGTGGGACCTATGTGCAGCGCACCCTTTGTGTCTACTTGTCTGGGGGCATTATGGATGGGAGTGGAAGCACAGTGGGCAGGCAGGGCTTAATGACAGCTGGTCCTGCGGTGTGGGCTAGCTGGCGGTGTCATTGCCGGGACGTCTGTCCTGCGAGAGGCAGCGTGCCTGGGAGGGTGCAGACATCCACGATACATGCGTGACATGGTCAAGGTAATTCCTTGGCTACCCCGCTGCCGCTGCTGCCCCTGCAGTGGGGCAACGTCTCACATGGGTGCACTAGGGTGTGCCAACATTTGATGGTTCATGGACTGAGCTAGGCCCCGCACTTCCCATTGATGGGGTGACTGGGGTCTCTGGCTCCTGGGGAGAGTGGGGGTATGCAGTGGTGCTCTGCACATCTATAGATCACAGTGGTTAGTCAGAGCGCAGCCAGATGGCTGCTTATGACTGCAGCAATAGTGATCCATACCTGGACACCGCGACCCACGGCGCATCTCCTCGTTGTCCTCCGTTGCTCCCCCCGCCCCTGGCAGCCGTCCCCCGCCCAGCGGCAAACTGGCAGCCCACCGTTGGTAACTTGGTTCTTACCTCCTCTCTCCCTGATTGGTTCGTTCTACCTGATGGAGGAAAAGCATCGCGGGAGACCGGAGAATAAAGATCGGGCCTGTTAATGATATGCTAATGGCCATTACTGTACAATTTGCATGCCCATGCCGGCGCACGGCATGGAATGCATTCACGCCGCTATCGGCGCACCAGAGCATGGCGTTCCTTGGATGCCGTGCACAGCACTCGATTTTTGGCTGATGCGTAATTCTCCACCTGTTCGTGATTACGGTGTCGTTGGAAGGAGAATCCCACCCTTTATGTTCAATCATAGAAAATCCAAAACCTCTTCTTGAGACCGACTTAACATGCAACATGCAATATAGGCCATAACTTCCACCCAGTGACAAAGTTATGACCTGCTAGAATTGTAAGGGTCGAAAGTGCACATACCTACTCTGAAAATCTTTCTGAAACTTCCAATGGCTGGTGCTGCTTGGGTACTATCACAAAAGATTCCCAGAAGGCCACAGCATATCGCAACACTGGTGAACTCAGCAAGGTACTGAATGAAGGGCCCAGTAAAACTGACAGACCAAGGAGACAGTAAATCTCCATATAAGTGGATGGGTTTTGGTGGTTGGGATGTGTCGGGTCGAGGCTCCGGGCGTGAGGGGGGTTAGTGTGCCAGGTTCGGGGCTGGTCAGATTTGGGTTGGTGACAGGTTCCGCTTCGTGGGAGTTTTGGGTTTGGGAGGGGTCATGGTAGGGGAAGTCAGCTCCGAGCCAGGGTAGGCCGGAGTAGGGGGGAGTTTCATATGTGGTTGGGGATCCGGGAGTGCTGGGAATATCCTGGAGAGGTGATAAGTCAGGGGGCGAGGGCGTCCGTATCATGGGTGGTGTCCTTTGCGGGGCTCAGTCTGGTCAAAATAGTTACCCTGATGTTAGAAATGCTTTTATTTCAGAGGAACTGTTGATGTTAAACTGGCAGAGCCAAACAAAGTTAGTGATTTAAATCACTTCTTCGGATAGTTTCCAGCGCAGAGCACTTGTCCAGAAGTTAGCACTTCTGGACAATTGCTGGGTAAACCTTTGCCAGGGAGATTTTGAAGGGATTTCACAGCACATCTTTGGGGTAGCCCCCAAATTCAGGAGGTTACGGATTAATATATAATCAATCAGACATAACTAACAGAAAATGCTGGACAATCTCAGCAGGTCTGAGAGCATCTGTGGAGAGAGAATGGAACTAATGTTTTGAGTCTGGATAACTAGATAGAATGTAGAATAGAATAGAATTCCTACAGTACAGGAGGCCATTCGGCCCATTGTGCCTTTTGACTGCCTGTTTTTGAAGTGATATATCCAGTCATCCTTTCAAAACATTTCCATTCAGATGGTGACAATGGGAAATGATTGAAGTTCAGTTAATTTCATATTTTTTAGCAAGGTGGCTGAACATTTTTAGTGCATCTCAAGTTCTAAGGTAAATTTATGGAATTTGTTTTTAAAAATAGAAAATCTGGAACAATTCTCAGGCTCTTTTTCCCCATCTCTGGGTGTTGTAGAAGTTAAAGAATTAAAATAAAACTCTTGTCTGTTTGTTTTAATGGATATGAATTTTGATCTGTATCATGAAGGTATATGCTTTGCCTTATCTCTTTGGGATAAGAACATACAGCAAGGAACTGACATGCACTGGGGCACAAGCTGATTTTTAGGTGCAAAATACACACACAAAAATGCCCCAATAAAGCACCAAACATAATTAAAAATAATTCAAAACAGGCAAATATAAAGGAAAAGTAAATGTTATTTATGTTATTCATTCTTGGGATGTTGCTTTTATTGCCCATCCCAGTTGAGCTGAGAAGGTGGTGGTAGAATTGAATGGGCTCTAAAGAGGGCAATTCAACCGCACAGATATAGGAATTTCATAGACGCAAAATTTTCTTCCTTTTAAAGACGTTATTAGCAGGTTTCTTTCCTGTAGAAGGCACTTTAGTTGGCGGATTAGTTGCCTTAATACCCTGTATTCATTTTAACCAGCTGTTTGACTGTATTTCATGTAATTAGGCACTTGGCAAAGCATGATAGATATTTAGCCTTATTTCAGTCAAGAAGTTCTGTATGAAATAGTCAGAAGGTCATACAATGTAAACAAGCGTACAGCTGCACATTGTTTTGCTGACAGCATACAATTATTATTTTTCCCAGGCAAGGAACCCAAGGCCTGTTATTAAAATCTAACTCCGCCTGCTCATTTTTCTGTCCCTTGCTAATCTAAAGACTGCTTTCTGTCCTAGATATTGCTTACTGTATCATATAAATTGCTTGCCTTTTACCTCTGTAAAGCGAGGACAATTGGAATGACTGTGGTCTTTCCAACCCCCCCCACGAACTTTGTGTTTAATTAAAGGACCTTTGGCGAAAACTCGAAGTGCTGACTTATAATTTCTTCGACATTTCCCTAATGCACATTTGTTTCTCCAATAATCAAAACAGCATTTGGCCAGCTTTAAATGACAAATCATGGTCCCGATTTAACGCCCCAAAACAGAATCACGTTTTTGGCGCCTAGGGCAGGGACTTTCTCAGCACCTGTAGCGCAGAGAACGACCCCACTATCAAATGGGACACTTTTTTTTGGCCTTGGTGTGGAATCCGCCCTGATCACTTGACCCTCCTCGGATATTCCACAGTGGCCTCCGTTATATCTGAGGCCCTCAAAAAAACCAAATCCCCGACCTCCCCCCAGCCCGAATTCAACGTGGGAGTGACCCCCCCCTTCTCCACGATGGGCGACAGGGTGGGTATAGAGGGATATGGGCCAAATGCGGGCAAGTAGGACTAGCTTAGTGATAGAAACTGGGCAGCATGGACAAGCTGGGCCGAAGGGCCTGTTTCCATGCTGTAAACATCTCTGACTTTATACACGCACACGCAAACAATGACAGCTTGGCACCTTGACACTGCCACCTGGGCACCTAGGCAGTGCCAGGTTGGCACCCAGGTGGCACTGGGAAGGTGCCAGACTGGTACTTCCAGGATACCCAGGTGGCACTGGGAAGGTGCTAGACTGGTACTTCCAGGATACCCAGGTGGCACTAGCAGTGCCAGCGTACCATCCTGCTCAAAGGGCATGCAGCTGGGGGCCTCTGATCCCCTTGGAGACCCCCACGAGGACCGTTCCGTACCAAACAGCACTTGCCCAAGCTCCCCGAGGCGAAGGGATTGAATCCCAAAGCCTCAGGTGCCTCAGGAATCTGTACACTCGAGTAAGGCTTACTGTCTAGTTCTAATATGCAGATGTGTCAAAAACTGATCCCGCCCATTGTGGGCGGGATTCACCTAGCAACATGCATTGCATCTCGCGAGGCGTTGTGAGCCGGCTGGATCCCGGGAGAATGGCTTTCACCATCCACGCTGCACCGCGGCGAGCTGCTTTTCAGGTGCAACGTGACCGGAGGATCGTGCCTGATGTGCGAAATGGGTGGACAGCTGACCTGATGCCATCAGATTTTGTTGGGCGGGTTAGATTAAAATTGCCTTCATTGTTGTCTCTGAGTTGATATTTAATTGTTTGGTTAGTAAACTTCCCAATCTCAATATTATGACACGTAAAAGAGATTTCTGATTGCTTGGAGCTTTCTAAATATGGCGCGGGGGTTCTCCGCCCGCCAGTCCCGTTTTCTGGCGCTGCGTGTCTCCGCCGCGAGCAGGATCCTCCGTTCTGGCAGCCGGCCAATCGGCTTTCCCATAGTGTCCATCCCATGCCGTCGGGAAACCCGGGGGCGTGGGTGCACTGCCGACGAATCGCGGCCGGCAAAGCGCAGGATCCCGCTAATGGAGAATCCTGCCATTGATTTTTAAAGCTCTCATTATTTTATGCTAAAAGTAAATGCCAGCTGTATGACAGACCCTTTTGAGCTATAAAGCTCTATTTATATAGATAGAGACAGAACAAATTATTTACTGCTTTCTGTTGTCGTTATTTCATGTGTAGTCATCTAAATTTTAAGAGTTCCATTCTATTGTCTTTTTACATTTTTCTATTTGGTAACTAGAGAATTATAATGGCTTTTGAAGAACTTCGCAAACAGGCTGAAAATTCAAGATTGGAAATTATATTTAAATGTGAGTGTGCATCTTATGACTAGTTCAGTTAATATTTTTAATTGAGAACAGATATACAGAAATGTCTTGAATATAATATGAGGACTCAGTCAAATAACGCAAACAAACCAAATAGTTTTAATCATTTGTAATAACCATTGAACAAGTATATGGAATAGTTTCCATAATTCTTATTCATTTTCAAAACACTGTATGGCATCACCATTGTCTCAGCAACATTTTCCAGCTGTATAACTCTTGGAGATCTTTACACTCCTCCCATTCTTGCCTCATGTATAGATAATTTTAACTGCCTGAAGCTCGAGAATTATCTCCCTAAACCGCTCCAGCTTTCTCTCCTTTCTTCCGACCCTCCTTAAAATCAATCTCTTTGACCAAGCTTTGAGTCATATCTCCTAGTATCTCCTTACATGACTTGGTGTCAAATTTTGTTTACAGGTACTGTACACATGACAAATTGTTGTTCTATTTATAATAGTTCTTTAATTGGAGTGAAATAAAGGTAGTGTTTCTGGGGTTTCAGACTCCAAACTCCTGGGGCGGGATTCTCCACTCCCACGGCGAAGTGGCCGCACCGTCGTGAACGGCATTGAGGTTCACGACGGCGAGGAACGGCCCCGGTCCCGACCGATTCAGGCCCTGACAATGGGCCAGGATCGGGGCCGCGTCATCTACACGCGCCAGGCCTTGTCGCCCGCGTAAAAGCGGCACCGCATAGATGATGCGGCCGGCGCCGCATAACGGGCGTCATCCGCGTGGTTGTCGTCCTCTCTAAATCCGTCCCGCAAGAAGGGCCGCGGAAGGAAGGAGGTCCTTCTTCAGAGAGGACGGCCCGCCGATCGGTGGGCACCGATCGCGGGCCATCCCACATTCCAGGTGAAGCTCGGTGCAGGATCCCCCCTCGCTCCCCAACAGGCTGCCCCCCCAGCGTTCACGCACCGCCCACGACTGCAGCGACCAGGTGTGGACGGCGCCGGGGGGAACCCGCCGTTTTGGCCTGGCCGCTCGGCCCATCCGGGCCTCAGAATAGCGGGGGTGCCGGAGAATCGCCATTTTGGGTGTCTCCGGCGATTCTCCGGCCTGCGGCCCGCGAAACTCGACCGGGCCGTTCCCGCCGCTTGGGAGAATCGCGGGAGGGCGTCGGACCGGCGTCCCCGGAAATATTGGCGG
This sequence comes from Scyliorhinus torazame, assembly GCF_047496885.1. Classification (NCBI taxonomy): domain Eukaryota; kingdom Metazoa; phylum Chordata; class Chondrichthyes; order Carcharhiniformes; family Scyliorhinidae; genus Scyliorhinus; species Scyliorhinus torazame. The sequence goes on from NC_092723.1 coordinate 74,359,743, forward strand.
CCCAGGCGATTCTCCCAACCGGCGTGGGAGTGGAGAATCACGCCCCTGATTTTACATTTAAAAATGGTAAAACCATCCAGTAAATTACTGTCAGCTAATTACATTGAGTGATAAATACATTCTCATTATAAATTGAAACTAACCCCACATACAAATGCCAGGAATGGAGCATCTAATAGGAGAGCAGAGTGCTGTAGATGTTGAATGTCTGAAATATAAACAAAAAAATACTGGAAATACTCAGCAGGCCAGGCAGCAATGATGGAGAGAAACAAAGTCAATGCTTCAGGTCCACAAATCTGCTCTAGTCCTGATGAAGAGACACTGACCTCTTTTGTTCTGCTCAGATGCGTTGAGCATTTCCAACACAGCATTACCATTGGAGCAAAAATAACCCTTTTCCAGGTGTCCAAAAAGCAATCAGACTTATTGTGAGCTTCATTTCCTTCAGCAAGGAACCCCGAAACTGCTACCTGAGATTTGCTTTAGCACAATATTAAACATGAATTTCAAACAAAGGTAAGGAATAAAGAAAACAGAAACAACTCTCGCTGAGCCAAACAAAAATCAATGTTAAAGAAATATATTGATAATTTTAAAAAAGTAATGAGAAAAATTATTTATAAAAAATTGCCAAGCTGCAGAGCTAGTCAATAGAACCTTTTGCTGAGGGAACCAAAATATAGAGGGACAGATTAGGCCCAAATTCCTGTTCAGCAGGGAAGGGCGAGGGAACGGGCTGAGCTAAGGAGGTCGGTCTAACGAACACCTACCTTACGTGCACCTCCGATGGTGCACACTCAGATCCAACCTCAATGGAATTTATATGGAAGTGAGAGTGCAAAGCAAGTTGCCTTCAGTCTTGGTTTTCCTCCTCTTGGTGTGTAGATAGGATTGGGGGGGGCTCATTGGATATGAATCTGGTCTGTGAATTTGGATGGTCAGTGGACAATTCAGGCAGCTTGGCATGTAACCATCGTAGTTAGAACATAGAACATTACAGCACAGAATAGGCTCTTTGGCCCTCGATGTTGTGCCGAGCCTTGTCCGAAACGAAGATCAAGCTATCCCACTCCCTGTCATTCTGGTATGCTCCAAGTGCCTATCCAATAACCGCTTAAAAGTTCCTAAAGTGTCCGACTCCACTATCAACAGCAGGCAGTCCATTCCACACCCTAACCACTCTCTGAGTAAAGAACCTTCCTCGGACATCCCTCCTATATCTCCCACCCTGAACCTTATAGTTATGCCCCCTTGTAACAGCTACATCCACCCGAGGAAATAGTCTCTGAACATCCACTCTATCTATCCCCCTCATCATCTTATAAACCTCTATTAAGTTGCCTCTCATCCTCCTCCGCTCTAAAGAGAAAAGCCCTAGCTCCCTCAATCGTTCCTCATAAGACCTATCCTCCAAACCAGGCAGCATCCTGGTAAATCTCTTTTGCACCCTTTCCAATGCTTCCACACCCTCCTATAGTGAGGTGACCAGAACTGCACACAATACTCCAAATGTGGTCTCACCAGTGTCATGCTGTTTAGCACAGGGCTAAATCATTGGCTTTGAAACCCGACCAAGGCAGGCCAGCAGCATGGTTCGATTCCCGTAACAGCCTCCCCGAACAGGCACCGGAATGTGGCGACTAGGGGCTTTTCACAGTAACTTGATTTGAAGCCTACTTGTGACAATAAGCGATTTTCATTTTCATGTACAGTTGCAGCATAGCCCCACGGCTCTTAAACTCGAGCCCCTTGTTAATAAACGCTAACACACTATAGGCCTTCTTCACGGCTCTATCTACTTGAGTGGCAACCTTCAGAGATCTGTGGACATGAACCCCAAGATCTCTCTTTTCCTCCACATTCCCTGCCATTGACCCTGTAATCCGCATTCAAATTTTTCCTGCCAAAATGAATCTCCTCGCACTTATCAGGGTTTAACTCTACCTGCCATTTTTCGGCCCAGCTTTGCATCCTATCAATGTCTCTTTTCAATCTACAACAGCCTTCCACCTCATCCACTACTCCACCAATCTTGATGTCATCAGCAAATTTACTGACCCACCCTTCAGCCCCTTCCTCCAAGTCATTGATTAAAAATCACAAATAGCAGAGGACCCAGCACTGATCCCTGTGGTACACCGCTGGTACCTGGTCTCCAGTCTGAAAATTTTCCATCCACCACCACCCTCTGTCTTCTATGTGATAGCACTTACTTATGCAATTGGCCAAATTTCCCTCTACCCCACACCTCCTTACTTCCTTCATGAGCCGACCATGGGGAACCTTCTCAAATGCCTTACTAAAATCCATGTATACGACATCAACTGCTCTACCTTCATCTACACGCTTAGTTACCTCCTCAAAGAATTCGATCAAATTTGTAAGGCAAGACTTACCCTTCACAAATCCGTGTTGACTATTCTGGATTAAGCTGCATCTTTCCAAATGGTCATAAATCCTATCCTTCAGGACCTTTTCCATTAACTTACCGACCACCGAAGTAAGACTAACCGGCCTATAATTACCAGGGTCATTCGTATTCCCTTTCTTGAACAGTGGAACAACATTCGCCACTCTCCAGTCCTCTGGCACTATCCACGTGGACAGTGAGGACCCAAAGATCAAAGCTAAAGGCTCTGCAATCTCATCCCTTGCCTCCCAAAGAATCCTAAGATATATCCCATCTGGCCCAGGGGACTTGTCGACCCTGAGGTTTTTCAAAATTGCTAATACATCCTTCCTCAGAACATCTACCTCCTCCAGCCTACCTGCCTGTATCACACTCTCATCCTCAAAAACATGGCCCCTCTCCTTGGTGAACACCGAAGAAAAGTATTCATTCAACGTCTCTCCTATCTCTTCTGACTCCATGCACAAGTTCCCACTACTGTCCTTGACCGGCCCTAACCTCACCCTGGTCATTCTTTTATTTCTCACATAAGAGTAAAAAGCCTTGGGGTTTTGCTTGATCCGACCCGCCAAGGACATCTCATGCCCTCTCCTAGCTCTCCGAAGCCCTTTTTTTAGCTCATTCCTTGCTACCTTGTAACCCTCAAGCGACCCAACTGAACTTTGTTTTCTCATCCTTACATACGCTTCCTTTTTCCTCTTGACAAGACATTCAACCTCTTTTGTGTACCATGGTTTCCTCACATGGCCATTTCCTCCCTGCCTGACATGGACATGCCTATCAAGGACACGCAGTATTTGTTCCTTGAACAAGCTCCACTTTTCATTTGTGCCTTTCCGACAGTTTCTGTTCCCATCTTATGCTCCCTAATTCTTGCCTAATCGCATCATAATTACCCCTCCCCCAGTTATAAGCATTCCCCTGCCGTATGGCCCTATCCCTCCGTGGCGATAGTGAAAGACACCGAATTGAGGTCACTATCTCCAAAGTGCTCTGCCACAGACAAATCTAACACTTGGCCCGGTTCATTACCCAGTACCAAATCCAATGTGGCCCCACCTCTTGTCGGCCTATCCACATATTGTGTCAGGAAACCCTCCTGCACACACTGTACAAAACTGCCCCATCCGAACTGTTCGACCTATAGAGGTTCCAATCAATATTTGGAAAGTTAAAGTCACCCATGACAACTACTCTGAGACCTCCACACCTATCCAGAATCTGTTTTGCAATTTCTTCCTCCACATCTCTATTACTATTTGGGGGCCTATAGAAAACACCTAACAACGTGACCGCTCCTTTCCTATTTCTAACTTCAGCCCATATTACCTCAGTAGGCAGATCCCCCTCGAACTGCCTTTCTGCAGCCGTTAAACTATCCTTTTTTTTAATATATATTTTATTCAAGATTTTTTGGCCAAACATAACAGTACATAGTTTTTCTTTTAAACAACAATAAAGCAATATAAATAACAGTGGCCAGTTTTAAACAAGTAAATAAATAATATATAAACAGAAACAAAAACAAAACTAAATGGCAACTGCCTTGTCAAAAATAGTTACTCTCCAAAGATACAATCCAACAGTCCAATATACATTACCTATAACAAATGTCTATACATATACAATGCCATCCCTAAGAGCCCGCCCGGATCCTCCTCCCCCCCCCCCCCCCCCGGGTTGCTGCTGTTGTCTTTCTTTCTTTTTCATTCCCTCTATCGTTCTGTGAGGTAGTTGACGAACGGTTATCACCGCCTGGTGAACCCTTGAGCCGAACCCCTTAATACGAACTTGATCCGTTCTAACTTTATAAACCCTGCCATGTCGTTTATCCAGGTCTCCACGCCCGGGGGTTTGGCTTCCTTCCACATAAGCAATATCCTGCGCCGGGCTACTAGGGACGCAAAGGCCAAAACATCAGCCTCGCTCGCCTCCTGCATTCCCGGCTCTTCTGCAACCCCGAAGGTAGCCAACCCCCAGCCTGGCTCGACCTGGACCCCCACCACCTTCGAAAGCACCTTCGCCACCCCCACCCAGAACCCCTGTAATGCCGGACATGACCAGAACATGTGGGTGTGATTCGCTGGGCTTCTCGAGCATCTCCCACACCTATCCTCTACCCCGAAAAATTTACTGAGCCGTGCTCCAGTCATATGCGCCCTGTGTAGAACCTTGAATTGTATCAGGCTTAGCCTGGAACACGAGGACGACGAGGTTACCCTACGTAGGGCATCAGCCCACAGCCCCTCCTCAATCTCCTCCCCCAGCTCTTCTTCCCATTTCCCTTTCAGCTCATCTACCATGATCTCCCCCTCGTCCCTCATTTCCCTGTCCGACACCCTACCATCCCCCACCCATGTCTCTGAGATCACTCTATCCTGCACCTCCTGCGTCGGGAGCTGCAGGAATTCCCTCACCTGTTGCCTCGCAAAAGCCCTCAGTTGCATATACCGAAATGCATTCCCTTCGGGCAACCCATATTTTTCCGTCAGCGCTCCCAGACTCGCAAACGTCCCATCTACGAATAGATCTCTCAATTGTACTACCCCAGCTCTTTGCCATGCTCCAAATCCCCCATCCATTCTCCCCGGAACAAACCTATGGTTATTTCTTATCGGGGACCGCACCGACGCTCCCGTCCTTCCCCCATGCCGTCTCCACTGCCCCCAAATTTTCAATGTTGCCACCACCACCGGGCTTGTAGTATATTTCTTCGGTGAGAACGGCAACGGTGCCGTCACCATTGCTGGTAAGCTGGTTCCCTTGCAGGACGCCCTCTCCAATCTCTTCCACTCCGCTCCCTTCCCTTCTCCCATCCACTTACACACCATTGACATATTGGCGGCCCAGTAATAATCATTTAGGCTCGGTAGTGCCAACCCCCCCCATCCCTACTACGCTGCAAGAACCCCCTCCTCACTCTCGGGGTCTTCCCGGCCCACACAAAACTCATAATGCTTTTCTCGATTCTCTTAAAAAAAGCCTTCGTGACCATCACCGGGAGGCACTGAATCACAAAGAGGAATCTCGGGAGAACCACCATTTTAACCGCCTGTACCCTACCCGCCAGTGACAGGGACACCATGTCCCATCTCTTGAAGTCCTCCTCCATCTGTTCCACCAATCATGTTAAATTAAGCCGGTGTAAGGTTCCCCAATTCTTGGCTATCTGAATCCCCAAGTACCGGAAGTCTCTTGTTACCTTCCTCAGCGGTAAATCCTCTATTTCCCTGCTTTGCTCCCCCGGATGCACCACAAACAACTCACTTTTCCCCATGTTCAATTTATACCCCGAAAAATCCCCAAACTCCCCAAGTATCCGCATTATCTCTGGCATCCCCTCCACCGGGTCCGCCACATACAACAACAAATCATCCGCATACAAAGATACCCGGTGTTCTTCTCCTCCCCTAAACACTCCCCTCCACTTCCTGGATCCCCTCAGTGCCATGGCCAGGGGCTCAATCGCCAGTGCAAACAATAACGGAGACAGGGGACACCCCTGCCTCGTCCCTCTGTAAAGCCGGAAATAATCAGACCCCCGTCCATTCGGAACCACACTTGCCATCGGTGCCCTATACAGCAACTGTACCCATCCGATATACCCATCTCCAAAGCCAAATCTCCTCAGCACCTCCCACAGATAATCCCACTCCACTCTATCAAATGCTTTCTCGGCATCCATCGCCACCACTATCTCCGCTTCCCCCTCTGGCGGGGGCATCATCATTACCCCTAGCAACCTCCGTATGTTCGTGTTCAGCTGTCTCCCCTTCACAAACCCAGTTTGGTCCTCATGAACCACCCCTGGGACACAGTCCTCTATCCTCGTCGCCATTACCTTGGCCAGAATCTTAGCATCCACATTTAAAAGAGAAATGGGCCTATAGGACCCGCATTGCAGCGGGTCTTTTTCCTTCTTTAGGAGGAGCGATATCGTTGCCTCTGACATAGTCGGGGGCAACTGCCCCCTTTCCCTAGCCTCATTAAAGGTTCTCGTCAGAAGCGGGGCCAGCAAGTCCATATACTTCCTATAAAATTCCACCGGGAATCCGTCTGGTCCCAGGGCCTTCCCCGCCTGCATGCTCCCAATCCCTTTCACTACCTCCTCCATCTCAATCTGTGCTCCCAGTCCCGCCCTCGCCTCATCCACCTTAGGGAATTCCGGCTGAGCTTTATATAATCTTGCGTAGAATGCCTTGAACACTCCATTCACTCTCTCCGCTCCCCGCTCCATCTCTCCCTCCTCGTCTTTCACCCCCCCCTATCTCCCTCGCTGCTCCCCTCTTCCTCAGTTGGTGGGCCAGCAACCGACTCGCCTTCTCCCCATATTCATACTGTACACCTTGTGCCTTCCTCCATTGTGCCTCTGCATTACCCGTAGTCAACAAGTCCAATTCTACATGTAGCCTTTGCCTTTCCCTGTACAGTCCCTCCTCCGGTGCCTCCGCATATTGTCTGTCCACCCTCAAAAGTTCTTTCAGCAACTGCTCCCTTTCCCTGCCCTCCTGCTTTCCTTTATGTGCCCTGATAGATATCCCCTCTAACCACTGCCTTCAACGCCTCCCAGACCACTCCCACCTGAACCTCCCCATTGTCATTAAGCTCCAAGTACCTTTCAATACACCCTCTCACCCTTAAACATACCCCCTCATCTGCCAGTAGTCCCATGTCCATTCTCCAGGGCGGGTGCTGTTCTTTTTCCTCCCCTATCTCCAGGTCCACCCAATGTGGAGCGTGGTCCGAGATAACTATAGCCGTGTACTCCGTCCCTGTCACCTTCGGGATTAGCGCCCTTCCCAAAACAAAAAAGTCTATCCGTGAGTATACTTTATGGACATAGGAGAAAAACGAGAACTCCTTACTCCTAGGCCTGCTAAATCTCCAGGGGTCTACTCCTCCCATCTGCTCCATAAAGTCCTTGAGCACCCTAGCTGCAGCTGGCCACCTCCCGGTCCTGGACCTCGATCTGTCCAGCCCTGGGTCCAGCACCGTATTGAAGTCTCCCCCCATTACCAACTTTCCCACCTCTAGGTCCGGGATACGTCCCAACATACGCCTCATAAAATTGGCATCATCCCAGTTCGGGGCATATACGTTCACTAGAACCACCGCCTCCCCTTGCAATCTGCCACTCACCATCACATATCTACCCCACTATCCGCCACTATGGTCTTTGCCTCAAACAGTACCCGTTTCCCCACTGTTCTTTGCGTCTAACCCCGAATGAAACACCTGCCCCACCCATCCTTTGCGTAGTCTGACCTGGTCTATCAGTTTCAAATGCGTCTCCTGCAACATAACCACATCTGCCTTTAATTTCTTTAGGTGTGCGAGTACCCGTGCCCTTTTAATCGGCCCGTTCAGCTCTCTCACATTCCACGTGATCAGCCGGGTTGGGGGGCTCTTTACCCACCCCCTTGTCGACTAGCCATCCCCTTTTTTAATCCAGCTCCTCACCCGGTTCCCACGTAGCCGGATCTCCCCCCGACGGCGCCCTCCCGCCTCGACCACCCCACCCCGTACCAGCTCCCCCTTCTCCCCAGCAGCGGCAACCCAGTTAACCCCCCCCCCCCCCCGCTAGATCCTTTTCTAGCGTAATTACACCCCCATGTTGCTCCCAGAAGTCAGCAAACTCTGGCTGACCTCGGCTTCCCCCCGTGACCTCGGCCCCCACTGTGCGAGGCCCCCTCATTCCTGCTTCCCTGTTCCCGCCATGATTACCATAGCGCGGGAACAAAGCCCGCGTTTCCCACTTGGCCCCACCCCTAATGGCCGGCGCCCACAATTCCTCATCCTCCCCACCCCCTCCCCCACGACATGGGGAAGAGATAAAAGTTACAGGGTCGCAAGATTAACAACTTGAGAGATCATCCCTTCCCCCTTTTTCCCCCCCTTCACCCCGCGTAATCACCCCACCACTTTGTCCCAAACGTTCTTTTTCTGGCCCGCCTATTCCAGCTGCTCCTCCACAATAAATGTCCACGCCTCTTCTGCCGTCTCAAAGTAGTGGTGCTTCCCTTGGTGTGTTACCCACAGTCTTGCCGGTTGCAACATTCCAAATTTGACCTTCCTTTTGTGAAGCACCGCCTTGGCCCGATTAAAACTTGCCCTCCTTCTCGCCACCTCCGCACTCCAATCTTGATATACGCGGATCACCGCGTTCTCCCACCTACTGTTCCGAGTTTTCTTTGCCCATCTGAGGACCATCTCTCTGTCATTATATCAGAGAAATCTCACCACTATGGCTCGAGGTATTTCTCCAGCCCTCGGCCTTCGCGTCATAACTCGATAAGCTCCCTTCACCTCCAACGGGCCCGTCGGGGCCTCCGATCCCATTAACGAGTGAAGCATCGTGCTCACATATGCCCCGACGTCCGCCCCTTCTGCACCTTCGGGAAGACCAAGAATCCTTAAATTCTTCCTCCTCGCATTATTCTCCAGCACCTCAAGCCTTTCCACACACCTTTTGTGTTGAGCCTCGTGCATCTCTGTCTTCACCACCAGGCCCTGTATTTCGTCTTCATTTTCAGCGGCCTTTGCCTTCACGACCCGAAGCTCCTGCTCCTGGGTCTTTTGCGCCTCCTTTAGCCCTTCAATCGCCTGTAATATCGGGGCCAGCAGCTCCTTCTTCATCTCCTTTTTAAGTTCTTCCACACAGCGCCGCAGGAACTCTTGTTGGTCAGGGCCCCATATTAAACTGCCACCTTCCGACGCCATCTTGCTTTGTGCTTGCCTTCCTTGCCGCTGCTCTAGAGGGTCCTCCGCAATCCGGCCACTTTCCTCTCCTTTTTCCATCCGTGTCCAGGGAGAATTCCCTTCTGGTTTACCGCACAGTGTTTTTAGCCGTTAAAATTGCCGTTGGGGCTCCTATTAAGAGCCCAAAAGTCCGTTCCACCGGGAGCTGCCGAAACGTGCGATTTAGCTGGTCATCGCCGCACCCGGAAGCCGCCGTTAAACTATCCTTGATTAACAATGCTACTCTTCCATCTCTTTTACCACCTCCCCTACTCTTACTGAAACATCTATACCCCGGAACTTCCAACAACCATTCCTGTCCCTGTTCTAACCATGTCTCCGTAATGCCCACAACATCGTAGTCCCAGGTACCAATCCACGCTCCCAAGTTCACCTACCTTAATCCGGATGCTCCTTGCATTGAAGTAGACACACTTCAACCCACCTTCCTGCCTGCCGGTACACTCCTGCGACATTGATACCCTCCTCAGTGCCTCACTACTTTCAACACTGGCTTCTGGACTACAGCTCGTTTTCCCATCCCCCTGACAAATTAGTTTAAACCTCCCCGAGGAGCCGAGGCAAATTTCCCTCTCAGGATATTGGTGTCCCTCTGGTTCAGATGCAAACCGTCTTGTCTGTACAGGTCCCACCTTCCCCAGAATGTGCTCCAATTATCCACGTAACTGAAACCCTCCCTCCTACACCATCCCTGCAGCCACATGTTTATCTGCACTCTCTCCCTTGGCGCAATTCTCTCATCGGGAGTCTTAAGTGCCGACGCCGGAGTGAAAACCAGAGTGTTTCACTCCGGCGTTGGGGCCCGCTCCCGGCCCCCTATTCTCCTGCCCCCGGGGGGCTAGGAGCGACGTCGCGTCATTTATGCGCGCCGGGCATTGACGCCGCGTAAAAGCGGCACCGTGTAAATTACGCGGCCGGCGCCAACCCGCGCATGCGTGGTTGCCGTACTCCCCAAGGCCGCCCCGCAAGAAGATGTCGGATGAATCTTGCGGCGCGGCGGAACAAAGGAGGTCCTCCTTCAGAGAGGCCGGCCCGCCGATCGGTGGGCACCGATCCCATTTGAGGCCCCCCCTGGTAACCCCACAGGCTGCCCCCCCAACGTACGCGCGCTGCTCCCGCCGGCAGCGACCAGGTGTGGACGGCGCCGGTGGGAACCCGTCGTATTGGTCAGGCCGCTCGGCCCATCCGGGCCGGAGATTCGCCGCTTGCCTGTTAGAAATAGCGAGCGGCGATTCCCCCAGCGGCCAGCCGTGATTCTCGCCGCGCCGGTTTGGGGGGGTGGGAGACTCGCGTGCGGGCATCGGGGCGGCGTGGCGGGTCATGCGCGGCGCCCCGGCGATTCTGCCACCCAGCGGGGGGGGGGGGGGGGAAATTCCGCCCTCTGTTCCTCAACTCGCTAGCACGTGGCACCGGCAACAAACCAGAGATGACAACATAGTTTGTCCTGGCTCTCATTGGTCAGGCTACATAGAAGGAAAATTCAGAATGTCCAAATTACCTAACAACACGTCTTTCGGGACTTGTGGGAGGAAACTGGAGCACCCGGAGGACACCGAAGCAGACACGGAAACGTCCAGACTCTGCACAGACATTGACCCAAGCTTGGTATAAAACCTGGGACCCTGGCGCTATTAAGCAACAGTGCTAACCACATTGCTACCACGCCGCCCATTGTGAATGGAAATGTATGAGTGTGTGTGTGCATGAATGTGAGGGACCATGAAACTGAGAGAATGACTTCCGGTGACGACCATGTGCTGAGCAGTCGCATGTCAGGTGGCTCTCCACCCGTGGACCCGAAAAAGAATCACTTTTCAATAAAACTCACCAAAAAGTAAAACGCAGTAACTCATTCCCCAACCGTAGTAAGTCAGAGGACGGAAGGAAGAAAGAGAGGGGAAATTTAATAAAAGATGCCTGTAAAAAGCCAAATTAGGTGTCGAACAGACACCAGGAATGGAAGGGGCCAGGAATGGCCACAGTCGGACGAGCTGACCAGCTCACGAGGCGGAGGAGCACAAGTTTTGCCGGAGCAAAAGGAGCAAGGCAGACACTGACAAGCCTCTCCCGCACTTGTGGGGAGCTGGAAGGCATCCTTCACCGAGGCACTAAGGGAGCACTAGCAGGAAATAAAGGCGGAGATGAAAGTGGACATTGAGGCCACGGTGGCCGAGACCCTGACCCAAATACAGCCCTAAGATGACCGGAGAAGAGACGAGAATCCCAAGAGGCTACCAGCAAGGACATGGAAAAGGCCGCAACCGACCAGAGTGATCGGATCGTGGTGCTGGAGAAAGAGGTGGCGCGGTTGGTCACGACGCAGGTTAGTCTGAGGGGTAAAATAGAGGATCAGTAGAACTGCTCAAAGAGGCAAAAACCTGCGCATTCTGGGCCTACGTTATGGGTTAGAGTTTAGAGAACCCCAAAGTGTATCATGGAGTTCACCTGACCCACAACTTTTAATAGATTGTAGTATGGGGCAACTCACCCTGGCCGCCCAGAGGAGGTAGAGCAGTTTCTTCCGGCACTACATGCCAGTCTGGACGGCGTTGTCGACGCGCTGATCACCTCTGCCACCTATGGGCTGACACGGCGGCACCTGCGGGCTTGGATACAGACTCATCCTTCTCTCCTCCACGGCGTCCAGGAGGGTGTCCAGCTAAGCGTCCCTGAACCGTGGCGCTGTTCTCCTTCCAGCTATCTTGTTCACTGGAACGGTGCTAATCACGGACCCGGCGAATCCGCACCGTTTTGAATTGATTGCGTTCCACGTGGCGATGGTGCTAGCCCATTTAAAGTTGCTGAAACAGTGCAGGTGGTGCGCCGACTTTTAAGCTGTAACATTTGGGGACTATGTCCCTACGCCGGCGTGAGAACGGCAGGAAAACTGGCGCAAAACGGCCACCGATTCCCCGTTTTCCTGGGGTCTAGCAGGACGGCAGAGCAGAGCACACGACTCTAGCTTCTGATAGGCCCTAGAGAATTGCCGGGTCTGTGACCGCACATGCTCATGGTGGCGGCCTGCAGTGACCGCGCCATCGTTCAGCCGCAGCCTGTGGACCCGGCCCGCAAAATAGCCCCCCCCCCTTCGACCGGCTCGCACACCCTGGTCTGTCGCACCACAGTGACCCCAGCCCTGAATACTGTCCCCCCCCCCCCCCCCCCCCCCCCGGTCCACGGATCGTCCCTCTTCCGACTGTTGCGGTGTTGGACTGAGTCCGCAGCAGCTACGCCGAGTGCCTGACGGGTGAGACCACATGTGTCCCCCACCGTCAGGAACTCGGCCGGTCGGGGGGCAATGGCCTGAGGCTTGTTAGTGGTCCGGGTTTACAGAACCTCAAAGTGTTTCATGGAGTTCAACAGACCCACAACTTTTAATAGATTGTGGTGTGGGAAGCACACGGCGTACTCTCCAGGTGTGATACTGCAATTATGGACAAATGGTTTTTAAAACAAAACAATGTTTATTCTATGAACTCAAGTTAACCTTTTAAAAACAAACATTGAGGGGGCGATTCTCTGATATTGAGGCCAAGTGTTCGCGCTGTCATGAACGCCCTCGCGTTTCACGATGGCGCAAACAGGGCCCAGACACGACCTATTCTGGCCCCCATGGGCCAGCACGGCGCTGGAGCGGTTCACGCCACTCGCGCCACCCGCGCCATCCCGCGCATGCGCAGTTTGGGCAGCCCAATCCTGCGCATGCGTAGTTGGGTCGTGCCATCCTGCGCATGTGCGGGAAACGTCTTACGCACGTCGGCCCCTCACCAACATGGAGCCGGTGTTCTGGGGCTGCGAGCGGAAGGAGGTAGGCCCGGGGGGGAGAGGCCGGCCCGCCGATCGGAGGGCCCCGGTCTCAGGCCAGACCCCATCGGAGGCCACCCCGGTGAAGGAGCCCCCCCAGCGTTCCCGCCCGCAGCGACCAGGGGTGGACCGCGCTGGTGGGAACCTTTTGTGTCGTAGTGGCCGCTCGGCCTATCCGGCCGGAGAATCGTCGCTCGCCGGTTCTCTGAGCAGCCCGGTGCGAATCGCGCGCCGCTGGTTTCCGGGGAGTGGGAGAATCGCGTGTGGGGGCCGAGGCTGCGTGGCGCGATTCGCGCGGCACCCCGTCGATTCTTCCACCCCGCGTGGTGGTGGGGGGGGGGGGAGAATAGCGCCCTGAACATCTTAACACCCATTATTTTAAAGATAACCCCAAAAGACTACAACACTAAATAATCCTTCAAACTGTTTCTTTAAACACCCAAACAACTTCAAACCTTCAAAAATAATAACACATTGGGTTACATTCAATATATTTGTCGTCTTTGGATTTCCAGACATCAACAGACCAGCTCTGTGTTTCTTCCTGCAGCTCACAGTAAACCAGACACACTCCCAGCTGCCTTCTCATACTGATACCAAAAAGCAGAAGTGAGCTCAGCTCCCCCCACCCTCTGACATCACTTCAGTAATATGATCAGCTCCATTTTTAAAGGTACATTGCTTAAACATCCATTTCTTAAAGGTACTCTCACATGACACCTCCCCCCAAGAAAAAAAAACCCCATCAACTTCAAGATGGTTTCATTTTTCACCTTTGCACCATCAACTAAGAAATGCACACAGTAAAAACACTTCACCGGTTCAAAAAAAAACAACTTTATGCATTAACGTAAAATATATGGGGCGGGATTCTCCGTCGGTCGACGCTGAAATCGGGAAAGGCGATTGTGCGGTAAATCAATTTTGACACCCAAATCGTGGCAGGCGCGGTGCTAACCGGAGCCACTGTGTAGCCCGATGGGCATGGTTGGGCACGGGGGTATGCACCATGCTAGCATGCCGGCCTATCAACCCATGCAGACAATAGATATTGGAATGCAACCAGCAATGGTGACCTTACTCCGAGACACCGCAGCCCTGCATTACAGCTGTACGAACTGAAGCTGCTCGAGGAGGAGGAAGCTGCAGCAGCGGCGGAACAGGAGGCTGCCGCTGATGATAGAGAGCAAGCTGCCCAACAGGCCGAGGAGGTGCAAAGGCCTTGTTTGTACTGGCAGCACAATTCGAGGACCTGCCGGACTGGGCATGCCGTCGAATACTCTGGCTGAGCAGGGGGGAGGTCGTATGGCATATCTGCTGGATCAAGGCTCACCTGGCACCACGGGGGAGTGGGGAAGGACACCCGCCTTGGGTGGCTGGTCATGGTGACGGTCGCCCTGAGCTTTATTGCCACAGGGTCCTTCCAGGCGCCGGGTGGGGACCTGTCCGAGATCTCACAGAGCTCGGTGCACAGCTGCATCTGGCCGTCACAGGGGCCCTATATGCCCAATCAGAATAATAGATCCATTTCAATGTGAACCAAGTCGACCAGGATGCCCGGGCAGCGGAGTTTTCCACCATCGCTGAGATGCCCTGGGTCCAGGGGGTGATCGATGGGATGTATGTTGCCCTACGAGCACATGCAGATGACAGGCCGATCTTCATAAACTGAAAAGGGTTCCACTTGATGAATGTGCAGCTGGTGTGTGACCATCAGATGCATGTCTGCACCTGATACCCAGGTGTTATGGGCCAGGGTTTAGAGAACCCCAAAGTGTATCATGGAGTTCACCAGACCCACAACTTTTACTAGATTGTGGTATGGGAAGCACACGGCCCACTCTACAGGTGTGGTACAGCAGAAATGGAAAAGTATAAGCAAAACAATGTTTATTCTATGAACTCAAGTTAACCTTTTTAAAACATGCAGTGAACATCTTAGAAACCATCAATTCAAATACAACCCCCAAAGAATACAACACTAAGTAATCCTTAATAAATCACCAAACAGCATTCAGGAGACCAAAGACCCTTTTAACACAAAGATCAGGTTTAAAATCACTATTGAGAGCAGTTACCATTTCGAAGATCCCAAATGAACATTCATAAGCTTGCAGAGGTTCATATACATCCTGCTGTGATTTCAGCTTCTCCAAAAACTAAAATGAAACCAAACTCACACTGCAGCAAAGAGCCAAAAGCTAAAGTAAAAAGCTGACAAGACAGCCCAGCTCCACCCACTCTCTGACATCACTATAGTAATAAACACCCATTTCCTAAAGGTACTCTCACTACATATATTTATATACATACTCATTTATAAACACCCATTTCTTAAAGGTACACCCACTACAGTTATTCTATAAAAACACCCATTTCTTAAAGGTACTCTCACATGACACCAGGCAATGTACACAACGCCTTCATCCTGGCACACTCGACGGTTCCTGGCCTCTTTGAGGCGGCCCCCTGGCTGGGGATCCGTTCGTGGCCTGCTGGGATTATCTGCTGCAGTCGTGGCTGATGACGCCTATCTGGAGGACACAGACTGAGGCGGAGACATGCTAAAATGAAGCCCATGCTGTGACCAGGGCTGTGATCGAGCGCTGCTTTGGCACCCTGAAGATGTGGTTCAGGTGATTGGACCACTCTGGAGGGACCCTCCAGTTTGGCGCTGGGAGGGTCTCCTGCATCGTAGTAACCTGCTGCATCCTCCACATCATGCAGCAGATGGGCGATGTGCTGGAGTAGGAGGATAAACGCCAGTTCTCATCTGACGAGAAGGATGCAGGGGAGTACAAGACATGGGGTCCAAGCAGGCACGTGAGGCTGCATAACGTGTGTGCCAGAGTCAACACTCACGGAACGCTCCAATCACCTCCAGGTTTATTGACTGGGTTCGGTGACTGGCCTGGGGAACAGACACCGGATCCCACCCCCCACCCTCCTGCCCCCATCTGGCCTGAAACCCCCTCTGTGATATATATCTGCCGCAGCATGGAATGTGAGCCCTGGGTTGGCCGTAACAGCGGGGCTGGACCATGGGATGGAGGATGATGACAGCTCACCCTGCGCTGAACTCTGATGCTCTGCATCATTGGACAATATCTGACTTCTGCCCACGGTAGCATTTTCCACCGTCCACCTGGATGACCTCTGAATGCGAGCTGGCCATTCCATCACATGGGCCCATTGGATCCCTGGGGTGGTGGAGGTGGGGACCATGGAATAGGGGTGGGTCACAGGAGTGGTGAGCGCTGGCTGACCTGCGGTCCCTAAGCCAAGCCCACACCCAACGTTCGCCCATTCCCTCCCCAGCCGTCTTCCCCTCAGCGGCCAGCCCAGACCAGCGCACCCCTCACACCTTTCTGACAGAGCACCGAGGCAGGTTGTAACATTCTGCATAGGTGTTTAATGTAGAAACATATGTACAGATTTGTGCCCTAGCCCCATCGCTATGCCGATGCCAACTTAACTGGGGTATACTTTTCTGGCCTTATGGGCCCGAAAGCTGTGCCTAGATGGATCCCCAGCCAGTACATCAGGAGTGGATACAGCCTGCTGTGATTTCCGCTCTGTGACCTGGGTCCCGTTTGGCTGCCGTCTTCTGGGGTGATCGAGCCTGTATGGGCCCGGCTGCTGCTCGGGTGTCCCAGGTGGTGTGGTGCCGCCCTGTTTTGCCCACGTGATGCATCAGGGACAGCAGGGGCTGTGTCCGACGTGCTGCTGTGTTCCGGAATCTCCCCTGTGGGAGTCGCCGGCACAGTCCCCATCACCTACTCCTCCCTTGAGATGCACGATGGCCCCCGGGCTTCCCAATGGGGTGGAGGTGCGAGCGGAGCTAGTCCCTGAGGCTCCCCAGCCACCTGGCGCTGCCTGTCCTGGACTCCCGCTGCCATCTCGAGCAGGATCTACAGCTCGCGGCCATGAAGCACAGGGAGTGGACCACCTCCGCCTGGGACTGGGACTATGCCACCACCTTCTGGGTGTGTGACACATCAGCCAGTGACTGTGCCATCTCCCTCTGGACTGGTCTACCCCCCTCTAGGTCTGCCATGTTGACCAGCGCCTGGGCAATGCTGCCGACGTTCTCTGGAATGCTGCCACGTTCACGAGCGCCGCTGTGATTTCCAGGTGGCTTGGCACATAGCTGTCTCTTATAGGGCAGCCTGTCGTGGATATTGGCCACTACCTGCACAGAATACCCCAGGTCTTGGACATGCTAATCCATGCCCAAAACTCTCGCCCCCAAGGTCATCCACTATGGAAGACACCCGTGCGGTGTTGGTCTGGATTGCACGCATGATCGGCACTACCTCCTGCTCCTGCACGCAGTTGGACTCCTCCTTCTGGACCTGCAAGTGCTGGATGCTCGCTGACAACCTCTCATCCAGTCTCTGGCTCTACGATTGCATCTCCACAATCGATGGGACGATGCGTTCCAGAAGCCCAAAACCCGTCTGGACGACTGCTAGTCCCTGGGGCCGGCCTGCCCTACGTCTGTCCGCCTCTTAGGCGTTCCTACCTCCACCTGCTGTACCAGAGCATGTGCGTGGTGTGCACCAGAAGGTGCCCCAGGAGCCTTTAATATCCCTGCAACCATTCTTGTAAATCTTTTTTTTACCTTCTCCAAAGAGAGTGCGTTTTCTAATGTGTGACACTGAGAATTGGGTACAATAGTTCACCTGGGGCTGAACTAACATTTTGAGTAGAGCTGAAAAAATACATTTTATCAAATCATTGCATCTTGCACTCATCAGGCTAATCGCAAGAATACTGACATAACCCGCACGTGGACCACGGGTAAACCATTGTCGATCTCCCGGTGGGACTCGTGGAGTATGAGCTTCCAGGCAGGGGGCGGAGACCACCCAGCTGGAGTTCGTTAGATCTACACATAAAGGCTGGCCCAAACAGGGCCGAGAGTTGTTGGTTGACCCAACGGGGACTGGATTGTTGTGAATTACTGCTGTGGGCATAGTATTGTATATAGTTCAAAATAAATCTTTGTTCCACTACCGCTGGCTTCCTCAGTTACTAAAAAATACCAATGTCAGGGTAATCAACCATTTTTGCTGTCTGAAAAGAGAGTGCTGATTGGTTCTCAAGTGCTGTTTCACCCTGCTAGTTTGCCACTAACTGGATGCTGCCTTCAAGCCAAAAACTACTCTATCACACAGATAAGTAATGTGGTATATGTATTTCAGTGCCAGTGTGATGGTAGTTATGTAGGCCATACATCTCAATACTGATCGATCACATCAAACAGTATATCCATTCCACTATTCGCAATGGGCAAGGTATCCAACCAGCCCGTGCTTTCAAAAATTGTGTCCCAATAATTGATGTGATCCCACGAGTGGACAACATTTGTTAAATAATCCTCAGTGTGTTAAAAATTATGCTGATTACCGATCTAAGATTTTTAATTGGATTCTCAGTGTGACACATTCGTGCATACAGGAAGCTACATTTATTAATACACAGGTTTAGACTTCCGGTTGCGGCGATGACCAGCTAAGCCGTACGTTTCGGCACCTCCCGTTTCAACGGACTTTTGGGCTCTTATCGGGAGCCCCAACGGAAATTTTTTACGGCCAAACCCAGTGTGAGGCGACAAAGGAAGGAGTCCCCCCGGGTGTGGATGGAAAGATGCGATAGTAGTGGCCAGATTGCGGAGGATCCTCTGGAGCAACGGCAGAGAAGAGAAGGGAGAAGCAAGATGGCGGCTGAGGGAGCCCAGATGGTTTGGGGCCCGGAACAGCAGGAGTTCCTCCTACGATGTGTGGAGTAGCTCAAGAAGGAGGTGCTGGCGCCGATGTTGCTGGCGATTGAGGGATTGAAGGAGACGCAAAAGACCCAGGCGATGGAGCTCCGTGGAGTGAAGGCAAAGGCAGCCGAGAATGAAGACGAGATACAGGGCTTGGTGGTGAAGACGGAGATGCACGAGGCACTACATAAGAGGTGCATAGAAAGGCTGGAAGCCCTGGGCAATAGCTCGAGGAGGAAGAATCTAAGGATTTTGGGTCTTCCCGAAGGGACAGAGGGAGCTGATGTTGGGGCGTATGTGAGTACGATGCTCCATACTTTAATGGGAGCTGAGGCCCCGTCGGGCCCCCTGGAAGTGGAGGGAGCATACCGGGTCCTCGTGAGAAGACCAAAGGCAGGGGAAATACCGCGAGCAATAGTGGTGAGGTTCCACCGCTACAAGGACAGGGAGATGGTCCTGAGATGGGCTAAGAAGACACGGAGTAGCAGGTGGGAGAACGCGGTGATCCGCGTGTATCAAGATTGGAGTGCGGAGGTGGCGAGAAGGAGGGCGAGTTTCAATCGGGCCAAGGCGGTGCTCCACAGGACAAAAGTAAAATTTGGAATGCTGCAGCCGGCAACACTGTGGGTTACACACCAGGGCAAACACCACTACTTTGAGACGGCAGAGGAGGCGTGGACATTTATTCAAGAAGAGAAGTTGGACTAGATTTGAGGAATTGATGTTTGGAAAGAAGTAGCGAGGTGGTGGCAAAGAAATGCAAAGGGGGGAGAGGGGGAGGGTTTATCTGTAAAAATGTTAAGACGGGAGAATTTTTTTTCTCTCCGCCCCCCCCCCTCCCTGAGGGGGGTGACACGAAGAAATGTGGGCGCCGGTGGAGAAGGGGACAAGGAAGGGGAGAGGGAGCTGCGCCATTAGGGGTGGGGCCGAGAGGGAAGCGGTTTTTTTTTCCCGCGCTATGGAAATTGTGGCGGGAAAAGAGGGCGCAGGAAGGAAGGGGGCCTCACACGCAGGGAGGCCAAGGGTAAACGGGGAAGCCGAGGGCAGCCAGAGTTTGCTGACTCCCGGAAGCAATATGGGGGGAGCAATCAAGATAGAAGGGAATCTAGCGGGGGGGGGGACTAACTGGGTTGCTGCTGCTGAGGGCAAGGGGGAACTGATACGGGATGGGATGGTCGGGACGGGAGGGCGCCGTCTGGGGGACAAACGGGTGCCTGGGACCCGTGTGAGGAGCTGGTTTAAAAAAGGGGATGGCTAGTCGATTGGGGTGGGGGGGGGGGGGTGGGGGGGGGTAAAGGGGCCCCCAACCCGGTTGATCACGTGGAACGTGAGAGGGCTGAAAGGGCCGATTAAGAGGGCAAGGGTATTTGCGCACCTAAAGAGACTGAAGGCGGATGTGGTTATGCTTCAGGAGACGCACCTGAAATTGGCGGATCAGGCCAGATTAAGGAAAGGATGGGTGGGACAGGTATTCCACTCAGGCTTAGATACGAAAAATAGAGGGGTGGCAATACTGGTGGGGAAACGGGTATCGTTTGAGGCTAAGACCATAGTGGTGGACAGTGGGGGCAGGTACGTGATGGTGAGTGGCAGATTGCAAGGTGAGGCGGTGGTGCTGGTGAACGTATACGCCCTGAACTGGGATGACGCGGGTTTTATGAAGCGTATGTTGGGGCGCATCCCGGACCTAGAGATCAGAAATTTGGTAATGGGGGGGGGGACTTCAACACGGTGCTGGACCCAGGGCTGGACCGGTCCAGATCTAGGACCGGGAGGAGGCCGGCAGCGGCCAAGGTGCTTAAGGGGCTTATGGAGCAGATGGGAGGAGTAGATTCCTGGAGATTTGCTAGACCGAGGAGTAAAGAGTTTTCCTTCTTCTCCCACATCCATAAAGTATACTCCCGGGTAGACTTTTTTGTCCTAGGAAGGGCGCTGATCCCGAAAGTGGTAGGAACGGAATATTCGGCTATAGCCGTGTCAGGTCACGCCCCACATTGGGTGGATCTGGATCTAGGAGAGGAGAAGGAGCAGCGCCCACTTTGGAGATTAGACATGGGACTGTTGGCGGACGAGGGGGTATGTGGAAGGGTGAGGGGATGTATTGAAAGATACCTAGAGGTCAATGATGATGGAACGGTCCAGGTGGGAGTAGTATGGGAGGCGCTGAAGGCGGTGGTTAGGGGGGAGCTGATTTCCATAAGAGCCCACAGAGAGAAACAAGAGGGTAAAGAAAGGGAGAGACCGATTGGGGAGATTCTGAGGGTGGATAGACAATATGCGGAGGCCCCAGATGAAGGGCTATACAGGGAAAGACGGAGATTACAGACGGAGTTTGACCTGCTGACCACGGGTAAGGCGGAGACGCAGTGGTGGAAGGCACAGGGAATACAATACGAATATGGGGAAAAGGCGAGCCGATTGCTGGCCCAACCACTTAGGAAGAGGGGGGCGGCGAGAGAGATCGGAGGAGTCAGGGACGGGGAGGGAAGGATGGAGCAGCGAGCGGGTAGGGTGAACGGGGTGTTTTAAGTCATTTTATGAGAGGCTGTATAAGTCCCAACCCCCGGAGGGGAAAGAGGGAATGATACACTTCCTGGACCAGCTGGAGTTCCCGAGGGTTGAGGAGCAGGAGGTGGCAGGTTTGGGCGCGCAGATTGAGGTGGAGGAGGTGATTAAAGGAATTGGGAACATGCAGGCAGGAAAGGCCCCAGGACCAGATGGGTTCCCGGTGGAATTTTACAGGAAATATGTGGACCTACTGGCCCCACTCCTGACGAGAACCTTCAACGAGGCTAAGGAAAGGGGGACACTACCCCCGACAATGTCGGAGGCGACGATATCGTTGATCCTGAAACGAGACAAAGACCTGCTGCAGTGCGGGTCATACAGGCCCATCTCCCTCCTAAATGTAGATGCCAAGTTACTAGCCAAAGTGATGGCGACAAGGATAGAGGACTGTGTCCCAGGGGTGGTACATGACGACCAGACAGGGTTTGTTAAAGGGAGGCAATTGAATGCCAATATACGAAGGTTGCTGGGGGTGATGATGATGCCCCCACCGGAGGGGGAGGCGGAGATAGTGGTGGCGATGGATGCAGAGAAGGCATTTGATAAGAGTGGAGTGGGACTACCTGTGGGAGGTACTGAAGAGATTTGGATTTGGAGAGGGGTTCATCAGATGGGTTCAGCTCCTGTACGGGGCCCCGGTGGCAAGCGTGATTACAAACAGGCAACGATCCGACTATTTCCGATTACATAGGGGCACAAGACAGGGGTGCCCCCTGTCCCCATTACTGTTCGCGTTGGCAATCGAGCCATTGGCCACAGCGCTGAGGGGCTCTAAGAAGTGGAGGGGGGTGCTCAGAGGAGGAGAGGAACATCGGGTGTCATTATATGCGGATGATTTGCTGCTATATGTGGCGGACCCAGTGGAGGGGATGCCAGAGATAATGCAGACACTCAGGGAGTTTGGAGAGTTCTCGGGATATAAATTGAATATGGGAAAGAGTGAACTTTTTGTGATGCACCCTGGGGAACAGGGCAGGGGGATAGACGATCTGCCGCTGAGGAGAGTAGCAAGGGATTTTCGATATCTAGGGATCCAGGTGGCCAGGAACTGGGGAACCTTGCATAAACTTAACTTGACGCGACTGGTAGAGCAGATGGAGGAGGACTTTAAGAGGTGGGACATGGTGCCCCTGTCATTGGCGGGCAGAGTACAGGCGGTTAAAATGGTGGTCCTCCCGAGGTTTCTTTTCGTGTTTCAGTGCCTCCCCATACTGATTACAAAGGCCTTTTTCAAGAAAGTGGACAGGAGTATTATGAGCTTTGTGTGGGCTGGAAAGACCCCGAGGGTAAAGAGGGGGTTCCTGCAGCGCAGTAGGGACAGAGGGGGACTGGCACTGCCGAGTCTGAGTGACTATTATTGGGCCACCAACGTGTCCATGATATGTAAGTGGATGAGGGAAGAAGAAGGGGCGGCGTGGAAAAGGCTGGAGATGGTGTCCTGTAAGGGAACAAGTTTAAAAGCACTGGCGACGGCGCCGTTACCGTTTCCCCCGAAAAAATACACCACAAACCCAGTAGTAGGGGCGACTTTGATGATTTGGGGGCAGTGGAGACGACATAGGGGTGTGACGGGTGCCTCGGTGTGGTCCCTGATAAGGAACAATCACAGGTTCGTCCCGGGGAGGATAGATGGGGGATTCCAATCTTGGCAGCGAGCAGGAATTGGGAAGGTGAAGGACTTGTTCTTGGACGGGACGTTCGTGAGTTTGCGAGCATTGGTAGAAAAATACGGGTTGCCACCTGGGAATGCCTTCCGATATATGCAAGTGAGGGCATTTGCGAGGCAACAGGTGAGGGAATTTCCACAGCTCCCGGCGCAAGGGATCCAGGACAGAGTGATTTCGGGGGCATGGGTCGGTGAAGGTAAAGTGTCCGATATATACAGGGAAATGAGAGACGAGGGGGAGACGATGGTAGAGGAGCTGAAGGGTAAATGGGAGGAGGAGCTGGGGGAAGAGATTGAGGAGGGGCTGTGGGCAGATGCCCTAAGTAGGGTAAATGCCTCGTCCTCGTGTGCCAGGCTTAGCCTGATCCAATTCAAGGTTCTACACAGGGCGCATATGACGGGAGCAAGGCTGAGTAGATTTTTTGGAGTGGAGGATAGGTGCGGGAGGTGCGCGGGAAGCCCGGCGAACCACACTCACATGTTTTGGTCATGTCCGGTATTGCATGGGTTCTGGGCGGGTGTGGCAAGAGTGATCTCAAAGGTGGTGGGGGTCCGGGTCGAACCGAGCTGGGGGTTAGCTATATTTGGGGTTGCAGAAGAGCCGGGAGTGCAAGAGGTGAGAGAGGCCGATGTTTTGGCCTTTGCGTCCCTAGTAGCCCGGCGAACGATTCGACTTATGTGGAAAGAAGCTAAACCCCCGGGCGTGGAGGCCTGGATAAACGACATGGCAGGGTTCATAAAATTGGAGCGGATAAAGTACGCACTAAGAGGTTCGGCTCAAGGGTTCACCAGGCGGTGGCAACCGTTACTCGACTATCTCGCAGAGCGATAAGGGAAAATAGGAAAGGTAGCAGCAGCAACCCAGGGCTGGGGGGGGGGAGGGTGTATTCGGTGTTTGGTTTTTTTTTTCCCATCCTAGTTGTTTATTTTTATTTTTTCAGTATTATTATTTCTCTTTTCTTGTTCTTTTTCTGCACTTGTTGTTAGTTTAATATATTGTTTAAATAACGATCAATGTGCATTTTGTTACAAAGTTGTAAAAATGGAAAATTCTTTTTGATCGAAAAACTTTAATAAAATATATTTAAAAAAAAATTAATACACAGGTTCTGGTCTTGACAGACAGAAAGATCATGTCCACAAATTGTACCTGTCTCAGCCAAACAATATAAATGCCATTTTCTGGTTCATTTATCACGGCAATGTTTGGCCAATCAGTGTCAAGTTGGCTAATTTAAATTTTAAACAATGCTTGACAGTTAACTGTCAGTCACTGGTGCATTCTCCATTGCATTACCTCATACAATTCAGAGTCCACTTGCCAACCAATCAGCACTCTCTTCTCATAGAGTTTCAAGTTGGTGTTTCCCCTGAGATTCCTATTCTTGCGATTGTCCCGATGAGTACAAGATGAAAAGCTTTGATGAGGTGTATTTTTTCAGCGTTACTCAACTTCTGTATTAACAAATGACTAATTAGTATTTGATACTGGATTAGCATAACTTTTAGAGTTTTACTCACTTATATATCTATTTGTAAAGCTCAGATCCCATATGCTTTATTCACTGCTTTGTTTATCTGTCTTCCTACCTTCAAAGATTTGTGCACAAAAACCCTCTGGACTCTGTTCTTACATCTCTCATGAATACTTCCTCTGTTGTATACTCATCCTCATTAACATTCTACGATTTTTCCTGGTTCCCTCATGTACACTGCCTCCATGCATACTGCCCCACATGTGCAATCTCTCATATAATCAACCACTCAGATATTATTCCCCTCATGCATTCCCATTCTTATAATAATAAAATACTAGCTGTTATTAATTTGTTGCAGTAAAAGAAGAAATGGATCAAAGAGAACAGATCAAGAATAAGTGTGAACAGCAACTGAATGAGAAAGAGAATGAGGTATTTTATTGATTGGATGGTAATGCTTAAGCAAAGGTTCTTTTGTATGCCTATTTTCTCTCCATGATCTATGTATAAAAGAATATAAGACTTGCTTTGGTCACATTAGTGTAAATTTTATGATTGAATCGTGGGTCCGGGAAGTGCCATTGAAGAATTCTTGGCGTATTGATGCACTACGTATTATAGTTTTTTTAAATAAATATTTTTATTCTCCTTTTTCACATTTTCTCCTGCATTTACACCCATCAACAATAAACAATAATTAGCAAGATATGTCAATCCCCATAATAACAACGATCCCATCCGCCCACCAACCCCCAAACATCAGCCCGCATGTTGACATAAAGAAATCACAAGAAGGAATCAGGGATTACCCATAGTCACCCTTAATCTATACAGCCCCCCCTCCCCTCCACCCCCCAACTAATGTTCGATGTTATCCAGTTTTTGAAAGTGCAGAATAAATAGTGCCCATGACTTGTAGAACCCATCCGAGCTTCCCCTCAGTTCGAACTTAACGTTCTCAAGGGTCAAGTATTCCAACAGGTCCCCCTGCCACGCCAGGGCACTGGGTGGAGAGGCTGCTCCATCCCAGCAGGATCCGCCTTCGGGCGATCAACGAGGCGAAGGCTATGATATCTGCCTCCGCTCCCGTTTCCAACCCTGGCTGGTCCGACACCCCGAATATGGCCTCCTGGGGACCCGGGTCAGTTTCACACGCACCACCTTGGAAATTACCTAAACACCTCCTTCCAGTACTCCCCTAGCTTTGGACAGGACCAAAACATATGAACGTGATTCGCGGGTCCCCCCCCCCCCCCCCCCCCCGTTCCCTTGGGTGCAGGAACCTCGAAGGGTCCACCCCTCCCATTTCCACCATTATCCCAGCCAGCGCCTTCACCCCCCCCCTGATGGGACCAGGGAGCGCGGCCGTGATCTGTCCAACCTTGGCTCCTGCACCAAGTTCCAGTCCCCCCCCACAATTAGCTAATGCGTTTCCAAGTCGGGAATAGCCCCAAACACCTTCCTTGCGAATCCCACATTGTCCCAATTGGGACTGTATACACTTAACAGCGCCACTAATCTCCCCTCCAGCGCCCCTGCCACAATCACATATCTACCCCCCTGATCTGCCACCACCTTCTCCATTTGGAAGCGTACCCTTTTGCTGACCAGCACCGCTACCCCTCGAGCCCTTCCATCAAATCCGGAGTGAAACACTTGGCTAACCCAGCCCTTTTTAAGTCTCACCTGGTCCTTCACCCTCAAGTGAGTCTCCTGCAGCATTGCTACATCGGCTTTCAAACTTTTAAGATGTGCAAGCACCCTTGACCTCTTGACTGGACCTCCTAGCCCTCTCACGTTCCACGTGACTATCCTTACTGGGGGTCTCCCACCCCCCCCCGCACCTTTCTTATCCACCATCACCACACCACCGGGCCCTGCCCCATAAGCCTGACCCGCCCTTGTTCATTGTTAACATCGAACCCCTTCCCCCCCTCCCAAGAACCCCCCCTACAAAAACATCCCCCAACATCCATCCCTCCACCCCCTCTTGCTCGCCTCGTAGGCCCATTGAAGCCTGGTACCCAGGCTCCAACGTCCGCAGTCTTCCTCTCACCTCACCCCCGTTCACTAACTGACTTTAGTTAGCTAGCGCGGGTGGCTCCCCCCGCCAAGACCTCTCGCCCCCTTCCACCCAGTCCCAGAGAAAGAAACACCAAAACAAACCCAACAATCCAACCCCTACAATTCACTAACATAACATTTAACCGTCGCAACACAGAACGCCATTAACTTGAACTCTGTAACAATGCAAAGAGAAGTAAATTTCAATACAAATCAGTAAAAAGAAAGTTGTAACATTTGTACATTTTCCAGCCGCTCAAACACAGTCCACAGTCTCTCTTCCAGTTCAGCTCTTCACTTCTGTTACAAGCCTTCTGCCCTCACGAACGACTGAGCCGCCTCCGCTGTCTCAAAATAAAAGTCTTTGGCGTTATATGTTACTCTCAACTTCGCCGGGTACACCACACCAAATCACACCCCCTTGTACAAAGCCGCCTTCACTCGCCCAATCGCCGCTTGTCTTTTTGCCAACTCCACCGTCAAGTCCTGGTAGATCCGAACCGCAGTACCATCCCACAGCAACTCACGCTCCTGCTTCGCCCAGCTTAAGACCTACTCCTTCATGCAAAACCTATGGAAGCAGATAATTATTGCCCTTGGCGTCTCGTTCACTTTGGGCTTCGGCCTTAATGACCGATGAGCTCGGTCTAGCTCGTACAGGGTGGGGCTCTCACCTTCCCCCATCAGCTCCGCTAACTTCTTAGCGAAGTATTGCGTTGGCTTTGGGCCCTCTGTCCCTTCGGGCAAGCCCACAATTCTCAAATGATGCCGCCTTGAGCGGTTTTCCAAGTGTTCCAGCTTTGCTCTGAGTCCTCTGTTAACCTCCACCACCCTCCGCAGCTCGTCCCCCATTGAGGTGACCTGGTCGCTGTGTCGTGTCATGGCCTCCTCCACCTCCTTAATCTTCTCGCCCTGCTCTCTCACCTCGGCCGATGACTTTGCCATCTCCACCCTCATCGAGCCGATTGCCTCCTCCACCAATGACCTCAACATGACCGCCGTCTCTTTCCTCAAGGCCTCCATGTGCCTCACAAACTGTTTTTCCAGTTCCACTGCCATCACCTCGGTCATCTTCTCCACCGTAAGTAGTGCGGCCCCGCCTTGCAGTTCAGCTTCTGCCATCCTGTCAACACTTTTGCTCGTCTTCTCCTTCGGCGGCGAACCCGCGTTTCCTCCTTTCTTCGACGCTGCTCTTCGCATCCTTTAGCGGCCTATTGTTTTTTATCTTCATTCTTTTCTCTTCTCTCCCCCTTCACCCTCCTGCCCTTCATCAATCTGACATTCTTTTGGGGGAGAGAAAAAAATAACTTTCACCAAACTTCCTTAAACCTTCCTTAAAGTGCCATTAATATATAAGGTTGATTTACACACTGATTGAAGTTTTGGAAATTTCCTAGGCCCAGAGGGTACTCTTTCTGCAATCACATAGCTCATTTATTTTACATCAGGTCTGGCCTGATATCACTGGAAGTTGTTATTGACAATGCACAATACCCAAATTCAAGATTCAAAATTATGGTCAGCAATATCGGACTGTTTTCAAGTGTGTATAATGAATGCTCTTGTTCTTTAAGCTTCCTTTCTTTAAACCAATTATTGCTGGTTCAGGATTTTTTCTCATTTTCAAAATTATATTTTCAAAATTTTGGTCACTGAATTTTGTGCTTTTTTTTCTTATCTCTTGCACATTTTGGATTGGATTCTTCCAAAACGGGACTATGTCCCCATGCCGGCGTAATCTACTCTGGCGATTCCTGGGGAAAAGTGGAGCCAATTCACAGCCCTGCAGGGGGCTAGCAGAGACCCGGAGTAAACCTTGCAGCTTTAGCTGCGGATACAGGCCCCTGCACTTCTGGTTTTCAGCCCGTGCTTGCGCACGGCGGTGGCCTCCAGCGGCCGCGCCGAGTGCCATGGCAGAGCCCCCTGATCGATCGCGCGCTCCCGAGAATCTGACCGCGCTGATCTCAACCCCAGCCGCCCATAAGCCCCCCCCCCCGGTGTTCGATCACCTACCCCCCCCACCAGGGCGGCCGCGGACTGGTTCCGCAGCCACCACACTAGCATCCCGACCTGCAATATCAGATGATGGAGTCAGAAGATGAGTCACTTATCACATGCTGTTAAACTTCTGACTTGTCCATGTCACATATTTATGTAGCCAGGATTACAATCCCACACCAGACTCCCAACATTTGATAGAATACCAAACAAAACCCCAGCACTTTCTTTTCAATTTGTAAAACTGTGAGGAAAGGATACTTCGCTCCAGGAGTGACTTCACCCACAAATAGGGGTATGGGCGGGATTCTCCCAGACCTGGGCCGGGCCGGAGAATCCCCGTGACCGGGCCACGCCACCCCGACGGCGGCACGCGATACTTCGCAGAGCAGAGAATTGGCGCCATTGGCGCCGGCGTGGATGGGCCGAGCGTCCGTAAGAAAAAAAACACGTCCTGCTGGCGCTGTTCTAATCTGCTCTGAGCCGGCGGGTCCTCGGCGTTGAAGGGTCGAGTGGTGACCTGTGGGGAGGGAGGGGTGGTCTGACCCTGGAGGGGGGGCCTCCGATGTGGCCTGGCCCGCGATCGGGGCCCACCGATCGCCACGCCGGCCTTTCTGGCTGGTGGCCTCCTTTCGTACGCGCTGGCCCCTATAGCACTGCGCCATGTTGCGTCGAGGCCGGCCCGTTGAAGGAGGCTACTGCGCATGCGCGCGTTGGCGCCGGCACCACTGCGCATGTACGCGTTGGTGCCGGCACCACTGTGCATGCGCGGATCCCACGGCGCATAATTCGTGCCGGGATCGGCAGCTGGAGCAGTGCGAACCGCTCCAGCGCCTTGCTGGCCCCATGTAGGGGCCAGAATTAGTCCTGGCAGCAGCCCGTACACGCCGTCGTAAGTTGCAACGGCATTTACGACGGCGTGGACACTCTGCCGCGGGAATCTCGCCCATGGTGTATTAAAATGAACTTTATTATTAACACAGTATTAAACTGCCTTAACTTCACAGGCACATAGATTAAAATTACCAATCAAACAATGCTTAACAATAAAATAAAAGGAAACACTTCTAGCTGATATCTTCTCTATCTCCAATCATCAAAACTGATCACAGGTCAAAAAACCCTTTTAAATAATGTTAGCAAACGCAGGATTACTTGACGTTCTCTGGATAGAAAGTTCTTTGAAAGACTGCTCGGGGAGAGAGTGACCCTTTCAGTAAACAACCTACAGATTCTTGTCTGTCAGATTAATGTGAACTCGACAACCTTCTGCAAAAACTCATAGCTTCCAGAAACTAAACCTGCAGCAGACCTGGCTCCTCCCATTAATTAGATCATCTTTATCCCATTCAAATCCCATGACAAATTTACTTAAGTTTAAACCTAGAGTCTCCAAGTATCTACTTCCCACGAAATCACCACAAATCATAACAACATTCCATTAGACCTCTCCTTATAAATATAAGCAGGATTGGAAATAATGACGATCTCATTTTTACGTCATCTGAATTGCACCATTTCCAGCCACAAAGTCTGTCTGCCTTTTAAACCAGGATTAAAAAAGAAATTACTGCAACAGATACATACACACCCTAATGCAGGTTTTTAAAAACGTTACTGCCCCTGATAAATATATGATATATTGTTATGGGCCAGGGTTTAGAGAACTCCAAAGTGTGTCATGGAGTTCACCTGACCCACAACGGTTACTAGATTGTGGTATGGGGAGCACACGGCCATTAATTCAAATACAACCCCCAAAGACTACAACACTAAGTAGACCTTTAAGCTTTCCTTTTTAACATCCATACGACTTAAAAACAAAACCTTTATCAGAAACACATCAGGTTAAAGTCACTACTGAAAACATTTATAATTCTGAATTCACCAAATGATCAAGAGATAGTTTTTTGATGGCAGAGAGAACATCAGTACACCTGCTTGGTCTAGCTTCAGCTCCAACACTGAAATCGAAACTAAAACACACCCTGCAGCAAACAGCCTAAAGCGAAAGTAAAGAAGCTGATAGACAGCCCAGCTCCACCCACTCGCTGACATCACTGCAGTAGTAAACACCCATTTCTTAAAGTTACTCTCACTATAGATATTTATACACACACTCAGTTATAAACATCCATTTCTTAAAGGTACTCTCACATGACACCTCCCCCCAAGAAAAAATAAATAAACCATCAACTTCAAGATGGTTTCATTTTTCACCTTTTCACTATCCTTTAAGAAATGCACACAGTAAATATACTTTTTTGTTTCAAAAAACAACACACGCAAACAGGTATAATAATAGATTCCATTTTTCCCTCTTCTTCCAACTGAAATTCTTCTTGATTGACAGTCTTTGAATAAGAAGGTCTCTGCACGACCTGTCCATTGCTCTACGCCTCGGCATTTCTCTTTAAAGTCAGATACTTTCATTCAATCTGATCACAGAGACCCTTGCAATTCTCCAACACAGGAGCATTGGTTAACACAGCTTTTAGGCCGTCTATTCAGGCAAGTCTATTAGTGGAGCAACCACGCTACAAAACGTTTCACAAATGTTAGATCAAATCCACTCATGCCAAGAAATTGCATTATTTCCCTTTGTCTCAAGGGTATCGGAAACTCCTCACATTCCGTGTGACCATTCGACCCTGTCCGATTGTATGGTCAAGAAAAGTGACTTGGGCTTTTCCAAATTCACTTTTGGCTAGGTTTACCACCAAACCCTCCTCCTGAAGTCGATCGATTAACTCCATCAGATGCTTTAAATGTTCTTTCCATGTCTGGCTGAAAATTACCAGACCGTCGATGTATACCGCACAATTGGGTAATCCTGAAACAACTTTAATAATAACCTAATAATAAAACCCATTGGTCTGAGGTAAGTACCATATTTTATTATATTATTATTATTTTTTAGCCAGATCTTGGTAGAAAGTTAGAGGAATGGCAGGGAAGGGAGTGCAATGTTCCTCCTGCAGGATGTTTGAGGTGAGGGATGCAGTTAGTGTCCCTGCTGATTTTACCTGCAGGAAGTGCTGCCATCTCCAGCTCCTCCAAGACCGAGTTAGGGAACTGGAGCTGGAGTTGGAAGAACTTCGGATCATTCGGGAGGCAGAAGGGGTCATAGATAGCAGCTTCAGGGAATTAGTTACACCAAAGATTGGAGATAGGTGGGTAACTGTAAGAGGGACTGGGAAAAAACAGTCAGTGCAGGGATCCCCTGCGGTCGTACCCCTGAGAAACAAGTATACCGCTTTGGATACTTGTGGGGGGGACGACTTACCAGGGGTAAGCCATGGGGTACGGGCCTCTGGCACGGAGTCTGTCCCTGTTGCTCAGAAGGGAAGGGGGGAGAGGAGCAGAGCATTAGTAATTGGGGACTCTATAGTCAGGGGCACAGATAGGAGATTTTGTGGGAGCGTGAGAGACTCACGTTTGGTATGTTGCCTCCCAGGTGCAAGGGTACGTGATGTCTCGGATCGTGTTTTCCGGGTCCTTAGGGGGGAGGGGGAGCAGCCCCAAGTCGTGGTCCACATTGGCACCAACGACATAGGTAGGAAAGGGGACAAGGATGTCAGGCAGGCTTTCAGGGAGCTAGGATGGAAGCTCAGAACTAGAACAAACAGAGTTGTTATCTCTGGGTTGTTGCCCGTGCCACGTGATAGTGAGATGAGGAATAAGGAGAGAGAGCATTTAAAGACGTGGCTACAGGGATGGTGCAGGCGGGAGGGATTCAGATTTTTGGATAACTGGGGCTCTTTCTGGGGAAGGTGGGACCTCTACAGACAGGATGGTCTACATCTGAACCTGAGGGGCACAAATATCCTGGGGGGGAGATTTGTTAGTGCTCTTTGGGGGGGTTTAAACTAATGCAGCAGGGGCATGGGAACCTGGATTGTAGTTTTAGGGTAAGGGAGAATGAGAGTATAGAGGTCAGGAGCACAGATTTGACATCGCAGGAGGGGGCCAGTGTTCAGGTAGGTGGTTTGAAGTGTGTCTACTTCAATGCCAGGAGTATACGAAACAAGGTAGGGGAACTGGCAGCGTGGGTTGGTACCTGGGACTTCGATGTTGTGGCCATTTCGGAGACATGGATAGAGCAGGGACAGGAATGGATGTTGCAGGTTCCGGGGTTTAGGTGTTTTAGTAAGCTCAGAGAAGGAGGCAAAAGAGGGGGAGGTGTGGCGCTGCTAGTCAAGAGCAGTATTACGGTGGCGGAGAGGATGCTAGATGGGGACTCTTCTTCCGAGGTAGTATGGGCTGAAGTTAGAAACAGGAAAGGAGAGGTCACCCTGTTGGGAGTTTTTTATAGGCCTCCTAATAGTTCTCGGGATGTAGAGGAAAGGATGGCGAAGATGATTCTGGATATGAGCGAAAGTAACAGGGTAGTTATTATGGGAGACTTTAACTTTCCAAATATTGACTGGAAAAGATATAGTTCGAGTACAATAGATGGGTCGTTTTTTGTACAGTGTGTGCAGGAGGGTTTCCTGAAACAATATGTTGACAGGCCAACAAGAGGCGAGGCCACGTTGGATTTGGTTTTGGGTAATGAACCAGGCCAGGTGTTGGATTTGGAGGTAGGAGAGCACTTTGGGGACAGTGACCACAATTCGGTGACGTTTACGTTCATGATGGAAAGGGATAAGTATACACCGCAGGGCAAGAGTTACAGCTGGGGGAAGGGCAATTATGATGCCATTAGACGTGACTTGGGGGGGATAAGGTGGAGAAGTAGGCTGCAAGTGTTGGGCACACTGGATAAGTGGGGCTTGTTCAAGGATCAGCTACTGCGTGTTCTTGATAAGTATGTACCGGTCAGACAGGGAGGAAGGCGTCGAGCGAGGGAACCGTGGTTTACCAAGGAAGTGGAATCTCTTGTTAAGAGGAAGAAGGAGGCCTATGTGAAGATGAAGTGTGAAGTTTCGGTTGGGGCGATGGATAGTTACAAGGTAGCGAGGAAGGATCTAAAGAGAGAGCTAAGACGAGCAAGGAGGGGACATGAGAAGTATTTGGCAGGAAGGATCAAGGAAAACCCAAAAGCTTTCTATAGGTATGTCAGGAATAAGCGAATGACTAGGGAAAGAGTAGGACCAGTCAAGGACAGGGATGGGAAATTGTGTGTGGAGTCTGAAGAGATAGGCGAGATACTAAATGAATATTTTTCGTCAGTATTCACTCAGGAAAAAGATAATGTTGTGGATGAGAATGCTGAGCCCCAGGCTAATAGAATAGATGGCATTGAGGTACGTAGGGAAGAGGTGTTGGCAATTCTGGACAGGCTGAAAATAGATAAGTCCCCGGGACCTGATGGGATTTATCCTAGGATTCTATGGGAGGCCAGGGAAGAGATTGCTGGACCTTTGGCTTTGATTTTTATGTCATCATTGGCTACAGGAATAGTGCCAGAGGACTGGAGGACAGCAAATGTGGTCCCTTTGTTCAAAAAGGGGAGCAGAGACAAACCCGGCAACTATAGGCCGGTGAGCCTCACGTCTGTAGTGGGTAAAGTCTTGGAGGGGATTATAAGAGACAAGATTTATAATCATCTAGATAGGAATAATATGATCAGGGATAGTCAGCATGGCTTTGTGAAGGGTAGGTCATGCCTCACAAACCTTATTGAGTTCTTTGAGAAGGTGACTGAACAGGTAGACGAGGGTAGAGCAGTTGATGTGGTGTATATGGATTTCAGCAAAGCGTTTGATAAGGTTCCCCACGGTAGGCTATTGCAAAAAATACGGAGGCTGGGGATTGAGGGTGATTTAGAGATGTGGATCAGAAATTGGCTAGCTGAAAGAAGACAGAGGGTGGTGGTTGATGGGAAATGTTCAGAATGGAGTACAGTCACAAGTGGAGTACCACAAGGATCTGTTCTGGGGCCGTTGCTGTTTGTCATTTTTATCAATGACCTAGAGGAAGGCGCAGAAGGGTGGGTGAGTAAATTTGCAGATGATACTAAAGTCGGTGGTGTTGTCGATAGTGTGGAAGGATGTAGCAGATTACAGAGGGATATAGATAAGCTGCAGAGCTGGGCCGAGAGGTGGCAAATGGAGTTTAATGTAGAGAAGTGTGAGGTGATTCACTTTGGAAGGAATAACAGGAATGCGGAATATTTGGCTAATGGTAAAGTTCTTGAAAGTGTGGATGAGCAGAGGGATCTAGGTGTCCATGTACATAGATCCCTGAAAGTTGCCACCCAGGTTGATAGGGTTGTGAAGAAGGCCTATGGAGTGTTGGCCTTTATTGGTAGAGGGATTGAGTTCCGGAGTCGGGAGGTCATGTTGCAGCTGTACAGAACTCTGGTCCGGCCGCATTTGGAGTATTGCGTACAGTTCTGGTCACCGCATTATAGGAAGGACGTGGAGGCTTTGGAGCGGGTGCAGAGGAGATTTACCAGGATGTTGCCTGGTATGGAGGGAAAATCTTACGAGGAAAGGCTGATGGACTTGAGGTTGTTTTCGTTGGAGAGAAGAAGGTTAAGAGGAGACTTAATAGAGGCATACAAAATGATCAGGGGGTTGGATAGGGTGGACAGTGAGAGCCTTCTCCCGCGGATGGATATGGCTGGCACGAGGGGACATAACTTTAAACTGAGGGGTAATAGATATAGGACAGAGGTCAGAGGTAGGTTCTTTACGCAAAGAGTAGTGAGGCCGTGGAATGCCCTACCTGCTACAGTAGTGAACTCGCCAACATTGAGGGCATTTAAAAGTTTATTGGATAAACATATGGATGATAATGGCATAGTGTAGGTTGGATGGCTTTTGTTTCGGTGCAACATCGTGGGCCGAAGGGCCTGTACTGCGCTGTATTGTTCTATGTTCTATGTTCTAACTTTGTTAGTTAACTGTTGAAATATGGCTGGGGCGTTTTTCATGCCTAATGGCATAACTTTGAATTGATATATACCATCTGGAGTCACAACAGCTTAAACCTCCTTCGCCCTTTCGGATAAAGGTACCTGCCAGTAACCTTTAAGTAAATCCAGTTTGGAAATAAAAGCTGATTGTCCCACTTTCTCAATGCAATCCTCCAAATGTGGGATAGGATAAGAGTCCGTTCTTGTCACTGCATTAACCTTTCTATAGTCCACACACAACCGTTGGGTACCCTCTGGTTAGGTACCATCACTATGGGTGAGCTCCATTATCTGCAAGCCACTTCAATTATGCCATTTTTAAGCATACTCTCAATCTCTTTGTTAACCTGTGAACATTTTAAAGGGTTAAGTCTGTACAGATGTTGTTTGATTGGAACAGCATTTACCACATCTACAACATGTATAGCCATTTTAGTACTTCCCAATTTACCTTCACAAATATGCCAGTGTGATATCATTAATTCTTTCAGGTCAGTTCGTTTTTCCTCTGAAAGGCAACTCAACAATTTATCCCAATTTTTAAGAACAACCTCGTTTTCCAATTTAATATGAGGCATGTCAAATTCAAAGTCATCTGGATTTGGTTCGTCACTTTGAGTTAGAAACCTCCTTTTTTCTCTCCTTCCCTTTCAAAGTACCTTTTAAGCATATTCACATGACACACTCGGTGATTCTTCCTTCTATCTGGTGTGTTTGCCACATAATTCACCTCACTTAATTTCCTTTCAATCTTATAAGGTCCACAAAACCTTGCTTTTAAAGGCTAACCTACCACTGGTAACAATACTAAAACTTTAACTCCACTGTCAAAACTACGAACTTTGGCTTTCTTGTCCGCTACCCGTTTCATCACATTTTGTGCAACTTTTCAGTGGTGTCTAGCCAATTCACCTGCTCTATTTAATCGTTCCCTAAAATTTGACACGTAATCCAATCATGTAATTTCCGATTTCTCACTCACCAATTTTACCTTAATCAATTTAAGTGGTCCTCTTATCTCATGACCAAAAATTAGTTCAAAGGGACTAAATTTGGTTGACTCATTAGATGCATCCCTAATTGCAAACAGTACGAATGGAATTCCTTTATCCCAATCCTCTGGATAATTGTGACAATAAGCCCTCAACATTGTCCTTAGTGTCTGATGCCACCTTTCTACCTCTCCCTGCGATTCTGGATGGTACGCAGTTGATTTAAATTGTTTTATTCCTAAGCTATCTATAACTTCTGTGAATAACCTCGAGGTAAAATTTGATCCTTTATCCGATTGTATTTCTGTGGGTAGTCCATATCTAGTGAAGAATTTAAGTAACTCCTCCACAATCTTTTCAGGTGTAATATTACATACTGGAATGGCCTCTGGAAACCTAGTAGACATATCCATTATCGTCAAAAAATATTGATTCCCAATTTTTGGTTCGGGAAGCAATCCTACGCAATCAATTAGGACCTTTGCAAAAGGTTCCTCAAATGCTGGAATGGGAATTAAGGGTGCTGGTTTTATCACTGCTTGAGGTTTGCCTATCTCTTGACATGTGTGACATGATTGACAAAATTTAACTACATCTTTATTTAGTCCAGGCCAATAAAAATGTTTCTGGATTGTAGCTTGAGTTTTCCTTATTCCCAAATGGCCTCCCACTGGTACCTCATGTGCAACTCACAACACCTCCTTTCTATACCCTACCGGCAATACTACTTGATGAACTTCAGCCCACTTTTCATCCGCCTGCATATGTAAAGGTCTCCATTTTCTCATCAAGACATCACTTTTACGGTAATAACAGTCTGGTATACACTCAGATTCCTCTTCCGTGTATTCTTTGTGATACATCCGTTTTATTTCTACATGTTTCTGTTGTAACTGTGCCAATTTTCCTGAACTAAAAATATGAAAATGAAAATGAAATGAAAATCGCTTATATCCGCCTCATCCTCCACCTGTTCTTGTTCTTTTTAAACCATCTGATCAAAAATTGTTTCTGATAATTGCACTTCAACTTCATCTCTGATTTCTCCTCTTGTCTTAACATGTAACTTTGCGACCTTGTTACCACACAATCTGGAAAAATCCCAGGATATGCGTCCTTCAACACTTCAGTTGTCTGATTTTCCACTGGCTTATCAACCACAGTAGGCATCACTCCCACCTACGATCCAGCTATATCATTCCCAAGATAAACTGTATTCCTGGACAAGATAGTTTCTCTATTACTCCCACTACCACTTCACCACTCTTCACTGGACTTTCCAACCTTACCTTATATAACTGAACACTACTCCTCTCACCCTGAATTCCACATATTACCACCTTTTCTGGCAACATTCTTCCCAACCTACATAACTCCTCAACTCTTACCAGTACCGAATGACTAGCTCCCATATCTCATAGAATTGTGACTTCTTTACCTGCTCCTCCTGATGCAATGAGTAAACTTTACCCACACAAGTAAATTATTTAAAGAGATCTGGCGCCTTCTTGTCAATCACCTCTTGATCAAGCTGTTCAATCTTTTGCACCTCCTTCGCTTCACTTGGGCTTTCCTTTACGACTTTAACAAACCTCACTGTCTTGTCCTGTTTTACAACATCAGCCTTCCCAGTGCTTTTCTTGAACCACCAACACTGACTTTACATGGCCTAGTTTATTGCAGTGAAAGCATTTGAAACGTTTCATTTCTTTTCCACCCTCCTGGATTCAGGTTCATGGCACCGTGGCTGGCTCTGCTGTGCAGCTGGGCAGGAAGAAGAATGGCAGGGCTGTAGTGATAGGGGACTCAATCGTAAGGGGAATAGACAGGCGTTTCTGCGGACGCAATCAAGGCTCCAGGATGGTATGTTGCTCCCTGGTGCAAGGGTCAAGGATGTCTCGGAGCGGTTGCAGGACATTCTGGGGGGGGGGGGTGAACAGCCAGCTGTCGTGGTGCACATAGGCACCAACAATATAGGTGAAAAACAGGACGAGGTCCTATATGCTGAATTCAGGGAGTTAGGAGTTAAACTAAAAAGTAGGACCTCAAAGGTAGTAATCTGAGGATTGCTACCAGTGCCACGAGCTAGTCAGAGTCGGAATGTCAGGATAGATAAGATGAATGTGTGGCTCGAGAGATGGTGCAAGAGGGAGGGATTCAAATTCCTGGGGCATTGGAACCAGTTCTGGGGGAGGTGGGACCAGTACAAACCGGACGGTCTGCACCTGGGCAGGACTGGAACCGAAGTCCTAGGGGGGTTGTTTGCTAGAACTGTTGGGGAGGGTTTAAACTAATGTGGCAGGGGGATGGGAACCGATGCAGGAAGTTGGAAGGTAGTAAAACAGGGACAGAAACAAAAGGCAGTAAGGGGGAAAGTGTAAGGCAGAGAAGCTATAGTCAAAAATCAAAAAGAGCGACAGTACAAGGTATAGTGACTGAGGGGAGCTCAGTGAATAGGACCAGTAATACTAAAAGGAATAAAACGGAAAGTAAAAACATTAATGGTAAGCGACGCGGCAGGTTGTTACATGAAGATATGGAGAAATTAGGAGAAAAGCTAAGAGGAAATATAACTTAGGAGAGGTTACTGATCGAGGTGTTACGATTGAAAACACAGGTAAAAAAGCCAACATAAGTGTACTTTACCTGAATGCTCGTAGTATTCGGAATAAGGTAAATGAGTTGATGGCGCAAATCATCCTGAATGACTATGATTTAGTTGCCATTACTGAAACATGGTTAAAGGATGGTCACGACTGGGAGTTAAATATCCAAGGGTATCAAACTATTCGGAAGGACAGACTGGATGGTAAGGGAGGTGGTGTAGCTCAGTTATTTACGGATGATATCCGGGCAATAGTAAGGGATGACATTGGTGCTATGGAGGATAAGGTTGAATCCATTTGGGTGGAAATCAGGAATAGTAAGGCGAAAGAGTCACTGATAGGAGTAGCCTATAGGCCACCAAATAGTAACATTATGGTGGGGCTGGCAATAAACAAAGAAATAACGGATGTATGTAGAAATGGTACAGCAGTTATCATGGGGGATTTTAATCTACATGTCGTTTGGTTTAACCAGGTCGGTCAAGGCAGCCTTGAGGAGTTTATAGAATGTATCCGCAATAGTTTTCCAGAACAGTATGTAATGGAACCTACGAGGGAACAAGCGGCCCTAGATTTGATCCTGTGTACTGAGACAGGATTGATTCATGATCTCATAGTTAGGGATCCTCTCGGAAGGAGCGATCACAATATGGTGGAATTTAAAATACAGATGGAGGGTGAGAAGGTAAAATTAAACACTAGTGTTTTGTGCTGAAACAAAGGAGATTACAATGGGATGAGAGAAGAACTAGCTAAGGTAGACTTGGAGCAAAGACTTTATGGTGAAACAGTTGAGGAACAGTGGAGAATCTTCCAAGCGATTTTTCACAGTGCTCTGCAAAGGTTTATACCAACAAAAAGGAAGGACGGTAGAAAGAGGGAAAATCGACCGTGGATATCTAAGGAAATAAGGGAGAGTATCAAATTGAAGGAAAAAGCATACAAAGTGGCAAAGATTAGTGGGAGACTAGAGGACTAGGAAATCTTTAGGGGGAAACAGAAAGCTACTAAAAAAGCTATAAAGAAGAGTAAGATATATTATGAGAGTAAACTTGCTCAGAATATAATAACAGATGGTAAAGGTTTCTACAAATATATAAAACAAAAAAGAGTGGCTAAGGTAAATATTAGTCCTTTAGAGGATGAGAAGGGAGATTTAATAATGGGAGATGAGGAAATGGCTGAGGAACTGAACAGGTGTTTTGGGTCGGTTTCCACAGTGGAAGACACAAATAACATGCCAATAACTGATAGAAATGAGGCTATGACAGGTGAGGACCTTGAGAGGATTGTTATCACTAAGGAGGTAGTGATGGGCAAGCTAATGGGGCTAAAGGTAGACAAGTCTCCTGGCCCTGATGGTGTGCATCCCAGAGTGCTAAACGAGATGGCTAGGGAAATTGCAAATGCACTCGTGATAATTTCCCAAAATTCAGTAGACTCTGGGGTGGTCCCGGCGGATTGGAAATTAGTAAACGTGACACCACTGTTTAAAAAAGGAGGTAGGCCGAAAGCGGGTAATTATAAGCCAGTGAGCTTAACTTCGGTAGTAGGGAAGATGCTGGAATCTATCATCAAGGAAGAAATAGCGAGGCATCTGGATGGAAATTGTCCCATTGGTTGGCGCAGCATGTGTTCATAAAGGGCAGGCCGTGCCTAACTAATTTAGTGAAATTTCTTGAGGACATTACCAGTGCGGTAGATAACGGGGAGCCAATGGATGTGGTATGTCTGATTTCCAGAAAGTCTTTGACAAGGTGCCACACAAAAGGTTGCTGCATAAGATAAAGATTCATGGCATTAAGGGGAAAGTAGTAGCATGGTTAGAGGATTGGTTAATTAATAGAAAGCAAAGATTAATGGGTGTTTCTCTGGTTGGCAATCAGTAGCTAGTGGCGTCCCTCAGGGATCAGTGTTGGGTCAACAATTGTTCACAATTTACATACTGTCGGGAGGGATAGCGTATCAGGGGAAAACAGCAGCAGCCAGAGCAGTGGCACCACGGCTGGCTCTGATGTTCAGCAGGGAGGGTCAAAGTACAGAAGAGCAATAGTCACAGGTGACTCTATAGTCAGGGGCACAGATAGGCGCTTCTGTGGACGTGAAAGAGAATCCAGGATGGTATGTTGCCTTCCTGGTGCCAGGGTCCAGGATGTCTCAGAACGGGTATTGGGCATCCCGAAGGGGGAGGACAAACAGGCAGAGGTCGTTGTACATATTGGTACTAACGACATAGGCAGGAAAGGGCATGAGGTCCTGCAGCAGGAGTTCAGGGAGCTCGGCAGAAAGTTAAAAGAAAGGACCTCTAGGGTTGTAATCTTGGGATTACTCCCTGTGCCACGTGCCAGTGAGGCGGGAAATAGGAAGATAGAGCAGCTAAACACGTGGCTAAACAGCTGGTGTAGGAGGGAGGGTTTCCGTTATCTGGATCACTGGGAGCTCTTCCGGGGCAGGTGTGACCTGTATAAGAAGGACGGGTTGCATCTAAACTGGAGAGGCATAAATATCCTGGCCGCGAGGTTTGCTAGTGTCACACGGCAGGGTTTAAACTAGTATGGCAGGGGGGTGGGCACGGGAGCAATAGGTCAGAAGGTGAGAGCATTGAGGGAGAACTAGGGAATAGGGACAGTGTGGCTCTGAGGCAGAGCAGACAGGGAGAAGTTGCTGAACACAGCGGGTCTGGTGGCCTGAAGTGCATATGTTTTAATGCAAGAAATATTACAGGTAAGGCAGATGAACTTAGAGCTTGGATTAGTACTTGGAACTATGATGTTGTTGCCATTACAGAGACCTGGTTGAGGGAAGGGCAGGATTGGCAGCTAAACGTTCCAGGATTTAGATGTTTCAGGCGGGATAGAGCGGGATGTAAAAGGGGTGGCGGAGTTGCGCTACTGGTTAGGGAGAATATCACAGCTGTACTACGGGAGGACACCTCAGAGGGCAGTGAGGCTATATGGGTAGAGATCAGGAATAAAAAGGGTGCAGTCACAATGTTGGGGGTTTACTACAGGCCTCCCAACAGCCAGCGGGAGATAGAGGAGCAGATAGGTAGACCGATTTTGGAAACAAGTAAAAACAACAGGGTTGTTGTGATGGGAGACTTCAACTTCCCCAATATTGACTGGGACTCACTTAGTGCCAGGGGCTTAGACGGGGCAGAGTTTGTAAGGAGCATCCAGGAGGGCTTCTTAAAACAATATATAGACAGTCCAACTAGGGAAGGGGCGGTACTGGACCTGGTATTGGGGAATGAGCCCGGCCAGGTGGTAGAAGTTTCAGTAGGGGAGCATTTCGGGAACAGTGACCACAATTCAGTAAGTTTTAAAGTGCTGGTGGACAAGGATAAGAGTGGTCCTAGGGTGAATGTGCTAAATTGGGGGAAGGCTAATTATAACAATATTAGGCGGGAGCTGAAGAACCTAGATTGGGGGCGGATGTTTGAGGGCAAATCAACATCTGACATGTGGGAGGCTTTCAAGTGTCAGTTGAAAGGAATTCAGGACCGGCATGTTCCTGTGAGGAAGAAGGATAAATACGGCAATTTTCTGGAACCTTGGATAACGAGAGATATTGTAGGCCTCGGCAACAAGAAAAAGGAGGCATTTGTCAGGGCTAAAAGGCTGGGAACAGACGAAGCCTGTGTGGAATATAAGGAAAGTAGGAAGGAACTTAAGCAAGGAGTCAGGAGGGCTAGAACGGGTCAAGAAAAGTCATTGGGTTAAGGAAAATCCCAAGGCTTTTTACACGTAAATAAAAAAAGGAAGAGGGTAGCCAGGGAAAGGGTTGGCCCACTGAAGGATGGGCAAGGGAACCTATGTTCGGAGCCAGAGGAAATGGGCGAGGTAGTAAATGAATACTTTGCATCAGTATTCACCAAAGAGAAGGAATTGGTGGATGTTGAGTCTGGAGAAGGGTGTGCAGATCGCCTGGGTCACATTGAGATCCAAAAAGACGAGGTGTTGGGCGTCTTGAAAAATATTACGGTAGTTAAGTCCCCAGGGCTTGATGGGATCTACCCCAGAATACTGAAGGAGGCTAGAGAGGAAATTGCTGAGGCCTTGACTGAAATCTTTGGATCCTCACTGTCTTCAGGTGATGTCCCGGAGGACTGGAGAATAGCCAATGTTGTTCCTTTGTTTTAGAAGGGTAGCAAGGATAATCCAGGGAACTACAGGCCGGTGGGCCTTACGTCAGTGGTAGGGAAATTACTGGAGAGAATTCTTCGAGACAGGATCTACTCCCATTTGGAAGCAAATGGACGTGTTAGCGAGAGGCAGCATGGTTTTGTGAAGGGGAGGTCGTGTCTCACTAACTTGATAGAGTTTTTCAAAGAGATCACAAAGGTGATTGATGCAGGTAGATTGTCTATATGGACTTCAGTAAGGCATTTGACAAGGTCCCTCATGGTAGACTGGTACAAAAGGTGAAGTCACACGGGATCAGGGGTGAGCTGGCAAGGTCGATACAGAACTGGCTAGGTCATAGAAGACAGAGAGTAGCAATGGAAGGATGCTTTTCTGATTGGAGGGCTGTGACTAGTGGTGTTCCGCAGGGGTCAGTGCTGGGACCTTTGCTGTTAGTCGTATATATAAATGATTTGGAGGAAAATGTAACTGGTCTGATTAGTAAGTTTGCAGACAGCACAAAGGTTGGTGGAATTACGGATAGCGATGAGGACTGTCCGAGCATACAGCAGGATTTAGATCATTTGGAGTCTTGGGCGGAGAGATGGCAGATGGGGATTATTCCGGACAAATGTGAGGTAATGCATTTTGGAAGGTCTCATGCAGGTAGGAAATATACAGTGAATGGTAGAACCCTCAAGAGTATTGAAAGTCAGAGAGATCTAGGTGTACAGGTCCACAGGTCACTGAAAGGGGCAACACAGGTGGAGAAGGTAGTCAGGAAGGCATATGGCATGCTTGCCTTCATTGGCCGGGGCATTGAGTATAAGAATTGGCAAGTCATGTTGTCGCTGTATAGGACCTTAGTTAGGCCACACTTGGAGTATAGTGTTCAATTTTGGTCGCCACACTACCAGAAGAATGTGGAGGCTTTAGAGAGGATGCAGAAGAGATTTACCAGGATGTTGCCTG
Organism: Scyliorhinus torazame; assembly: GCF_047496885.1. Lineage (NCBI taxonomy): Eukaryota > Metazoa > Chordata > Chondrichthyes > Carcharhiniformes > Scyliorhinidae > Scyliorhinus > Scyliorhinus torazame. Next base: position 74,403,822 of record NC_092723.1, read on the forward strand.
CTATGGAGGGCATTAGCTATGAGGAGCTGTTGAATAAACTCGGTTTGTTCTCACTGGAATAACGGAGATTGAGGGGTGACCTGATAGAGGTCTTCAAAATTATGAGGGTATAGACAGTGGATAGTCAGAGGCTTTTTCCCAGAGTAGAGGGGTCAATTACTAGGGGGCATAGGTTGAACGTGCGAGGGGCAAGATTTGGAGGAGATGTACGAGGCATGTTTTTTACACAGAAGGTAGTGGGTGCTTGGAACTCGTTGCCGGAGGAGGTGGTGGAAGCAGGGACGATAGTGACATTTAAGGGGCATCTTGACAAATACATGAAAGAATGGGAATAGAGGGATCCGGACCCAGGAAGTGCAGAAGATTTTAGTTTAGACGGGCAGCATGGTCGGCGCAGGCTTGGAGGGCCGAAAGGCCTGTTCCTGTGCTGTACTTTTCTTTGTTCTTTGTTCTATATTATTATACCTGTTTGCATGTGTGGTTTTTTCAAAAACAAAAAGTATATTTACTGTGTGCATTTCTTGAAGGATAGTAAAAAGGTCAAAAATGAAACCATCTTGAAGTTGATGGTATATTTCTTTTTCTTGGAGGGCGGTGTCATGTGAGAGTACCTTTAAGAAATGGGTGTTTATAAATGGGTATGTATATAAATATCTGTAGTGAGAGTACCTTTAAGAAATGGGTGTTTATTACTGCAATGATGTCAGAGAGTGGGTGGAGCTGGGCTGTCTCAGATTTTTACTTTAATTTTAGGCTGTTTGCTGCAGGGTGTGTTTTAGTTTCGTTTTCAGAGCTGGATAGTTGCAGTCACAGCCAGAAGGTGTATGAGTCTCTCTCTCTGAACACAAAGACTAAATCGATCCTTTGATGATTGAAAACTAATAACTGCTCTCAGTAGTGACTTTAACCTGATGTGCTTCTGCTTAAAGGTTTTATTTAAGTCTTTTGCATGTTAAAAGGACAGCTTACGGATTACTTTGTGTTTTAGTGTTGTATTCCTTGGGGGTTGTATTTGAATTAATGTTTGCTGAGATGTTCACTGTTTGTTTTAAAAGTTAACTTGAGTTAATAGAAGAAACATTGTTTTGCTTCAAAAAATACTTTTTCCATTTCTGCTGTGGAGTGGCCGAATGCTCCCCATACCACAATCTATTAAAAGTTGTGGGTCAGGTGAACTCCATGATACACTTTGGGGTTCTCTAAACCCTGGCCCATAACAGTAGACTGGTACAAAAGGTGGTCACATGGGATCAGAAGAGAGCTGGCAAGTTGGAAACAGAAGTGGCTTGGGCACAGAAGACAGGGTAGCGGTAGAAGGGTGCTTTTCTGATTGAAAGACTATGACAAGCGGCATTCCACAGGGATCAGTTCTGTGGCCTTTGCTGTTCGTGGTGTATATAAATGATTTGGAAGAAAATGCAGCTGGTTTGATTAGTAAGTTCGCAAACGACAGAAAAATTGGAGGAGTTGCGGATAGTGAAGAGGATTGTCAGCAGGATATAAACTGGTTGGAGTCGTTGGCGGAGAAATGGCAGATGGAGTTTTATCTGGACAAGTGTGAGGTAATGCACTTTGGAAGGTCCAATGCATGTAGGAATTACACAATAAATGATAGGACCCTTGCGAGCACTGACAGGCAGAGAGATCTGGGCATGCATGTCCACTGATCACTAAAAGTGGCAATGCATGTGAATAAGGTGGTCAAGAAGGCATACAGCATGCTGGCCTTCATCGGTCGGGGCATTAAATATAAAAATTGGCACGTCATGTTGCAGCTGTATAGGACCTTAGTTAGGTCTCATTTGGAATATTGTGCACAATTCTGGTCGCCACACTACCAGATGAATGTGGAGGTTTTGGAAAGGGTACACACGCGGTTTACTAGGATGTTGCCTGGTATGGAGAGCATTAGCTATGAGGAGAGGTTAAATAAACTCTGTCTGTTCTCACTAACGACGGAGGTTGAGAGGCGACCTGATAGTGGTCAATTCAACATTTTGGCCCTTAGTGCCAATATCATTTCTTAATACAACCTAGATGTCACCGTTAACCAGTGAAGCAACTCCACCTGTTCCATCCTGTCTATCCTTTCTGATTATTGAGTACCGTTGGACATTCAACTCCCAGGCTGCATCCTGTTGCACCCATGTTTCACCAAATCATACCCATTTGTCTCTATTTGTGCTGTCAGCTCATTGACCTTATTCCGCATACTGTGTGAATTTAGGTACAAGATTTTTAAATATGTCACAGTGATTTGTCTTTGCCTTGCAGGATCTTCTTGTGCACTACTCTTTTCACACATTTTAATTTCCTTTATTAATAATAATAATAATAATCATTATTATTAATAATCTAAATTAGTGTCACTAGTAGGCTTACATTAACACTGCAATGAAGTTACTGTGAAAATCTCCTAGTTGCCACACTCCGGCACCTTTTTGGGTACATAGAGGTAGGATTCAGAATGTCCAATTCATCAAACAATCATGTCTTTCAGGACTTGTGGGAAGAAATCGGAGCATCCGGAGGAAACCTACGCAGGCACGGGGAGAACATGCAGACTCCAAACAGACAGTGACCCAAGCGGGAATTGAACCCGGGTCCCTTGTCCTGTGAAGCAACAGTGCTAACCACTGTGCTACCGTGCTGCCCAATGTCTGATAACACTCAACTTCATCCCCAAACTTTACTCCCACAGTCATCTTACATTTTAATTTTTTACGTTACCTTCCCCCTCAGTAGCCGCTAGACTGGCCCTGCCTGTTCATCCTATTAACCTCTACCTCCTCCTCACATACTTACCTGCTGCTTTAGTTCCTATTAAGGAGGCATTCCCTTACCCCCATTTGCTAATTTAAAGTCCTTGTGACCACCCTATTTATCGTTCCACAAGAACACTGGTCCCAAAGGGCGGCACGGTGGCACAATGGTTAACACTGCTCCCTACAGCGTTGAGGATCCAGGTTCGAATCCCAGCCCTGGGTTACTGAGTGTGTGGAGTTTGCACATTTTCCCCGTGTCTGCGTGGGTTTGACCCTCACAACTCAAAGATGTGCAGGTGGATTGGCCACATTAAATTGCCCCTTAATTGGAAAAAAATAATTGCATACTCTAAATTTTTAAAAAATTTCAAAAAGGAACACTAGTCCCAGATTGGTGCAGGTGGAGACCATCCCAATGGTGGAGGTCCCTGCTTTCATAATACTGCCTGTGCCCCAAGAAATGGAACCCCTCTTTCCTGCACTTCTTCAGCCATGTGTTTATTTCCCCCATTTTCCCATCCCAATGCCAATTTGCATGTAAAGTGGAGATGCTGGTGTTGGACTGGGATGGGCACAGTAAGAAGTGTTACAACACCAGGTTAAAGTCCAACAGGTTTGATTCGAATCACTAGCTTTCGGAGTGCAGTCAATGATGCAAGATGAAACTTTAAATGCAATTCTTTGCAGCTAATTAAGTCTTTACAGGTGCAGACGGAGCGAGTGGAGAGAGGGATAATCACAGGTTAAAGAGGTTTGAAGCCAGGACTCGGGTAATAATCCAGAGACTAATACTGTGACTATCTTTTAACGCCATATCAATTGATTTAATTTAAATTCATCAGTTCTCAAAGCAATAGCATGAAACTCTAGATTACTAGTCTCTCATCATACTGCACCACCATCCCTCATTGTATTGACAATGCAACAAAAATGAAATTTCACCCATTAAATTTCAAAATTTTATCTCACGGCAACTGTATTTAAATTGTATCTTAATATAACATGCATGAAATGAAATACGTTTGTTCACATTAATCTGAAAATGGCATTACTTTGATCTGTTCACTCAAATTGAAGTTATTTAATTTTAAAATCTATCAATTTCAAGGTACAACAATTGCAACAACAGTATAAACAAAAAGGCATTGAGCTTCATGAAACATGGATTCAACTACAAGAGTCCAAACTCAGATGTGATCAGCTAGAGGAAGCAATCAGTAAGTGATTTTACCTCTTTTGTCAATGTAAATTTGACTAAGGTAATGGCAAGCTGGAGAATAGAAAAGGAGAAAGGAAATTTGCAATCTATGGGGCCGAATTCTCCATTATGGAGACTAAATTGATGCCGACACAGGATTCGTGGAGCTCCACAACAGCAAAACTGGTGCCGCACCTGGACTGATTCAGCCACTGTTAAAGGGCTAGCATCGGCGCCATGTGGAACATAATCAATTCCAATAAGAAGCCGTGCGGGATTCGCCGGTTCAGTGATTGACACTCAGGAGACTGACAAGCTCCAGCCCCATATACACACTTCACTCCCCACACACACCATCCCAGCCAACAAGGATGGCAGCAAGACGCGTAGCACCACGATTCACCAGTGCCAAGCTGGAGACATTCCTGGACGTGGTGGAGGAGCGCCATTTGACCCTGTACCCCGGCCCAGGAAGGAGGCTGCCTGCTGTCGTCATTCGCTGTGCCAAAGCGCAGATGTCAGAGGTGGTGCGCGCCATCAGTATCACATTCCGGACTGGCCACCAGTGCCAGAAAAAACTGCACAACCTCCTCAGGGTGAGTAGTGTAGCCACCTAAGTTGGCCAACTCCCGATTTGAAATGGCGAACGGCAAAGGCTGAAGGGAAATTCAGCCAACACAGGCAGAAACTAGCAGATGCCGGTTTGCTGTGTATTAAAACTCTGCAAAAGCCCAGACAGCATCGATACCAACGACCATCAGCATAATAATGTAGCAGCCATCTACATACTAATGCGCAATCTCATGGTGCAATTGAAACATTTGGGATAAACAAAGCAAAGCCAGACTCCCCGGCGCCAGCAGGAGCCAACACAAAAGAGGTTAACGGACACCTCAAGACCGCACATCGATCAGGGAACCGCTCCAGTATTGGAGAAATCGAACCAAGCGATTGAAACAAAGTCCAATCACCTAGAACCAGGTACAGGGTCCGCCCCGAAAGGCAGGAAGCCCCTGGGGACTATAAAGTTAAGCCCCCAAGTTCAACTCGCTCTCTTCTTTGGCAGGGTCACTCAGCAACTTGAACCAACCCTTGACAGTGACCTGCCTCGCTGCCGCCAACCAAGTAAGTCTCAAGTCAACGCTCACTACTGTGGCCCTGGCACTAACCCTGTCCCACATACCTGTAACCCTGCTCCCCTCAACCAGGAGCGCACCAGAACCCCCACCACACAGCTCATGTCAGCACCCAGACTGACTGCCCTGGCCACTGAGGCCACCAGCTCCCCGCCCCCTGGACTGGATAGCAAACAATTGTCGCACACTGTTGTTTTCTGTTTGCAAACCCCCCCCCCCAACCACCACCACCACCACCACCACACACGCACACACACCCAGGAGCAAGCCGCTCACAACCACCGGGTTTGGGGGAAATCTGGAGGGGGACCATTGGACCTGTGGCCCCTGACCATAGCAGAGCAGGGGGCCTTTGTCGTGGTCGGTCGCCCCGGAGGAAAGGAACGTCGCCCTGCTGAATTGTGGTTCCCCATGCAAGGTGTATAAACACCCCCCCCCCCCCCCCCCAACTCCACACTACTCCAACCCCACACCACACTTACCCACTCCACCCCACCTTCGGTCTAAACATGCGTCTTGTCGTGTGTCTTGCAGGACCTGCTTGACATTGGGTCTATCTGGCATCCCCCACCCCCAGCCAGTGTCACAGCAGGAGCCCTCCTGTGGGCCAAATACTGACAATAAGTGCAGCTTGGACAGCAGCCCTCGGCCCGAGACACAGGACATTCCAGAGTTCGAGACAGAAGATGACACGGATTTCCTGTCACAGCTGTCTCCAACACCCTCCATCATCCCAGGAGACACTCACCTCGGTTGGGCACTTTAGTGAAAAGATTCCTGGGACACTCCCCACTGCGCACCACACAGGCGATCCGGTACAGCAGGTGGAGGTAGGAATACCCAAGGGGGTGGTCACTGGTTGAACTTACACAGGCACAGAAGGTTGTGGCACAGTCAATGGGTTATGTGGCGTAGTTCCACTCCCTGTGTTCCATTGCCATGAGCAAGCAAACCCTGGTCAAGACCCGAGTGGGCCTCCAGGACTGGCAGTGACAAGTGGTGGGGGAGCCGGGTGGGATAGCACCAATCACCCCCCCCCATCCTATTGAGTAGCCCGGTGGCCATCGGGCACTCAAAGGGATGAGGTGTTGATGGGGCACATGCAGGTGACTCTCGCAGGGGAGGTGCTGGAACACCTTAGCACTTCGGACTCCCACCCCATCTGCTGTCCCTGGCGCATCTGGTGGGCAGCTGGCAGAACAAGGCGGCACCACGCCACCTGGGACACCAAGCAGCAACCAGGCTCGTCCAACCCCGGCCACCCCAGAAGACGCCCGACTAAGGGGACCCAGGTCGCAGGGCAGGAATCACAGCAAGCTGTCGCCACTCCTGCCGTACCGTCTGGGGATCCACCATTACATAGCATTGGCCTATACTGCTAGTAGGTTAGGCACTAGTCAGATGGATGTGAGGGGTGGCCTGGTCTGGTCTAGCCAGAGAGCAGGATTCCAGGGGGAAGGGGACGGGGTGATGCGGGGCCGTCTCTCCCCCCACCCCCAAGTATGTGAACCCTGGAGGCGATCAGAGCATCCTGGGCACCTTGTACAGTCTCCCAAGCCTACCTGGCCCCGTGTCCTGCTCATCCTCGTCCTCCAAGCATCCTCCTTGTCGGAGGAGCCTGGTGTTCATCTGGTGAGGAACCACCAGGCCCCACCTGGAGGACCTGTCAAACATAAGAGTTGTTCTTGCTGTTATGGGCCAGGGTTTAGAGAATCCCAAAGTATATCATGGAGTTCACCTGACCCACAACCTTTAATGTATTGTGGTTATGGGTGGCCTACAGGTGTGATGCAACAGAGATCTAAAGTACTTTTAAAACAAAACCATGTTTATTTATGAATCCAGTTAACATTTTAAAAACCCACAGTACACATCTTAACTATCAACACCAATAATCCCCACAGATACAATATTCTATAAGTAACCCTTCATAACTTTTCTAACAACATCCATAAGTCCAAAAAACCCGTTTCAAAGAAAGACAGCAGGTTTAAATTCTCTACAGAAACAGGCATTACTCTGAAATCCTCAAATGAGCTGCAGGCAGTCTGTAGCTTGTAGAGATCATTATACAGCGCCGTACTTTGCCTGCGGCTATCCAACTCTGAAAATGAAACTAAACACACACTGTAGCTCAGAAAAGAAAATGAAAGACAGACAGCCCAGCTCCACCCACACTCTGACATCACTGCAGCTATTTGATAAACACCAATTTCTTAAAGGCACACCCACTACAGATACTTGATAAACACCCATTTCTTAAAGGTGCTCTCACATGACATTGCCCCATCCCTCCCACTGGCTACTTGTCCATTCTCTCACAGGTCTTTCAGTCGACGTCACCGGCCCATTCCGGATGGGTCCCGCTCCAGCCTCCCAGAAGACCATCTCAGAGGAGACCTCCTAGGAAGACACGATCGATGCTTCACAGCTGTCATCCCCATCCTCCACCAGCGCAGATACATGCACCTCAGTGGGAAACGTCAGTGGTCAGGCTTCTGGGGCACAGTGTCCTCCAGGGAAGGAAATCTGCCATCCTTACCCAGTCAGGCCTACATGTGACTCCAGATCCACACTGCGATGCGGTTGACTCCCCCCCCCCCCCCCCCCCCACTGAAAGCCACTCAGTTCACGGGTAATTAGGGATGGGCAACCAATAAATAAAAAAAATCTGGTGAGCACCACACAGCTGCTGATGCACATCAGGTGGTGTCAGAAAGCCCCACATTAACTCTTACCAACTTTTACAGATGCACCATAGAAAGCAACCTATCTGGCTGTATCACAAAACCGCAAGAAACTTCAGAGAGTTGTGAACGCAGCCCAGTCCATCACATGAACCTGCCTCCCATCCATTGACTCCATCTATACCTCCCGCTGCCTGGGGAAAGTGGGCAGCATAATCAAAGACCCCTCCCACCCGGCTTATTCAATCTTCCAACTTCTTCCATCGGGCAGGAGATACAAAAGTCTGAGAACACGCACGAACAGACTCAAAAACAGCTTCTTCCCCGGTGTTGCCAAACTCCTAAATGACTCTCTTATGGACTGACCTGATTAACACTACACCCGATGCCAGTGTTTATGTAGTTACATTGTGAACTTTGTGTTGCCCTATTATGTATTTCTTTTCTTTTCTTTTCATTTACTTGATGATCTGTTGAGCTGCTCGCAGAAAAATACTTTTCACTGTACTCCGTTACACGTGACAATAAACAAAATCCAGATCCAATCCATGCGAGACAGCAGTTGGAGGTCTTTTGGATCCCAGATCCCAGCTCTTTCCCAGCCTGATGCTGAGCCTCTTTCAGGGTTACCCGGAGGTGATAGAGACAATAGGGAGCGGCCGGAAGATTCAGAGGGAAATGACAGTGACACTCCAGCGGATCCATTGCCGCTTGGAAGAGTCCTATGGGATACGGACGCAGGAGATGTCGCCGGCAATGCGTGGCATCGAGACCAACACTGCTAGGGTCAGGACCGCAGTGGAGAGCCTGGTGGACGATGTCGGCACCATTAGTGAAGGTTTCTCAAGGCGTCACGCAGTCGGTGACGGCCATGGCTGAGGGTCTCGGCAGAATGTCTGATTCGCTGGGGGATGTCACCCGGTCGGTACCAGCCTGACCTTGAGGTGCTACGGGACATGTCCGGCTCACAGATGGGAAAGCCCGAGGTGCTGCGGAACTTGCCCAAGTCACACGTCGAGGTGGGCATTGCCGAGGCGCTACAGACCATGGGCTGGCTTCTGCAAAAATGGGGCTATGTCCCCTTTTACACTGGAGTTTCACTCTTGACTTTCCTTAAGACCGTCCTAAGCGATTTTCCTAACTGCAGGGGGCTGGCAAGGCCCCAGAGTGCTCCTCGCAGTTCTGGCTGCGGATATGGGCTGCCGCATTTCCGGTTGGGAGTCCGCGCATGTTGCCTGCAGCGGCCGCGCCATGCTGGGGGGCCTTTGTCAATGGCCCCCTAGCCGTGCCGCATAGATCGCTGAGCGATTACCCGGTGACTGGAGAATCGCTTCAATGGCATTGGTCCCGTTTTCCTCGTAAACGGCTATTTCCCGCCCCCACGCTGAAGCGATTTCGGCGCGGGGCTGTGGAGAATCCAACCCCAAGTCTCAGTTACTGAGGCGCGTTGACACGATGGTGCAGACCATGGGGAGCTACCAGGGCTGGCAGAGCCATATGATGCAGGGGCAGCCAGGGCTTGAACCAGCTGTCCTTTCATTCCAAGGTGAACCCTTGGGCCCTATGGGCACACGAGCAGTAAGACAGGGCACTGGGTGCCAACCACGACCCATCCCATGGAGTGGCGAGAGTGGTCACCAGCATCTCCGAGTTCCACCTCTCTGGTGATGCCGCATCCCGCACCCAGCACACAGGACAGGACGGCACTGCTGTGCATATGTCGCCGATAAGTGCGCCGGGGCCCTCTGGCCCAAGAGGACAGCAGTCAGGGACATCGAAGGCCACGGGACGAGGTAAGCAGCTCGATGTGAATCGGCGAGTATGAGGGCCTCCCTGCCCCTCTGGGCTTGCCAGTAACTCGCCGCTGCCGGCTGTCCTGCAGTCTCTGGCTGGTCCTCCGCTTCCTCCCTGGGCTTGTCCCCCAGTCCCTGCGTGTCCGGAGCCACCTCATCATCCTCATCCTCCTCTTCATCCTCCACATGTTCCTCATCACCAACCTCCATCTCGTTGTCCCGCTGCTGCGCGAGGTTGTGGTGGACTCAGCAGAGCACCGCAAAGCTGGCGGCCCTCCGGGGGTTTTACTGAAGTGCACCTCCGGAGCAGTCGAGACATCGGAACAGGATATTCAGGAGTCCTATGCACCGCTGAATGACAGTCCGGGTGGCCACAGGGGACTTGCTGTACCGGATCTCTGCTTCGGTCTCCGGCCTCCGTACTGTCATCATTAGCTAGTTCCACGGCGGATAGTCCTTATCCCCCAAGAGCCAGCAAACCCATCCTGGGGCTTTCCTCGAAGATGCCTTGGATGTCTGATTGCCCCAGGTTGTAGGTGTCGTGGACACTCCCTGGGAAGCATGATCTTCGTATGGCCGTTGCACATGAGCTGCATGTTCAGGAATTGCATCCACGTTCTGTTAACGTAGCGTGTTCTCAGATGCCCGGTGAGTTCAGGGCAACATGCGCCATCCACTACCCCTGGACATATGGCATCCCGATGATGGCAGAGAGTCCTGCTGCCCGGGCATCCTGTTAGGCTTGGTCCATGTCAAGAGTTTTTAAAAAATATATTTTTTATTCTCCTTTTTAACACTTTCTCCCAAATTTACACCCAACAATTGACATGTGAGAGTACCTTTAAGAAATGGGTGTTTATCAAATAGCTGTAGTGGGTGTACCTTTAAGAAATGGGTGTTTATCAAATAGCTGAGTGATGTCAAAGTGTGGGTGGAGCTGGGTTTTGGTCTGTGGCTTTTTACTTTCACTTTTATCAGAAAGCTGGTGTGTGTCTGTGTTTTAGTTTCGTTTTCAGAGTTGGAGCTGCATCCAGCCAAACAAGGTGTAATTTTGACCTCTCTCTTCATGAAAAAGAATGTCTTCAGATCACTTACTAATTTACACGTGATAACCGCTCTCAGTAGAGAATTTAAACCTGCTGTCTTTGTTAAAGAGGGTATTTGTCTTAAGGATGTTGCTAGGAAAGATTAAGGGTTACTTATAGAGCATTTTATTCTTTGGGGGGAGTATTTGAGTTGATAGTTGCCAAGATATTTACTGTGTGTTTATAAAATGTTAACTGGATTCATAGAATAAACATTGTTTTGTTTTAAAAGTACTTTAGATCTCTGTTGCATCACACCTGTAGAGTGGGCCCTTGTGCTCCCCATAACCAAAATCTATTAAAAGTTGTGGGTCAGATGAACTCCATGATATGCGTTTGTGTTCTGTAAACCCTGGGTTGATCTCCACCCAATACAGGATCCGCCTTTGGGCGATCAACGAGGCGAAGGCTACAACATCTGCCCCCGCACCCGTTTCCAACCCCGGCTGGTCCGACACCCCGAATATGGCCTCCCGAGGGCCCGGGTCCAGTTTCACGTGCACCACTTTAGAGATTACCCTAAAAACCTCCTTCCAGTAATCCTCCAGCTTTGGACAGGACCAAAACATATGAATGTGATTACGTGGTTTGCGGGCCCCACCCCACAACGTTCACAGACATCTTCTACCCCCTCAAAGAGCCGGCTCATCCTCTCCCTTGTAAGGTGTGCTCTATACACCACCTTCAGCTGTATCAGCCCCAACCTCGCATACGAGGTGGAGGCGTTCACCCTCCGGAGCACCTCACACCAGAACCCCTCCTCCTACCCTCTCCCAACTCTTCCTCTCACTTTGCCTTGATCCCTTCTAGCGGCACCTTCTCCTCCTCCAACATAGCCCGTAAACAGCCGATACTACCCCCTTCTCCAGTCCCACTGTCGTCAGCACCTCCGCCAACAATGTGGAAGCTGGCTCCACTGGGAAGCTCTGTCTCTCCTTTCTGGCAGTCTCGAACCTGCATGTATCTAAGTATTTCTTAGATTTCAGCGTCCACATTTAAAAGTGATATGGGCCTTTACAACCCACACTCCGTCGGATCCTTATCTTTCTAAAGTAGCAGTTCCCACTCGCCTCCTCAAACATCCCCACCATCAGCAGTACCAGCTTATTTTTGAATTTTTTATAATATTCCTCCGGAATTCCACCTTCCCCGACTGCATCCTCCCAATCGCATCTTTTATCTCCAGCTCCACTATCGCCCCCTCTAATGTAGCCCTGTTCCTATCCCCTAACCTCGGGTACTCCAGAACATCTAGAAATTCCTGCATCACTCGGCCTCCCCCAGGTAGCTCTGACCCATGTCTCATAGAATGCCTTAAACACCTTGTTAATCTGATCTGTAGCTACCACCAACTGCCCTGCCCTGTCCCGCACCTGGACAGTTCCCCTTGCCGCAACCTCCCTACGGAGCTGACCTGCCTTCTCTCCATGCTTGTAAATTGCCCCCCTTGCTCACCTCAATTGGCGTACCGCCTTCCTCTTTTCCAACTGCGTTGGGTCCCTATCTTCTGCATACCTCCTGTCTACCTCCTGTCTACCTCCAGCATCTCATCAATTACCTTCTGACGTTCCAACCTCTCCTCTTTGTCTCGCCTAGCCTTGAACGAGATCACCTCACCCCTCACCACCGCCTTTAAAGCCTCCCAGACAACCGCCTTTGACACCTCACCCATGCAGTTAAAACCTACATATTCCTCGATCACTCTTTCAATTTTGACACAGAACCCTCGGTCCCTCAACAGTCCTACATCTAACTTCCACCCTGGTGTCTGTACCATCTCCTTCAGTACCATATCCACCCAATGCGGAGCATGATCTGATATTGCAATTGCCGAGTACTCTGACCCTTTAACCCCAGCCAGCAGTGCCTTCCCCACCATGAAAATGTCAATCCGTGAGTACACCTTATGGATCGCTTATAAAAACGAGTACTCCCGCTCCCTCGGATGCAGAAACCTCCATGGGTCCACCCCTCCCATTTCCACCATTAGCCCAGCCAGCATCTTCGCCCCCCCCCTGATGGGCCCAGCGAGTGCGGCCGTGACCTGTCCAATTTTGCCTCTTGCACCAAGTTCCAGTCACCTTCCCACTATCAGTTCATGCGTGTCCAAGTCGGGGATGGTCCCCACACATCTTCTTTGTGAATCCCACATCGTCCCAATTGGGACCATATACACTTACCAGTACCACTAGCTCCCCTCCAGCGCCCCTGTCACAATCACTTACCTACCCCCCTGATCTGCAACCACCTTCTCCACCTGGAACCGTACCCTTTTGCTGACCATTATAGTTGCCCCTTGAGCCCTTCCATCAAATCCAGAATGAAACACCTGACTAACCCAGCCCTTTTTAAGTCTCACTTGGTCCTTCACACTCAGGTGTGTGTCCTGCAGCATTGCTACATCAGCTTTCAAACTTTTAAGATGCGCAAGCACCCTTGACCTCTTGACTGGGCCTTCCAGCCTCCTCACGTTCCATGTGACTATCCTAACTGGGGGTCTCTCACCACCCCCCGCAACCTTCTTATCCACCATCATCATACCACCGGGCCCTATCCCATGAGCCTGACCAGTCCCTTTCCATTATTAACATCGAACCCCATCCCTCGCTCCCAGAATACCCCCCTACACTTCTCCTCAAAAACATCTCACCCAGTATCGATTCCCCCCCCCCCCCATCCCCCACTTGCTCGCCTCGTAAGCCCATCAAAACCTGCTACCCAGGCTCCAATGTCCGCTGCCCTCCTCTCACCTCACCTCCGTTCACCAGCCAACTTTAGTTATCTAGCGCGGGTGGTCCCCCTCCTCCCGCAAAGTAATTCTGTCCTCTCCCACCAAGTCCCAGAAGAAAAAGAAAAACAATCTAACCCATGCCATTCAATGAAAACTGTTCTGGGTCAGGGTTTAGAGAATCCCAAAGTGTATCATGGAGTTCACCTGATCCACAATTATTAGTAGATTGTGATTATGGGGAGCACACGGGCCTACTCCTCAGGTGTGATGCAACAGAGATCTACAATACTTTTAAATTAAAATAATGTTTATTTATGAAACCAGTTAACACTTTATAATCCCACAGTAAACATTTTAACAACTATCAACGCCAATAAATCACCCATAGAATACAGTGCTCTATAAATAACTCGTAATCATTCCTTGCAACGTCCAAAAGACGAAAAACAACCCTTTTTGCAGAAATACATCAGGTTTAACTTCTCGACAGAAACAGGTATTATTTATAAATCACCAAAGGATCTGGAGACAGTCTTTTTATTGCAGAGAGAGAGACCAATACACCTTGCTGTGACTACAGCTATCCAGCTCTCAAAACAAAATTAAAATGCACCCTGTAGCAGACAGCCCAAAGCGAAAGTAAAAGCAGGCAGACAGCCCAGCTCCACCCACTCTCTGACATCACTGATAAACACCCATTTCTTAAAGGTTCATCCACTACAGCTATTTTATAAACGCCTATTTCTTAAAGATACTCTCACATGACAATAACATATCGCCGTTGCAACAAAAAGAAAGGAACAAAAATGCCAATCAAACCAAACAAAAACTTAAACTCTATAACAACGTGAAGTCAAGTGAGTTACAATATAGGTCAGTGAAAAGAGCTTTATAACATTTATACATTTTCCAGCTCCCCAATCACAGTCCACGATCTCTCTTCCAGCTCCACTCCTCACTTCTGTCCCAAGCCTTCTGTCTTCATGAACGCCCCAGCCGCCTCCACCGTTTCAAAATAAAGATCTTTGGCGTTGTACGACACTCTTAGATTTGCAGGATATGACATCCAAATCGCAGTCCCTTGCTGTACAGTCCCGCCTTCACTCGGCTGAACGCCGCTCGTCTCTTTGCCAACTCCTCCGTCAATTCCTGGTAAATCCGAACTCGAGCACCATCCCACTGCACGTCCCACTTCTGCTTCGCCCATTCTAACACCTTCTCCTTCATGTGGTACTTATGAAGTAGATAATTATGGCTCTCGGTGGCTCATTTACTTTGGGTTCCGGCCTTAACGACCGATGAGTTTGGTCCAGTTCACACCAGAAGGGGTCTTCGCCCTCCCCATGAACTCCGCCAGCATCTTAGCAAAGTACTTAGTTGACCTTGAGCCCTCTGCCCCTTCAGGCAAGCCCACAATTCTCAGATTGTGTTGCCTCGAGTGGTTCTCCAAGTCCTCGAGCTTTGCTCGGTGTCCTCTGTTGACCTCCACTATCCTCTGTAGTTTGTCTCCCATCGAGGTGAGTTTGTCGCTGTGCTGCGACGTGGACTCCTCCACTTCATCATTTCACCCTGTTCTCTCACCTCGACCGATGTCTTTTCCGCATCCACCCTCACCGGGGCGATTGCCTTCTCCACCAGTGATCTCAGTGCGACCGCCATCCCCTTCTTCAAAGCCTCCATCTGCCTCGCAAACTGCTTCTCCAGCTCTTCAACCATCACCTTGGCTATCCTTTCCACTGTAAGTAGTGCGTCCGCAGCACGCGGTCTGGCATCTGCCATCTTGTCAGCGCTTTTACTGGTCCTCCTTTGGCGGCGAACCCGCGTTTCCTTCCTTCTTCACAGCTGTTTATGGCATCCTTTAACCACTTAGTATCTTTCTCCTTCTTTCTTCAATCTCGAGATAAATAAATAATAAAATAAAATATATTTTAAAATAAATAAATGAATAAATAGAATGTGAAAATAAAAATAAGAAAAAAAACTTTTTTTATAAAAATAAAAAAAATTTTCTCCCAACATCAAAGTTCAAAAAATCTCTTCTCCTGGGACCGGTTTTCAAACATCCCAAACATTTGTTCACTTTCAGCAGGAGGTCACCTGGTGTGTGCTGTTCCCCCTGTACATTTGTGCTGGATTCAGGCCTTGCCTCAGGCTATGCTCCTCCCCCAGTGCTTGCTTCGGGCTCGATGCCCCTGCTCCTCCGGTCACGGGGGGGGGGGGGGTCCCCACCGGCTGCAAACTGGCCCGACCTGGCATCCGTCCCTCAAGCTATCAGCGAAACCACGGGGAAAACTCTGGAAAACGCCGAAATGCCAGACCGGCGGGAGCCCCTCTCCAGCGCGACCGCTCCACTCACGCGCGCCACCGCAAGTCCATCCATGTCAAAGTTGATGTAGTTTTCCGCCCAGGCAAACAAGGCATCCGTCATCTGTCAGATGCAGCAGTGTGCTGTTGCCCGAGAGGTGCAATCCAGGTCACAGCTCGACCCCAGGAAGGATCTTGAGGGTTAAACATTCAGGGCTGTGGTGACCTTAACGGCCACAGAGAGCGAGTGTCCTTCTCCCCCATGTGATGCCAATTCCAAGAGGACATGGCACAGCTGCAACACTGTTTCCCTGTTGAGGCGGAGCCTCCTGCGGTATGCGCTGTCCGTCATCTGTTCGAATGACGAACGACGCTCGTACACCCTGGGCCATCGCTGGACTCCCCCTCTGGGTCACTCCCTGGCCTGATGGGTGGCCGGTTCCTCAAGATGTAGGGCGGGGTCTGGTACATGGGTCGCCACCTTAAGCATCTGCAGACCCTGCTCCAGCTGGCATCTGGCCGTCCGGCCACACTGGAGCACCATTAGGGCAAGTTCTGCTGGGTCCAAAATCCCTTCCATAGCATTCAATATCTGTAAAGCATTGGTAGAGGGTGTTACATTGACAAACAGCGGTGGCTAATACGCCGGCACCCTCCATTCCCCCATTGACCTTCTCCCATTCACTCCCAGAACGACCTGCCCACGCACGCCCGGCTGCAACAGGCTCCCCTCCCTGGACCTCAGACACTATAACCCGGACACCTCTCATAATGAAATGAAAAATGAAAATGAAAACGCTTATTGTCACAAGTAGGCTTCAAATGAAGTTACTGTGAAAAGCCCCTAGTCGCCACATTCCGGCGCCTGTTCGGGGAGGCTGGTACGGGAATGTCACCTGGACCGGGCGCTGGTCTGCTCCGCGTGGCACTCACAAACCCTCCGGCAATGGACATGTCCACGGAGCTGAATCCCATCCCCTGGGTGTGCGGATCTTGGCTGCTGCGTATGTGGTGTTGCCTCACAAAGTGTTCAGGCACAGTTTCCAGGCATCATGGTCTGATTGAGATGCTAGGCAATAATTCCAACATTCTACATGGCCCCCACGAATCCACTTGCGTTGTGTGAAGTGCTCAGTTAACCACGATTGCCAATTCTCTTTTAGTAATAGCCTTCAGCTGCATGGCCAGAGGCCTCGGCAGTGAGGGTTATGGGTGGTCGGTGGGGCAGATGGGCAGGACAAAGATTGCGTCCAGAAAGGATACACACGATCCAGGGGTTGACATGGTGGTGCGTGCCACCCCCCCCCCCCCCCCCCCCGCCCAAACAACCACCACCAAGCGCCTCCCCTCCACCCTCCCATGGTGGCTCACCCCTGCGCCAGGTCCCCACGCCGCGCCGAGGTTCCCCTCGTCCCCCCCAATCCAAGGGTCCACCTCCATTCTGAGCACTGGGATGGAAAGCCCAGCGTCCCTGGGCTCTTTGCCTGTGAGCAAAGATGGCTACTCACCTCCTCGCCTCCCCACAGAAGCTCTTCCACCAGGTTCACATTTTGAAAAAGGTGTACTAATCTGCGCCAGCGTAACCAGCTGCTGGGGAGGCCGATGTATCACAGGAGGCCGTTGGATAATGGGTTGCTCCCATTAATTGAATGGAAATAGGGCTTAAGTGGTGATGATTGTTTTCTTGCCACACTACGTCGAGATCCCGATTTCACCTAAGGAAGCAGGCCGGTTGCATTGCAAAGTGTTGGTGCCTGGTATGGTTCTCGTTTTCGGCATCTCCCGCTATTCACCTTTAACGTTTCGCTCGAGCCGGAGAATCACGCCCTCTGTGTTTTTAATTTAGTTTCCAACTTCCGCTGTGGTGTATTTGAAATCTATCATCCTTACATGGCTCACTATTGATTTTGGCAGAGGGGTATGTGTGTCCCTCTGTGCAATGTATTGATGTGATCTGATATTGTTGGATGTGGTATAGGATGGCACCCTACTCCTCGACCTGGACAAACTTTTTTTCCTCTCTCCCAGGAAACCCAGACTCCCAGTTGGAACAGGTGAGGGCTTACTTTCAGACTCTTCTGCACTTCTTTAAAATTAATTAATTCGAAAAAAAAAATGTTTTTTTATTTTCCAGTTAAGGGGCAATTTAAAGGGTGGCACGGTGGTGCGGTGGTTAGCACTGCTGTCTCATGGTGCCGAGGACCTGGCTTCAATCCCGGTCCCAGGTCACTGTCTGTGTGGTGTTTGCGCATTCTCCCCGTGTCTGCATGGGTCTCACCCCCACAACCCAAAACGATATGCCGGCTAGGTGATCGACCACGTTAAAATTGCCCCTTAATTGGAAAAAAAAAAGACTTGGCAACTTAGCGTGGCCAATTCACCTACCCTTCACACCTTTGTGTTATGGGGTGATACCCATGCAGACAAGGGCAACATGTGCAAACTCCACATGGACAGTGACCCGGGGCTGGGATTGAACCTGGGTCCTCGGTGACGCGAGGCTGTTGTGCTAACCACAGCGCCACCCTTGTTGTGCGCTCTTGACCTGAAGGCCCTTCTCTCCATCTCTCTCTTCCCAGAAGAAAAAACAGTAAAATGGGGAAATGAGGGGCGCAATTCAGCTACCACTCCGCCAGGTGCAATGGGTGAATCCTGGGAGAGTCCTGAATCAGGCTCTGCGCTGGACTGATCGCGAGTCATCCAACTTCCTACGCCTGCCGCAATCTGGATCACCCTCCCCTCCCATTCCCACCGGCCTCTCTGCAGCCAGACCAGCCCATCCCTCACACAGTCCAGAAATAGCACCGAGACAGTTTGGAACTTTTGTGCATCGGTGTTTATTTTAAACATGACAAGTGAACATCTCTATAACAGTTTGTGCCCTAGCCTCTAACATTATCCTCTGTGCTGCACCTATGCCACTTAACTGGCGTCTACCTTTCTTGCCTTACGGGCCCTAATGCTCCTTCTCCGTGGATCCCCAGGCGGTACATCAGGGGGGAAGTCGGCCTGCTGAAATTTCCACTCTGTGACCTGGGTCCTCTTTGGCAGCTGTCCTCTTGAGTGAATGGGACTGGATCGGGCCTATCCAGTCCCATTCACTCAAGAGGACAGCTGTCAAAGAGGACCCAGGTCACAGAGTGGAAATTTCAGCAGGCCGACTTGGGGGTGTCCCAGGTGGCATGGTGCTGCCCACCGGATATGCCAGGGATTGGGGGTGGGGGGGGGGGGTGGTGGAGTCCAAGGCGCCGCAGTATTCTGGCACCTCCACTGCGGGTGCCACCAGCTTGGGCTCCATCACCTCCTCCTCCCTTGGGGTGCCCGATGGCCCCCGGGCTGCACCTAGGATGGGGATGTGACAGGAGCGAACTTCTGGGGCTCCCCCACCACCTGGCGCTGCCAATGCTGAAGACCTTCTCTCATCTCGACCAGGGTCTCAATGCTTGCTGCCATAGAGCACAGGGACTGGGACACCTCCCTCTGGGATGGTGCCACATCACTCAATGACAGAGCCACCTCACTCTGGGACAGGCTCAGGTTAGCCAGTGCCTGCACAATGCTGTCGACGCCCTCAGCCATAACCTGTTGTGACTGGGCCAAGCTCTAGATCCAAGTGTCCAGGTGGCCCTGGTACTTAGTTACCTGTGACAGGCAGTCCTGTTCAGAGTGCCCAGGCTTTTGACATCCTGATCCATGGCCGATACCTTCGTCCCCCAAGGCCTCCACCGCAGACTCCAGCCGTGCATAGTTGGCCTTGGTAGAATGCATGATCGGCACCGCTTCCTGCCCCTGCAGGAGGTTGGACTCCTCGAACTGCACCTGCATGTGCTGGATGGTTACTGACAACCGCTCATGTAGTTGCTGGCTCTGTGTCTACATCTCCATTAACAATGGGCCCACCTTTTCCAGAAGCCCGACACCGTCAAGACAGCAGTTAGTCCCTGGGGTCGGGCAGTACTCCGACCATCGGCCCCCTTGGGGAATCCTATCTCGACCTGATGTACCGCTGTATGTACGCGGCGCGCACCAGATAATACCCCAAGAGGTTCTTCACTAACATGCCCAAAGGTGACGGGATGGTAGAGGGTGAAGACAGTTGTGATGGAAAATCGGTGTTGTCCCTGGAGAGGTGCTCCGCGGTATCTCGGGTTGGTGTTTGAGGGCTCCCTTCGGTATCCATTACCGCCTTGTCACTGGAATCTGCTTGGGGTTTGGATCTTGGACAGAGGACACTTGAAGGGCCCGCCTCATCACCAGGTGATCCTGCAAGTCGCAAGACACAACTCAATTGGATCGCAGGTTACGGCGATGAGCGGTGTGGGGGAGGTGAGGTGATGGTGTGGGGGTGGTGATGAGTTGGTGTCGGGGTGGTGAGCAGGTGGTGTGGAAGAAGTGAGGTTGGGGCCATGTCACACTTGCCATCGGGACACCGCAACTAAACGGGAGCTCACTTGATTGTCCTATGCTGACTTCTGCCTCGGTGACTGCTCTCTCTCTTAGGGCCCACTGACCAGATCCGGTGCCCGCTGCTCCACGACGGTGAGGGGCTGCAGGTCGGGTGGTCCCCTTTTAGTCTTCTCTGGCTCTCTGCATTTATGCGCCACCTTCTCTTGGGGGGAGGAGAAGGAAAGCGCACAGTGTTAGGCAGTCGGACGCGTACAGAACAAGGGATGGGCAGCTGGTAGCCTTTGTAGCCAGGGTACCCGGCCATGGCGATCAGTATGGGCGCTGGCATGTGGTGCCGGGTGGGGTGCGAGCAGAGTTCCGGATGGAGGGGTCTTATGAGTGTGTGGGACAGGGGTTGGTGCCAGGAACATGGTGCAGCCTACTCACACTGGCCGCCGTGAGGAGGTTGTGCAACTTCTTCGGCACTGCTGTTGGGTCCTGGCGGTGGGGCTCACGGCTGCTGCCACCTATGCCCAGGCCCCGTGTATGGTGGCGAGTGGCAGCCTCCTTCCCATCCGGGGAAGGGGGTGGTCTGCCTCTCCTCCACAGCGTCCAGCAGGGTCTTGAGCTCTGTGTCCGCAAACCCTGGTGCCGCTCTTCTTGATGCCACCTTGTTTGCTGGGATGAGTGTGTGTGGGCAGTGGTGTGCTGATATGCAGTTGCAGCTTGTCGGTCTCTCAAATGCCGATCCCAACTCCGTCGAATAGGACACCGCTTTTCATTGGAATGGATTGAGTTCCACGTGGCGGCGGATCATGAATTGCTCTGGGATCGGGGCCTATTTAATTGTTGTAGAAGTCCACCGATTCAGTCCCCATGTCAATGCTTGGTTTCTGAAACGGAAAATCCCTTGTATGGCATGTGCCAACCTCCTCCCCCCCCCCGCCCCACCAAAATCACACCTGTTCTGGGCCGGGGTTCAGAGAACCCCAAAGTGTATTATGGGGTTCAGCTGACCCACAACTTTTACTAGATTGTGGTATGAGGAGCACACGGCCCACTCCACAGGTGTGGTACAGCGGAAATGGAAAGGTATTTTTTAAAGCAAAACAATGTTTATTCTATGAACTCAAGTTAACCTTTTTAAAACATACGGTGAACATCTTAACAACCATCAATTCAAATATAACCCCCAAAGAATACAACACTAAGTAATCCTTAAGCTGTCCTTTTAACATCCATAAGACTTAAAAACGAACTTTCAACAGAGGCACAACAGGTTAAAGTAACTACTGAGAACAGTTATTAGTTTTAAATCACCAAAGGATTGATTTACATTCTTTAGATTACAGAGAGAGAGAGACTAAGACCCCTTCTGGCTGTGACTGCAGCTATCCAGCTCTGAAAACGAAACTAAAACACCCCATGCAGCAAACAACCTAAAACGAAAATAAAAAGCTGACAGACAGCCCAGCTACACCCACACTTAACATCACTGATAAACACCCATTTCTTAAAGGTACTCTCACATGACACTCCCCCCAAGAAAAAGAAAATAACTCAAATTTTTCACCTTTTCGCTATCCTTTAAGAAATACATACAGTTAATATACGTTTTGTTTCAAAAAACAACACATGCAAACAGGCATAATAATACGGTCCATTTTTTTTCGTTCTTCTTCCTCCAACTGAAACTGCTTCCGTTCATCACATTCGTGACAAAGCATCGGCTATCACGTTTTCTCGTCCTGCCACATGTACTATTTTTAAGTGAAATGGCTGCAACAATAAACTCCAGCGAAACAGCCTTGCATTGTTATTCCGGAATCGCTCCAAAAACTTCAACGGATTATGATCAGTATATATAATGGTGTCAGATGGATTGCTTGTCACATAAATGTGAAAATGTTGCAAAGCTAGCACCAAACTTAACATCTCCTTCTCAATCGTTGAATACTTTTTCTGGTGAGAATTCAATTTCTTTGAAAAATAACCAATAGGCCGCTCTAGCCCTTCGTTGGCGTTTTGTGGAAGCACCGCACCTACACCCACATCACTCACATCAACCGCCACTTTGAATGGTTTCGTATAATTTCGGATGGCTCACACAGGAGCAGTGGATAACCCAGCCTTCAGGCCGAAGAATGCCTGTTGACACTCCGCTGTCCACTGGAATTTGTTTCTTGAGCAAGTCCATCAGTGGAGCGACCACATTGCTGAAATTCAGTGCAAATTTCCAGTAAAATCCACTCAAACCAAGAAATTGCACTATTTCCCGTCATGTTGAGGGTATCGAAAACTCCCCAATAACTTTTGTTTTCACATCCCGTGGAACCATTCGACCCTGTCCGATTATATGGCCAAGGAAAGTGACTTGGGCTTTTCCAAATTCACTTTTGGCTAGGTTTAACACCAAACACGCCTCCTGAAGTTGATCGAATAACTCCATCAGTTGTTTTAAATGTTCTTTCCATGTCTGGCTAAAAATTACCAGATCGTCGATGTATACCGCACAATTGGGTAATCCTGAAACAGCTTTGTTAGTTAACTGTTGAAATATGGCTGGGGCGTTTTTCATGCCAATCGACATAACTTTGATTTGGTATATACCATCTGGAGTCACAAAATCTGAAATCTCCTTCGCCCTTTTGGATAAAGGCACCTGCCAGTAACCTTTAAGTAAATCCAGTTTGGAAATAAAAGCTGATTGTCCCACTTTCTCAATGCAATCCTCCAGACGTGGGATAGGATCAGAGTCCATTCTTGTAGCTGCATTGACCTTTCTATAGTCCACACACAACCGTTGGATACCGTCTGGTTTTGGTACCATCGCTATGGGTGAGCTCCATTGGCTGCAACCCACTTCAATTTGCCATTTTTAAGCATACTCTCAATCTCTTTGTTAACCTGTGCCAATTTTAAAGGATTAAGTCTCTATGGATGTTATTTGATTGGAACAGCATTTCCAACATCTACATCATGTATAGCCATTTTAGTACTTCCCAATTTATCTCTACAAACTTGCCCATGTGATATCAATAACTCAGGTCAGTTTTTTCCTCTGGATGATAACTCAACAATTTATCCCAATTTTTGAGAACATCCTCATTTTCCAATTTAATTTGAGGTATGTCAAATTCACAGTCATCTGGATTTGGTTCGTCACTTTGAGATAGAATCATTAAACCTCCTTTTTCAATCCTTCCCTTTCAAAGTACCTATTAAGCATATTCATATGACACACTCGGTGAGTTTTCCTTCTATCTGGTGTTTTTACCACATAATTCACCTCACTTAATTTCCTTTCAATCTTATAAGGTCCACAAAACCTTGCTTTTAAAGGCTCACCTACCACTGGTAACAATACTAAAACTTTATCTCCACAAGCAAAACTACGAACTTTGGATTTCTTGTCCGCTACCCGTTTCATCACATTTTGTGCAACTTTCAAATGTTGTCTCGCCAATTCACCGGCTCTGTTTAATCGTTCCCTAAAATTTGACACGTAATCCAACAATGTAATTTCCAATTTCTCACTCAACAATTTTTCCTTAATCAATTTAAGTGGTCCTCTTACCTCATGACCAAAAATTAGTTCAAAAGGACTGAATTTGGTTGACTCATTAGGTGCATCCCTAATTGCAAACAGTACGAATGAAATTCCTTTATCCCAATTCTCTGGATAATTGTCCAACATTATCTCAACATTGTCTTTAATGCCTGATGCCACCTTTCTAACGCTCCCTGCGATTCTGGATGGTACGCAGTTGATTTAAATTGTTTTATTCCTAAGCTATCCATAACTTCTTTGAATAACCTGGAGGTAAAATTTGATCCTTGATCCGATTGTACTACTGTGGGTAGTCCATATCTAGTAAAGAATTTAAGTAACTCCTCCACAATCTTTTTAGCTGCAATGTTGCACGGTAGCATTGTGGATAGCACAATTGTCACAGCTCCAGGCTCCCAGGTTCGATTCCCGGCTTAGGTCACTATCTGTGCGGAGTCTGCACATTCTCCCCGTGTGTGCGTTGGTTTCCTCCGGGTGCTCCGGTTTCCTCTCACAGTCCAAAGTTGTGCGGGTTAGGTGGATTGGCCATGCTAAATTGCCCATAGTGTCCAAAATTGCACTTAGTGTTGGGTGGGGTTACTGGGTTATGGGGATAGGGCGGAGGTGAGGACCTTGGGTAGGGTGCTCTTTCGAAGAGCCGGTGCAGACTCGATGGGCCGAATGGCCTCCTTCTGCACTGTAAATTCTATATATATTATGTACTGGAATGGCCTTTGGAAACCTAGTAGACACATCCCCTATCGTCAAAAGACATTGATTCCCACTTTTCGTTTTAGGACGTGGTCCTGCGCAATCAATTAGGACCCTTGTAAATGGTTCCTCAAATGCTGGAATGGGTATTAAGGGCTCTGGTTTATCACTGCGTGAGGTTTTCCAATCACTTGACATGTGTGACATGATTGACAAAATGTAATTACATCTTTATGTAGTCCAGGCCAATTAAAATGTTTTTGGATTTTACCTTGAGTTTTCCTTATTCCTTAATGACCTCCCACTGGTACCTCATGTGCAACTCGCAACACCTTCTTTCTATACCCTACCGGCAATACTATTTGATGAACTTCCGCCCTCTTTTCATCAGCCTGCATATGTAAAGGTCTCCATTTGAAATGAAATGAAATGAAAAATGAATGAAATGAAAATCGCTTATTGTCACAAGTAGGCTTCAAATGAAGTTACTGTGAAAAGCCCCTAGTCACCACATTCCGGCGCCTGTTCGGGGAGTCTGGTACGGGAATTGAACTGTGCTGCTGGCTTGCCTTGGTCTGCGTTCAAAGCCAGCTCTTCAGCCCTGTGCTAAACAGCCCCATTTTCTCATCAATACATTACTTTTACGGTAATATCACTCTGGTATCCACTCAGATTCCTCTTCTGTGTATGCTTTCTGATACATCAGTTTTATTTCTACATCTTTCTGTTGTAACTCTGCCAATTTTCCTGAACTAAAAATATCCGCCTCATCCTCCACCTGTTCTTTTCCAACCATTGATCAAAAATCGTTCTGATAATTGCACTTCACCTTCTGGAAATCTAAATAGATCACATCCACTGGTTCGCTTTTGTCTTACTTCCTTGATACCTCCTCAAAGAAGTCCCAACAGATTTGTCAAACATGATCTCCCCTTGACAAAGCCAGCCTGACTCAGTGATATTTTATCATGCACTTCCTAGTATTCCGCAATCTCATCTTTAATAATGGACTCTAAAATCTTACCAATAACTGAAGACAAACTAACCGGGTGATTCTCCTGAAGTTCTGGAGTGGGTTTCTCCGCGCCAAACTCGCGCTCAGCGCGGGGGCCGAAATCCACCGCGACGCCGCTCCCGCGATTCTCCTTGACCGGAGAATCGCCACCAATCTCGCGCGTGGTACGCGCGACGCCAGTCGGGGTCCATTGAAAGAGGCCCTCCCGCCGATTCTCTGCTGGCAACTGGCCGAGTTCCTGACGGAGTGGTTCTAATATGATTCCACCCAACTGTTATTTGGAGTGGCGGCTGTGGGCTGAGTCCGTGGCCGCCCTGGTAGGGGGCGGTGGGATTCTTCGCCGATGAGGCTTCCAGGCTGGCCAGGCTAGTGATCGGGGACCACCGATTGGCAGGCGCACGTGTTCTCGGGGGTGGGGCCTAATTTGAGGGGGCCGGTCCGTTCTGTGAGTCCGCCAGGTTGCGTGAAGCCACCGCCGCGCGCATGCGCAGACCCCCCCCGCCGGAAGTGCAGCACCCCGTATCGGCAGCCGGAGCTCCCTTCAGGTAAGTGAATCGTTGGGCCAAAGGGCCTGTTGACGCCGGCATGAAATGCTCCGGTGTTTACGCCGGCGTCAACACTTGGCCACCGTTTCGGAGAATCCCATAGTTTTTTGAAGAATAAAGGGATTAAGGGTTATGGTGTTCGGGCCGGAAAGTGGAGCTGAGTCCATAAAAGATCAGCCATGATCTCATTGAATGGTGGAGCAGGCCCGAGGGGCCAGATGGCCTACTCATGCTCCTAGTTCTTATGTTCTTATATCATGTTAAGACCATAAGGCAATAGGTTCTCCCCCCTTATTGCTTTTTTTGTTGTCCTCTGCTCACTTTTATATTGCTTTTTTAGTTGTCCTATGCTTGTTTTTAAAGGCTTCCCAATCTTCTGGCTTCCCACTAATCCTCGCCACCTTGTATGCTTTTTATTTGGGTTTAAGGCTGTCCTTGACTCTCGTCGTCAGTCATGGAAGCCTCGTCCTCCCCTTAACATGTTCCTCTTTGGGATGAATTTATGTTGTGCCTCCTGAAAACCCACAATAACTCTTGCGTTTGCTGTTCCACTGTTTTTCCTGTTAGGCTCCTCGTCCAACAACTCTGGTCAGCTCCTCCCTCATGTCTTTGCAGTTAGTTATATTCAATGGTAATATCTAATAATCGTTACATATGATTTTTGCTTCTCCCTCTGAAACAACAGGATAAATTCTATCATATCGTGGTCAATGCCTGCTAAGGATTCCTTCACCTTAAGTTCCCCAATCAAGTCTGCCTCATTACACATCATCAGATCCAGAATTGCCTGTTCCCTAAAGTGGGCTTTATCACAAGCTGTTCCAAAAGACCATCTCTTCGACATTCCACAAATTCCTTTTCTTGGGATCCACTACCAACCTGAGTATCCCAATCCACCTGCATACTGAAGTCCCCATGATTACTCTAATGCCTTTCTTATATGTCTTTTTTATGTCCTGATTTATTTTCTGCCCACATCCTGTCTCCTGCTCGGGGGACTGTGCGTAATTCCCATGGTCTTTTTCCTTTGCGACACCTCAACTCTACCCACACGGATTCTATGCCTTCTGATTCTATATTGCTTCTTGTTATTGATTTAGTTTTATTCCTGACCAACAATGCAACTCCACCCCCTATGCTCATCTGCCTGTCCTTTTGATAGGACACATACCCTTAGATATTTAGATCCCAGCCCTGATCCCCTTGCAGCCATGATCTCTGTGATGCCCACAACATGATATCGGACAATTTCAATGTGCGCAACAAGCTCATTTACCTTCTTCCAGAGACTGCGCGCATTTTAGTACAACACCCTCAGTCCTTCATTAACCATTACTCTGCTGGAGACATTTACTAGCATTTAGGATTCAAGCTTACTATCCAGATACTTCATTTCATTCTCACACATCCACCAGTGCTATCAACATCTCATTGCTTGCAAACAATCAGTTATGGCACAAAATCACCCAACTACAGTGCAACATCAGTGATATTTTGCCCTCTCTCTTCGAGGCCAATATGGTACACAATAAGAGGGACCAGAGCAGAATCAGCAAGGGATCAAGGATGCATGCATCTCCTGAGCCACACAGAGGAGATGATTCTCTGCATCTGACCGTGACTGGGTGTGCAGTATTTGATGTTGCTGAGAACAGTTTGTGACAGCATCTTCCTTTATGCCCCTCCATTTAATCTGCTACCTGACTGAAACATAACCTTGGCCTTGGAGATACTGATTAAAGGACCAAAGATTTTGACGCCAGTCAAGAATTTGCCATAGTTTGGATGTCTTGTTGTGGGCAGTTAGGGCGCAGTCACCAGCGTAGAGAAAGTTACTGCCTATGTGACTTTGGCAGAGTCACACCATCTAGAACAGCATAAATAGACCCTGATGTTGCAGCCTGCACACATTTTATAATTGTCTTATTGTAATAATCAGCCCTAAGACCACACTGTGATGCTGGGGGGACTTACCTATGACACCATCTAATAAATGGTTTAAAAAGCCCCTTGAGAATCTTTCCTGCGACCTCTCTCAGATCTGCTGATAATGTAAATAAAATCTTTCCTCAAAACAAAATGGATTTTTGAGTATCTTGTTTCATTCAGTTGTCCTAATTGAGAAAACAATATTGAGCGGAGGGTACACTTTACATTAATGTTATATGGCTTAACTTTTCCAGAAATCCAAGGGAGTAATAGATATTACAAAGGAAGGAAGGAAATCTGCCAACTTTACTATGTGTGGCCAATATGTGACTCCAGATTCACAGCAATGTGGTTGACTCTTAATTGCCCTCCAAAATGGCCTAGTATGTCAGTTCAAGGACAAGTAGAGATGGGCAATAAATACAGGCCTTGGCAGTTACACCCACATCCCATGAAAGAGTAAAATGAATAGTTGTACAGTACCTGTTGTCTGGAAATGGTTTCTACTCATTGTTAACCATAAGAATAATAATGATTTCAACTAACAACATTTTGAATGGACAGTATAAATGGCTTGAAGAAATATTCAGGATTTTAGTTCTGGAAAAATTCTAAGTTATATTATGATATAACTAATGGTTTTCCCTACTGTTCAATGTATTAAATTATTAAAAAGGACATCTCAATGAAAACCTTCAAGAGTCACGTGTCAAAGAACAAAACTTGGCTGCCGAACGAGAGAAGACAGAAGACATACTAAAGAATAGAGAGGTATGATTTATTGCCATGATAGAAATTTGTATCTGTGGCTGTGAAAGTGGCTATCAGTTGAATAACACCAAGTTGAAGGGGATAGTCAATATTGAGGATGACTTCAATAAGTTACAGGAAATCATTAATAAACTTGGAGAAAGGTAAACAATTGACAAATGAAGTTCAACACATAAATGTAAGCTAGTAAATTTGATAGCAAGAATAGGGAGGTTACTGATTACGTAGAACATAGAGCATACAGTGTAGAAGGAGGCCATTTGGCCCATTGAGTCTACACCAACCCATTTAAGGCCTCACTTCCACCCTATCCCCGTAACCCAATAATCCCTCCGAACCTTTTTGGTCACTAAAGGCAATTTATCAGGGCCAAACCACCTAACCTGCACGTCTTTAGACTGGGAGGAAACCAGAGCACCCAGAGGAAACCCACGCAGACACGGGGAGAACGTACAGACTCCGCACAGACAGTGACCCAGCAGCGAATTAAACCTGCAACCCTGGCGCTGTGATGCCACAGTGCTAGCCACTTGTGCTACCGTACTTGGATGATATGATTCGCGGTGCTGTGGAGGAACAAAAGAATACGGAGTACAAAAACATCAATCAATAAAAGCTGTGCCACATGTTAGTAAGGCTATTAAAAAAAATAAACCAAGCACTAGGCATTATTTCCAGCGGGATAAAATTGAATAGTAGACAAGTTATTGTAAACCTGTATTAACTTTGATTATACCACACTTAAAGTATGCTCTGCGCAGCTCTGGTCACCATATTCTAAAAAAGATATGGAAGCACCGGAGAGTTTGCAGAGAAGGTTTACAAGGATAATTGCCAGGTTCTGGTAGTCACTACTGTTTGGATTATATTGTATATACTGCACTGCATACAAGGGTATTATATTAAGGCCCCTCTGTACTACAGGTACGGGGGTAGATCCCTGCCTGCTGGCTCCGCCCAGTAGGCGTAGTATAAATCTGTGCACCACTGTTGTATATACTGCACTGCATACGAGGGTATTACGGTAAGGCACCTGTACTACAGGTACAGGGGTAGATCCCTGCCTTCTGGCTCCGCCCAGTAGGCGGAGTGTAAATGTGTGCTCTCCGAACTGCAGCCTTTTCAGCATCAGCTGTAGGAGGCCACACATCTCTGTGTAATAAAGCCTCGATTACTCTCTACTCTCATCTTGTCGTAATTGATTGTGCATCACAGGTATGGGTGAATATACATATCAAGAAAGTACCAACAGGCTGAGTTTTCCTCTTGAGAAAGAAGGCTGAGGGGTGACCTAAGTGTCTTGAAAATTATAAAACTTTCTGGTAGAGTGGATGCAGAGAGAATGTTTCCATTTGTAGAGAAGATCAACTGGAGGCCATCAATATAAGAACGTCACTTAGAAATCCAACAGTGCATTCAGAAGAAACCTCTACTCAATGAGTGGTAGAATGTGAAACTCACTACTACAGAGAATGGCTGAAGTAAATAGTGGCCGGAATTCTCCAGCCATTGGGATTCTCTTTTTCTGCAGACAACACACCCCTACTCGTGGGTTTCTCGGCAGTGTGGGGTGGCTTCAATGGAAAATCCCATTGACAAGCACGGCCAGCGAATGGCATATCATGGAGAAACAAGTGGCTGGGGGACTGCAGAAACCCAACCAGCATAGATGCATTGAAGGGGAAGCTAGACGAACAGGGGTGGGAGAAGGAAATAGAGGGTGACGATGATAGATTTAAATGAGGAAAGATGGGAGGCTGATTATATGGAGTATAAATGCTAGTTGGCATAGACTAGTTGGACTGAATAACCTGATTCTGTGCTGTGTAATCTATGAATGTAAGTGGGAGGCTTCTAAGTTCACAACGTCTTTAAGCATAGATGTTTACAGGATAGAAGGAGACCATTGCGCCTGTTCCTTTTTTTGCAAGGGCAATTTAGCTACTTCCACTCCTCTGTCCCTCCCCATAGCTCTGCATTTGCTTTCCCCTTCAGGTGCTTAACCAGTTTTCCTTTGAAAGCCGCATTGAAGCTAATTCCATCCCATTCTGCGACTGTGGATTTCAGATCCTAATCATTTGCTGCAAAAAAATCCACCTGTTGATTTTGGTTCATTTGCTAATTATCTTCAGTGTGTGTCCCCTGGTGCTCAACTCTTCTACCAGTGGCAACAGATTATCTCTATTTTTCATGGACCCCACATGAATCTGAGCACTTAAATCAAATTTACTTTGAATCTTCCCTTCCCGAAGGAAACAACTACACGTCCTCCAATCTATTTAATGAACTGAAGTCCTTCATGGAACCATCCTTGTGAATCTTTTTTACATCTCCTTAAAGCCTTCACATCCTTTCTGGAGAAATTGGTCACAAGGATGAGATTTTTATTCTGGGAGGGCAGGTATGGACTGCAGCTGGATAAGCTGACCCAGGAAAAAGTGCAGAGGAAGCCCCTGAGGATGTTGGGTTCAGGGTGTTTGTAAAGCTTGTCACAGTGCTGTTGGACTGTCCTAGTTATAAGAAAAAAATAAACTGCCTCCAACCTTCACCCTCATCTCCTGCACACTCCCCATGCTCATCCATAGTACATAAGCCCTCACCAACTCTCATGTCATCTCATATCCCCATACTAAGCTCTGTCCCCACCAAGTTAAGCCCCCCCCCCCCCCCCCAAACAACAGCCAAGAATACATAATGAAGCTATGTTGAGAACAGGGAAATGCATTAGCCTGTTGAAGTGCCTGAGACCCATGAAAACATGGCTTGATCGACAGCTCTGGCTCTTTGATCTATACTGACAAGTTCACAATATTTATTTACACAGTATAGAGGTTTCAAGTGTTTTCAGTTTCAGCTATTGCTACTTTAAAGGGAGTGGATGATTGACAGTTTTATCAGGCTGTAGTAGAAAAGGAGTTCTTTATGATGATGCAAAGTTATCAATGGATTTATTATTGTTTCCACTTCCTCCTGCACGTTAGGGTTCATTGCTCCCATACAGTGTATGGTGGGTGAATTGGCGTGGAACTACCATAGCTTGGTATGCGAGAACCATGGGCGACTACAATGTTCCTTTGGGGGAATGCCTTTCCATGTAGGACCACAGGTGGTGGGTTTAGAGGGGCACATATTGGCAAGAGGTGGACCTTTTGAACTTACCTTTCCAATGGTTCCTTCATATGGACTATGGGTACGTGAAACCGCTGAGGTGCCATTAACCCTGACTCTATGCAGACCTGACTATGAAAATTTCAGAGAGCTAGGGCATGCCTATCCCTGCAATGGAGATGACCAGGTCATAAGTGATTGTGGGCTTGCAACCCGAAACAGCTCGCACTCTTAAAAGATGCTCCTGAAAATAGGAAACCTTGGGAATGGGGTTGGGAATTCTGGAATTATGATTTGGCCACCGTTTTTAAAGGGCTGCTGAGTCATCCCTACTTAACAGAAATCCAGCCCAATATTCCTGTTGCAGTTTAAACAGTTTGTTACAAAAGTTCATTATAACATTTTTCTTTTATACCCTATACATAGAAAGCCCAGGATCCAGTATTTGTAACCAGTTTCTCAACCTGTTGATGCACCATTTAGAATTATACCCTTTATTTTAATTTGCCTCTCCTCATTCTTCCACCCAAAATATATCATTTTACATTTGTTTGCGTTAATTTCATCTGCCATGTTTTCACCCATTCCACCAGCCTATTTCCAATTCCATCACATTACTAACATCGACATTTAAAAAAATGATATCCTGTCTACCTAAATCTAAGAGCAGGATTCCCTTATTGTTAAGTAATAAGAATAAACCACATATGACGGAACTGGAGCATAGGATGGCAAGGTGGCACAGTGATTAGCACTCCTGCTCACAGCGCCAGGGTCCCTTCCAATTCTGGTTTTGGGTCATTGTCTGTGTGGCGTTTGCACATTATCCCCGTGTCTGCATGGGTTTCCTCTGGGTGCTCACATTTCCTCCCACAGTCCATTGATGTGCACATTAGCTGGATTGGCCATGCTAAATTGTCCCTTAGGGTCCAGGGATGTTCAGGTTATGGGGATAGGGCTGGGCGGGGGAGTGGACATGGGTAAAATGATCTTTTGAAGGGTCGGTGTAGACTCCATGGGTTGATTAGCCTCCTTCTGCAGTGTAGGGATCCTATGATTCTACATGGAGGATACAATTGCTAGGTATCCTTTCCCTGATGGAGAAATTGAACAATTAGATGACTTGATAAGAATTTTGATAGTTGATATAGTTAATCGATTATTGTTCATATACTTGTGGTTACCAATGTTTCAATGCTTACATTATCTTCTCTATGAGATCTGTGGTTTGCTCCATGTTTTTCAAATTTTTTTCTTGCATCCCACTTTTACACAGTTTCTGACTGGCGACCCATGCAACATTGACAATAAATTCTCCAAGGTTACTTTTAAAAACGTCACATTCATTGTTGGCACCTCTGTATTATAAAATGTAAAAATTGTAAATAGAAATGATGGCACGATAAAACCAGCATGTTGCACCAGGTGCAGATCTGTGCACAGCGGTTAAATAGGGGAAAGGCTAAAATTGGCGTGAATCAGTTTGCCATTAACTGGCCTGCTCCCGACGGCGAGATCTGGATCTCGTCCAAATACGGCAATAATATTAGTAACCCCAAATTGCATCAATTTCCATTTCATTAGTGAGATTGAATTTGAATATAACGGACTCCCGGGAATTAACCGGCACCCCAGCGAGAATTCATGTAGGCGTCATTTAGTACTCCTTTTCAAAAACGCAAAGCTGGCGCAATGGCTGCTGAGGGGAACTGAGGGGGTGAGTAACTATTTTCTGACATGCAGCTCAAGAGCACTGGTGCTGCCACCCCAGTGCTCGGGGGTGGGTGGGGGTGGGGTTACGTCTGTGAGACCTTCAAGCCATTGTTAAATATTGTGGATATCCATAACAGGTGCAACTAAACTGCTCCCTGTCTGTCCTACCAAACACTTCCGGGACAGAGCCCTGTTCTTGGTTATATGCTGAAAGTCACTAACTCCCTTTGATTGTGTGATTCACAACTGAAGGCGATTGCTAATAAGGAATTGGCCGTGTTAGTTGTGAGAGCACTTCACAGTGGCAGGTTTTGTTTGCTGCTTGCTCCTGCTGGTGGCTGTTGCTGTTTCCTTCATTTTCTGTAGCCAGAAAGAAGAACAATTTTTTCTAAGATACGTGGGTCCCGGAACACCAGGCTCAGGGGGATGTACGAGTCCAGAAAGAAGGACAATTTTTTCTAAGATACCCCAGATAATTTCAGAAGGCAATCCGGTTTGAAGCAAGAAGACGCTGTGGCACCTGTTGCGCGACATTGTTCCAAATTGGCCACCTGCTAACACCATTGAAGAAATGCTTTTGCAGATTGCTGATGCTTTTGTTGCTAGTGCGGTGAGTGTTGCATGTAACTGGCACGTCACCTCAGGTTAAATATGCTGGAGGTCAAGAACATCTGCAGCTCCTGGACGGAGAATGGCACTGACATGTGGAACAAGTAACACACTGATGGATTGCTTATTTCTACGACAAAGTTCTGGATATGATAACACATTCTCAGGCTTATCCTCTGTTTGTGTTGAGGAACCTGCGAGGGGTGATGCCGTGTGTTTGCTTTTTGGTGTGAAAATGAGCTGTTGTAGCTTTGTATTGGTACCAATGTGGAACGGTGATATTTCCTTGTTTAATGGTTAGTGTGGAATGTTAAGTAATTAATTTTTAAATCTTTGTTACTGTTGCCATTTAATAAACAAAATATTTTCAAGAGGTGCTGCAGGTTGTGTTTGCTGCTTGCTGCTTGTAGCTGTAAATGTCTGGAAGCTGCTGCTGTTTCCTTCTTTGTCTAGCCTGAAAGAAGGACATTTTTTCTAAGATACCTGGAAGACCGGGCTCGGGAACTTATGAGTACAGAGACAATCAGGTTTGAATGAACACAACACTGCTGGACCTGCTGTGTGACATTAATCCAAATGAGTATCCTGATGGAAGATGTTGATGAAGATTGCTTTCGCAGATTTCTTATCCTTTGTTGCTGGTGTGTTGAGTGCTGCATGAAACTAGCACGTCACCATGGTCAAACACAGTGGAAGTCAAGGATGTTCAACTGCAACATGAGTGTCAGTGTGGTATTTTTTAAAAATTCATTTACGGGATGTGGGCGTCGCTGGTTAGGCCAGCATTTATTGCCCTTCAGAAGGTGGTGGTGAGTTGCCTTCTTGAACCCCTGCAGTCCTTGAGGTGTAGGTACACCCACTGTTAGGGAGGGAATTCCAGGATGGTGCCTCAGCGATAGTGAAGGAACAGTGGTATATTACCAAGTCAGGGTGATGAGTCACTTCGAAAGGTCATGAGGATCCCAGGTATCTGCTGCTCTTGCTTTCCTATATGGTGGAGGTCGTAGGTTTGGAAGGTGCCGGCTGAGGAATCTTGGTGAGTTACTGCAGTGCATCTTGTAGATGGTATACATTGCTGCCAGTGTTTGTCAGTAGGGGAGGGTTTGAATGTTTGTGGAAGAGGGAGCAATAAATCGGGCTGCTTTGTCCTGGATGGTGTTGAGCTTCTTGGGTGTTGAAGCTGCGTGCACCCAGGCAAGTGGAAAGTATTCCATTACATTCCTGACTTGTGCCTTGTAGATGGTGGACAGCTTTTTTTTTTTGGGGGGGGGTCAGGAGTTGTGTTACTTGCCATAGGATTCTTAGCCTGTTAATCACAGTATTAATATGGCTAGTCCAGTTCAGTTTCTGGATGCTGGGGTTTGGTTCCAGTGAGATTGAGAGGGCCTGCACAGCTGCGGCTCATGGACGGAGAATGGCACGGATACGTGGAACAACCAACAAGTAACACATAGTTGAACTGATCACTTAGTTTACAAAGTATTGGACATGGCAGAACATTCTCAGCTTATCCTCCATTTCTGTTGAGAAACCTCTCGGGGGTTATACCGTCGACGGGATTATCCGTTGGCTGATGCTGAAATCGTGAAACGCAATTGGACGGAGAATAGATTCCGCCGACAAAATCGCGGTGGGCGCCGATTTGACACCAAATTGCAATTCTCCGTCACCTCAACAGCGGTGTCAGTGCGTATCGGAACGCATGTACAGTAAACACCATTTGTGTATCATTAGCAGGCCCGACCGGTATTCTCTGGGGCCACCGCGATTCTCCTCCTCCAATGGACTGAGTTCCCGATGGTTCGCTTGTGCTTTTAAAAATCATGAAATCGGCACCATGGCTGATGAGGGTGAGAGAGAGGAGGCAGGACACACAGAAGCGACTGTGGGCTGCCGGGCCGGACCCTGGCTGGGCTGGCTGAGTTGGGTGCCCTGCCAGGGTCGGAGATGGGAGGGTGTTGGGTGAACAGGCCAAGTAGCTGGGATGACCCCCTCCATGGGACTGGGGCTTTGCCCAGGCACGGATAGCCATTACCACGACCTACAAGGTAGCCATCTTACTGGGCACCCCACTGACCACCTACCTTGGCCCCTGGTTCTTCAGAGTGACACCAACCATCTAGGTGCCCCAATCCCGCACCCCACCTTCCGCCACCCCACCCCACCCCACCGGCAGCCCACCCAGGGCAACGCCCACAATAGCCCCAATGGGGGCCCCAGTGCATACCCCTGGCGAGGGTAAAAGCAGCTGACGGTACCCCTGGCATTAGGGACGGGTGTCAGGGCCAGAGGCCCACACTGCGCTTGCCACCGACGGGGCCAGGGGTGCGGGGATCGGGGGGGGGGGGGGACAGAAACCGCAATGCGAACTGGGGCCACCATGTAGCTTGGTGGACTTGGTTGTGCATGGGAGTATGCACCATGCTAACATACCAGTCTTTCACCCTGCAGACCATGGATATTAGAATTCAACCAGCAATGGTGGCCTTTCTGCTAGTTGCCATAGCCCTGGGGATGCCCTGCGGCATTGCTCGAGAAAGTGGAGGAAGCTGCAGCAGCAGAGTATGTAGCTGCAGAAGGACAGGTGGCAGCCGCCCAGGATGGAGAGTGAGCCGCCCAACAGGCCGAGGAGAAGGAGGTGCCAAGGAAGCGCCGCAAGAGGCATCATGTATACCGCCTTTAATTCGAGGGCCTGCCGGACCGGGCATGCCGTTGAAGACTCCAGTTGAGCAGAGAAACAGTGCAATATATCTGCCAGATGATGGCACACCTGGCACCATGGGGCTATGCGGGAGGACACCCGCTCCAGGTGGCCGATCAAGGTGACGGTTGCCCTGAACCTTTACACGATGGGACCCTTCCAGGCGTCGAGTGGAGACCTGTATGGCATCTCACTAACTTGGGTGCACAGGTGCATCCATGCCACCACGGAGGCCCTGCATGCCCAGGCGGCTCAATGCGTCCACTTCAATGTGGACCGATCCCACCAGGCTGACCGGGCGGCAGAGTTTGCCGCCATCGCTGACACGCCCCAAGTCCAAAGGGTGATCGATGGGATGCATGTCCCCTTATGAGCACCTGTAGATGACAGGCCGCTCTACACCAACCAAAAGGGGTACCACTCGATGAACGATGATATGTGACCATTAGATGTGCATTATTCACTTCTGCGCCCAATATCTGGGGAGTGTGCACGGGCATAGTCGACGATTTCTGACATGTTCGAGACGTCCCTGCGGGGTTGGCCCCTGGGTGACAGAGGTTACCCACTGTGGTCGTCATTATGGCGGCCTGCTTTGGCCTCCACAGCATTGCGCAGCAGAGGGGCGATGTGCTGGAGGAGGAGGTGGAGCATCTGGTCTCGTCTGACGAGGACGAGGGTGGGCAGGACATGGGATCCAGGCAGGCAAAGAAGGATGCACAACATTTGCGCCAGGCTAACGCTCACGGGACGCTCTTATTGCCTCCAGGTTCACCAACTAGGGGGAGGGGGGGTGTGGGGACTGGCCAGGGGCACGGACACCGCGTCCCACTGCCTCACACCCTCACACCCCCCCTACCCGCCTGCAACTCTGCCTGTGATACGTACTGCTGCACTATGGTGTGGGGGCCCTGGGTTGGCAGTAATAGCAGGTCTGCTCCATGGGATGGGGGATGATGACAACCCACTCTGCGTTAAGCTCTGATGCTGCGCATCCTATGTCAATGTCTGACGCTTGCCCACTTACCACCGTGGTGATGCCTGCGTGCGAGCTGGTCATTCCATCACACTGTGCCATCAAAGCCCTGGGAAGACGGTGGTGGGGAATGGTGGGGTTGGTGGGGAGCCCCGGCCATGCACAACGACTGCTGATTTCCGCCCTCTGGCCAGACAGAGCACCAAGACAGTTTGTAACAGTGGTAACAGGTGTCTAACGTGACCTTTTATTTACAGATTTTTGCCCGAGCTCCTTTAACTAAACTGTGCCCTGCATCCATCCCAAGTTAACTGGTGATTAACCTTCTGGTTTTACGAGCTCTAACATCTAGGTGGATCTCCCACCTCGGCAGGAAGTGTGGCGGCCTGCTGTGATTCCTGCCCTGCGATTTGGGTCCCTGTTGGCAGACGTCTTCGAGGGCGACCTGGCCTGGAAGGGCCCTGCTGCTGCTCGGGAGTCCCAGGCGGCATGGTACTGCCCTGTTCTGCCTGTTGCCAACCAGATGCACGAGGGGCAGGAAGGGAGAAGTCCGAGGTGCTGCAGTGTTCTAGCACCTCCCCTGTGGCAGTTACCAGCATGGGCCCCATCACCACCTCTCCATCCTTGGGGTGCCCGATGGGCCCCGGGCTATGGGATGGGAGAGCCAGCAGAGCTAACTCCTGAGGCTCCCCAGTAATATGGTGCTGCTAGTCCTGGAGGCCTCTCTGGTCTTGACCATGGTCCGCACGATCGCGGCCATGGAGCACAGGGAGTGGACCGTCTCTATCTGGGACTACGCCACATCATAGACGTTACAGTGCAGAAGGAGGCCATTCGGCCCATCGGGTCTGCATTAGCCAGTGACTGCGCCATCTCCCTCTGGGACTGGGCCACCTCCCTCTGTGTCTGTGCCACGTCAGCCAGTGCCTGGGCAATGCTGCCAACGTTCCCAGCCATGGCCTGCTGTGATGGCCACACTCAGGAGCACAGCTGCGATGTCCAGGTGGCTCTGGCACATAGTTGCCTGTGGGACAGCCACCCTGCCCTGTCCAGCGCGCTGCACAGAATGCCTGGGCCAGGGCAGCATGGTGGCGCAATGGTTAGCACTGCTGCCTCACGGCGCCGAGGTCCCAGGTTCAATCCCGGCTCTGGGTCACTGTCCGTGTGGAGTTTGCACATTCTCCCCGTGTTTGCGTAGGTTTTGCCCACAACCCAAAAATGTGCAGGTTAGGTGGATTGGCCACCCTAAATTGCCCCTTAATTGGAAAAAATGAATTGGGTACTCTAAATTTATTTTCAAAAAGAATGCCTGGGTCATGGACATGCTGAATCATAACCAAAACCATTGCCCCCAATGCCTCCACTGTGGATGCCACCTGTGCAGTGTTGGCCTGGGGACATGCGTGGTCGGCGCCATCTCCTGCTGCTGCATGCAGTTGGACTCCTCCAACTGCACCTGCAGGTGCTGGATGCTCACTGACAACCTCTCATGTAATTGACAACTCCTCAATGATTGATGGGACTGTCTGGTCCAGAAACCCATCTGGACGACAGCTAGTTCCTGGGGTCGTCCTACCCTCCAACTGTTCTCCCCCTCGGATGTTCCTCCCTCCACCGACTGTACCGCAGCAGCTGTGTGGTGAGCACCAGAGTGTCCCAGGAACCTTTTCACCCAAGTGCTCAACCGGGTATGTGAATCTGGGATGGTGGAGGGTGTTGGAGACAGCTGTGATGGAAAATCACTGTCATCCTCCGACTCGAGCTCTGGGGTCTCCTGAGTCTCGGGTGGAGGGCTGGTTTCTGAGCTGCTCCCTTCGCTGCTCGGTCCATGGGGGCTCCGGCTGTGTCAATGGCTGGGGGGGCGTGGAACACCAGACGGACCCGCCCCACCACCAGCAGGTCCTGTAAGACAAGGAAAGGCACATTATTAGACCGCGGGCCGGACGGTAGTGGGGGATAGAGTGTGGGTGGGGAGGTGGGGCTGGTTTATGGTGAAGGTGGTGTGGGGGCGGTGTTGGGGTAGTGTAGGGTGAGGGTGTTCTCGGAGTGAGGTTGGTGTGG
The DNA here is from genome assembly GCF_047496885.1 of Scyliorhinus torazame. Taxonomy (NCBI): domain Eukaryota; kingdom Metazoa; phylum Chordata; class Chondrichthyes; order Carcharhiniformes; family Scyliorhinidae; genus Scyliorhinus; species Scyliorhinus torazame. The sequence goes on from NC_092723.1 coordinate 74,443,596, forward strand.
GGGTGAAGGTGGTTGACACACGTGGCATGGGAAACCACAACTAAGCGGGGTCTCACTTCCTCGCCCACGGCCGAACTATACCTTGGTGACCTCCCTTTCCTCTCGGCCACCGATCCCGTCCAGGGCCCTCTGCTCTGCGACAGTGTCTTCTCCCGCTCCCGGCAGTTGTACTCAGCCTTCTCATGGGGGGTGGGAGGCAGTAAACCACACTGTTACACAGTCTGACACATGTAGCACAGGGGGTGGGTAGCTGGTGGCCTCAGTGCCCAGGGCACACAGCCAGACCGTGTGGGTGCCGGCATGTGGTGCAGCGTGGGAGTTTGTTCACTCTCTGGGTAGGGGCCAAGGGAAGGGTCACAGGTCTGTGGGATAGGAATTAGTGCCAGGGGCACAGTGCTGCCTACTCGCCCTCGCCACCCTGAGGAGGTCATGCAATTTTGTATGGCACTGCTAGCCGGTCCGGACGGCTCAACTGCCTCTGCCACCAGCGCCCAGGCACGACGAACGGCGACGGCTGGCAGCCTATTTCCCAGGCCGGTGTATAGGGTCATCCTCCTCGGTGTCCAAGACGGTCTTGAACTCTGCATCCACGACCTTTGTGCCACTCCGGGGGAGGAAAGAAATCTGAGGCCCGCACCTGGTCCAGGTATTTCTTTATTATATGTTTTCCCACACGTATCTCATACAACACAAGTTCTGTCCTGGCCTTGACTGTTCCTGCTACCCATGTGGGGCTATTCGCATAATTTCTGACCCATACATTTTCACCCATGTTGAACTGCCTTTCTCGGTTCGTGTTGGCGTAGCCGTTGCATTGAGCCTCTTGGTGTCGTTCTATTCTGCCTCCTAAATTCGGGAATAGTAGACTCAGCCGGGTTTAGAGTCGTCTGCCCATGAGTAGCTCCGCCAGTGCTACTCCCGTTGTGGCCTGTGGGGTTGTTCTGTAGTCAAATAGCCAGCGCGACAGTTTGGTGTCCAATGATGCTGCTGACTGTTTATTCATCCTGACCTTTAAGGTCTGGACGTCTCCGCCAAATCATTTGATGCTGGGTGGTATGGTGCCGTCCTTATGTGCCGAATGCCATCGACGTCATAAATTTTGTGAAGTCTTGGCTGGTGAAAACCGATACATTATCCGGAACTAACACCTCCTGGATACCAAGAGTTGCGAACGAGGTGCGTAGTTTTTCAATGGACTTGCAGAGTTCATTTTGTAGACGTCCAGCCATTTGGAATGGTCGTTTACTATTATAAAAAACATTGAACCCATCAACGGGCCTGCAAAATCGGCATGAAGTCATGACCATAGTCTACCTGGCCATTCCCATGGGTGCAGCAGGACTGCCGGTGGCACCTTCTGCCTTTGTTGGCATTCTTGGTATTGACCTGCCAATGCCGCTGTCTGTATTGAGGTCCGGCCATAGACATAGCTTCTGGCCAGCATCTTCATTTTGAGACTTCAGGATGCCCATGATGTAGTTCAGCCAGTATGGCTCGAAGGCCTTGACTTGGAACTGTTACTTGAGCCCCCCCACAGCAGAATACCGTCTTCCACGGTGATCTGCTCTCCTGCTCCAGTCCACCTGGACCGGTCTTTCCATCTCCCCAGTTAGCACCATGTGTTTTATTTTTTTATAAAACCGGGTCCCTTTGGGTCCATAAACAAATGTTTTGTGCGGCCCCCGGAAGGGTGTCCAGGAAATGTAACGTCATTGCCATTTCCTCTATTTTGGGCATTAATGGCGGGGCGTCCGGTAATGGCAGCCTGCTTAGTGCATCGGCGTTTGCCAACCGGGTTCCTGGCCGATGTTCCATTTGATACTGGTACGCCGCCAGTAGTAGGGCCCAGTGTTGGACCAGGCCGAAGCTATTGCTGGTATTGCTTTGTCTTCTTTCACTGGTGAGTTCTCCCAGTGAGCCAGAGAGAAGACAGCCAGAGTGAGACAGCAATGAGTGAGTTTGGGAATTTGAATCTAGGTGGGAATTCGAAGCTGGGTGGGGAGGAAGTGCTTTTTATCCCATCGTAAGTGACTGGTAAGTAGTGTTTCTGTTTTTCTGTTTCTTTTCATTGGTATATTTATTTATTTTTTCTTTGTTTTTTTTTGTTGAAATTGTAGTTGTTGAAGTTAACCGAAGGTTTAAGACATGGCAGGAGATCTCAGACCCTTGTCATGCTCCTCGTGTGCGATGTGGGAGCTCAGGGACACGTCCACTGTCCCTGGCTCCTTCACGTGCAAGAGGTGTGTCCAGTTGCAGCTCCTGTTAGACCGCTTGACAGCTCTGGAGCTGCGGATGGACTCACTTTGGAGCATCCGCGATGCTGAGGACATCGTGGATAGCACGTTTAGCGAGTTGGTCACACCGCAGGTGAAAGGTACTGAGGGAGATAGTAAATAGGTGACCAAAAGACAGAGTAGGAAGGCAGTGCAGGAGTCCTCTGCGGTCATCTCCCTGCAAAACAGATATACCACTTTGGATACTGTTGAGGGAGATGGCTCACCAGGGGAAGGCAGCAGCAGCCAGGTTCATGGCACCGTGGCTGGCTCTGCTGCGCAGCTGGGCAGGAAGAAGAATGGCAGGGCTATAGTGATAGGGGACTCAATTGTAAGGGGAATAGACAGGCGGTTCTGCGGACGCAATCGAGACTCCAGGATGGTATGTTGCCTCCCTGGTGCAAGGGTCAAGGATGTCTCGGAGCTCTTGCAGGACATTCTGGGGGGAGGAGGGTGAACAGCCAGCTGTCGTGGTGCACATAGGCACAAACGATATAGGTAAAAAACGGGATGAGGTCCTACAAGCTGAATTTAGGGAGCTAGGAGTTAAACTAAAAAGTAGGACCTCAAAGGTAGTAATCTCAGGATTGCTACCAGTGCCACGAGCTAGTCAGAGTAGGAATGTCAGGATAGAGAGGATGAATACTTGGCTCGAGAGATGGTGCAAGAGGGAGGGATTCAAATTCCTGGGACATTGGAACCGGTTCTGGGGGAGGTGGGACCAGTACAAACCGGACGGTCTGCACCTGGGCAGGACTGGAACCGATGTCCTAGGGTGGCTGTTTGCTAGAGCTGTTGGGGAGAGTTTAAACTAATGTGGCAGGGGGATGGGAACCGATGCAGGAAGTTGGAAGGTAGTAAAACAGGGACAGAAATAAAAGGCAGTAAGGTGGAAAGTGTAAGGCAGAGAAGCCATAGTCAAAAATCAAAAAGGGCGACAGTACAAGGTACAGTGACTGAGGGGAGCTCAGTGAATAGGACCAGGAATACTAAAATAAATAAAACGGGAAGTGAAAACATTAATGGTAAGCGACGCGGCAGGTTGTTACATGAAGATATGGGTTCGACGACAAGGAAAATTAGGAGAAAGGTTAAGAGGAAATATAACTTAGGAGAGGTTACTGATCGAGGTGTTAAGATTCAGAACAGAGGTAAAAAAGCCAACATAAGTGTACTTTACCTGAATGCTCGTAGTATTCGGAATAAGGTAAATGAGTTGATGGCGCAAATCATCGTGAATGACTATGATTTAGTGGCCATTACTGAAACATGGTTAAAGGATGGTCACGACTGGGAGTTAAATATCCGAGGGTATCAAACTTTTCGGAAGGACAGAGTGGATGGTAAGGGAGGTGGTGTAGCTCTGTTATTTAAGGATGACATCGGGGCAACAGTAAAGGATGACATCGGTGCTATGGAGGATAAGGTTGAATCCATTTGGGTGGAAATCAGGAATAGTAAGGCGAAAAAGTCACTGATAGGAGTAATCTATAGGCCACCAAATAGTAACATTATGGTGGGGCAGGCAACAAACAAAGAAATAACAGATGCATGTAGAAATGGTACAGCAGTTATCATGGAGGATTTTAATCTACATGTTGATTGGTTTAACCAGGTCGGTCAAGGCAGCTTTGAGGAGGAGTTTATAGAATGTATCCGCAATAGTTTCCTAGAACAGTATGTAATGGAACCTACGAGGGAACAAGCGGTCCTAGATCTGGTACTGTGTAATGAGACAGGATTGATTCAGGATCTCATAGTTAGGGATCCTCTCGGAAGGAGTGATCACAATATGGTGGAATTTAAAATACAGATGGAGGGTGAGAAGGTAAAATCAAGCACTAACATTTTGTGCTTTAACAAAGGAGATTGCAATGGGATGAGAGAAGAACTAGCTAAGATAGACTGGGAGCAAAGACTTTATAGTGAAACAGTTGAGGAACAGTGGGGAACCTTCCAAGTGATTTTTCACAGTGCCCAGCAAAGGTTTATACCAACAAAAAGGAAGGACGGTAAAAAGAGGGAAAATCGACCGTGGATATCTAAGGAAATAAGGGAGAGTATCAAATTGAAGGAAAAAACATACAAAGTAGCAAAGATCAGTGGGAGACTAGAGAACTGGGAAATCTTTAGGGGGCAACAGAAAGCTACTAAAAAAGCTATAAAGAAGAGTAAGATAGATTATGAGAGTAAACTTGCTCAGAATATAAAAACAGATAGTAAAAGTTTCTACAAATACATAAAACAAAAACGAGTGGCTAAGGTAAATATTGGTCCTTTAGAGGATGAGAAGGGAGATTTAATAATGGGAGATGAGGAAATGGCTGAGGAACTGAACAGGTTTTTTGGGTCGGTTTCCACAGTGGAAGACACAAATAACATGCCAGTGACTGATGGAAATGAGGCTATGACAGGTGAGGACCTTGAGAGGATTGTTATCACCAAGGAGGTAGTGATGGGCAAGCTAATGGGGCTAAAGGTAGACAAGTCTCCTGGACCTGATGGAATGCATCCCAGAGTGCTAAAAGAGATGGCTAGGGAAATTGCAAATGCACTAGTGATAATTTACCAAAATTCACTAGACTCTGGGGTGGTCCCGGCGGATTGGAAATTAGCAAACATGACACCACTGTTTAAAAAAGGAGGTAGGCAGAAAGTGGGTAATTATAGGCCAGTGAGCTTAACTTCGGTAGTAGGGAAGATGCTGGAATCTATCATCAAGGAAGAAATAGCGAGGCATCTGGATGGAAATTGTCCCATTGGGCAGACGCAGCATGGGTTCATAAAGGGCAGGTCGTGCCGAACTAATTTAGTGGAATTTCTTGAGGACATTACCAGTGCGGTAGATAACGGGGAGCCAATGGATGTGGTATATCTGGATTTCCAGAAAGCCTTTGACAAGGTGCCACACAAAAGGTTGTTGCATAAGATAAAGATGCATGGCATTAAGGGGAAAGTAGTAGCATGGATAGAGGATTGGTTAATTAATAGAAAGCAAAGAGTGGGGATTAATGGGTGTTTCTCTGGTTGGCAATTAGTAGCTAGTGGTGTCCCTCAGGGTTCAGTGTTGGGCCCACAACTGTTCACAATTTACATAGATGATTTGGAGTTGGGGACCAAGGGCAATGTGTCCAAGTTTGCAGACGACACTCAGATAAGTGGTAAAGCAAAAAGTGCAGAGGATACTGGAAGTCTGCAGAGGGATTTGGGTAGGCTATGTGAATGGGCTAGGGTCTGGCAGATGGAATGCAATGTTGACAAATGTGAGGTTATCCATTTTGGTAGGAATAACAGCAAAAGGGATTATTATTTAAATGATAAAATATTAAAACATGCTGCTGTGCAGAGCGACCTGGGTGTGCTAGTGCATGAGTCGCAAAAAGTTGGTTTTCAGGTGCAACAGGTGATTAAGAAGGCAAATGGAATTTTGTCCTTCATTGCTCGAGGGATGGAGTTTAAGACTAGGGAGGTTCTGCTGCAATTGTATAAGGTGTTAGTGAGGCCACACCTGGAGTATTGTGTTCAGTTTTGGTCTCCTTACTTGAGAAAGGACGTACTGGCACTGGAGGGTGTGCAAAGGAGATTCACTAGGTTAATCCCAGAGCTGAAGCGGTTGGATTACGAGAAGAGGTTGAGTAGACTGGGACTGTACTTGTTGGAATTTAGAAGGATGAGGGGGGATCTTATAGAAACATATAAGATTATGAAGGGAATAGATAGGATAGATGCGGGCAGGTTGTTTCCACTGGCTGGTGAAAGCAAAATAAGGGGAAGTAGATTTAGGACTGAGTTTAGGAGGAACTTCCTCACTCAAAGGGTTGTAAATCTATGGAATTCCTTGCCCAGTGAAGCAGTAGAGGCTCCTTCATTCAATGTTTTTAAGATAAAGATCGATAGTTTTTAGAAGAATAAAGGGATTAAGGGTTATGGTGTTCGGGCCGGAAAGTGGAGCTGAGTCCACAAAAGATCAGCCATGATCTCATTGAATGGTGGAGCAGGCTCGAGGGGCCAGATGGCCTACTCCTGCTCTTAGTTCTTATGTTCTTAAAACCCAGCAATGGCTTGTGGTCTGTAATTATAGTGAATTTCCGCCCGTACAAGTACTGGTGAAATTTCTTCACCGCGAAGATCACAGCCAATCCTTCCTTTTTGATTTGGGCGTACTTTCGTTCTGCTGCTGCCAGCGTCCTGGAGACAAACACTATAGGTTGTTCCTGTCTGTTTGGCCCTCTGTGTGCCAAAATTGCACCAACGCCATATGGAGACGCGTTGCACGTGAGCGCCAACTCTTTCCTGGGGTCGTAGTGTGCCAAGATGTTCTCCGAGGAAAGCTGTTCTTTTACCTTCTTGAAAGCCCTGTCTTGGTGGGAGGACCACTCCCAGGCTTGCCCCTTTTTTAGTAATTGGTGTACAGGATCCAAGATGGAAGCTCTGTTCTGTATGAACTTTCCATAATATGTCACCAGTCCTAAAAACGACCTTAACTCCTGGATTGCAGTTGGGGCCGGGGCATCTTTAATCGCCCTCACCCGATCCTCCAAAGGGTGTAGCCCTGATTTGTCAACCTTGTACCCCAGATAGGTTACTTGAGGTGCTAAGAAAACACATTTCTCCCTCTTTAGGTGCACGCCTACTGCTGAAAACCTCTTCAGGACTTCCTCCAGGTTTTGCTGGTGTTCTGCCTTTGTTTTTCCTGTAATGTAAATGGTAGATCGCCCAGGTAAATGGCGACTTGTGGTAGCCCTTGCAATATATTCTCCATTGTCCTCTGGAATATCGCACAAGCTGAAGATACCCCGAAGGGTAATCTTGTATAGTGACAAAGGCCCTTCAGGGTGTTTATCGTTGAGAATGTTTGGGACTGTTCGTCCAGCTTCAGCTGTAGATATGCGTGGCTCATATCCAGCTTTGAGAATCGGAGTCCTCCAGCCAGCTTTGCATACAAATCCCCAATCCGGGGAATTGGGTATTTGTCCAGTTGGGAATTGCGATTATTCGTTTGTTTGAAATCTCCACCGAGCCATCCGGCTTAAGGATAGGCACCATGGGTGCCACCCACTCTGCAAACTGGACCGGTTTTATTCCCTTACGCTCTTATCGTTTTATTTCCGTATCGACTTTCTGCCTTAATGCAAAGGGTACTGATCGGGCCTTGTAGAATTTTGGGACTGCGTCTGGATCTACATGCAATGTCGCCTTTGCTTCCTTTATTGTTCTGAGCCCTTCTCGGAAAACCTCTGGGTATTTGCACAGGAGTTCGCTCAGGCGACCATTTTCCAGCTGGATAATGTTTACCCAATCCAGCTGGATCTCTTTTAGCCAGTTTTGTTCCAATAAGCTTGGCCCCACACCTTTCACTACCATTAAAGGCAGCTTAACCAGTTGTTCTCCATAAGCCACAGTTACATGCGTTGTACCCAACATTCTCAGTGGTTCCCCTGTGTATGTCCTCCATTTTGCCGAGGTCCTGGTTAGGTATAAGGGTTGGAGTCCAGTGCGAATTTTATTGAATACTGTTTCCCCTATCGCTGATACGTCTGCTCCAGTGTTGACTTCCATCAGTGTGAGATGTCCATTCAACCTTATGGATAATTTAATGGGTTTTGATTTCACCATCGTTACACAATTGAGTTGTTCCTCGTCGGAGGTAGGTGGGGTTTCTAGGGTATGCATTATCCTGTTCCCCGGCCTACGTGACCTTCTCCAAGATGATGGTTTTGGGCTTCTTTTTCTCCTTTCTGGCTCCGATCTGTGGCAACAACTACAATATTTTGCCGGGCAAAAGGCTGCAGGGGCTGCCGTCTGTCTGGACCTAATTTTCCCTTGTTTGGGAGGGCTTCTGCGAGTGGGCCTGGTTGACTTCGTATCCGCGTCGTTCCTGAGGGTGGCAATGCAGTTCCCTATCCCCCAGCAGTAGTCCCTTAACTCAGTTTCACTGGTATGGGCGTCTACCTCCATTGGAGTACCCTGCAACCCATGCGCTCCGCTTGCCGCTTTTTCCAAGGACAACGCCAGCTGCAATGCTTGTTTGCAATCCAGCTCGGCCTCTGCTAACACGTTTCTGTATTGCTAAATGATTTATTCCACATACCAAACGGTCTTGGAGCATCTCATTTAGCGTCAGGCCAAATTCGCAAGCCTCTGCTAATCGCCTTAATCTTGTTAAAAAGTTTGTAACTGATTCCCCAGTGTCTCGGAATGCTGAGTAAAACCGGTATCTTGGCAGGATCAGAGGTGGCTTAGGATCATAGTACTCTTTTACTAAGTCCGTCAATTCCTGGAAAGTTTTTGTGTCAAGTGAGACAGCGCATAATGGCAACGGCTGCTGGCCCACACACGGTCAGCAGAATGACCCGTTGCTTTTCATCCAGAATTATATTGTTTGCTCTGAAGAAGTACTTCATCCGCTCTTCATATTGGGCCCAGTCTTCCACTGCAGGGTCAAAAGAGTCCAACTTTCTGAATAAAGGCATTTTGCCTGTCAGTGGCTTACCCTCAATATGCGGCAGCTGCTGACAAGCAGGTTTCTTCGAGTCGTTCCGTTTTCCTCATCTTCACTGTAATAAACCCGCGAAGGCAGAAGTTCCGTCACCAGAATTCCTTTTATTTACAAACCCAGCAGCTGAACAACCATGACCACTCAGTCTGCTGTCTACACCGGGAGTGCAGAGGATCTGACATTCCCTGTTATATACACAGAAAGGGGTTCTCTGATTGGACCACTAACCAGGGAACTCGTATTCTAATTGGCCAATCTCAAAGGCCTGTCCTAAGTCATTCCACTGGTATAGCAACCGGACCCAATCCACAAATCTCTGCCCGAACCCAAAACTGCCTAGAATATCCGATAGGTACTTCCACTCCAACTGGTCAAAGGCCTTTTCTGCATCCATGGCTACTACCATCTCAACCTCGCGGCCCTCCGCTGGCATTATTATAAACATTTAAGAACCGTCTAATGTTGGACGTCAGGTGCCTACCCTTCACAAATCCCGCCTGATCCTCCCCGATTACCTCCGGGACACAGTCCTCTATACGTGTGGCCAAGATCTTTGCCAGCAATTTAGCGTCTATGTTCAAAAGGGAAATCGGCCTCTATGATCCACAGTTCTCTGGGTCCTTATCCCGCTTCAAAATGAGAGAGATCGATGCTTGTGATAACGTTGGGGGGAGCACTCCCAACTCCTTTGACTCATTAAAAGCCTTAACCAGGAGCGGCCCAGCAACCCAGAAAACGTTTTGTAGAACTTCACCGGGCATCCATCAGGTCCCAGGGCGTTAGCCGGTTGCATCACCCCCAATCCGTCTATCACCTCCCCGAGCTCAATTGGGCCCCTCAGGCATTCCACCAGCTCCTCATCTACCTTTGGGACCTTTAGCCCCCCCCCAGAAATCGCTTCATACCCTCCTACCCGGCTGGGGGTTCCGATTTATAAAGTCGACTACAGAAAGCAAAACATCACTCCTAGCTCAGTTCTCCACAGTCAAGCTCAAGGTCCTTATTTTCCCATCAAATTATTGTTCTTCATGAAGTCTGCCACATCCTCCGGTGAGCCAAAGTACAGCTCCCGACCCTCATCGGTCACCCATAGACGGGCCGGGTAAAGCAGTCCAAACTTTATTTTCACTCATACAGGGCTGTCTTGACTTTATTCAAACTTGCCTTTCTCTTTACGAGTTCTGCTCCCAAGTCCTGATACACCCCGATCTCCGCATCTTCCACATGCACCGTTTTGTCTGCCTGGCCTACCTCATGATGCGTTCCTTGCCTAGGTACCGATGCAGCTGTACCACCATTGCCCTTGGGGGCTCATGCTCCTGGGGCTTATGCATAAGCGCCCTGTGGGCCCGGTCCACCTCCAAAGGCTTGGGGAACGAACCCTCCCCCATCAACTTCTCCAACATCTTCCCCACAAACGCACCAGCATCCGCTCCTTCCTTCCCCTCTGGCAGACCAACGATCCAGGTATTCTGTCTCCGGGAACGGTTCTCCAGGTCCTCCATTTTCTCGAGCAGTCATTTCTGTTGGTCCTGTAACATCCTGATCTCCACTGCCATTGCGGTGGACTGCCCCTCTCGTTCGGCCGCCAGCTTCTGGATAACCTGTCCCTGGGTCGTCAATCTCTCCTCCACACGGTCGACCACAGCCCTGATCGAGTCCACCGCTGGGGCCAGGTCTTCCGCACAGTCCTGATGTTGAGTGAACTTCTCGGTTAAGAAACTCACCAACTGGTCTGTCGACCACTGAGCTGGCGAGGTCAGACCCTGCGTCCCTGCCATTGCCTCCCTCGTAATCTGGTCCTCACTTCCACCCAACTTTTGCTTCCTCCTTTTTCGATTTTTCCCTGGGCGCATTTCCCAAAACTAGGTGTCACCTCCTTCTTTTACACCTTTATTTTGAAAAATTCCTGTAGAAATCCAGCTCAAAAGCCACAAAAGACCACCAAGAGCAGGAGCTGACAAATGTGCGACCTTTCACTCCATAGTCGCCACCGGAAGTGTGGGAGCGCAGTGTTCTGAGGTGTATGGAGCACAAACATTCTGAGGTGTCCAGATGATGACAATCGGACGCATGATAAGCATGGTACACGATTTCTGATGGAACCTGCCCTATCATCTGTGTTCCACGCACGCTCATCTTCTTTGTGCGTTGTTTCACCCTCGTCTCTCCATCCCTTCTTCTCCCTGCATGTTATTTGAGATTCGAACTGTCCCTCGCCTCTCACTGATCAGACTCTGCTAGCATCTTCATCATCAGCGCTCACGCTGAGCCGCCTTTCCACCCACAGATAACAGACATCCAACCCTTACCACATTGTGTGCCTGCCACACAACTCCATGCTTGACCCCCACTACTCAGAGCAATTATTATATTCACTGCCGTAAGTTTCAGCATAGGCGGGTACCATGGTCGGCTCAGGCTTGGAGGGCCGAAGGCCCTGTTCCTGTGCTGTGTTGTTCTTTGTATGTGCACCCTTCCCCCCAGTGTATTTCACTGGGGTCAACCCATGATTATATTCACTTCCTGACCATCTTCCCCCCCGCCCCGATCAGAATCCGGTCTTCACCGTCGCTGTGCATGGGGATCACCCTACCTTTCACAGACTAGGGGGTAGCCCCTCACCAACCACACACCCACGTCCTGCCATCTGTCCTTGGGAACCCAACTTAGCCATTGCATTCCTGGCGATTCAAACCCACCGGTCTATTCACACCTAGGAAGTAGCCCCTTCCTAGGGATACACTCTCATCCTGTTCTTCAAAGCACTCGGGTAATGGAGTAACGGCATTTTTCCTGCTCTACCTGGGGTCCCACAGAACCATTCAAAACGCTTGGGTATTGAAGTAACGGAATTTCCCCTGCCCTACCCAGGGACCCCACACATTCTTTGCCCTCCGTGGACCATATGCACCTTCCTCACCCCTAACCCCTCCTTCCTTCCGACTCCCACTATCTTGATTCGCGACTTACAGTACCAAACACTCACACTAAAACTGTTTGGTTGTGGGATGAAAAATGTATTCAGTGACTCGGTTCACAACTCATCTTCTTCACTCTTCTACTGAGGTCCCTTTGGATCGATCCCACATTTACACTGAGCAACCCGATGGTGATTGCTGCTGTGAAGGAATCGGGCTGCCCTATAATTCGGCCCCCCTCCTCAGGTCAGATCTTTGTGCTCCTGGGATGAAACCGTATACAGCTGGCCGCCCTGAAGTTCAGCCGGTTAAGCCAAATCTCAACCAGTATATGGTTGCGTTAAGGCGAAGACAGCTTCCGACCACTCCAAGCCTCAGCCAAGAGGAGGTTGTGTTGGGTTTGAACAATGTTTAGATAAAATGCGAAAAGTCCAGGTTGGCTTGTATATGATCTTTGTAGAACTGTAAATTCTTAAGGCCAGCCTTGTTAACATTGATCTCCACTACCGTCGGAATGTTCTGCAGTTGGTACCGGACAGTAGTTCTCCACTTTTGTATTAGGTTTACGATATTTTCCCAGCTCTGCATTAGACTGCCAATTGTATCTTACAGTATGGACACTTCCATTTTTCTAACCATATTAGGTCCGTTATATAATGTCTATTTGTCTTTGTTATTCCTGCATTATGTATTAGGGAGTTGTGCATGTAGAGTTAGGGTCTTACCTGATGGACAGGTGACTGGGGATGTAGGGCAGGTATTGGTCCGAGTGTATGATGCACTATGCTTCGCCTTAAGTATCAGGAGGAGGAAGCTGTGGACTTCTGAACTGGCCGCCCTAAAGCTTGATGGGATATTGGGCACCACATGGACACAGCAATGCTCCTTTGTGACAGCAGCACCTCAACATATATCCACCTGTGTCTGGGACATGTCCATCAGCGACTGGGACATACTCTGGAGTGCCTCGGCAATGTCCATGTGAATGGGACATGGCCCACACTCCCGTCTTTGGAGGCTCCGAGTCCCTCCATCCCAGCAAAATCCGTCTCCGGGCCACCAGGGAGGCAAAGGCCAAAACGTCAGCCTTTCTCATTCCCTGGGTTCCCAGATCTTCCGACACTCCAAATATTGACACCTCTGGACTTGGAGTCATCCTCCCTTCCAGCACCTCTGACATGACATCTGAGAATCCCTGCCAAAATCCCTACAGCTATGGACACGCCCAGAACATATGTACGTGATTCGCAGGACTTCCCCCGCACCTCCCACACCTGTCCTCCACCTCCTCAAAAAACCTACTCATCTGGGCCACAGTCATTTGAGCCCTTTGGACCACCTTGAACTGGATCAGGCCGAGCCTGGCACACGACGAGGGTACATTGACTCTTTTTAGGGCTTTCTCCCAAAGCCCGACTTCCAACTACATCCCCCCCCCCCGCCCCCAACTCGTCCTCCCACTTCCTCTTCACCTCCCCGATTGAGACCCCTTCCCAATCCATTAATTCCTTATATATTTCCGAGACTCTCCCCTCCCAAACCCCTGTTTTTGACATCACCTTATCCTGTCGTCCCTTAGAGGGAGGCAAGGGAAGCTTGGAACCTGCCACCGGACAAAATCCCGTACCTGCAGGTACCGAAATCCGTTCCCACCTGGCAACTCAAACTCCTCCTTTAGCTCCTCCAGGCTCGGGAAACCCTCAATGAAGAGATCCCCAAATCTCTCAATCCCTGCCCGCTGCCACCTCCTAAATCCCCCATCCAGCAACCCCCCACCTGGAGCAAACCGGTAATTGTCACAGATCAGTGACCACACCGACCTTCCCTCCAGTCTCATATGCTGCCTCCATTGCCCCCACACTCTCAGGGCTGCCACTACCTCTGGCTTGTGGAGTACCGAGCCGGCGAGAACAGAGCCTCCAAGCTCGTGCCCTTACACAGTGCTGCCTCTACCCGCTCCCACACCGACCCCGACCCCACTACCCACTTCCTAACCATCGAAATATTAGCCGCCCAGCAGTAAATAATAACGTTCGGAAGGGCCAAGCATCTATCCCCACGCCCCCGCTCAAGAAGGACCTTCTTCACCTCTGGACTTTCCCAGCCCATATAAAACCCAAAATTACCGCGTTCATTTTCCGAAAAAATGCATTGGGGCGAAGATTGGGAGACACTAAAACACAAACAGCAATCTCGGAAGGACTGTCAAACCCGGCAAGAAACAAGCAAAACCCCCGAAATAAGTCCAAACAGCACAGATCCAAAGTTTTACAAAACATAGTTAAGTTCTCCTCAGTCAAAGTTCAAGATCCTCCTTCTCCTCTCAGTCTATTCTTTTTCATGAGTCTACTGCCTCCTTCGACAAGCCAAAGTACCACTCCCGGCCCCCATAGGTCACCCATAGACGGGTCGGGTACAGCAGTCCGAACCTTATGCCCTTTTTGTACAGGGCCGACTTGACCTTATGAAAGCTTGCCCTCCTCTTCGCAAGCTCTGCTCCCAGGTCCTGATACACCCAGATCTCGACATCCTCCCGCGTACATCGCCTCGTCTGCCTGACCCACCTCATAATACGTTCCTTGTCAAGGAACCAATGTAATTGCACCACCATCGCCCTTGACGGCTTACCCCCATGGGGCTTGCGCATCAGTGCCCTGTGGGCCCGATCCACCTCCAGCGGTCGATCAAATGCACCTTCCCCAAGCAGCTTCTCCCAACATCTTCCCCACATATGCACCTGCATCCGATCCTTCGATTCCCTCCGACAGACCCACAATCCGAATTTTCTGCCTCCAAGAACGATTTTCCAGGTCCTCCACTTTCTCCAGCAGCCTCTTCTGCTGGTCACGCAGCATCCCATTCTCTGCTGCCATCGAGGTGGACTGTTTCTCATGCTCTCCCGCCAGCTCCTCTGGATCGCCTGACCCTGGGCCACGCGGTCAACTACCGCCTTGATCGAGTCCACCACCTGAGCCAGGTCCTCCGCACTCTCCTTCCGTTGTCGGGTGAACTTCTCATTTAAGAAGCTCACCAACTGGTCCATCAACCACTGAGCTGACGGTACTGACCCTGTTCGTCTGCCATCTCCATGCGCGCTGTGCACTCCTCAATCGCCACCACTGCCTGGTCCATTCCTTTCCAATGACTTCTGGGCCGCAGCTCCATAAACTGGGTGTCCCTATTTTCTGTTTCTGCTTCTACACCCTTTCTCTACAAATTTTCTGCAACAATCCGGCTTAAAAGTCACACTGAAACCACCATGAGCGGGAGGTGCCAAATGTGTGATCGCTCACTCCATGCTCGGCCCCAGAACTCCCCGTTGATTATTCTTGTCTACTTTGTACGTACTGTGAATGTTCCCTTGGTTGCAGAAAAATACTTTTCACTGCACTTCGGTACATGTGACAAGAAATCAAATCAAATCAAATTATGCCCCCACCACCTACGGACCCCGGCCCGTCGGTGCCCCCAGTTCTGTCGCCCGTCCCTGCTGCCAGAGGCACCGTTTGATGGCACTGCCCTCACTGGCGGCTTCTGACGGCGTGTCACCGGTTGTGTTGGGTGGGCGGGGGGAACCAGACATACGGCCGTTGTCACTGCGTCCATCCAGGGGCCGGTGTGGGTGGCCAGCAAGATGGCCACCGTAATGGCACATAGTGCCTTGGCACCACCCTTGTCCTGTCAGAGGCTCCCCGGCAGCCCGGTCTGTTTTCCCCCTCCCCTCCCCCCGGCCCTGGCATGGCCCCCCCCCTCCACGCAGAAAGCACAGCCGGTGTCCGATCCAGAAGACCGCAGTCACCCCACGCCACCTCCTACCTCCTGTCTCAGCCAGAACACAAGCTTCACGATTTTTAAATCGTATATTAGAAACACGCCATCGGGAAATCGGCCCCTCCGAGGTGCAGAATCGCGGAGGCCCCGGAGATTCGGTCGTCACGACCAATAATAAGATGCATAATGTCATGCGAGAGTGCCTTTAAGAACTGGATATTTAAACAATGTACCTTTAACATAGAACATAGAACATAGAAAATACAGCACAGAACAGGCCCTTCGGCCCACGATGTTGTGCCGAACCTTTGTCCTAGATTAATCATAGATTATCATTGAATTTACAGTGCAGAAGGAGGCCATTCGGCCCTTTGAGTCTGCACCGGCTCTTGGAAAGAGCACCCTACCCAAACTCAACACCTCCACCCAACACCAAGGGCAATTTGGACATTAAGGGCAATTTATCATTGGCCAATTCACCTAACCCGCACATCTTTGGACTGTGGGAGGAAACCGGAGCACCCGGAGGAAACCCACGCAGACACGGGGAGGACGTGCAGACTCCGCACAGACAATGACCCAATCCGGAATCGAACCTGGGACCATGGAGCTGTGAAGCAATTGTGCTATGCACAATGCTACCGTGCTGCCCTTAAGAACAAATAAATCTACACTATATCATTTTACCGTAATCCATGTACCTATCCAATAGCTGCTTGAAGGTCCCTAATGTTTCCGACTCAACTACTTCCACAGGCAGTGCATTCCATGCCCCCACTACTCTCTGGGTAAAGAACCTACCTCTGATATCCCTCCTGTATCTTCCACCTTTCACCTTAAATTTATGTCCCCTTGTAATGGTGTGTTCCACCCGGGGAAAAAGTCTCTGACTGTCTACTCTATCTATTCCCCTGATCATCTTATAAACCTCTATCAAGTCGCCCCTCATCCTTCTCCGCTCTAATGAGAAAAGGCCTAGCACCCTCAACCTTTCCTCGTAAGACCTACTCTCCATTCCAGGCAACATCCTGGTAAATCTTCTTTGCACCTTTTCCAGAGCTTCCACATCCTTCCTAAAATGAGGCGACCAGAACTGTACACAATACTCCAAATGTGGCCTTACCAAGGTTTTGTACAGCTGCATCATCACCTCACGGCTCTTAAATTCAATCCCTCTGTTAATGAACGCGAGCACACCATAGGCCTTCTTCACAGCTCTATCCACTTGAGTGGCAACTTTCAAAGATGTATGAACATAGACCCCAAGATCTCTCTGCTCCTCCACATTGCCAAGAACTCTACCGTTAACCCTGTATTCCGCATTCATATTTGTCCTTCCAAAATGGACAACCTCACACTTTTCAGGGTTAAACTCCATCTGCCACTTCTCAGCCCAGCTCTGCATCCTATCTATGTCTCTTTGCAGCCGACAACAGCCCTCCTTACTATCCACAACTCCACCAATCTTTGTATCGTCTGCAAATTTACTGACCCACCCTTCAACTCCCTCATCCAAGTCATTAATGAAAATCACAAACAGCAGAGGACCCAGAACTGATCCCTGCGGTACGCCACTGGTAACTGGGATCCAGGCTGAATATTTGCCATCCACCACCACTCTCTGACTTCTATCGGTTAGCCAGTTTGTTATCCAACTGGCCAAATTTCCCACTATCCCATGCCTCCTTACTTTCTGCATAAGCCTACCATGGGGAACTTTATCAAATGCCTTACTAAAATCCATGTACACTACATCCACTGCTTTACCTTCATCCACATGCTTGGTCACCTCCTCAAAGAATTCAATAAGATTTGTTAGGCAAGACCTACCCCTCACAAATCCGTGCTGACTATCCCTAATCAAGCAGTGTCTTTCCAGATGCTCAGAAATCCTATCCTTCAGTACCCTTTCCATTACTTTGCCTACCACCGAAGTAAGACTAACTGGCCTGTAATTCCCAGGGTTATCCCTAGTTCCTTTTTTGAACAGGGGCACGACATTCGCCACTCTCCAATCCCCTGGTACCACCCCTGTTGACAGTGAGGATGAAAAGATAATTGCCAACGGCTCTGCAATTTCATCTCTTGCTTCCCATAGAATCCTTGGATATATCCCGTCAGGCCCGGGGGACTTGTCTATCCTCAAGTTTTTCAAAATGCCCAACACATCTTCCTTCCTAACAAGTATTTCCTCGAGCTTACCAATCTGTTTCACACTGTCCTCTCCAACAATATCGCCCCTCTCATTTGTAAATACAGAAGAAAAGTACTCATTCAAGACCTCTCCTATCTCTTCAGACTCAATACACAATCTCCCGCTACTGTCCTTGATTGGACCTACCCTCGCTCTAGTCATTCTCATATTTCTCACATATGTGTAAAAGGCCTTGGGGTTTTCCTTGATCCTACCCGCCAAAGATTGTTCATGCCCTCTCTTAGCTCTCCTAATCCCTTTCTTCAGTTCCCTCCTGGCTATCTTGTATCCCTCCAATGCCCTGTCTGAACCTTGTTTCCTCAGCCTTACATAAGTCACCTTTTTCCTCTTAACAAGACATTCAACCTCTCTTGTCAACCATGGTTCCCTCACTCGACCATCTCTTCCCTGCCTGACAGGGACATACATATCAAGGACACGTAGCACCTGTTCCTTGAACAAGTTCCACATTTCACTTGTGTCCTTCCCTGCCAGCCTATGTTCCCAACTTATGCACTTCAATTCTTGTCTGACAACATCGTATTTACCCTTCCCCCAATTGTAAACCTTGCCCTGTTGCACGTACCTATCCCTCTCCATTACTAAAGTGAAAGTCACAGAATTGTGGTCACTATCTCCAAAATGCTCCCCCACTAACAAATCTATCACTTGCCCTGGTTCATTACCAAGTACTAAATCCAATATTGCCCCTCCTCTGGTCGGACAATCTACATACTGTGTTAGAAAAGCTTCCTGGACACACTGCACAAACACCACCCCATCCAAACTATTTGATCTAAAGAGTTTCCACTCAATGTTTGGGAAGTTAAAGTCACCCATGACTACTACCCTGTGACTTCTGCACCTTTCCAAAATCTGTTTCCCAATCTGTTCCTCCACATCTCTGCTACTATTGGGGGGCCTATAGAAAACTCCTAACAAGGTGACTGCGCCTTTCCTATTTCTGACTTCAACCCATACTACCTCAATAGGGTGATACTCCTCGAACTGCCTTTCTGCAGCTGTTATACTATCTCTAATTAATAATGCCACCCCCCCACCTCTTTTACCACCCTCCCTAATCTTATTGAAACATCTATAACCAGGGACCTCCAACAACCATTTCTGCCCCTCTTCTATCCAAGTTTCCGTGATGGCCACCACATCGTAGTCCCAAGTACCGATCCATGCCTTAAGTTCACCCACCTTATTCCTGATGCTTCTTGCGTTGAAGTATACACACTTCAACCCATCTCCGTGCCTGCAAATACTCTCCTTTGTCAGTGTTCCCTTCCCCACTGCCTCATTACACGCTTTGGCGTCCTGCATATCGGCTACCTTAGTTGCTGGACTACAAATCCGGTTCCCATTCCCCTGCCAAATTAGTTTAAACCCTCCCGAAGAGTACTAGCAAACCTCCCTCCCAGGATATTGGTGCCCCTCTGGTTCAGATGCAACCCGTCCTGCTTGTACAGGTCCCACCTTCCCCAGAATGCGCTCCAATTATCCAAATACCTGAAGCCCTCCCTCCTACACCATTCCTGCAGCCACGTGTTCAACTGCACTCTCTCCCTATTCCTAGCCTCGCTATCACGTGGCACCGGCAACAAACCAGAGATGACAACTCTGTCTGTCCTGGCTTTCAACTTCCAGCCTAACTCCCTAAACTTGTTTATTACCTCCACACCACTTTTCCTACCTATGTCGTTGGTACCAATGTGCACCACGACTTCTGGCTGCTCACCCTCCCCCTTAAGGATCCTGAAGACACGATCCGAGACATCCCTGGCCCTGGCCCCCGGGAGGCAACATACCTTCCGGGAGTCTCGCTCGCGACCACAGAATCTCCTATCTATTCCCCTCACCATTGAATCTCCTACAACTATTGCTTTTCTATTCTCCCCCCTTCCCTTCTGAGCCCCAGAGCCAGACTCCGTGCCAGAGACCTGACCGCTAGGGCCTTCCCCCGGTAGGTCATCCCCCCCAACAGCATCCAAAACGGTATACTTGTTTTGAAGGGGAACAGCCACGAGGGATCCCTGCACTGTCTGCCTGTTTGTTTTTTTCCCCCTGACTGTAACCCAGCTATTCTTGTCCAGTACCTTGGGTGTGGTTACCTCCCTGTAACTCTTCTCAATCACCCCCTCTGCCTCCCGGATGATCCGAAGTTCATCCAGCTTCAGCTCCAGTTCCCTAACACGGTCTTTGAGGAGCTGAAGGTGGGTGCACTTCCCGCAGGTATAGTCAGTGGGGACACCGGTGGTATCCCTCACCACCCACATCCTACAGGAGGAGCATGTAACTGGCCTAGCCTCCATCCCCTCTTACCTTTCAGAATATAGCTGCTGTGTAGACTAACTAGATCTCCGCCCTCCGACTCTGCTCCCAGTCAGCTACACGTCCTGTAAACTCCTGGCTCTCTTCGCACTCTTTGCGGAAATGTCGGAAACAAAATGAAAGGAGCACCTTACTCACTCCTCACCTAACTCCCTCGGTCACCAAACTCTCACTATCGCACTCAAAAAGCACCTAATTCAGCACTCAGTGCAAACAAAGTCTGCACTGTAGGGGATCACTTTTATACTGTGAATCTAGCCTCTGAAAAACTGGCCTAATCCAATTAACTAATTAACAAGCTCCAGCTGCAAGTGCCTAGAAGTAGAAGGCTGTTTAAAGCTGATTGAAAATTCACCTTCTTCTAAACCAAACAGCAACTTTTAAGTTAATTAACTAAATAAAAGAAAGACTAAACTTTAGATAAAAATGAAGCCTTATACTCCCTCGGTCACCAAACTCTCACTATCGCACTCAAAAAGCACCAAATTCAGCACTCAGTGCAAACAAAGTCTGCACTGTAGGGGATCACTTTTATACTGTGAATCTAGCCTCTGAAAAACTGGCCTAATCCAATTAACTAATTAACAAGCTCCAGCTGCAAGTGCCTAGAAGTAGAAGCCTGTTTAAAGCTGATTGAAAATTCACCTTCTTCTAAACCAAACAGCAACTTTTAAGTTAATTAACTAAATAAAAGAAAGACTAAACTTTAGATAAAAATGAAGCCTTATACTCCCTCGGTCACCAAACTCTCACTATCGCTATTTAAGAAAACAGTGATGTCATAGAGTGGGTAGAGCTCAGCTCAGGTCAGCCATTTTGCAGGTTTTTAGCTTCAGTTTAAAAAGCATTGGGGGTGTGTCTGGGTGTGTCCAGAGAGCTGCAAGAAGAAAGCCAGTTTGAGACAGCAGCTTGAGAAGTCCTGGTTTGCTGTGAGTTGCTTGAAGGGAGAAAGCCAGTTTAAAAAGCAGTGGGTGTGTGTCTGTGTGTGTCCAGAGAGCTGCAAGAAGAAAGCAAGGTGCTGGAGCTGAAATCAACCAAGCTAATATATCTCTGCCATTCCATAGAAAATATATATATCCTGTAACCTGATGTGATACTGTTTAAAGGTGTTAAGTCTCTTGGAAGTTTGAAGGAACATTTTAAGGAGTTATTTACTGTTGCAATATTTTCTGAGTTATTTTTGAAGGAAGGGGTGTTAAGAGATCCAATGTTTATTTAAGATGTTGAGAAATTTAAGGAAAGAATTTGGTCAAACATACATGGAGTTTGAAAGAGTAATTTTGATAGGTAGATCAGGGCTTTGAAAATAGACCAAACGTATGAAGCTCAGAGAAATTATACTTTTGGAGGAGTTTAGAAATTCAATTCCTGATGCAGTGAGAACTCATGTGGAAGAACAGAGGGTTAAAACTGAGATTGGCAGCAGAAATGGCAGATGATTATGAATTAGTTCATAAATCGAAGATTGGTTTCTGACATCAGTTTCAGCCGGTGAGGGATAGAAACTGGGGACATGAGAAATACTCAAGTGGTAACGGTGATCTGATGGGAGACAATAAAGAGAGTGTACCTCAGATTAAAAAAGAAATCCAGGAGGGTGGTAAAGAAATGAAAAGTTTCAGATGTTTTCACTGGAATAAATTAGGCCATGTAAAGTCACAGTGTTGGTGGTTGAAGAAAAGCACTGGGAAGGCTGATGTGGTAAAACAGGATAAGAAAGTGGGGTTTGTTAGAGTGGTTAAGGAAGGCCCAAGGGAAGTGAAGGTGGTGCAAACGATTGTACAGCCTGTTCAAGAAGTAATTGTTAAGAAGGTGCCAGATGTCTTCAAAGAATTTACTTGTGTGGGTAAAGTTTACTCATGTGTATCAGGAGGAGCAGGTAAAGAAGTCACAATTTTAAGAGATACAGGGGCTAATCAATCTTTAATGGCAAGAGATGAGGAATTATGTAGTTTGGGAAGAATGTTGCCAGAAAAGGTGGTGATATGTGGAATTCAGGGTGAGAGGAGTAGGGTTCCATTATATAAGGTAAGGTTGGAAAGTCCAGTGAAGAGTGGTGAAGTGGTGGCAGGAGTAATAGATAAGCTATCTTGTCCAGGAATGCAGTTTATCTTGGCAAATGATATAGCAGGATCGCAGGTGGGAGTGATGCCTACTGTGGTTGATAAGCCAGTGGAAAATAAGACAACTGAAGTGTTGAAGGATGAATATCCTGGGATTTTCCCGGATTGTGTACTAACAAGGTCGCAAAGTCACAGGTTAAGACAAGAGGAGAAATCAAAGAGTGAAGATGAAGTGCAATTATCAGAAACGATTTTTGATCAGATGGTTGAAAAAGAACAAGAACAGGTGGAGGATGAGGCAGATATTTTTAGTTCGGGAAAATTGGCAGAGTTACAACAGAAAGATGTAGAAATAAAACGGATATATCAGAAAGCATATATGGAAGAGGAATCTGAGAGTATACCAGAGTGTTATTACCGTAAAAATGATGTCATGATGAGAAAATGGAGATCTGTACATATGCAGGCGGATGAAAAGTGGGCAGAAGTTCATCAAGTAGTATTGCCGGTAGGGTATAGAAAGGAGGTGTTGCGAATTGCACATGAGGTACCAGTGTGAAGTCATTTGGGAATAAGGAAAACTCAAGCTAAATCCAGAAACATTTTTATTGGCCTGGACTTCATAAAGATGTAGTTAAATTTTGTCAATCATGTCACACATGTCAAGTGATCGGGAAACCTCAAGCAGTGATAAAACCAGCGCCCTTAATACCCATTCCAGCATTTGAGGTCCTTTTGCGAGGGTCATAATTGATTGTCGGACCGCTTCCTAAAACAAAAAGTGGGAATCAATATCTTTTGACTGTAATGGATGTGTCTACTAGATTTCCAGAGGCCATTCCAGAATGTAATATTACAGCTGAAAGGATTGTGGAGGAGTTACTTAAATTCTTTACTAGATATGGACTACCCACAGAAATTCAATCGGATCAAGGATCAAATTTTACTTCAAAGTTATTCAAAGAAGCGATGGATAGCTTCGGAATAAAACAATTTAAATCAACTGCGTACCATCCAGAATCGCAGGGAGCGTTAGAAAGGTGGCATCAGATATTAAACACAATGTTGAGGGCTTATTGTCAACATTATCCAGAGGATTGGGATAAAAGACTCCCATTCGTATTATTTGCAATTAAGGATGCACCTAATGAGTCTACCAAATTTAGTCCTTTTGAACTAATCTTTGGTCATGAGGTAAGAGGACCACTTAAATTGATGAAGGAAAAATTGGTGGGTGAGAAATCGGAAATTACACTATTGGATTACGTGTCAAATTTTAGGGAACGATTAAATAGAGCAGGTGAAGTGACTGGACAACATTTGAAAGTTGCACAAAATGTGATGAAACGGGTAGTGGACAAGAAATCCAAAGTTCGTAGTTTTGCCAGTGGGGATTAAGTTTTAGTGTTGTTACCAGTGGTAGGTGAGCCTTTAAAAGCTAGGTTTTGTGGACCGTATCAGATTGATAGGAAATTAAGTGAGGTGAATTATGTGGTAAAAACACCAGATAGAAGGAAGATTCACCGAGTGTGTCATGTGAATATGCTGAAAACGTACATTGAAAGGGACGGAGAGAAAAAGGAGGAGGTTTTAATGATTCTAACTCAAAGTGATGAACCAAATCCAGATGACTGTGAATTTAACATACCTCAAATTAAATTGGAAAATGAGGATGTTCTTAAAAATTGGGATGAATTGTTAAGTTACCTTCCAGAGGGAAAACAAACTGACCTGAAAGAGTTATTGATATCACATGGGCAAGTTTGTGGAGATAAATTGGGAAATGCTAAAATGGCTATACATGATGTAGATGTGGAAGATGCTGTTCCGATCAAACAGTATCCATAAAGACGTAACCCTTTAAAATTGGCACAGGTTAAGAGAGCAATTGACAGTATGCTGAAGAATGGCATAATTGAAGTGGGTTGCAGCCAATGGAGCTCACCCATAGTGATGGTACCTAAACCAGACGGTACCCAACGTTTGTGTGTGGACTATCGAAGGGTGAATGCAGTTACAAGAACGGACTCTTATCCTATCCCACGTTTGAAGGATTGTATTGCAAAAGTGGGACAATCTGCTTTTATTTCCAACTTCCAGACATGGAAAGAACACTTAAACCATCGTATGGAGTTCTTCGATCGACTTCAGGTGGCAGGTTTGGTGATGAACCTAGCCGAAAGTGAATTTGGAGAAGCCCGAATCACTTTCCTTGAGGAGTTTCCGATACCCTCAAGAAATGAAATGAAATGAAAATCGCTCATTGTCACAAGTAGAGTTCAAATGAAGTTACTGTGAAAAGCCCCTAGTCGCCACATTCCGGGAGGCTGATATGGGAATTGAACCGTGCTGCTGGCTTGCCTTGGTCTGCTTTCAAAGCCAGCGATTTAGCCCTGTGCTAAACCAGCCCCTAGACGAAGGGAGGCAATGCGATCTCTTAACATGAATGAATTTGATCGATCAGATGTGCAAATGTTTTGTGGCGTGATTAATCCACTGATGGAATTGCTGAAGAAACGTAAAAAAATTCAATGGACAGCGGACTATAAACAGGCATTTGACTGCCTGAAAGCTGTGATCACCAATGTTCCTGGACTGTGCAATTGCAAGGGACTCTGTGGTCAGATTGAACTAAAGAGAAATTCTAAAGAGAAATGCCGAGGAGTGGAGGAATGGATGGATCGTGCAGAGACTTTGTTCAAAGATACTGTCAATCGAGAAGGATTTCGGTTGGAGGAAAAAGAAAAAAGAAAAATGGACTATATTATTATGCCTGTTTGCGTGTGGTTTTTTTTGTGAAGCGTAAAAGTATTTTTACTGTGTGCATTTATTAATTGAAATGAAAAAATGAAAATCGCTTATTGTCACAAGTAGGCTTCAATTAAGTTACTGTGAAAAGCCCCTTGTCGCCACATTCCAGCGCCTGTTCGGGGAAGCTGTTATGGGAATTGAACCGTGCTGCTGGCCTGCCATGGTCTGCTTTCAAAGCCAGCGATTTAGCCCTTTGCTGAACAGCTCCTTGATGGTGCAAAGGTGAAAAATGAAACCATCTTGAAGTGGATGGTTTTTTTTTTCTTGGGGGGAGGTGTCATGCGAGAGTACCTTTAAGAACTGGATGTTTAAGCAAAAAGAAAACAGTGATGTCATAGAGTGGGTGCAGCTCAGCTCAGGTCGCCATTTTGCAGGTTTTTAGTTTCAGTTTAAAAAGCAGTGGGTGTGTGTCTGTGTCCAGAGAGCTGCAAGAAGAAAGCCAGTTTGAGACAGCAGCTTGAGAAGTCCTGGTTTGCTGTGAGTTGCTTGAAGGGAGAAAGCCAGTTTGAAAAGCAGTGGGTGTGTGTCTGTGTGTGTCCAGAGAGCTGCAAGAAGAAAGCAAGGTGCTGGAGCTGAAATCAACCAAGCTAATATATCTCTGCCATTCCACCGAAAAAATATATATCCTGTAACCTGATGTGATACTGTTTAAAGGTGTTAAGTCTCTTGGAAGTTTGAAGGAACATTTTAAGGAGTTATTTACTGTTGCAATATTTTCTGAGTTATTTTTGAAGTAAGGGGTGTTTAGAGATCCAATGTTTATTGAAGATGTTAAGTTGAGTTCATGGAATAAACAGTGTTTTGTGTTTAAAAACCCACGTGTCCATAATTGTAATCCCACACCTAGGGAAAAAGCCATGTGCGCGGAAAAACAACAAAATCATTAAAGGGGAGAGGTTGGTTGAACTCCATGATACATTTTGGGGATTCTGAAAATGCCTCGCCAATAACAAAACTGTACTTCAGGGCCGCGCGGCGTGGGCCGGGATTTTGCCGATTGTTGGGAATCCGGAGAATGCCAATTCGGCGGAAAACCGGCATCAGGCCCGATTTTGGTGTCGGAGCAATTCTCCGGCCGACCGCGTTTCACGATTTTGCCGTTATCCCACGGAGAATCCAGCCCTTGGTATTGGAGCAAGCAATAAAGATTTTGCAGGCGAACGAGGTAGCTGCACAGCAAATCAGCACACTCTGCTCTAAACATTTTGGCACCAACTCAGTGGAAGATACCAGCGCAAGCAGTGATGCACGTCATGAAGAAATGCAGTCTCAATGCGGGCGGCCATTTTAGGCGGCCGACAAGAGCCGCCATATTGTGCCAAACATGTAGCACTCGACATGGCCCATGTCCATATCCGGTCTTTGGAAAGGACTGTTCCAGGTCCTACCGTATTAGGCATTTTGCGAAACACTATTTTGCATATAGCTAGTAAGAATGCACTGGAAACTATGAAAACCAGATGGAAATTGATTGTTCCTAAATAACTCATTCGTAAGTTGCAACTTTGACATTAAAACGAGGGCCAACCCCCTCAGTCAGTCTGCTTTGCACAAGGTAAATGTGCAGCTGAAGGTTGCTGATCGGCCGGGGCTGTCGGTGTACTACGGTACAAAAAAGATGGAGACTTTCGGTGAGTGTGAACCTAAACTCCTCTTGGACGACATGACATACACGTTACGGTTTCATATTGTGGACATGAAATTGAGTCCATCATAGGAGCGGATGCATGTGAATCCACAAACTTACTTGAACGACTGCATGTCGCAGAATTAGAAGATATCATGCTGTGCACATTTGATGTGGATTCAGAAGGAACCCAGGTGGAGGACGACAAATCAGACAAAGGGGGATGAGCCAGCGAGCATTCCGCAATTCTGGTTAACAGTCTTCAAAACGTGCAAGTGCTCAGTGGCATGATACAGGAGCATGACGAGCCCGTATTAAAGCATCTACAAGATGTGAATGTTCAATGTTCAGAGCATGAGACGCCAAGGAGCTTCACTCTGGAGTTTTACGTTCAAGCCCAATGGGTATTTTACAAACAAGGTGATCACGAAAATATATCAGATGGATTCACGGCTTGACAAACTTGAATCATTCTTTGATAAACCAGAAATCATGGGGTGCACAGGCTGCAAGATCAACTAGAGGGAGGGCAAAAATGTCACATTGAAAACAAAACTAAACCGAAGCACAAAGGTCGAAGCACTCACAGAACCGTTACGAAAACTACCAAATGAATCATTCTTTAATTTCTTCAATCCTGACGTTCCACAGCGTGGAATGTTAAGCAAAAGTTCAGCAGCCAAACTAAATGCTGACTTTGAACTTGCCGGCTTCGTGCGTGAACACATAATTCCATGTGTAATGTTGTATTTTACAGGAGATATAATTGCAGACGATGCTGATTCCGACGATGAGTACTACGAAGATATGTATGATGACTTTGAAGATGATGCGGAAAGAAGTGGTGTGGCAGTACCAAGGAGGCACCGGATGCGGCTATGCGTCTACTGTGACTGCATGTCCTTTGAGGACATTCCAGACCGGGCATGCAGGAGGAGACTGCGTATGAGCAGGGAGATGGTGAGACATATCGGCCACATGATGGCACACCTGGCACTGCATGGGAATGAGGGAGGATACCCGCTCACGGTGGCCATCAAGGTGACGGTAGCGGTGAACTTCTACGCGACGGGGTCGTTCCAGTCGCCGAGCGGAGACTCTCCCTGACATCGACCCACAGGTATATCCATGCAGTCACTGATGCCCTGTATGCCAAGGCGGATCAGTACAGTCAATTCCCAGTTGACCGTGCCGACCAGGATGCCCGGGCAGCGGGCTTCGCCGCCATTGCCGATGGGATGCATGTCGCCCTACGGCCACCGGTGGATAACAGGCTGCTGTTCACGAACAGGAAGGGGTACCACTCCATGAACGTTCAGGTGGTCTGTGACAACCAGATGCTAATCCTGCACGTCTGCGCCTGATTCCTGGGCAGTGTACATGACTCGTTCATATTGGCACAATCGGTGATCGCCGACATGTTCGAATGGTCGGCTGCATGGTGGTGGTCTGCTGCATCCTCCACAATAGAGCCCAGCAGAGGGGCGATATGCTGGAGGAGGATGAGAAGGGAGGGCAGGCCTCATCAGATGAGGGGGGTTGGACAATAAGCGAGACATGAGGGCTGGCCAGGCACGGGAGGCCGCATAATGGTACCGCCAGGGCCACCGCTCCCGGGACACACTCATCGAGACAGGTTTCACCAACTTTGGGGGAGGGGGGCTGCTGGCCAGGGGCACGGACACCACAATACCACACCCCTTCACCAAAAAGCACCCTCACCTCCCACACCACCGACCACCCTCAAAACCCACACCACCAGAGCACTCGCATGCACACCCCCTCAGTTGAAAATACCTGTGGCACTACGAGCCGGGGCACTGGGTTGGCAGTGACAGAGGATCTGGTCCTTGAGATGGAGGATGATGGCAGCCCGCTCTGCGATCAGCTCCATGCTCCACATCATTAGACAATGTCTGACTCATGCAGTAGCACCTTCCACCTGGGTGATCCTGCATCCCACCACGGTCCTGGCGAATCGCTGGGGAGGGGGTGCTGGGGACGGTCGGGGGAGTGGTGGGGTCGCTACACAGTCCACCCGCAGGGCCTCACTCGTCCATCACCCCTCACTCCCAATGGCCATCACTGGCCGCTCCACCCCCACACCCATCAGACAGAGCACCAAGGCTGGTTTTAACGGTGTGAACATGTGTTTATTCTGAACAATAATATACAGTCTGTGCCCTTTACCCGTGCCAACCTCTCCCTGGGACTGGATCACCTCCCTCTGTGTCTGTGAGATGCCGGCCTGCACCTGGGCAATGCCGCCGATGTTCTCAGCAATGGCCTGCTGTGACTGGGCCACACTGAAGAGCGCCACTGCAATGTCCAGCTGGCTCCGGCACATGGTTTCCAGTAAAAGGGCAGCCCAGTCCTGGGCCTTGGCCCCCACCTGCACAGAATACTCCAAGCTCTGCAACCGTTGACCCATGTCGGACACCATTGCCTCCACCACGGATGCCACCCGTGCGGTTTTGGCTTGGGTGGCACGCATGACCTGCCCCACCCCTTGCTCCTGCATATGGATGGACTCCTCCACCTGTTCCTGCAGGTGCTGGAAGCCAGCCATCATCTCCTCCTCTTGTCTCTGGGTCTCTGACTGCACCTGCACTATGGGTGGGACTGGAAGTTCCAGGAGCCCAGGATCCATCTGGGTGGCAGCTTGTTCCTGCGACCGGACTGCCCTCCAACCGCTCGCCCCGTCGGCTGCTCCAACTCCACCTGCTGTACCGGACCGACTGTGTGGTGCACACCAGTGAGTTTCCCAGGAGCCTCTTCACTAATTTGCCCAACCGAAGTGATAGTCTCTGAGATGCTGGACAGTGTTGGAGATAGCGGTGACTGAAAGTCTCCCTCTTTCCCGGAAAGTGTCCTCCTCTGACCCAAACTCTGGGGTATCCTGGGTCTTGGGCAGAGGGCTGGTGTTCCCGTTGCTCCACTGTTGGTGCTTGGCTGTCTGAGAGGCACCGGCTTTGGCACTGGGGGCAGGGGCCCCCGGATGAGCCAGGTCCATCCCTGGCTGCTCCTGTAAGACACAAGATGGCATGTATGGTCAGATGGGGTGGGTGAGCTGTGCCGTGGTGGGGTGGGGGTGGTGTGAGGGGTTGTGTTGGGGTGAGGGGGTGTTGTGGTATGGAGGGTTGGGGTGGGCACACATTCGTTGTGGGGGCCCGCAACCAGGCAGGGGGTCTCACTTCGCCGCGAGCCGCCGACCTCCAGGTCGGCGATGTCCCTCTCCTCCGGCCTGCTGACAACATCTCGTGCCTTCTGCACGGGCACGGTGCGGGGACGCAGGTCCAGTGGTCCCCCTCCGGTCTTCTCCCGTTCCCGGCGGTTGTACACGGCCTTTTCCTGTGGGGGGGAGGGGCAAACACAAACAACAACAGTGTTAGATGGTCCGACGCATGCAGCCCAGGGGTTGGGTAGATGATGGCATCAGTGGCCAGGGCACATGGCCATTCCGGCTGGCATGGGTGCTGGCATATGGGTCAGGCTGGGGGTCCGGCCAACCCCCGGTGGGGGTGGGAGGGATCTGGGGCTCGTGTGTGGGGGGTAGGGTGCTTGGTGCCAAGGGCACAGCGCTGGGTACTCACCCTGACCACCCTGAGGAGGTTGTGCAGTTTCTTCTTGCACTGGTCTCCAGTCTGGGTCATCTCTCCAACGGCGCTAAAGGCAGTTCCCACCTCCGCCCAGGCACGGCAAATAGTGGTGCGTGATGACCTCTGTCCCGGCCCGGGATACAGCAGCAGCCTCCTCTCCTCCACAGAGTCCAGGAGGATCTCGAGTTTGAGGTCCCGGAAGCGTGGCGCTGCTCTCTTTGCAGTCATGTTGGCTGCGACGCTTGTGTGTGGGAGGGGGAGAATGCATTAAGTCCAGGCGCGGCGAATCGGCCGCCGTTCCGTTACCAGAGTGTGGCGTTCCACGTTACGCCCGAATCGCTGCAGCTGTGGACCCGATTTTGCTGTCGTGAAACTCCTCTTCATCCTCTCCTTCTATAGTACTGAAGGCACAGAAATATCCCTTTCTGAATAGAAAGTTGAAATTTAAGTTTCAATCTCGCGCTGGCACTTCAAATGGTCTGCAGTGTGGGCCCTAACCTATTTACCTAAGTGTTGCAAGTAAAAAGTATTTTTATTAAGGTTTTGCAGAATTTCAAAGTGTTGCAAGGTTAACCTACCATAACTGCAAAAACAAGAAGGCAGACTAATATCTGAATGGCCATAAACTAGGTGAGCGATATGTGTAATTAGACCTGGGTGTATCCTCGTATACCAGTCACTGAAGGCAAGCATGCAGGTATAGCAGGTGGTAAAGAAGGCAAATGGTGTGCTGGCCTTCATTGTGAGAGGATTCAAGTACAGGAGCAGGGATGTCTTGCTGTAATTATACAGGACCTTGGTGAGGCCACACCGGGAATATTGTGTGCAGTTTTGGTGTCCTTATCTGAGGGTGTGCAGCGAAGGTTTACCAGACTGATTTATTATGGGCCAGGGTTTGGAGAACACCAAAGTATATCATAGTGTTCACCTGACCCACAACTTTGAATAGATTTGGTTATGGGGAGCACAAGGACCCACTTTACAGGAGTGATGCAACAGAGATCTAAAATATTTTTAAACAAAAACAATGTTTATTCTATGAATCCAGGTAACATTTTATAAACACACTGTAAACGTCTTATCAACTACCAACACTAATACTCCCCACAAAGATACAATACTCTGTAGGTACCCTAAATAACTTTCCTAACAACATCTATCTGTCAAAAACCCTTTTTAACAAAGACAGTAGGTTTGCATTCCTTACAGAAACAGGTATTACTTTGAAATCATCAAGTGATCTGGAGACATTCTTTAGCATGCAGAGAGAAAGACCAAAATACACCTCCTTGGTTTGAATGCAGCTATCCAAATGAAAATGAAACTAAAACTCAGAGCCAAAAACAGCTTCCTGCTCAAAACAAAAGTAAAAAGCAGGAAGGATGTTCCCGATGGTGTGGGTATCAAGAACCAGGTGGCACAGTCTGAGGATACGGGATAGACCATTTATAACAGAGATGAGGAGAAATTGCGACACCCAGACAGTGGTAAGCCTGTGAAATTCGTTACCACAGGAAATATTTGAGGCCAAAACATTTTGCGCGGGATTCTCCAGTCTGCCAGGCACATTTTATTGCGCGCCGTGCCCCCCCGGCAGCAGCATTCTCCACATGGACAGTAGCCCGGGGCAGGGGTCGAACCCAGGTCCTCGGTGCCATGGGGCAGCGTTGCTGGCCTTTGCGCCACCGTGCCACTGCCGCAGAGAGGGAGGTGGCAGCTGCCAAGGCTGGAGGGCCGCCTGCCCGACAGGACGAGGAGGAGGTGGTGGTGCCACAGCGACGGAGGCGCCCGATGAGGCCCTGTGTGTACCGGCACCGCTCGTCGTACCAGGACCTCATGCAGGAGGAGACTCCGGATGAGCTGGGAAACTGTTGTCCATATTTGCCATCTTATGGCACACCTGGCACTGCGTGGGACTGGGGGAGGACACCCTCTCCGGTGGCCGTCAAGGTTAATGTGGCCCTGAACTTCTACGCGACGGGGTCGTTCCAGACATCGAGTGGGGGCCTGTCCGGCATCTCGCAGGCATCGGTGCACCGGTGCATCCGTGCAATGACAGACGCCCTGTATGCCATCGCGGACCGCTACATCCAGTTCCCTGTGAACTGGGTCCACCAGGATGCCCGGGCAGCAGGATTCACTGCCGTGGCCAGGATGCCCATGGTCCAGGGGGCGATCGCTGGGATGCACGTCACCGTGCGTCCACCAGCAGATAACGGCTGTGTTCACGAACAGGAAGGGGACCTACTCCATGAACATTCAGGTGGTCTGTGAACACCGCATGAGGATCCTGCACGACTGCGCCCGGTACCCGGGCAGTGTACATGACTCATTCGTATTGGCGCAATCGTTCATCCCCGCCATGTTCGAGGGACGCCCCTCCCTGCTGAGGGGCTGGTTGCTGGTTGTTGGGAGGGGTTAGCAACACGACGAAGGGCAGGCTTCCCCAGATGAGGAGGATGGGGGCAATGTACAGGACAGATGGGCTGGACATGGACGGGAGGCTGCCCACCGTTACCGGCTTGGCCAGCGGGCATGGGACTGGTTGATAGCCGCCCGGTTCACAAACTAGGGGCGTGTGGGAATCGCCGAGTATGGGCCCAGACAACACATTACGGCACCAGCCTACCACCCTTACCTCAGCCACCACCAACCACCCTCACCCACCACCAACTACCCTCACCCCACCCACCAACAACCACCCTCACCCCACCCACCTTCCACCCTCACCCACCCACCTACCACCCTCACCCCACACACCACCAACCACCCTCACCCACCATCAACCATCCTCACCCCACCCACCACCCTCACACCACCCGCAGGTACACCACCCCTCCATTGCACATCCACCTGCGGCACAACAGGCAGGGCTCACACGGTCACCGGTGGAAGCATGTCTATTGCATGCAATGGAGGATGATGACAACCCGCTCTGTGATGAGCTCCGTGTTAGACAATGTCTGACTCATGGCCACAGTAACACTGTCCACCTGGACCGTCCCTCCATGCGGCTTTGACACTGCAGCGCACGGTCCTGTCATCTGCCCGAGGGGATGGCAAGAGCGGCCCGGGGGAGGCACATTCACCTGAGGCCAACGTCCTATCACCCCTCACACACACACTGGCGCTCACCTCACACCAAACCCCCACACGCATCGGACAGAGCACAGAGGCAGTTTCTGTAGCTGTGAAAGTGATTTTAATGACAAACAGTTCATACAGGTGCCCTAGCACCTATAACTAGTCTGTGTCCTGCACCCGTGCCAACTTACTCAGTGTCTACTTTTCTGGCATTACACCCATCTTACACTATGTAAGTATATACACTATAGCCCCCTTACACGATGACTACGTCGAGGTGCTTCCCCAGACGGTACTGCAGAATTGGAGGTGGACTCATGTGATTCCTGCCCTGTGACTGGGGACCCCTTTGGCAGCCGTTTCCTCGGGCGGCCCGGCCTGGATGGGCCAGGCTGCGACTCGGGCGACTTTGATGGCGAACTGCCAGCCTGTCCTGCCCGTTGCCCACCAAATGCACCTGGGATGGAAGGGGGGAGTCCGAGATGTCTCGGTGTTCCGGGACCTCCCCTGCAGGGGGACCCGAAACGGGCCCCAGCACCTCCGCCCTCGGGGTGCCCGATGGCCCACGAGCCTCTCTATGGGTCGGGGATGGGAACGGAGCCCCCATGGCACCTGCCGCTGCCAGTCCTGGAGGCCCGCCTTTGTATCAACAAGGGTCTGCAAATTTGCAGCCATGGAGCTCAGGGAGTTGGCCGTCTCTGTCTGTGTCTGGGCGACACCAGTCAGCACCTGGGCTATAGCGCCGATGCCCTCAGCGATGGCCTGCTGAGACTGGGCCATGGCCTGCTGGGTCTGTGCCATGGCCTGCAGAGACTGGCCCATGGCCTGCTGAGACTGGACCATGGCGTTGGGCGCCTCTGCGATCTGCAGCTCGCTCTGGCCCTCTCACAGGCAGCCATGTCCTGGGCCACAGAAGCTGCCTGCACGGAAAGCCCCAGACCTTGCATACAGCTGCCCATGTCCGACACCGTCGCCCCCATTGCCTCCACCGTGGCTGCCACCCGTGCGGTGTCGGCCTGGGTGGCATGCTTGACCGGCACCACTCCCTGCTCGTGGACGCGGGTGGACTCTTCCACCTGCGTCTGCAGCTGCTACAAGCCGGCCGTCACCCCTTCGATCATCCCTTGGTCCGTGGCTGCATCGGGTCTATGGGTGGGTGTGGTAACTCCAGGAACCCGCGACCAGTCTGGGCGGCAGATGGTTGCTTGCGTCTAGCTGCCCTCCGATCGTCCGGCCCCATTTTGGGAGAATCCAGTCCAAGATATGTCACAACCGCTCGGATTTCACTCCGAATTTCCTTCGTTCGGTCTTATTTTATGAGGTGAGTATTTTCTTGGGAATTCCTCTGAGCATTCGGCTAAGCGAATTCTCCAGTCCTACTTCAACATCACATGGGCTGGATTCTCCCAAAATGAGGCGAAGTGTGGTCGTCATCGTGAAAACCATCGAATTTCAGGACAGCATCCTCAGGTCCACAGGTGGAGCGATTCAACCACTCCCAAGGGACTAGCACGGGCACATTGTGAAACGGCCACCGATTCGTTGGTTCTGTCATTGCGCAACGCCGCAGCTGCACTTAATAATTCTCCCCCCCCCCCACACACCGCGTCGCAGGCAAGGTGGCCGTCAACCCACACACAAAGCCACCTCACCCCACACACCAAAAGCCCTCACCACCTCACGTCTCACCCTCGTCCTGCTGACTAACCATACATGCTGTCTTGTGTCTTATAGGACCAGCTGGCGATGGGCCTAGCCCATCCGGGGGCCTCCAACCCCAGCCAGTGCCAGGAATATGGGGACCCCCAGGAACCCAAGCACTGACAGGGAGAGCAGCCGGAACACCAGCACTCTGCCCGAGACGAGCCAGGAGACCACTACCCAGGGGACAAACACACAGCGGACAAAGACACAAGGGACAGACACACGGGATAAATACACAGGGGACAAACACACAGGGGACAAACATACAGGGGACAGACACCCAGGGGACAAACACACACGGGACAAACATACAGGAGACCAAGACCCAAGGGACGGACTTCTGGTCGGATGAGGACATTGACTTTACGTCATTGCTATCTCCTTCACCTTCCACCATCTCAGAGACTATCACTTCGGTTAGGCAAATTAGTGAGGAGGCTTCTGGGGCACTACCTGGTGCGCCCCACACTGCCGTTCCGGTACAGCAGATAGAGATAGGAGCAGCCCAGGGGCCAGACGGTCGGAGGGCAGCCCGGCCCCAGCAACCAGCTGCTGCCCAGACGGGTCCTGGGCTCCTGGAAGACCCATTATCACCCATAGTGCAGGCGCAGGCAGAGACCCAGGGATTAGGGGAGGAGATGACGGCCGGCTTCCAGCACCTGCAGGCGGAGGTGGAGGAGACCAACTGCCTGTAGGAGCAGGGAGTGGTGACGGTCCTGCGTGCCACCCAGGCTGAAACCGCACGGGTGGCGTCCACGGTGGAGGCAATGGGGGGGACTGTGTTGGACATGGGTCAGAGTATGCAAGGCCTGGGCATTCTGTGCAGGTGGGGGCCGTGACCCAGGACAGAACTGCCCACCTGGGCAACCATGTGCCAGTGCCAGCTGCAGATTGCAGCGGCGCTCCTCAGTGTGGCCCAGTCACAGCAGGCCATTGCTGAGAGAATTGGCGCCATTGCCCCAAGTGCTGGCCGGCATCGCACAGACCCAGAGGGAGGTGGCGCAGTCCCAGATGGAGATGACCCTCTCCCTGTGTTACATGGCCGCTAACACAGAGACCCTTGTCGATGCCAGAGCCGCCATTCAGGACTGGCAGCGCCAGGTGTTGGAGGAGCCTCGGGTGTTGGCTCCGCCCGCATCCCCTTTCCATGAAGAAATCTGGGGGCAATGGATCATCTCCATGAACAAAGAACAAATAAAGAACAAAGAAATGTACAGCACAGGAACAGGCCCTTCGGCCCTCCAAGCCCGTGCCGACCATGCTGCCCGACTAAACTACAATCTTCTACACTTCCTGGGTCCGCATCCCTCTATTCCCATCCTATTCATGTATTTGTCAAGGTGCCCCTTAAATGTCACTATCGTCCCTGCTTCCACCACCTCCTCCGGTAGCGAGTTCCAGGCACCCACTACCCTCTGCGTAAAAAACTTGCCTCGTACATCTACTCTAAACCTTGCCCCTCTCACCTTAAACTTATACCCCCTAGTAATTGACCCCCCTACCCTGGGGAAAAGCCTCTGACTATCCACTCTGTCTATGCCCCTCATAATTTTGTAGACCTCTATCAGGTCTCCCCTCAACCTCCTTCGTTCCAGTGAGAACAAATCGAGTTTATTCAACCGCTCCTCATAGCTAATGCCCTCCATACCAGGCAACATTCTGGTAAATCTCTTCTGCACCCTCTCTAAAGCCTTCACATCCTTCTGGTAGTGTGGCGACCAGAATTGAACACTATACTCCAAGTGTGGTCTAACTAAGGTTCTATACAGCTGCAACATGACTTGCCAATTCTTATACTCAATGCCCCGGCCAATGAAGGCAAGCATGCCGTATGCCTTCTTGAGTACCTTCTCCAACTGTGTTGCCCCTTTCAATGACCTGTGGATCTGTACTCCTAGATCTCTTTGACTTTCAATACTCTTGAGGGTTCTACCATTCACTGTATATTCCCTACCTGCATTAGACCTTCCAAAATGCATTACCTCACATTTGTCCGGATTAAACTCCATCTGCCACCTCTCCGCCCAAGTCTCCAAACAATCTAAATCCTGCTGTATCCTCTGACATTCCTCATCGCTATCCGCAATTCCACCAACCTTTGTATCGTCTGCAAACTTACTAATCAGACCAGTTACATTTTCCTCCAAATCATTTCTATCTACTTCAAAGAGCAAAGGTCCCAGCACTGATCCCTGTGGAACACCACTGGTCACAGCCCTCCAATTATAAAAGCATCCTTCCATTGCTACTCTCTGCCTTCTATGACCTAGCCAGTTCTGTATCCACCTTGCCAGCTCACCCTGATCCCGTGTGACTTCACCTTTTGTACCAGTCTACCATGAGGGACCTTGTCAAAGGCCTTACTGAAGTCCATATAGACAACATCCACTGCCCTACCTGCATCAATCATCTTAGTGACCTCCTCGAAAAACTCTATCAAGTTAGTGAGACACGACCTCCCCTTCACAAAACCATGCTGCCTCTCACTAATACGTCCATTTGCTTCTAAATGGGAGTAGATCCTGTCCCGAAGAATTCTCTCCAGTTATTTCCCTACCACTGAAGTAAGGCTCACCGGCCTGTAGTTCCCGGGATTATCCTTGCTACCCTTCTTAAACAGAGGAACAACATTGGCTAGTCTCCAGTCCTCCGGGACATCCCCTGAAGACAGTGAGGATCCAAAGATTTCTATCAAGGCCTCAGCAATTTCCTCTCCAGCCTCCTTCAGTATTCTGGGGTAGATCCCATCAGGCCCTGGGGACTTATCTACCTTAATATTTTTTAAGACACCCAACACCTCGTCTTTTTGGATCTCAATGTGACCCAGGCTATCTACACACCCTTCTCCAGACTCAACATCTACCAATTTCTTCTCTTTGGTGAATACTGATGCAAAGTATTCATTTAGTACCTCGCCCATTTCCTCTGGCTCCACACATAGATTCCTTTGCCTATCCTTCAGTGGGCCAACCCTTTCCCTGGCTACCCTCTTGCTTTTTATGTACGTGTAAAAAGTCTTGGGATTTTCCTTAACCCTATTTGCCAATGACTTTTCGTGACCCCTTCTAGCCCTCCTGACTCCTTGCTTAAGTTCCTTCCTACTTTCTTTATATTCCACGCAGGCTTCGTCTGTTCCCAGCCTTTTAGCCCTGACAAATGCCTCCTTTTTCTTTTTGACGAGGCCTACAATATCTCTCGTTATCCAAGGTTCCCGAAAATTGCCGTATTTATCCTTCCTCACAGGAACATGCCGGTCCTGAATTCCTTTCAACTGACACTTGAAAGCCTCCCACATGTCAGATGTTGATTTGCCCTCAAACATCCGCCCCCAATCTATGTTCTTCAGTTCCTGCCTAATATTGTTATAATTAGCCTTCCCCCAATTTAGCACATTCATCCTAGGACCACTCTTATCCTTGTCCACCAGTACTTTAAAACTTACTGAATTGTGGTCACTGTTACCGAAATGCTCCCCTACTGAACATTTGAGTGGTCTGTGCCCATCAGATGAGGATCCCGCACGTCTGCTTCTGATACCCAGGAAGAGTGGACTCCTTCATACTGACACAATCTGTGATCCCCGGCACAGTAGGGCCAGTAGGACGGTCATCCAGGCCGTTCCGTTCTCCCTCTCTACCTGTCTGTTACCCCGGGGGTTGTAACTGGTCGTCCTTCTCAAGGCGATGCCCTTGCTGAGCAGGAATTGATGCAGTTCGTCGCTCATAAAGGAGGACCCCCTATCACTATGTATGTAAGCGGGGAACCCGAACAGTGCAAAGATGCTATGGAGGACCTTGATGACGGTGGTTGCGGTCATGTCGTCACAGGGTATGGCGAATGGGTACCGGGAGTACTCGTCAATCACCTTCAGGAAGTACGTGTTGCGTTCGGTGGAGGGAGGGGGCCTTTGAAGTCCATGATGAGGCGTTCAAAGGGACGGGAAGCCTTTATCAGGTGCGCTTTCTCTGGCCGGTAGAAGTGCGGTTTGCACTCCGTGCAGATTTGGCAGTCCCTGGTGGCTGTCCTGACCTCCTCGATGGAGTAGGGCAGGTTGCGGATCTTGATAAAATGGAAAAAGCAAGTGACCCCCGGGTGGCAGGGTTCCTCGTGGAGGGCTCGGAGGCGGTCCACTTGTGCGGTGGCACATGTGCCGCAGGAAAGGGCATCAGGAGGCTCGTTTAGGTTCCCGGAACGATACAAGATCTCGTAGTTGTAGGTGGAGAGTTCGATCCTCCACCGCAAGATCTTATCGTTTTTTTATCTAGCCCCGCTGTGCATTATCGAACATGAAAGCAACCGACCGTTGGTCAGTGAGGAGAGTGAATCTCCTGCCGGCCAGGTAATGCCTCGAATGTCGCACAGCTTCTACTATGGCCTAGGCCTCCTTTTCGACTGAGGAGTGGCGGATGGAGGGTACGTGAGAAGAAGGCCACGGGCCTGCCCGCTGGGTTGAGGGTGGCCGCCAGAGCTACGTCAGACGCGTCGCTCTCGACCTGGAAGTGGAGGGACTCGTCGATGGCGTGCATCGTGGCCTTTGCAATGTCCGTTTTGATGCGGCTGAAGGCCTGGCGGGCCTCTATCGACGGGAAAAGCTGTGGATTGGATCAGGGGACTGGCCTTGTCCGCATAGTTGGGGACCCACTGGACGTAGTAACTGAAAACCCTAGGCAGCGCTTCAGGGCCTTGGAGCAGTGGAGGAGGGGGAACTCCATAAGGGGGCGCATGCGCTCAGGGCCGGGGCCAATAACTCCATTTCGCACTACGTAGCCGAGGATGGCTAGGCGGTCAGTGCTAAACACGCATTTATCCTTGTATGTAAGGTTAAGGATCTTTGCGGTCTGGAGGAATTTTCGGAGGTTGGTGTCGTGGTCCTGCTGGTCGTGGCCGCAGATGGTGACATTATCGAGATACGGGAATGTTGCCCGTAAACTGTACCGGTCAACCATTCGGCCCATCTTGCGCTGGAAGACCGAGACCCCGTTGGTGACACTGAAGGGAACCCTTAAGAAGTGATAGAGCCGCCTATCTGCCTCGAAAGCAGTGTATTTGCGGTCACTAGTGCGGCTGGGGAGCTGGTGGTAGGCGGACTTAAGACCCTCCGTGGAAAAGACCTTGTAATGCGCGATCCTGTTTACCAGGTCGAATATGCAGGGGAGAGGGTACGCGTCCAGCTGCGTAAACCTGTTGATGGTCTGACTGTAGTCGATGACCATCCTATGCTTCTCCCCGGTCTTTACCACCACTACTTGAGCTCTCCAGGGACTGTGGCTAGCTTCAATGACTCCTTCCCTCAGTAGCCTTTGGACCTCTGACCTAAGAAAGATTTGATCCTGGGCCCTGTACCGTCTGCTCCTGGTGGCGACGGGTTTGCAATCCGGGGTGAGGTTCGCAAACAGGGAAGGCGGATCGACCTTGACGGTCGCGAGGCCGCAGGCAGTGAGGGGGGTATAGGGCCGCCGAATTTGAAGATTAGACTTTGGAGGTTACACTGGATGTCTATACCTCGGAGTGTGGCCGCGCAGAGGTGGGGAAGGACGTAGAGCCGGTAATTTTTAAACTCCCTTCCCTGGACTGTGATCCCTGGACTGTGAGGTTTGCTACACAAAACCCCCTTATCTCTACAGAGTGGGAACTGGAGGCCAGGGAGATTTTTTGATTAACGGGGTGGACGAGGAGAGAACAGCGCCTTACCATGTCGGGGTGTATGAAGCTCGCTGTGCTCCCAGAGTCGATTAAGCAGGACGTCTCGTGCCCATTGATAAGTACAGTCGTTGTAGCAGTTGAGAGTGTTCGAGGCCGGGACTGATCCAGAGTCACCGAGGCTAATCGCAGCAGTTGAGTGTTCTCTTCGGGCGGTGTGTGGTCAGCCGAGCTGGGGTCCTGGCGGTCCATCCAAGATGTTGGCTCCCATTGGTCGCACATGGCTGGGGGTGCACAAAATGGCAGCGCCCATCCATCTAACGTGGCATCCATGGGACAAGATGGCGGCACCTGGGGGCCGCACGTGGCCCTGGAGTAGGAAGATGGCGGCGCCCGCTGGCCGCATGGGGACCGTGGAGAGGTTTGTGGTGGCGGTCCGCATTCGCTGCCGGAGACCGCGGCAACCTCATGGGCCTGGCATACCAGCACAAAATGGCCCTTTTTACCGCATCCCTTACAGGTGGATGCGCGGGCCGAGCAGAGCTGGCGGGGGTGCTTGGCCTGCCCGCAAAAGTAGCAGCGGGGTCCCCCGGGGTTGCCAGGCCGCCTTGCAGCACAAGCTTGTGGGAGGATGGGGGTTGTCTCGGGGTCGGCTGCGGAGGGGTTCCACGCTGCCCAGGGGGCTGCCGCGTGGTCGGGAACGTAAGCGCTGGCGTTTCTGGAGGCCACGTCCAGGGAGCCGACAAGGGCCCATGCCTCCTTGAGGCCTAGGGCGTCTTTCCAGCAATCGCTGGCGGATCTGGGAGGACAGCATACCTGCCATGAAAGCGTCCCGGATCAAGAGTTCTGTGTGGTCGCTCGCTGAAACCTGCGGGCAGCTGCAGTTTCTTCCCAACATCAGGAGTGCATGGTAGAATTCTTCCATCGATTTCCCCAGGGAATTGTCGCCTCGTTGCTAGCAGATGTCGGGCGTAGACCTGGTTTACTGGGCGGTTACAATGTCCTTTTAGCAGCTCTATTGCCGCATCGAAGTCTTCCGCGTCCTCGATGAGGGTGTAAATTTCTGGGCTCACCCTCGAGTGCAGGACTTTAATTTTCTGCTCTCCTGTGGGTGTGTTTTCGGCCGTTCCGAGATATCCTTTAAAATACGCCAGCCAGTGCTTGAAGATTGCCGCTGAGTTCGCCGCGTGGGGGCTGAGTTGCAGACACTCTGGCTTGATCCGGAGCTCCATCTTTTAAATCTAGCTTATTAAATTGATGCACGATCAATGACCACTAAAGCGAGGTTGTAGTCCAACTGAAGGCTTAATAAGCTAGATGTTTCCCCCAGCAGCTCAGGTACAGAATGAAGGCTGCTGGGGCGGTACAGGCTCTTATACCCCGCCTAGCAGGGCGGAGCTACCATACAGCTTGACTGATAGGAAGCATACAATATCTACCAATGGTGTTCCAGCATTACCAGGTACCGTAATACCGCTACACAGACTACCACACCCTGCACATTTTTGGACTGGGGTGAAACTGGAGCACCCAGAGGTAACCCTCGCCGATAAGATGAGAAAGCGCAAACTCTGCACAGTCACCCAAAGTCTTAATGAAGGAAATAGTGGAACCTACAGCCAGAATAGGACAGTCTGAACTTCTTTTGAAGCTCCGCCCCGGCGGCGAGCGTGATTTCGGCTTGGAGGCTCGGAGAATCCTGGCCCACAGTGCAATACTCATAGAAGTGAATACATGCTGCATTGTTGACTGCAGTGATTCTATTGTCATGCATGAGGCTCCATTCTTATTGGAGGCAAACTCCTCAGCATTGTACACCTGCTCCCTGACTGGCATCCAGTCTATTGACAGCATCTATCATATTTCTTTTATAGACTCAACTTTGGAAGTCTTCATTTTTGCCATTGCCAGAGCTCTATGATATAGAGCTATTTCCATTGCCTTTTCTTGTGCTTTGTTATGCTCTGTCAAGTTCCCTTTGAGTTGCTAATGAGCACAAGCTTCTGAGCTGATGCTTACAAGGGTAAGAGGAAGTGATGATGCACCTTCCAACAGACTATTCTTCCTTTTCTTCAGCTGTTTCTGCTTGGGTCTTGTGATGGACTTGGAAAAGGAAACAGTTATATGAATTAGCTTTGAGTACCGCCTTAGGACTTGATAACCACAATGCAGTCAAACAGATTGAGCATCAACCTGCAAATCTTGCTAACACATGCCATAGCAGGTGGTAAGAACATTTGAGATACTGTTCAGGCATGTGATGCTTGTGACTATAACATGCATACAAAAATGCAATGTTGCCACAACAACTCGAACTCCCTTGTGCACTACCACAAGCATTAGCAATGTGTGGCAAATATTGACTTACACTATCACGTGGCAGAAAGTAATTTATGTGGCAATGGAATGCAAAATAATTTATGCTGTTTTGTCTTAATTATGACATTGTATTATTTGCTGAATGATGTTGATTAAATGGTAATTTTATAGTAAAAAAGCATGACTAATTTGACATGTTTATTCTGTTATTGTGATTTAGATTTCTCAAAAGTCTCTTCAGGAAGAGTTAGAAAATACGATGAAGGTTATCATTCAGCTTACTAATGAAAAAGAAACCGTAATTGAAGAATTCAATATGGTTACATTGAACAGTACATCAGCAATTGCTGAGCTTAGGAATACCGTTGAACATTTGGAAGAATCATTCAAAACAGAACAGCAAAGGTAACAAATAATTATCTTCAAATTATCTAAAAATTGTTTCTTGTTTTTTCAATAATTATATTCCAAAGGAGTAAAAGCTACAAAACATATATTCGACCAAAATATTTAGAATGACATCGGCAGCCAACCTATTTTTCCTAAGTATATTGGGCGGGATTCTCCGACCCCGCGCCGGGTCGGAGTATCGCCGGGACGCGCCCCGACGCCGGGACGCGATTCTCCGCAGAGTGGAGAATCGGCGCCATTGGGGTTGGCGTGGTCGGCACGCTGCCGGTCGGGGGCCGGTCTACGCGGCCCGCCCCCCCCCGCGATTCTCCGGCCCAGATGGGCTGAGCCGCCTTTTTAAAAAAACGAGTTCCACCGGTGCCGTTCTAACCTGCTCTGAACCGGCGGGACCTCGGTGTTGAAGGGTTGGGTGGCAGTCTGTGAGGGGGGGAGGGGGGGGGTTGGGGCCAGCGCGGACAAGGGAGACACCACGCATGCACGGAAATTGCG
This sequence comes from Scyliorhinus torazame, assembly GCF_047496885.1. Lineage (NCBI taxonomy): Eukaryota > Metazoa > Chordata > Chondrichthyes > Carcharhiniformes > Scyliorhinidae > Scyliorhinus > Scyliorhinus torazame. The sequence continues at coordinate 74,487,338 of NC_092723.1, forward strand.
TCGGTGGGACTGAGCAAGCACGGGTTCGCGCCGGACCCACTGCGCATGCGCGCATCCACCGGCGCCATTCCACAGCCGGATCAGCAGCTGGAGCGGTGTGAACTGCTCCAGTGCCCTGCTGGCCCCCTGGAGGGGCCAGAATTGCTGATCCTGGGGCCGTGTTGATGCCATCGAGAAACGCGACGGCGTTTCCGACGGCGTCAAAACTTAGCCTCAGGATCAGAGAATCCCGCTAAGTCTGACCAACTAAATCTGATTACTTACATACAATTGATGCTTTGTTTAATATTGTTTCTGCAGAATAAACTGTCTGAATAGTAATAGGAATTTGTCACCTGAAAAATAAATCATCAGAAGGTGCTGTACTCTGAGTCTGAACATTATTTTTTAACAGATCCAAGCAGGTTCAAGAAGCTTTACAGGTTTCTTCTTTGGAATTGGAAAAGAAGACTGCAGCGCTAGGTAATTTAAAAATACATGATCTTACTCCGGACCTCTCCTCCAAGCTTGATTCCAACTCCTGCCACTTCTTCCTTATATTTGCATTGGCGCCTTATCAGTTCCCAGTAGCCACCCATAAATATCTCCAATGTTCCCCTCCCCCAGCAGCTCGTCCCGAGTCAACAACTTATCCTGCAAGTGTCTGCTCCAGCAGATGAGGATTTGAGGGTAGTTCTTTGCTTGCAAAATTCCAGACTTGAATGTATCTACATTCGCTCACCCTAGGCAACTCAAATTTCCCATGTAATTCCTCCAGTTTCGCAAATCATAAAATCCCTATAATGCAGAAGGAGACCGCCCCACCACCACTTTCTGCCCTCTTTGTAAAAATATTTTCTTAATCTTGGGAGTCTTACCTGCCCATACAAACCCACATTTTTGGACAGTGGGGTGAAACTGGAGCACCCAGTGGTATCCCTCGCTGATAAGGGGAGAAAGTGCAAACTCCGCACACTCACACAAGGTCTTAATTGAACCCGGGTCCCTGGCGCTGTGAGGCAGCAGTGCTAACTACTGTGCCACCATGCTGCCCCATCTTTAAATAAACAAGTTCCTCAACTGTTATACCCCTTCCCTGTACCACCTATCATACATTGCATCCATCTTTCCCGACATAAATTAATGATTCCTACATAATGGGCTTCTGTCGACATGCCTTTTAGCCCAAAGTGCCGCCTCAATTGGTTCCATATTCTGAGCTTTAATGCAACCACGGGATTTCTAGTATATCTGCTCGGAGAGAATTGGCGTGGGACCGCCACCAAGGCCCTCAAACCCAATCCCATATAGGAGGCCTTCTCCACCTGAACCCATTCTAATTCATCTTCCCCCCCACCAGCGCCTCACTTCTTTATATTTGCTGCCCAATAGTAGTATAATAGGTTTGGGAGTGCCACCCCCTCCCCCCCCAAACCCCCTCATTCTGCCCTCTTTGTAAAAATATTTTCCTATTCTTGGGAGTTTTACCTGCCCACACAAACCCTGTAATTAATCTGCCCAACGTACGAAGGAATGCTTTTGGGAGGAATATTGGAAGGGTTTGGAAGATGAATAAGTATCTTGATAGTACATTCATCTTAACTGTCTGTATCTTTTCTGCTCGGGACAACGGCAGGGAATTCCACCTCTGCAGATTCCCCCTTCACTTCCTCAACCTAACTGGAAAAGTTCCAATTGTGAAATGTGTCCCAGTCATGTGTAACTTGTTATATCAAAGTATCTAAATCTTCTCCTGGCCAGTTTGAACGGCAAAATTCCCAGATTTACACTCCTTCCGTGGGCATTAATCTGAAGCTTGTATCCCGAGAAACTCCCAAATTTCCACACTCTGTTGGGTCTTTATCCTTTTCCTCAATCAATAAAATAGAGGCCTGTGCGAGTGTGGCCAAAACTCCCCCTGCACCATTGACTCATTGTACATAACCAGGAGATGGGGCGCTAGTTCTGACAAAAACTGTTCACAGAACTCTACCATTAATCCATCTGGCCCCGGTGCTTTCCCCGATTGCATCAACCCTGCCCCCTCAATTATCTCCTGCAATCCTAGTGACTCCTCCAATCCTTGCCTCCTCCCCATATCAACCTCTGGAAGCACCAACCCATCCAAGAACCATCCCATCTCTTTTTCCTCCCCCTTGGGCTCTGATTTGTGAAATCCCTGGTACAAACCCTCAAATGCCCTACTTACCTTTTCTGGCGTTGTTACCAAACCTTCCCCTGTCACTCTTACTGCTGCAATTTCCCTAGTGACAATCTGCCGTCTCAACTGATGGGCTGGTAATTGACTGGCCTTTTCCCCAAATTCACATTGGATCCCCATTGCACAGCGAAGCTGCCCACCTCTTCCAGTTGTCAGAAGATCAAAACCCCCCTGAAACTCCTCCTCCCACTCTGCCAAAGGCTCCTTAGTTGAGGACACAGAATACAGCCGATCTACTTCTATGATAGCACCCACCAAACTTTGTCTTTCTACTCTCTCCAGTTTATTTCTATGGGACTTATAGGAGATCATCTCTTCCCCCCGAACCATTGCCTTTAGAACCTCCCAAAATGTTGAGGCAGAAATCTCCCCATTTTGGTTAAGGTCCACATAGTCTTTAATCACTGTAATAACCTGTAGTAACCTGCACAGGACCCATCCAGCTTAGGATGATTGTTTCCTGTGCTCAGTTGGACTGAGTTAAGCCAATACTTGCATAAAAGGCCGACAGCTGTAGAGCCAGCTAATAAAGGAAATGGGGACCCGGTGAAAAGTTCCCGGGCCCTGGCATGTATGATGCCAATGCTGAAATAAAGGACTTTTAAGAAGCTCTTTGGACTTCCCTGGCTTTATCACATTGCCAACGAGGATGAATTGGAGCTGTCGGCGTGCTGTTTGTTCAGCTGGGCTACCACCCCGGAATTCTTTTTTACTTGTGGACTGCGGTACAGAGATTTTTTTGTTGTGGCTGCCGGCCTGTGAAATGTGTCTGCTGGGAATGATCTGTAGTCTGACTTGTCCGGCAGTACCGGACGCGGGATCTTCTGAGCGACTTCTGGTGATGGTCGCGCAGCGATTCGTCTGGTCTCTGTCTGCGTTTCGCGATGCTGGCAGATTGGTGCACCGAGGTGTCCGTTCTCAAGTTGCCGCCACCATTTTGGAACGTCATTCTGGTCGTGAGTGCGGAGTTGTGTGTGGAAGACTGTTCTGCGGCTGTTCGGACTGTGGGATTTGCAACAGTGATGTTTTGCCTGCGAGCTGACAGTTATTATACGACTGTAGGTTTTGTGCCTCGAGACTCTGTTGGTGTTAAATTGACAGAACATTCCATATGTGACTTCTGGTCCTGTGGCAATTTGCGCAGAGCACTGCTGTTTTTGAAAAATTTGCACTGAGGATTTATTTGCCCATGTAGAGGTACTGTAAGAATGTCGGGGCGACAGTCCCTGGTCATTTTGGTAGGTGCTTTAATTTTAGGTAAACTTTAGAGTGCCTGATTTTTTTTCTAAATTAAGGGGCATTTGGGAGTTACAGGACGTTGTCCAATGATTCCCCCCACCCCCCCAGCCCCGACCTGTTCCCTCCGTGGCTGGAAGGCATGTCATGCCGATTGGGTCTTGGATTGATAGGTCTGATGCCGTGGCGCGCGCCGTCACCGGGTTCGGCTGTTGGCAGCTTCGCCCCCTGCGTGACTGGTGAGGTGTCGGGCCGGACATAATGCTTGGTGGAGTACCTGCTGGCCCATCTGGTGGCGCTTTATCCGAATTGATAGTCACCACTGTTGTATTGTATATACTGCATACGAGGGTATTACGGTAAGGCCCCTGTCCTACAGGTACGGGGGTAGATCCCTGTCTGCTGGCTCCGCCCATTAGGCGGAGTATAAATGTGTGGGCTCTCCGAGCTGCAGCCATTTCGGCAGCAGCTGCGGGAGGCTCCACATCTCTGCGTAATAAAGCCTCGATTACTCTCTACTCTCGTCTCATCGTAATTGATAGTGCATCAATTTATTACGCAGAGATTTTACAATGATGGATCTTCGCATCAAGCCTGATCGCCTGCAGCTGCACCCTCAAGCAGACAATGCCAAGTTGGCCTTCGCACATTGGCTAGCTTGCTTTGAAGCATACATTGGATCTGCGACAGACCCACCCTCAGAGGCACAGAAGCTCCAGATCCTTTAGACGCGTCTGAGCTCCGATATCTTTCCCCTCATCCGGGACGCACCGACCTACGCTGAGGCCATGGCGCTACTGAAGGAGAACTACACTCAGCAGACTAACAAAATCAAGCCAGGCACCTTCTGTCCACGAGGCATCAACTCCCCGGTGAGTCGTGGAAGATTTCAGGCGTGCCCTGCACGTCCTGGTGAGAGGCTGTGATTGCCAGGCCGTTTCGGCCGCTGAACATTCTGACCTGGTACATAGAGACGCGTTCGTTACGGGCATAGGGTCGGCTTACATCCGCCAGCGCCTCTTAGAAGGGGCTACCCTTGACCTCGCGGCGACCAAGAAACTAGTGCTCTCGCTTACAGTCGCCTCACGCAATATACAGGCATTTGCCCCCGACCGCACGGTCCACCCCTCATGGGCATCATGGATCCCGCCAGCGAACACCCCACCGTGGGCCCCATCAGCGACCTCCCCCAGTCAACCCCAGGCCTGCGTTGCGCGGCAGCCAACCAACCCCGGGGACCCAAGTGCTGCTTCTGCAGACACTCAAAACATCCCCAACAGCGCTGCCCGGCACGGAGCGCGCTCTGCAAGGCCTGCGGGAAGAAAGGACATTTCGCTGCTGTGTGCCAGGCCCGCTCGATCGGCGCTATTGTCCCAGCGCCCCCCATGTGTGACCCGCAGGTGCCGCCATCTTCCTCGCCTCAGACCATGTGCGGTCCATGGGCGCCGACATCTTGCTCCCCTCCCAACACGTGCGGCCCGTAGGCGCCGCCATCTTGCTCGCCTCACAACACGAGCGCGATGCATCAGACGTCGCTCTGGCCACTCTCAACCAGGCAGGCAGGCCTGTGACATTCTTTTCCCGCACCCTCCATGCCTCCGAAATTCGGCACTCCTCTGTCGAATAGGAGGCCCAAGGTATCGTTGAAGCTGTGAGGCATTGGAGGCGTTACCTGGCCGGCAGGAGATTCACTCTCCTCACTGACCAATGGTCGGTTGCCTTCATGTTTAACGACACACAGCAGGGTAAGATCAATAATGATAAGATCTTGAGGTGGAGGATTGAGCTCTCCACCTACAATTACGAGATTTTGTATCGCCCCGGTAAGCTCAACGAGCCCCCCGATGCCCTATCCCGAGGTACATGTGCCAGCGCACAAGTGGACCGACTCCGGGCCCTGCATGACGATCTCTGTCCCCCAGGGTCACCCGCTTTTATCACTTCATAAAGGCCCGCAATCTGCCCTACTCCAGTCTCCAGAGGATGGCGAGTCAGGATTTTCACAGGAACTTCATTGCAATGTTTATGTTGTCCGCGCAGCAGAGAATCAGCGCCGTTGGCGCGGCGCCGGTCGCGGGCCGCTCTTTGCGGCCGGGCAGCCGATTCTCCGGTCCGGATGGGCCGAGCAGCCGCTCTAAAAAGGTAGAGTCCCACCGGCGCCGTCCACACCTGGTCGCAGCTGGCGGGAACTCTGCGTGCAGGGTTGGGGGGTGGTCTGTGGGTCGGGGGGGGAGAGTGGCTCCGACTCCGGGGGGGCTTCCGATGGGGCCTGGCCCGCGATCGCGGCCCACCGATCGGCGGGCCGGCCTCTCGCTCTCTGGGCCTATTTTCTTATGCGCCGGCCCCTGAACACCCGCACCATGTTGTGTCGGGGCCGGCACATTGCGGGAGGCCACCGCGCATGCGCGGGTTGGCGCCGACGCCACTGCGCATGTCCTCGTTGACGCAGGTGCCACATGCCCATGCGCGGATCCCGCGGCGCACAGTTCGTGCTGGGATGGGTGGCTGAAGCAGCGTGAACCGCTTCAGCGCCGTACTGGCCCCCTGTAGGGACCAGAATCAGTACTCCCAGCGGCCCGTTCACGCCGTCGTGAAACGCGACGCCGTTGGAAACGGCGTGGACACTCTGCCCCCAGCGAGAATCTCGCCCCCAGCGTCCACAGTGGAGGTTAGATGTAGGGCTGTTAGCGGAGGATGAGGTTTGTGAGCCGGTAAGGGAGGCCATTCGGGGGTACATAAAGAGCAATGACACGGGAGAGACCGTGGCAGGGGTAGTTTGGGAAGCATTGAAGGGGTAATCAGAGGGGAATTTATTTTGAATTGGGCCCACAGGGAGAAAACTGAAGGGGCAGAGTTGGACAGGCTGGTAGGTGAAATCTTACAGGTGGACAGGAGATATGCGGAGTCTCCGGATGAGGTGCTCCTGAAGGAACGTCAAATGGAATTTGGGCTCCTGTCCTCAGATAAGGTAGAGGGACAGTTGAGGAGGGTAAAAGGGGCGGTGCATGAATCTGGGAAGAAAGCTAGTAGGATGCTAACCTGCTATCCTCCAGAAAAGCAGTGCACCAACTTCGCCAGACACAGGAGACCTTCTATGAACACAGGGAAAAGACTGGCTGCCTACTGACTCACCAGCTGAGAAAACAGGCTGCCACATGGGAGATAGTTCAGGTAAGGGACAACAGAGGCAGACTGGTGACAGAACCAAAAGAGGTCAACTGAGCATTTGAGACCTTCTACCAAGGGCTGTACACCTCCGAACCCCCCGACGGGGACGCGGCAATTAAACAGTTCCTCGACGGATTGGAGATGCCAGTTGTGGGGGAAGACAGGCAGGGGGAACTGGAAGCACCAATAGATCTGATAGAAATCATGGAGAGCATCATCTCCATGCAGGCACCCCCCCACGCCCCCAAGGTATGCATTCGAACCAATACTACCAGCTCTGAATACGTCCAGCTGCACAGAGGCACAAGGCAGGGATGCTCACCGTCCCCACTCCGTTTGCCCTAGCAATCAAACCCTTGGCGATAGCTCTGGTCGACGCAAAAAGCTGGAAGGGCATCCAAAGAGGAGACCGAGAGTACAGATTTTCACTCAATGTGGATGACTTGCTCCTATACGTCTCAGAGCCACAGGAAGGACTGAAAGCAATTATGCAGATCCTGAAAGAGTTTGGAATCTTCTCAGGTTACAAGCTCTACCTGGGCAAGAGCGAGACATTCCCAGTGAACCCAAACGGGGGAGGGATAGTGCTGGAGGTGCTCCCTTTTAAAATAGCCCAAAATAGATTCCGATACCTGGGGATTCAGATAGCCAGAGAATGGTCACAGATCCACAAGTGGAACCTGACAAGCCTGATGGAGGAAGTCAAAAACGACATGCGAAGGTGGGGCAAGCGTCCACTCTCCCTGGCGGGGAGAATGCAGACAATCAAAATGAACGTGTTGTCGAGGTTCCTCTTCCTGTTTGGATCCATACCGATCTTCATCCCCAAGGCTTTCCAATGCGTAGACAGCTTAATCATGACGTTTGTGTGGGGGATAAAATCAAGAGTCCCCAAACCAACACTGCAAAGGAGCAAAATCGAGGGTGGCCTGGCACTACCAGACCTGCAATACTAGGCGGAGAGAGTGAGGGGATGGGTACACAAACCCAACTCGGCACCGATGGAGGAGGCCTCCTGCAGGGGGAACGACCAGCCGGGCCCTAGCCACGGCAGCACTCTTCCCCCCCCGCCACCAACAAAATACATCCAGCCCAGTGGTAGTCACCACACTGAAAACGTGGAACCAATTGAGGCAACACTTTGGACTGACCAAGATGTCCCCAATGGCCCCCATCTGGGGAAACCACAGGTTCCCACTTAAAGGTAGACACCACCTTTAAAAAATAGAGACAGGAAGGTGTCATGCTGTGCAGATAATGATATACAGACAGGTAGAACATAGAACATTACAGCGCAGTACAGGCCTTTCGGCCCTAGATGTTGCGCCGACCTGTGAAACCACTCTACAGCCCATCTACACTATTCCCTTATCATCCATATGTCTATCCAATTACCATTTCAATGCCCTTAGTGTTGGCGAGTCCACTACTGTTGCAGGGCATTCCACGCCCTTACTACTCTCTGAGTAAAGAACCTACCTCTGACATCTGTCCGATATCTATCTCCCCTCAATTTAAAGCTATATCCCCTCATGCTAGACATCACCATCCGAGGAAAAAGGCTCTCACTGTCCACCCTATCCAATCCTTTGATCATCTTGTATGCCTCAATTAAGTCACCTCTTAACCTTCTTCTCTGTTATGAAAACAGCCTCAAGTCCCTCAGCTTTCCTCATAAGATCTTCCCTCCATACCAGGCAACATTCTGGTAAATCTCCTCTGCACCCTTTCCAATGCTTCCACATCCTTTCTATAATGCGGCGACCAGAATTGCACGCAATACTCCAAATGCGGCCGCACCAGAGTTTTGTACAGCTGCAACATGACCTCATGGCTCCGAAACGCAATCCCTCTACCAATAAAAGCTAACACACCATGCGCCTTCTTAACAACCCTCTCAACCTGGGTGGCAACTTTCAGGGATCTATGTACATGGACACCGAGACCTTTCGGCTCATCCACACTGCCAAGAATCTTACCATTAGCCCAGTACTCTGTCTTCCTGTTAGTCCTTCCAAAATGAATCACCTCACACTTTTCTGCATTAAACTCCATTTGCCACCTCTCAGCCCAGCTCTGCAGCTCATCTATGTCCCTCTGTAACTTGTAACATCCTTCCGCACTGTCCACAACTCCACCGACTTTAGTGCTATTCAGAAATAGCACTTCCCCTCCCACCCACAAGGTGGATGTGGCGGAAAGGCACAGGAAAGAAGGGAGGGAAGGGACAAAGCCAAAGTGGGGAGGATATCAAGGGAGAACTAGAAGGGGGGAGGGAGATGGTGGATAGCGCACAGAGACAGACGGTGACAAATTATAAATTGGTACAAGAAAATCTTATGCACTGTAAAATAATCACGAAATCCAATGTATATAAAACTGAAAATGCCAATAAAATTATCGAAAAAAAGCCATTCAATAGTCACCTAACATTGTTTCACAAATTCTGACCCTTTATGAACTCAGTCTGATCGTCCTCGATCAACAGGGGAACTCCCTTCAGGTGCCCCGCTAGCACTGCAGACATCAACTACAAACCTGCATTCAGGAGCAAAATTGGCTTGAGAGGAGTGACTAGGTGTCAATCAGCGGATCTAATAGCAAGTCTTTAAATTATTTGTAAAACTCACATCTAAAACCATCAGGCCCTGGGGCCTTGCCAGATTGAAACTCCATCAAAGCACGAGCCACTTCCCCAGGAGCATTTACGAACAGCCTAGGAGATCGCTGGGAGCTTAAGAGAAGAGAAGAAGCACTCCCATCAGTGTCAGTGCCTCTCCAGGCTGGACTGATTTATATAAATTGGAATAAAAACCATTAAATGCTTTGTTGATATCCTCAGTTTTGATCAGTCTATTAACCTTGGAAACTAGCACAGAGGGAATAGCCCTGGAGTCAGCCGTCTTCCTTGTCAGAGAAGCCAAGTATCTGTTCAGTTTCTAAATTCATATAACTTCTGCTTTGCAAACTTTAAACTGCTCTCAGCCTGCTGAGTCAGTAAGGAGCCCAGTGCGGCACGAGTTACACAAATTTCTTTGAACAACAAATGGTTAGGATTCCTACTATACTCCCTCTCTGTTTCGGCCAATTTTATGCCCAATCGGTACTGCCGCACCAGCATTTTACACTTTTGTTGGCCCTGTAAGCCCCCTAACATAAGCCTTACAAGTTTCTCACAGAATAGAAGAGTTTACTTCAGAGAGGAAATTGACTGAGTAGAAGAGATCAAATTCCATCTTAAAATATGTGGTAAAAGAATTATACCTGAGCAGAGATGTGTTGAATCTCCTTGACCAGCATTGGAAATCGCTATAAACATAGAGCAGGAGGCCACAAAATGCAGGAATACTCTTGGCATAAAGAAATTGTCAATTCTAAGTTGACGTTGATGAGGGAAAAAAATTAATTTGTTATCCCTCCGATTAGGTCTACTTGCAACTAAGTACCCCACCTCCTCGCAAACTGACACTAGCGACCTTGCCTGTTGGGTTAAGGGGATTTCTGGTCACAGGTTTGTCTATCAAGGCGTTAGTGGCAATTAAAGTTGAATAAACCCACACTTTAGTGACAAAAAAGCGGAGAAATTTGGAGGACCATACGCATTCATTTAAAAAATAAAAAAAAATTTAGAGTACCAAATTCATTTTTTCCAATTAAGGGGCAATTTAACTTGGCCAATCCACCTAGCCTGCACATCTTTAAGTTGTGGGGGTGAAACCCACGTAAACACGGGGAGAATGTGCAAACTCCACACGGACAGTGATCCAGAGCCGGGATCGAACCTGGAACCTCGGCGCCGTGAGGCAGCAGGGCCAGCCCACTACACCCACTGCTGCCCTGACCATACGCATTCATAAAAGGCCCTTGACAATCACATATATATCCTCCCCTTCTCTTTTACACAGTTCTCTATTTTGACAGGCACATTTTTGTTGACTAATACTTCTACACCCTGACTAATGGTTGAAAAACAGTGAAAAATCCTGCCCCATCCAGCCCCGCCTCAACTTTAAGTGTTCCTTGTCATCTAAACTAGTTTCCTGCAACAAAGCTATTTAAACTTTCTCCCTTTTAAGGGGTGGCAAAATACTTTTCTTAGTAGGATGATGCATCCCCCAAACATTTCAAGAGGAAATTTTTAATGTAGCTGCTGCTATTGCTCAATCAACCAGAGAAAATATAGGATAAGATTTTTGCGCAACGTTCGGTTGTACTCTAAAATGTACCTCGTGGAGGTTCCGGGTGCGGGGATGACCAGCTAAGTCGCACGTTTCGGCAGCTCCCGGTGGAACGGACTTTTGGGCTCTTAATAGGAGCCCCAACGGCAATTTAAACGGTCAAAAACACTGCGGTAAACTAGAAGGGAATCCCCCCGGACACGCATGGATAAAGGAGAGGATAGCAGCCGGATTGCGGAGGATCCTCTGGAGCAGCGGCCAGGAAGGCAAGCTCAAAGCAAGATGGCGTCGGATGGTGGCCGTTTGTTATGTGGCCCAGACCAACAAGAGTTCCTGCGGCGCTGTGTGGAAGAGCTGAAAAAGGAATTGAAGAAGGAGTTGTTGGCCCCGATATTACAGGCGATTGAAGGGCTAAAGGAGGAGCAGAAGACTCAAGAGCAGGAGCTTCAGGTCGTGAAGGCAAAGGCTGCTGAAAACGAAGATGAAATACAGGGCCTGGTGGTGAAGACAGAGACGCACGAGGCGCAGCACAAAAGGTGTGTGGAAAGGCTGGAAGTACTGGAGAATAATTCGAGGAGGAAGAATTTAAGGGTTCTGGGTCTTCCCGAAGGCGTAGAAGGGGCGGATGTTGGGACATATGTGAGCACGATGCTTCACTCGCTAATGGGATCGGAGGCCCCGACGGGCCCTTTGGAGGTGGAGGGAGCTTATCGAGTTATGGCGCGAAGACCAAGGGCAGGAGAAATACCTCGAGCCATAGTGGTGAGGTTTCATCGCTATAATGACAGAGAGATGGTCCTAAGATGGGCGAAGAAAACTCGGAGCTGCAGGTGGGAGAACGCGGTGATCCGCGTATACCAGGATTAGAGTGCGGAGGTGGCGAGAAGGAGGGCAAGTTTTAATCGGGCTAAGGCGGTGCTTCACAAAAAGAAGATCCAGTTTGGAATGTTACAACCGGCGAGATTGTGGGTCACACACCAAGGGAAGCACCACTACTTTGAGACGGCAGAAGAGGCATGGACATTCATTGTGGACGAGAAGCTGGAATAGTTTGGCGAGAGAAAGAACTTTTGGGACAAAGTGGTGGGGGGGTGATTATGTGGGGCGAGGAAAAAGGGGGGGGGGGATGATTTTTCAGTTTGTTAATCTTGCGATCCTGTAACTTTTCTCTCTTCCCCATGATGGGGGGGGGGGAGTATGAGGAACTGTGGGTGCCGGTCATTAGGGGCGGGGCCGAGTGGGAAACGCGGGCTTTGTTCCCGCGCTATGGTAATTATGGCGGGAACAGGGACGCAGGAAGGAGGGGGCCTCGCACAGTGGGGGCCGAGGACAAGGGGGGAAGCCGAGGTCAGCCAGAGTTCGCTGACTTCTGGGAACAACATGGGGGGTGCAACTACGTTAGGAAGGGATCTAGCGGGGGAGGGGGGGTTAACTGGGTTGCTGCTGCTAAGGAGAAGGGGGAGCTGTTATGGGATGGGGTGGTCGAGGCGTGAGGGCGCCGTCGGGGGGGATACACGGGTACGTGGGAACCGGGTGAGGAGCTGGGTTAAAAAAGGGGATGGCTAGTCGACAAGGGGGGTGGGTAAAGAGCCCCCCAACCCGGCTGATCACGTGGAACGTGAGAGGGCTGAATGGGCCGATTAAAAGGGCACGGGTACTCGCACACCTAAAGAAATTAAAGGCAGATGTGTTTATGTTGCAGGAGACGCATCTGAAACTGATAGACCAGGTCAGACTATGTAAAGGATGGGTGAGGCAGGTGTTTCATTCGGGTTTGGATGCGAAGAACAGGGGGGTGGCTATCTTGGTGGGGAAACGGGTACTGTTTGAGGCAAAGACCATAGTGGCGGATAGTGGGGGTAGATATGTGATGGTGAGTGGCAGATTGCAAGGGGATGCGGTGGTTCTGGTGAACGTATATGCCCCGAACTGGGATGATGCAAATTTTATGAGGCGTATGTTGGGACGTATCCCGGACCTAGAGGCGGGAAAGTTGGTAATGGGGGGAGATTTCAATACGATGCTTGATCCAGGGCTGGACCGATCGAGGTCCAGGACCGGGAGGAGGCCGGCAGCGGCAAGGATGCTCAAGGACTTCATGGAGCAGATGGGAGGGGTAGACCCCTGGAGATTTAGTAGGCCTAGGAGTAAGGAGTTCTCATTTTTCTCCCATGTCCACAAAGTATATTCACGGATAGACTTTCTTGTCTTGGGAAGGGCACTGATTCCGAAGGTGACAGGGACAGAATATACGGCCATAGCTATTTCGGACCACGCTCCACATTGGGTAGACCTGGAGGTAGGAGAGGAAAAAGAACAGCACCCACTCTGGAGAATGGATATGGGCTTATTGGCGGATGTGAGGATATGTTTAAGGGTGAGGGGGTGCATCGAAAGGTACTTGGAGCTTAATGACAATGGAGAGGTTCAGGTGGGAGTGGTCTGGGAGGCGTTGAAGGCGGTGGTTAGAGGGGAACTGATATCCATAAGGGCACATAAAGGGAAACAAGAGGGTAAAGAAAGGGAGCGATTGCTGAAAGAACTTTGGAGGGTGGACAGGCAATATGCGGAGGCACCGGAGGAGGGACTGTACAGGGAAAGACAAAGGCTACATGTGGAGTTTGTCCTGCTGACCACGGGTAAGGCGGAGGCACAGTGGAGGAGGGCACAGGGTGTACAGTATGAGTATGGAGAGAAGGCGAGTCGGCTACTGGCCCACCAATTGAGGAAGAGGGGAGCAGCGAGGGAGATAGGTGGGGTGAGAGATGAGGAGGGAGAGATGGAACGGGGAGCGGAGAGAGTGAACGGGGTGTTCAAGGCATTTTATGAGAGGTTACATAAGGCTCAGCCCCCGGAAGGGAAGGAGGGAATGATGTGTTTCTTGGATCAGCTGGAATTCCCTAAGGTGGAGGAGCAGGAGAGGGTGGGACTGAGTGCACAGATTGAGATGGAGGAGGTGGTAAAAGGGATTGGGAGCATGCAGGCGGGAAAGGCCCCGGGACTGGACGGATTCCCGGTGGAATTTTATAGGAAGTATATGGACTTACTGTCCCCGCTTTAATGAGGCTAGGGAAAGGGGGCAGCTATATCGCTCCTTTTGAAGAAGGAAAAAGACCCGCTGCAGTGTGGGTCCTACAGGCCCATTTCCCTTTTAAATGTAGATGCTAAGCTCTTGGCCAAGGTGATGGCGACGAGGATAGAGGACTGTGTCCCCGGGGTGGTCCACAAGGATCAAACTGGGTTCGTTAAGGGGAGACAGCTGAACACAAACATACGGAGGTTGCTAGGGGTAATGATGATGCCCCCACCAGAGGGGGAGGCGGAGATAGTGGTGGCGATGGACGCCGAGAAAGCATTCGACAGAGTGGAGTGGGATTATCTGTGGGAGGTGCTGAGGAGTTTTGGTTTTGGAGAAGGGTATATCGGATGGGTACAGCTGCTGTATAGGGCCCCGGTGGCGAGCGTGGTCACGAACAGACAGAGGTCTGATTACTTCCGTCTTCATAAAGAGACGAGGCAGGGGTGTCCCCTGTCTCCGTTACTGTTTGCATTGGCGATTGAGCCCCTGGCCATAGCACTGAGGGGCTCCAGGAAGTGGAGGGGAGTGCTCAGGGGAGGAGAAGAACACCGGGTATCCATGTATGCAGATGATTTATTGCTGTATGTTGCGGACCCAGTGGAGGGGATGCCTGAGATAATGCAGACACTCAGGGAGTTTGGGGAATTTTCGGGGTACAAATTGAATATGGGTAAGAGTGAGCTGTTTGTGGTGCATCCGGGGGAGCAGAGCAGGGGAATAGATGACTTACCGCTGAGGAAGGTGACAAGAGATTTCCGGTACTTAGGGATTCAGATAGCCAGGAGTTGGGGAACCTTACACCGGCTTAATCTAACAAGATTGGTGGAACAGATGGAGGAGGATTTTAAGAGATGGGACATGGTGCCCCTGTCACTGGTGGGTAGGGTGCAGGCGGTTAAAATGGTAGTCCTCCCGAGATTCCTCTTTGTGTTTCAGAGCCTTCCGGTGATGGTCACGAAGGCTTTTTTCAAGAGAATTGAGAAAAGTGTCATGAGTTGTGTGTGGGCCGGGAAGACCCCGAGAATGAGGAGGGGGTTCTTGCAGCGTAGCAGGGATAGGGGGGGTGCTGGCACTACCGAGCCTTAATGAATACTACTGGGCCGCCAATATCTCAATGGTGTGTAAGTGGATGGGAGAAGGGGAGGGAGCGGCGTGGAAGAGATTGGAGATGGCGTCCTGCAAGGGAACCAGCCTACAAGCAATGGGGCCGGCGCCGTTGCTATTCTCCCCGAAGAAATACACCACAAGTCCAGTGGTGGTGGCAACACTAAAAATTTGGGGGCAGTGGAGACGACATAGGGGAAGGACGGGAGCCTCGGTGCGGTCCCCGATAAGAAATAACCATAGGTTTGTCCCGGGGAGAATGGATGGGGGATTTGGAGCGTGGCAAAGAGCTGGGGTTGTGCAACTGGGAGATCTGTTCGTAGACGGGACGTGTGCGAGTCTGGGAGCGCTGACGGAAAAATATGGGTTGCCCCAAGGGAATGCATTTCGGTATATGCAACGGAGGGCTTTCGCGAGGCAACAGGTGAGGGAATTCCCGCAGCTCCCGACGCAGGAGGTTCAGGATAGAGTGATCTCGGGGACATGGGTGGGGGATGGTAGGGTGTCGGATATATACAGGGAAATGAGGGACGAGGGGGAGATCATGGTGGATGAGCTGAAAGGGAAATGGGAAGAAGAGCTGGGGGAAGAGATTGAGGAGGGGCTGTGGGCTGATGCCCTACGTAGGGTAAACTCGTCGTCCTCGCGCGCCAGGCTAAGCCTGATACAATTCAAGGTTTTACACAGGGCGCATATGACCGGAGCACCGCTCAGTAAATTTTTCGGGGTAGAGGATAGGTGTGGGAGATGCTCGAGAAGCCCAGCAAACCACACACACATGTTTTGGTCATGTCTGGCACTACAGGGGTTCTGGGTGGGGGTGGCAAAGGTGCTTTCGAAGGTGGTGGGGGTCCGGGTCGAGCCAAGCTGGGGGTTGGCTATATTCGGGGTTGCAGAAGAGCCGGGAGTGCAGGAGGCGAAAGAGACTGATGTCTTGACCTTTGCGTCCCTAGTAGCCCGGCGAAGGATATTGCTTATGTGGAAGGAAGCCAAACTCCCGGGTGGGTCCTCAGGGGTGTTTTTGTATAAATATTTGTATTAGGCTATGTATATTGGATTGTTTGGATTTATTTTGGAGAGTTATTTTTGATAGGGCAGTTGCCATTTAGTTTATATATTATTTATTTATTTGTTAAAAACGGCCACTGTTATTTTACTGTTTTACTGTTGTAAAAAGGAAAACCTTTGTATTGTTTTGTTTGGCCAAAAAATGTGAATAAAATATATTTTTTAAAAAGTACCTCGTCATACCAGCGGCACCTTAGATTCAATATAATGCGCCAGATTCTGATCTGGCCACGCCGGGCGAATCGCAGAAGAAGCCAAAATCGAGATTTGCGCTGGACGCGAACCATTTTGTAATTCACCAAGTCTACTCCCGATGGCGAGTTCCGGACCAAAAATGGTGACAACCTCATTAAGCCTAATTTGCATTCATTGCAATCTGATTAGCGAGATTGAAGTTGAATGCAGCGGCCTTCTGCGAGTCACCCGACACTCCTTTGAGGAGTCACGTGGGAATCTTTTCGTACTACCAAAATGAGAAGCTGGCGCAGTGGCAATTAAGGGGAAGTGAGGAGGTGAGTCTGGCATGAAGTTCATTGCCACCGGACCTGCTGCCTCAGTGTTCGGGTGGGTTAGAAGGATCCAGGTTGGGGTGGGGGTGTGAGTGGC
Source organism: Scyliorhinus torazame (assembly GCF_047496885.1). Taxonomy (NCBI): domain Eukaryota; kingdom Metazoa; phylum Chordata; class Chondrichthyes; order Carcharhiniformes; family Scyliorhinidae; genus Scyliorhinus; species Scyliorhinus torazame. The sequence continues at coordinate 74,503,977 of NC_092723.1, forward strand.
TTTCCGTCTGTGAGGCCTTCGAGCCATCTTTAAATATTGTGGAGATTCATAACAGGGGCAACCACATCAGCAGCCTTTCTGCCCTACCAAACTTCCATGCTGTAGTGTCTCTCATGAAAGTCAATTTCACCCTCTTTGACTGTGTGAGAAGCCTCTAACTTCTCAGCTGAAGGCTATTTCAAAGTAGGGATTAGCTTTGTTCATTGTGAGAACACTTCATGCTCCTGAACTGTCACTCATGCGGTCATGGAACTGTGCATTGGGCTGCTGAAAATGCTGTTCTGATGCCTGGACCACTCTGGCAGGGCTCTACATTACAGCTCCCAGAGGGTCTCCTGCTTTGTGGTGGTCTGCTATGCTCTCCACAATCTGGCACAACAACGGGGTGACATGATGGAATAGGAGGGGCAGGGACGTATGACCTTGATTAAGGAAGAAGAGGTGGACCAGGTGGGGTTGGAGGATGAGCCCGATTAGGAGCTGGAGGATAGAGGACAAACGGTGGCAATAGCCCAACTTGCCAGAAGTACCTCATCGCCTCCAGATTCTCCTGAAATGAGGTTGTATCCATCAGCTCAACACCCCCACCCATCACAACTCACCTTCCCAACTACCCTGTTGCCGCTCCAGGGGTCTATGTAACATCACTCCAGGGTTATGGGTCTGTGTTGGCACTGTCAGCGGGGTCCCTCTACAAGTTAGGATAGGATGATCAGTCACTTTGAGAAAAGCTTTGGCGCTCCTCAGGATCTGATTCAGTCTTGACTCCTGTCTTTCTGCTGACAGCGTGCTCACACCCATCGTCATGTCGGAGTCTGCATCGGGGGCCTTAGATCTTTGATCACTAGCGTTGTGGGGTTGGGGAGGGGTTGCATGGGGGAATAGTAGGCGGGGATGCAGGCAGGTCTGCTGTGAAGACTAAAGTGGCAGAAGCTTCACATGTATCAGGTGTGAAATTTTTAATGCTGAACAGATTTGCATTCCCCCTAGCTGCAGATAGTGACCTAACCCGTGTCCACTCAATGCTCCTCACTCTTGATCCTCTGTGGTCTAGTGCTACGTATAGGTGTTTCCCCAGGATGCACAGCAGAGGTGGAGGCAGCTACTGCTTTTCATGCCGTTGACGGACGTCCTCTGGAGAGCCTGGATCCGGAGGACCCTGGCCGCCTTACCGGTGTCACAGGCATCGCAGTGCCAACCTGTTCTGCCCGGTGCCATTGAGTAGCGCTGGTGACAGGAGGGGGGATTTCAGAAAAATTGGAAACCACCTTTGTCTCCTTGGTGGGAGGCCTTCCTCCCTCAGACTGCCCCTTGGCTGACTTCATGGGATGGAGGGTCAGCTGGAGTGAGCTTCAGAAGCCTTTTAGTCATTTGGCACTGCCAGTTCTGGAGGCTCCCCATTGTCTGCACCATGGTTGCCACAGACCGAGAAATGCCTTGGACAACACCATTCAAAAGCATGGATATTGTGCTCCAGTGTATCCACTGTGGTCGCTCCCACCCGTGTTGGCCTGGGTGCCACGCAATGCCGGCACCATCTCCTGCGCCTGATGACTTTGGGACTCCTCTAATCAGCCTTGAAATCACTGGAATGTCGCTGACACCCTCTTCTGAATGTCATGGCAGTGACCTCGCGTCTGCATCAGCTCTAGGAGAACCTGGTCCAGAGGCTCAGCATCTGGCTGGGTCACAGCTGAGTCCTGGGATCCAATAGATCTCCAACTGCTGTTACCCTTAACTGTCCCTGCCACCACCTGATGTGCATCAGAAGCTGTGGTGCTCACCAGATAGAGCCCTCAACGTCTGTGAACTAATGCGGCCACTTTGGTGTGTGTCTCTGCATTGGTGAAAGGTGCGGGACGCATTGCCGGTGTTCTCCTCAGAGCTCTTCTCCGAGGTGTTCTATTTTGTTATGGGCCAGGGCTTAGAAACTCTAAAGTATATTATGAAGTCTATCTGACCTACAACCTCATGGCAAATGTCCGGAGGCTGATCACCGAGACTGCTGCTCCGGTATCGAGTCCTATTTCAATGGGTTGACCATTCACCTTTAATACAATCGGATGGGTGCAACCCTGGGGGCTGCAATGCAGTGCAACTGCTGGTACTCCTCCTCCTGGTCTTCAACATAGTATGTTTGCCTTCTGGGAGGGGCGGTAATTCTTCGGCAGGGAATGACGCCATCGCAGCCTTGTTCATCGTCCTGGCCCTGTTCGTGGCACCTAGCCTGCAGCCACTACCTTCATGTTCCATTTCAAGGGAATCATCCTAGTTGCGCTCGGGTGCACATAACGACGTCCTTGCATATGCGGTTGGTCCTGCTTCGCAGAAGCTCGTGCCGTTTGGGCTCGGGAGTGGTTGGTGTCATGGGAGTGTCCCTTTAAGAAATGTTCTGTATTATCACATAGCTTCAATGATGTCATTGTGTGGGTAGAGTTGGGCTGTGGTTGGCTTTTACTTTCGTTTGAGCTGGGAGCTGGCTGTGGCTCTGAGTTTTACTTTTGTTTTACACTGTTGAAAGCTGGATTCAGACAAAAGAAAGCTTCCCTTGTCTCTCTCTGCATCCTAAAAGGTGTCCAGATCACTTGATAATTTAAAAGTGATAATTGTTTTCTGTAAAGAATTCAAACCTACTGTTTTGGTAAAAAGGGTTTGTGTGGTTTATTGGATGTTGTTATCAAATTGAAACAGTTGAAAGGGAAGTTATTAAGGGTTATATATATAGAGAACTGTAGCTGTGTGGGGTATTTATGTTTGTAGTTGATAAAAATGCTTACTGTGTGTGTTTATAGAACTGTTAACTGAATTCGTAGAATAAAGTTTGTTTTTGATTTAAAGTGCTTCAGGCCTCTGTTGAATAACACCTGAAAGGTAGGCCCTTATGCTCTTCAAAACCAAAATCTGTAACAGTTGTAGGGCAGGTGAACTCCATGATATACTTTGGTGTTTTCTAAACCCCTGGCTCACAACATTGATCGGTCGGTGGATGCTTTGCGACTGGGCTTCAGGAGCAACAAGCCCTGCAACTCCTAGACCTCACACTCTCTCTTCTGGGAAATAGCGATGTCCACCTCCGCTGGAGGGTTATGTGGCCTCTGTAAGGAGTTTCCTTTGGGTATCGGCGTCTCTTAGCACACAGACGCAATGGTCCCGCAAGGATTCGGACAGTGCGACCCCGAACTCATGAGACGGCAAGCGTCCTTAAACCTGCCAAAAATTTGCCGTTTGATTCTCCTTGGGCTTACGAGGCCGTGTGTAAACAGAACCGGCGGACCATTATCGGGGGTTGCCGTTTAAGATATGCCTCAACCAGGGCGACCAAAGCGGAAAAGACTTGGAGTCCGGCCTGTCCATGTGCGTGAGGCTCTTGATGAGCGCAAGGGTGGGTCCCCCGACTGCAGTCAGCAGGATGACAGTCTGTCGTTCACCCCCAACAATCGCGTTTGACTGAAAAGAATATTGCACCCCCCCCGGCCTACATACTGGGTCCAGTCATTGGTACTAGCATCAAACTGTTCAAGTTTCCCCATGTGCAGCATCTCACCATTCGTAGTGAAGATCTGGATGAATTGGGTCGGCGATTTAACGAACGGTGGCTGAGGCAGCTCGTCTTCACCCTCGTCGCCTGTGCAGAACCCGAACAGGAGAGACAATAGGAATGCACAGTAGTGTATAAATGAACAACAGGTTTAATACGGTCCATACAAAATAACAAAACTATAACTCCTCTCCCGAGGGGGCACCCTCCCTGACCTGCACCCAGGTTAGGGATTTTATACCCCACCCCCAATTACTGGGGAGTTCATACTCAGCTGTGTAAGGGAGAAAATGTATGGAGCACAGTCCTTGGCCCGCAAAGGGCTCGTAATATGGATCAGTGCACATGCCCCAGCTGTTCACGATATAAATAAATGACCACGATCAGGGAAACAAATGTAATATTTCCATGTTTGCTGACAACACAAAACTATTCTGATGTTTGAATTGAAAATTTAATATTTTTCAGTGAACAGTTTATTTAAATCATTAAAAATAAATCATATTTTTTTCTTTGCAGTGGAATTGGAACAATTTAAAATTGAAAATGAATTGAAGATTAACCAGCTAACAGAGGCTTTGGTAATCTTTAAAATAACTGCAATATTATTCTCAGAAGTAAAGCTTTTAATTTTGTGGTTGCAAAGTTAAATGCCTATCAATTTAATTTTGAATTCTTTTGATTAATATTTCAGAAAGAGGAAACAAAAAGTCAAGATAAATTAGAAGAAGAACTGACAAGTGAAAAATTAGAGAGAGGGAAATATTTTGAAGACTTGGAATCAGCAAAGAAAATACAGAATGATTTACATGTTAGTTTTCATTTCTATATCTATGTGTCACTAGAATTTGAGCAGCAAAATATCAGATATGTTATTGCTCAAGGATTAAAGTGCAATGGAATTGGGGATATTGAGCTGGCTGGCAAATAGTATCATAAATCCATGTAATAATATTGCGCCTCTTCCTCTCTGTATTAAAAAGGAATTAACAAAATATGATCTAAAGCGATTATGTTACTGGATTACTAATTTAGTCACCGAGCTGAATGATCCAGAGAAATAAGTTCAAATCCCATCATGGCTGGGGAATTCAAATCCAGTTATTTGAATAGAATCTGGACTGAAAAGCTAGTATCAGTCATAGTGGGCATGAAAAACGTAATCTGCTTTAATGATATCCATTCCAGAGACATGGCCACGGAATGTCAGAGATTGGGACCTGAACATTGAAGGGTATGTGACATTTAGGAAGGACTGTAACCTCGGAATAGGTGGAGGGGTGGCTCTGTTAATTAAAGATAATATGAGCACTCTGGAGAGGGATAACCTTAGTTCAGAAAACCAAGATATTGAAGCAGTTTGGGTAGCCATGAGGAAAGATAGAGTCAAGAAGTCACTTATGGGAGTGATGTTCAGGCCACTGAAGAGAAATCACATAGTAGGACAGGGTATCAAAAAATAAATAATGGGAGCTTGGCAGAAGGCTACTGTGATTATCATTGGGGATTTTTATTTAACAGCGAGAGTGGAATCTTCCGATATTTTTTCAAAGTGTTGGTTTCAGCGAGGTAACCAGAGAGAATCCCGCTGGTGTCGTCGAGAAAAATCGCTGTATCTTCAACCATTTCAAAAAAATTTTAATGAGTTTTATGCCATTCTTATCCTACCTCTGAGTCACTCACCCTGGCACCAGTTGATTTCAGCAATCAGGGGAGCGCACCTTTTAAACGCCTCCAGCACTTGTTCGAAATCTGAGCAGGGTAATGGCAGCTAGGAAGACAGCCCCATGATGCTCGGAGGGAGCTCCGACGAAGGTGTTGGATGGGTGTAGCAGAGACGTAACATTTGTGATGCACGATCAATTGCATAAAGGCTAAAGTTGGGTACAACTGTGGCTTTATTACAGTCAGATGTGTGGCCTCCTGCTGCAGCTGGCGAAATGGCAGGGCATTGGAGGTCATACATATTTATACAGTTCTCCCTGGGCGGAGCCAGCCGGCAGGAGCTACCGGCGAACCTGGAGTGCAGGTCCTACTTTACATCTCCTATTACAGTGGATCACCACATTCACCCCCTGTTAAAAATGAGTCCGGCGGGGGTGACGTGAAACTATATAAAATTAGTGCAATTATGTACAGTGGTAGGAGTCCGTCAAAGGTTCAGCCGGTCCAGTGCTTTGGTGTTTCGTTGGGAGCAGCGTAACGGTGGCGGCGAAGTCGGTGCTGGCGGTGGTGGAGGTGGCAGCGATGGCGGTGCTGATGCTGGCCAGTCAGCGGGGAACTCCGGGAGCGTGCAGTAGTCTTCTTTGTCCTCTTGTGCGGAAAAGGGGGGGGGGGTGGTCCGGTGGGGTCAATATTGGCTGGGAGGTGGGGGGGGGGGGCGCATTGGTGGGGTGTGTGTGTTGGGGTGGTACCTGAAGGTACCACCCCAAGGTGGATGGGTGAACTTAAGGCATGGATCGGTACTTGGGACTACGATGTGGTGGCCATCATGAAACTTGGATAGAAGAGGGGCAGAAATGGTTGTTGGAGGTCCCTGGTTATAGATGTTTCAATAAGATTAGGGAGGGGGGTAAAAGAGGTGGGGGGTGGAATTGTTAATTAGAGATAGTATAACAGCTGCAGAAAGGCAGTTCGAGGAGTATCAGCCTAATGAGGTAGTATGGGTTGAAGTCAGAAATAGGAAAGGAGCAGTCACCTTGTTAGGAGTTTTCTATAGGCCCCCCAATAGTAGCAGAGATGTGGAGGAACAGATTGGGAAACAGATTTTGGAAAGGTGCAGAAGTCACAGGGTAGTAGTCATGGGTGACTTTAACTTCCCAAATATTGAGTGGAAACTCTTTAGATCAAATAGTTTGGATGGGGTGGTGTTTGTGCAGTGTGTCCAGGAAGATTTTCTAACACAGTATGTAGATTGTCCGACCAGAGGAGGGGCAATATTGGATTTGGTACTTGGTAATGAACCAGGGCAAGTGATAGATTTGTTAGTGGGGGAGCATTTTGGAGATAGTGACCACAATTCTGTGACTTGCACTTTAGTAATGGAGAGGGATAGGTGCGTGCAACAGGGCAAGGTTTACAATTGGGGGAAGGGTAAATACGATGTTGTCAGACAACAATTGAAGTGCATAAGTTGGGAACATAGGCTGTCAGGGAAGGACACAAGTGAAATGTGGAACTTGTTCAAGGAACAGGTACTACGTGTCCTTGATATGTATGTTCCTGTCAGGCAGGGAAGAGATGGTCGAGTGAGGGAACCATGGTTGACAAGAGAGGTTGAATGTCTTGTTAAGAGAAAAAAGGAGACTTAAGTAAGGCTGAGGAAACAAGGTTCAGACAGGGCATTGGAGGGATACAAGATAGCCAGGAGGAAACTGAAGAAAGGGATTAGGAGAGCTAAGAGAGGGCATGAACAATCTTTGGCGGGTAGGATCAAGGAAAACCCCAAGGCCTTTTACACATATGTGAGAAATATGAGAATGACTAGAGCGAGGGTAGGTCCGATCAAGGTCAGTAGCGGGAGATTGTGTATTGAGTCTGAAGAGAGAGGAGAGGTCTGAACGAGTACTTTTCTTCTGTATTTACAAATGAGAGGGGCCATATTGTTGGAGAGGACAGTGTGAAACAGACTGGTAAGCTCGAGGAAATACTTGTTAGGAAGGAAGATGTGTTGGGCATTTTGAAAAACATGAGGATAGATAAGTCCCCCGGGCCTGACGGGATATATCCAAGGATTCTATGGGAAGCAAGAGATGAAATTGCAGAGCCGTTGGCAATGATCTTTTCGTCCTCACTGTCAACAGGGGTGGTACCAGGGGATTGGAGAGTGGCGAATGTCGTGCCCCTGTTCAAAAAAGGGACTAGGGATAACCCTGGGAATTACAGGCCAGTTATTCTTACTTCGGTGGTAGGCAAAGTAATGGAAAGGGTACTGAAGGATAGGATTTCTGAGCATCTGGAAAGACACTGCTTGATTAGGGATAGTCAGCATGGATTTGTGAGGGATAGGTCTTGCCTTACAAATCTTATTGAATTCTTTGAGGAGGTGACCAAGCATGTGGATGAAGGTAAAGCAGTGGATGTAGTGTACATGGATTTTAGTAAGGCATTTGATAAGGTTCCCCATGGTAGGCTTATGCAGAAAGTAAGGAGGCATGGGATAGTGGAAAATTTGGCCAGTTGGATAACAAACTGGCTAACCGATAGAAGTCAGAGAGTGGTGGTGGATGGCAAATATTCAGCCTGGATCCCAGTTACCAGTGGCGTACCGCAGGGATCAGTTCTGGGTCCTCTGCTGTTTGTGATTTTCATTAATGACTTGGATGAGGGAGTTGAAGTGTGGGCCAGTAAATTTGCAGACGATACGAAGATTGGTGGAGTTGTGGATAGTAAGGAGGGCTGTTGTCGGCTGCAAAGAGACATAGATAGGATGCAGAGCTGGGCTGAGAAGTGGCAGATGGAGTTTAACCCTGAAAAGTGTGAGGTTGTCCATTTTGGAAGGACAAATATGAATGCGGAATACAGGGTTATCGGTCGAGTTCTTGGCAATTTGGAGGAGCAGAGAGATCTTGGGGTCTACGTTCATACATCTTTGAAAGTTGCCACTCAAGTGGATAGAGCTGTGAAGAAGGCCTATGGTGTGCTCGCGTTCATTAACAGAGGGATTGAATTTAAGAGCCGTGAGGTGATGATGCAGCTGTACAAAACTTTGGTCAGGCCACATTTGGAGTACTGTGTACAGTTCTGGTCACCTCATTTTAGGAAGGATGTGGAAGCTTTGGAAAAGGTGCAAAGAAGATTTACCAGGATGTTACCTGGAATGGAGAGTAGGTCTTACGAGGAAAGGTTGAGGGTTCTAGGCCTTTTCTCATTAGAACGGAGAAGGATGAGGGGCGACTTGATAGAGGTTTATAAGATGATCAGGGGAATAGATAGAGTAGACAGTCAGAGACTTTTTCCCCGGGTGGAACAAACCATTACAAGGGAACATAAATTTAAGGTGAAAGGTGGAAGATATAGGAGGGATATCAGAGATAGGTTCTTTACCCAGAGAGTAGTGGGGGCATGGAATGCACTGCCTGTGGAAGTAGTTGAGTCGGAAACATTAGGGACCTTCAAGCAGCTATTGGATAGGTACATGGATTACGGTAAAATGATATAGTGTAGATGTATTTGTTCTTAAGGGCAGCACGGTAGCATTGTGGATAGCACAATTGCTTCACAGCTCCAGGGTCCCAGGTTCGATTCCGGCTTGGGTCACTGTCTGTGCCGAGTCTGCACGTCCTCCCCGTGTCTGCGTGGGTTTCCTCCGGGTGATCCGGTTTCCTCCCACAGTCCAAAGATGTGCAGGGTAGGTGGATTTGCCATGATAAATTGCCCTTAGTGTCCAAAATTGCCCTTGATGTTGGGTGGAGGTGTTGAGTTTGGGTGGGGTGCTCTTTCCACGAGCCGGTGCAGACTCGGGGGGCCGAGTGGCCTCCTTCTACACTGTAAATTCAATGATAATCTATGATTAATCTAGGACAAAGGTTCGGCACAACATCGTTGGCCGAAGGGCCTGTTCTGTGCTGTATTTTCTATTTTCTGACGGTGCCAGGTCCCTAAGTGAGACAGTACCTCGGCGGCCGTCGGGGAACTCAACGTAGTCGTATTGAGGGTTGGCGTGGAGCAGGTGAACCCTGTTCACCAAGGAGTCCGCCTTGTGGAGTCAGGCGTGCCTACGGAGAAGGACCGATTCTGGAGCACCGAGCCAAGTCAGGAGCGACACCCCGGATGTGGACTTCCTGGGGAAGGTGAAAACACGTTCATGGGGTGTATTATTAGTGGCGGTGCACAATAGTGACCGGATGGAGTGTAGAGCGTCAGGGAGGACCTCCTACCAGCGAGAGGCTGGGAGGTTCCAGGACCTTAGGGCCAGCTGGACGGCCCTCCAAACTGTCCCGTTCTCCTATTCTACTTGCCCGTTTCCCCGGGGGTTGTAGCTGGTCGTCCTGCTGGAGGCTATACCCCTGCTGAGCAGGAACTGACGCAGCTCATCGCTCATGAATGAGGATCCCCTGCACTGTGGATGTAGGCAGGGAAACCGAACAGGGCGAAGATGGTGCTGAGGGCCTTGATGTCGGTGGAAGACGTCATATCGAGGCATGGGATGGCGAAGGGGAATCTGGAGTACTCGCCGACCACACTGAGAATGTACGTGTTACGGTCGGTGGAGGGGAGGGGCCCTTTGAAATCCACGCTGAGGCGTTCAAAGGGGTGGGAAGCCTTCACCAGGCACGCAAGGTCCGGCCGATAGAAGTGCGGCTTTCACTCTGCACAGACCTGGCAGTCCCTGGTGACTGTACTTACTTCCTCGACGGAGTAGGGCAGATTGCGATCTTTGACCAGATGGTACAATCGAGTGACCCCTGAGTGACAAAGGCTGTCGTGTAGGGCCCGGAGTTGGTCTAATTGTGCGCTGGCACATGTACCTCAGGAGAGGGCGTCTGGTGGCTCGTTGAGTTTACCAGGGCGATGCAAGATCTCGTAATTATAGGTGGAGAGCTCGATTCTCCACCGCAAGATTTTATCATTTTTGATCTTGCCCCGCTGTGTGTTATTGAACATGAAGGCTACCGACCGTTGGTCCGTAAGGAGAGTGAATCTCTTACCGGCCAGGTAATGCCTCCAAAGCCACACAGCTTCAACGATAGCTTGGGCCTCCTTTTCGACGGATGAGTGTCGAATTTCAGTGCCATGAAGGGTGCGGGAAAAGAATGCCACGGGTCTGCCTGCCTCGTTTAGAGTGGCGGCAAAGGCGACGTCCGAAGCATCGCTTTCTTCTTGGAAAGGCAGTGACTCGTCCACTGCGCGCATCCCGGCCTTGGCGATGTCTGCTCTGATGCGGGCGAAAGCGTGTTGTGCCTCGGCCATGAGGGGGAATTGGGTGGACTGGATGAGTGGGCGGGCCTTGTCCACATAGTTTGGGACCCACTGAGCGTAGTAGGAAAAGAACTCAAACATCCGAAGAATCTGTGGGGCTTTGCCCACCCAAATAAAGGAAGAAATCAATTTATTCACCTTCATAAAGAAAGATTTGGGAACGAAATCCAGAAGACGTTCAAACAAAAATATTGGAAGGACATTAATTTTGACTGATTGGACCCTGCCCACCAAAGACAGAGGGAGTTTGTCCCACTTCTTCAAATCGGACTTAACCCCATTCAGCAGGTTAGTAAAATTAAGTTTATCCAGTGAGACCCAGTAGTGGGCCATCTGGATTCGCGTAATGAAAGTTAGCCCTGATCTCGGGAAAAGACAACATCCACATATTGGAACCCCATCCGGGGGAGTTCACCGGAAAATATTTGCTTTTGTCCAGATTCAACATATACCCCAAGAAGGAGCCAAAACTCCGAAGTAACCTCATTATCTCCTCTACATTGGAGAGTGGGTCTGTTATGAACAATAGCAGATTATCTTCTCTATTCACCTCCACCTTGTTGATGACCTCAATGCTATTGCCAGCGCTCAGTTGCCAAGGCAAACAATGGGGGTGGACAATGGGCAACCCTGCCTCGTAGCTCTATTTAACTGGAAATAATCCGAGCTCAGGACATTCGTACAAACACTTGTGGGAGCTCTATATGTCATGTGCGAGTACCTTTAAGAAATGGGTGTTTATCGAATAGCTGTAGTGGGTGTACCTTTATTGTCCACCCCCATTGTTTGCCTTGGCAACTGAGCACTGGCAATAGCATTGAGGTCATCAACAAGGTGGAGGTGAATAGAGAAGATAATCTGCTATTGTTCATAACGGACCCACTCTCCAATGTAGAGGAGATAATGAGGTTACTGTTTGATGTGGAGGGACTCGAAACCCCCGAGTGTGGAGACCTGGATTGGTGACATGGCTGGGTTTCTCAGTCTTGAGAAAATAACGTTTGCCTTGAGAGGGTCCATGACAGGGTTCTCTCGGAGGTGGCAGCCGTTTCTCGACTTTCTAGGAGAGCATTAAAATGTCAGCAGCAGCAGCAATCCAGCGGGGGGGGGGGGGGGAATGTTGCATATTCTTGTTTTTTTCTTTATATAATGTTAACGTTCACCTTGTTTTGTTAAATGTTGTTAATGGTAATGTACAAAATTTTGTTTTGATAAAAATCTGAATAAAAATAATTTAAAAAAAAAATGAAATGGATGTTTGTCAGATAGCTGCAGTGATGTCAGATAATGGGTGGAGCAGGGCTGTCTGCCTTTCACTTTTGTTTTTGAGCAGGCAGCTACAGTGTGTTACTTTTGTTTTGAGAGTTGGATAGCTACAGGAAAAGCAAGCAGCCGTGTAAGGATCTCTCTGCAATCTAAAGACTGTATCCAGATCATTTGGTGATTTCAAAGTGATAACTGCTCTCAGTAGAGAATTTAAACCTGATCTCGGTGTTAAAAAGGGTATTTTGTCTTATGGCTGTTACAAGGAAAGATTAACGGTTACTTATAGAATATTGTATCTGTGGGGATGATTGGTGTTGATAGCTGTTAAGATGTTTACTGTGGGTTTATAAAGTTAACTGGTTTCATAAATAAACATTGTTTTCATTTAAAAGCACTTTAACTCTCTGTTGCACTACACCTGTAAAGTAGGCCCGTGTGCTCCCCATAACCACAATCTATTAAAAGTTGTGGGTCAGGTGAACCCCATGATACACTTAGTGGTTCTCTAAACCCTGGCCCATAACAAATTGGGGGCTCAAGAGGGATAAAAGTCTATCTATTGGGTGGCTTAGTGAACTTAAAGACAGTGAGGGGTGAGCATATTTGTGGTTGCTTTTCAGGTGTGATATGCCAGTTTAAGTAGGGAGTGTGTTGTGGACAATGGCTCTTTCAGAGACTCGGAAGTTTTTTGTGGTGAATAAGGTCACATGCATTACCTTATGACCAGAGACTAAAAAAAGGCTTTTAGATTTGGCAAAAACATTGCAGTTAACGTTACCTGACAGCATGCGAAAAGAAGTACTTACCGCGGTAGCTGAGTATTTAAAATTGCCTGAGATACAGTCTGACTCATTGGAAATGGCAAAAATTCAGTTACAAAGCAAGCAACTTGAGCATGAAAAAGAATTAAAGCAGCTTGAATGCGCAATGAGGGAAACTGACTGAGAAAGGGAGATACAGATCAGGGAAAAAGAAAAAGAGAGAGGAAAAAGAAAAGCAGAGAGAAGAAAGAAACAAAGAAAGAATAGCCCTAGCAGAAAGAAAAGAAAGAGAAAGGGAGATACAGATTAGGGAAAATGAAAAAGAGAGAGAAGAAAGGGAAAAAGAGAGAAAGTTTGAACTGAAGAAAATGGCCATGAAACATGGCAGTCAGCTAAAATTGGTGGATGTAAAGGGAAACGTACAGTTGGATAATAGTGATGAGGATAAAGAGAAAGAGCGCCATAGTCGAAAGCTTGGTGGGGATATATTTAAATATGTCCAAGTATTTACAAGATTTGATGAGAAGGAGGTAGAAGCCTTTTTCATTTCATTTGAGAAGGTGGTTAAACAAATGAAATATACACAGGACATGTGGGTATTACTGATTCAAACCATGCTGGTAGGTAGGGCTAGTGAAGTATTTGCATCACTACGGGAGGAGGTATCTGGGACGTATGAGGAGGTGAAAAAATCCATCTTAGATGCATATGAACAAGTGCCTGAAGCCTACAGACAAAGATTTAGAAATTTAAGGTAAGAACCTGGTCAAATATACATGGAGTTTGAAAGGATCAGAATAATTTTGATAGGTGGATAAGGGCTTTGAAAATAGACCAAACATATGAAGTTCTCAGAGAAATTACACTTTAGGAGAAATTAAAAAATTCAATTCCTGATGGAGTGAGAACTCAAGGGGAAGAGCAGAGGGTTAAAACTGCAAGGTTAGAAATGGCAGATGATTATGAATTAGTTCATAAATCAAAGCTTGGTTTGCAACATCAGTTTCAGCCTGGTGAGAGATAGAAACTGGGGAAAAGAGAAATATTCAAGTGGCAGAGGTAAAAGAGATCTGATGAGAGATAATAAAGAGAGTGTACCTCAGATTAAAAAAGAAATCCAGGAGGGTGGAAGAGAATTGAAAAATTTTGAATGTTTTCACTGCAATAAACTGGGCCATGTAAAGTCACAGTGTTGGTGATTGAAGAAAAGCACTGGGAAGGCTGATGTGATAAAACAGGATAAGACAGTGGGGTTTGTTAAAGTGGTAAAGGAAAGCCCAAGTGAAGCGAAGGAGGTGCAAAAGATTGGACAGCTTGATGAAGAAGTGATTGATAAGAAGGTGCCAGATCTCTTTAAAGAATTTACTTGTGTGGGTAAAGTTTACTCGTGTATCCGAAGGAGCAGGTAAAGAAGTCACAATTTTGAGAGATACGGGAGCTAGTCAATCTTTAATGGTAAGAGATGAGGAGTTAGGTAGTTTAGGAAGAATATTGCCAGAAAAGGTGGTGATATGTGGAATTCAGGGTGAGAGGAGTAGTGTTCCATAATATAAGGTAAGGTTGGAAAGTCCAGTGAAGAGTGGTGAAGTGATAGTAGGAGTAATAGAGAAACTATCTTGTCCAGGAATACAGTTATGTTGGGTAATGACATAGCTGGATCGCAGGTGGGAGTGATGCCTACTGTGGTTGATAAGCCAGTGGAAAATCAGACATATGAAGTGTTGAAGGACGAATATGCTGGGATTTTTCCGGATTGTGTAGTAACAAGGTCGCAAAGTCACTGGTTAAGACAAAAGGAGAAATCAGAGAGTGAAGATAAAGTTGAAGATCAATTATCAGAATTTTTTTTTGATCAGATGGTTGAAAAGGAACAACAGGTGGAGGATGAGGCGGATATTTTTTGTTCAGGAAAATTGGCAGAGTTACAACAGAAAGATATAGAAATAAAACGTTTGCATCAGAAAGTATACACGGAAGGGGAATCTGTGTGTGTACCAGAATGTTATTACCGTAAAAGTGATGTCTTGATGAGAAAATGGAGACCTTTACATATGCAGGCGGATGAAAAGTGGGCAGAAGTTCATGAAGGAGTATTGTTGTAGGGTATAGAAAGAAGGTGTTGCGAGTAGCACATGAGGTACCAGTGGGAAGTCATTTGGGGGGGTAAGGAAAATTCAAGCTAAAATCCAAAAACATTTTTATTGGCCTGGACTACATAAAGATGTACTTATATTTTGTCAATCATGTCACACATGTCAAGTGATAGGGAAACCTCAAGCAGTGATAAAACCAGCACCTTAATACCCATTCCAGCATTTGAGGAACCTTTTTCAAGGGTCCTAATTGATTGTGTAGGACCGCTTCCGAAAACAAAAAGTGGGAATCAATATCTTTTGACTACAATGGATATGTCTACTAGGTTTCCAGGGGCCATTCCAGAATGCAATATTATAGCTAAAAAGATGGTGGAGGAGTTACTTAAATTCTTTACTAGATATGGACTACCCACAGAAATACAATCGGATCAAGGATCAAATTTAACCTCAAGGTTATTCAAAGAAGTTATGGATAGCTTAGGAATAAAACAACTTAAATCAACTGCGTACCATCCAGAATCACAGGGCGCGTCAGACATTAAAGACAATGTTGAAGGCTTATTGTCACGATTATCCAGGGGATTGGGATAAAGGAATTCCATTCATACTGTTTGCAATTAGGGATGCACCTAATGAGTCAACCAAATTCAGTCCTTTTGAACTAATTTTTGGTCATGAGGTAAGAGGACCACTTAAATTGATTAAGGAAAAATTGGTGAGTGTGAAATCGGAACTTACAGTATTGGATTACGTGTCAAATTTTAAGGAACGATTAAATAGAGCAGATGAATTGGCTAGACAGCATTTAAAAATTGCACAACATGTGATGACACGGGTAGCAGACAAGAAATCCAAAATTTGTAGTTTTGCCAGTAGAGATAAAGTTTTAGTGTTGTTACCAGTGGTAGTGAACCTTTAAAAGCTAGATTTTGTGGACGTTATCAGATTGAAAGGAAATTAAGTGAGGTGAATTATGTGGGATGAACAACAGATAGATGGAAAATTCACCGCGTGTGTCATGTGAATATGCTCAAAAGGTACTTTGAAAGGGAAGGATAGGCATAATTGAAATGATTTGCAGCCAATGGTGCTTACCCATAGTGATGGTACCAAAGCCTGATGGTACTGAACGGTTGTGTGTGGACTATAGAAAGGTTACAAGAACGGACTCTTATCCTATCCCACATTTGGAGGATTGCGTTGAGAAAGTGGGACAATCAGCTTTTATTTCCAAACTGGATTTACTTAAAGGTTACTGCCAGGTACCTTTATCCGAAAGGGCGAAGGAGATTTCAGCTTTTGTGACTCCAGATGATGTATACCAATTCAAAGTTATGCCATGTGGCATGAAAATTGCCCCAGCCACATTTCAAAGGTTAGCTAACAAAGTCGTTTCAGGATTACCCAATTGTGCGGTATACATCGATGATCTGTTAATTTTCAGCCACACATGGAAACACCATTTAAAGCATCTGATGGAGTTATTCAATTGACTTCAGGAGGCGGGTTTGGTGGTAAACCTAGCCAAAAATGAATTTGGAAAATCCCAAGTCACTTTCCTTGACCATACAATCGGACAGGGTTGAATGGTCCCACGGGATGTGAAAACAAAAGTTATTGGGGAGTCTCCGATACCCTCGACACAAATGGAAACAATGCGATTTCTTGGCATGGGTGGATTCTACCGGAAGTTTGTGCCAAACTTTAGCAGTGTGGTTGCTCCACTGACGGACTTGCTAAAGAAGCGTAGCACATTTAAGTGGACAGTTATCCGCTGCCCCTGTGTTAGCCATCCCAAATTATACCAAACCATTCAAAGTGGCTGTTAATGCTAGTGATGCGGGCGTAGGTGTGGTGCTTCTACAAGACGACGATGAAGGACTAGAATGGCCTTTTGGTTATTTTTCAAAGAAATTGAATTCTCACAAGAAGAATTCTCACCTTCTCAACGATTGAGAAGGAGACTTTGAGCTTGGTGCTGGCTTTTCACATTTTTCACAGACCAGCAATCCATCTGACACAATTATATATACTGATCATAATCCATTGACATTTTTGCAGCGATTCCGGAATAACAATGCAGGACTGTTTCGATTGAGTTACTGTTACAGCCATTTCATTTAAAAATCATACAAGTGGCAGGACATGAAAACGTGATAGCTGATGCTTTGTCACGAATGTGATGAAAAGAAGCAAGTCCAGTTGGAGGAAGAACTAAAATGGACTATGTTATTATTAAATGTTTGCGTGTTTTGTTTTGTTAAAAAAAATGTATATTCATTCTCCATATTTCTTAAAGGAAAGTGAAAAGGTGAAAAATGAAACCATCTTGAAGTTGATGGTTTTTTCTTTTCTTGGGGGTGGTGCCATGTGCGAATATCTTTAAGAAATGGGTGTTTATCGAATAGCTGTTGTGGATGTACCTTTAAGAAATGGGTGTTTGTCAGATAGCTGCAGTGATGTCAGAGAGTGGGTGGAGCTGGGCTGGCCTGTCTTTCACTTTCGTTTATGAGCAGGCAGCTACAGTGTGTTTTAGTTTCGTTTTGAGAGCTGGGTAGCTTCAGGAAAAACAAGCAGCTGTATAAGGATCTCTCTGCAATCTAAAGACTGTGTCCAGATCATTTGGGTGATTTCAAAGTGATAACTGCTCTCAGTAGAGAAATTAAACCTGATCTCTGTGTTAAAAAGGGTCTTTGTCTTATGGATGTTGCAAGGAAAGATTAAGGGTTACTTATAGAATATTGTATCTGTGGGATGATTGGTGTTGATAGTTGTTAAGATGTTTACTGTGCGTTTATAAAGTGTTAACTGGTTTCATTCATAAACATTGTTTTAATTTAAAAGTACTTAAACTCTCTGTTGCACTTCACCTGTAAAGTAGGTCCATTTACTCCCCATAACCATAACCTATTAAAAGTTGTGGGTCATGTGAACTCCATGATACACTTTGGGGTTCTCTAAACCCTGGCCCATAACATATATAAAAGACGGATCCAAGATATAAATCTCGACCCAAACCCGAACCTTCCAAGGATCTCGAACAGATACTCCAATTCCACCCTATCAAATGCCTTTTTAGCATCCATTGAAACAATCTCCTCTGGCTCAGGGAAGGGGATAAAATAATATGAAGCAATCGCCGTATGTTGGCCAAAAGCTGCCTGCTCTTAATAAAGTACAGCACAGCACAGGAACAGGCCTTTCAGCCCTCCCAAGCATGTGCCAACCATAATGCCTGTCTAAACTAAAACCTTCTGCACTTTAGGTGTCTGCACCCCTCTATTCCCATCTTATTCATGTATTCGTCAAGATACTTCTGAAACGCCGCTACTGTATCTGCTCCCAGCAACTCTCCCGGCAGCACGTTCCAGGCACTCTACACCATCTGTATAAAAGACCTGCCTCTCACATCTGCTCTAAACTTTCCCTCTCGGACCTTAAAGCTATGTCCCCCAGTAATTGACTTTTCCACCCTGGGAAAAAATGTTTGACTATCCACTCTGTCCATGCCACTCATAATTTTGTGAATCTCTTATCAGGTCGCCCCTCAACCTTCTTCGTTCCAGTTAAAACAATCCAGGTTTATCCAACCTCTCCTCATAGCTAATACCAGACCAGGCAACATTCTCTCCTGTACACTCTCCAAAGCATCTACATTCCTTTGATAGTGTGGCGGCCAAAATTGTACGTAATATTCCAAATGCGGCCTAACTAATGTTCTGTACAGCTGCAGCACGACATGCCAATTGTTCTCCTCAAATCCCAGTCTGTTCCTTCGACATTACTCCCAGAAGGCAGGGCTCCAAACATATTGCCTAATCCTTTGGCTGCAGCTTAGTGTCTGCGTTTAGTAATGAAATAGGGCAGATCCTTATCCTTCTTCAAAATCGATGCCGAAGCCAATGTACCTGCCAATACCACCCTCCCCCCGGGAACAAGGAATCATTAAACATATCTCACAGCAATGGGATCACTGACCTGCAAATTTCTTGATAAATTCTATCGGCAATCCATCCGGGCCCGGAGTCTTACCGGGCTGCATTAATCTCAAGCATCCCATGATCTCTGATGGGCTCAATGGGGACTCCAACTCCTCTCTTGCTGGACCAATGGGATAGACAAACCATCCAAAAATTCCATCATGGCAACCTATCCTCCAGGGGCTCCAACTTATGAAGTCTGTGGGAAAAGGCCTCCAAAGCCTTATTGACCTTCCTTGTGGTGGAGACCAAACTGCCACTCAAGTCCTTCACCTGCACTGTTTACCGGGAGACAGCCTACCACCTGAGCTGGTGTACTAACAGGCAACTGGCCTTCTCCCCAGATTCATTTTTAAAACCCCTTGAGCGCATAGCTGGTGCACTGCCTTGCCTGTTGAGAGCAGCCCAAATTCAAAAAATCTGTAATTTCTTCCTGCTCGCCAATATCTCCGATGTCAGGGCAAGTGAGTACCCACGGTCCACCTCAAGGATAGAATCCACTAACCTGTCTATCCACCCTTTCACTCCTCTCTTTATGTGCCTTATAGGAGATTATCTCCCCCTAATGACTGCCTTCAGCCTCCTACAACATGGAAGGCGAGATACTCTCACCCCTTTTAAAATCAATGTACTCCTCAATGGCGGAGGATACCCTCTCACAGAACCCTTTATGAAAATCGCTTATTCTCATAAGTAGGCTTCAAATGAAGTTCCTGTGAAAAGCCCCTAGACGCCACATTCCGGCGCCTGTTCGGGAGGCTGGTACGGGAATTGAACCGTGCTGCTGGCCTGCCTTGGTCTGCTTTCAAAGCCAGCGATTTAGCCCTGTGCTAAACCAGCCCCTAAATTCGCTAAATTCTAAATTCGCCAGCAACAACGTATCCAGCATCCACAGGGGGCACTGAGTGGGACCTAGCCCCAACACCAAATGCACAAAATGTTGAGCCTGGTTCGAATACCCCACCACACCACCCCAGGAAGGGGAGACCTACCCACCGCAAAAATGTAAATCTAGGAGTGATCTGATGCACCTGAGAGAAAAAAGAAAAGTCCTCACTCGGATGTAAAAATTGCCACAGATCTGCCCCCGCCACCACCACCCACAATCTGTTACATAAAGGCTAAAAGTGCCTTTGTCACCCCTGAAAGATTTGGACTACCAAAGTTTTTATTGCTGAGAACCATACTCTCTTATTCACCAAACCTGCAGCCCCCAGGCCGTACTAACAATTCCTGAATTTAATACCCCACCCAGTCCTTCCGAAACCTTGTCTTAACATTAATTGACAAATGGGTCCCCTGCATAAACACCACGTCAGCATTCAAACTCTTAAGGTGCGCAAACACCCTAGAACTTTTTACTGGGCCGTTCAGCCCCCTTACATTCCAGGTGACCAGTCGAACAGGGGGCCATCTACCCCGCCTCCCCGACCCAGAGTCATCCATTCCCACCATGTGGGGCTGTGCAGCAACTATGGTGTTAGGGGTAATTTCTTAGCTTGGATAGAAAACTGGTTAACTGACAGAAGGCAGAAAGTCGGGAAAAATGGGTCTTTTTTGGGTTGGCCAGATGTAACTGGTGTCACAGTGTTCAGTCCTTGGGCCCCAACTATTTCAAATATATAATAATGGCTTGGATACAGTATAGAAGGCAGTCTAGCCAAATTTGGAGCTGACACTTGTTGTCACCCCCATGTGGATGAACCGATTGATCTCCCTGTGGGGCTCATGGAATACGAACTCCCCTACAGAGGGACGGAGGCCCAACAGTGGGTCTCATTAATTCCCACAGATAAAAGTTGGCCCAGAAGGGAACCGGCATCTTAGGATCGCGCCTGTGGGGTCGCTACCGTGCCAGTCGGGGCCGTTGAAAGCGGGCCCCGTGGCGATTCTCCGCGCTCGAAGGGCCGAATTCCGACGGCGTGGGTTTGGTATGGTCCTACCCGGTGGGATCTCTGAGTTCTGGCTGCGGGGGCTGTCATGTTGCGGGGGGGGGGCCGCCACGTTGGCCAGGCCCGCGATCGGGGCGTACCGATCGGCGGGCGGGCTAATTCCAGGGGGGAAAGGCCATGTTCCGCCATGCAGGGCCCGTGTAGGGCTCCGCCATATTGCACGGGGGCTGGGGGGGGGGGGGGGGGGGGGGGGGGAGACGCAACCCATGCTGATTCTCGCGCCGGCGGTGGCGCACATGCGCGGACCTGCGCCAGCTGTGCCGCGCTGACTTTCGCACGCACAGCACTCCGGCGCTGTACTAGCCCCCTAGGAAGGGGTAAATGCCTGGGCCTGGAGGCCTGTTGACGCCGGCGTCGCTCACGCCAGTTTTGTCGCCGGCATCAACACTTGGCCGGGATTTCGTAGAATCCCGTCCTTTGTCTTTTTCACAAAGGTTTCCAATCTCTTGCCGAGAAATTCTTCCCCAAGGTTGTACCCATTTAGGCGGCTTCAACAATGATCCACCTCACAGGATTTCCAAGTACACTCGAGCATACTCTGGCAAATACAAGTTCACGTCTTTGGCCATGCCAAGCAGAGTACCACTACTCCAAAGGAGTAACTTTGCCTGAATGGCTCACAACACTGAGTCACAACCCTTCGGCTGCCTTCTCTGGTCTTCAAGGCTTCTCTTGGTTTCGGACAAAGCTCGGCACAACATTGAGGGCCGAAGGGCCTGTTCTGTGCTGTACTGTTCTATGTTCTATGCACTCAAAGAAAGCCCACACCAGACCCACCCAAGATAGCCGCCAAATCCCCCATCCGAACAGAATGAAAAAAATGTCATGGCCACTGTCAGAGAACAAATCCTCCCATCGATACCACACCCAAATCAACCAGCAGACAACAACAAGGCAAGCAAAGGCCCCTCCCCTCCCGCTCACAAGTTTTTTCAAAATGTATTTTATTCCAAACTTATGCAAAAGGTTGCAAAACATAAATAGTTCGGGGAACAAATTCCCCAACACAGAACTGTACAGCTTGTACAAATGTTTCCCTTTTCCACCCCTCTCTTCCCTCTGCCCCATCACCCCTTTCCCCCCTCCCCCCAGGATGAACAGCTCCTCAAAAATGGCCATGAACACCCCCAACTTGCCTCAAAGCCCTCTGCTGAACCTCTTAATTCATACTTGATCTTTTCTAGAAAAGAAAGTCATATAAGTCCCATACCAAGCTGTCACCCCTGGTGGCGTTCCTGACCGCCACTCTAGCAGAATTCTTTGTCGCCCAATCAGAGAGGCAAAGGCCACAACATCGGCCCACTATCCTTGTTAGCACCGCGAACACTCCCGCCCAAAATCTCTCCAACATAGAGCAGACACAGAGGGAGGTGGCCCAGTCCCAGAGGGAGATGGCGCAGTCACTGGCTGAAGTGACACCGACCTAGAAGGTGGTGGCACAGTCAATGGGTGATGTGGCGCAGTCCCAGACGGAGATGGTCTACTCCCTGTGCTCCATGGCCGCAAGCATGCAGACTCTGGTCAAGACCAGAGTGGGCTTCTAGGACTGGCAGCGCCAGGTGAGGAGGGGAGCCTCAGGGGATAGCTCCACTCGCATCCCCGTTCCATGGTGTAACCCTGGGGCCATTGAGTACCTTGAGGGAGGAGGAGGTGATGGGGCCCGAGCCGGTGACTCCCACAGGAGAGGTGCTGGAACACAGCAGCACCTCGGACTCCACTCCCCCGCCACTATGCATGGCACATCTGGTCGGCAGCGGGAATAACAGGGTGGCACCACGCCACATGGGACACCCGAGCAGTAGCCGGGCTCATCCAGGCCCAACGCCCCTGAAGACGGCTGTCAAAGGGAACCCAGGTCGTAGGGCGGGAATCACGGCAGACCGCCTGCACTCCTGATGTACCGTCTGGGGATCCACACAGGTACTCGTAGGAGCACATGCATTCCATCAATCACCCCTTGAATCCAGGGCATCCCATTGATGGCGGTGAACCCGTTGCCTGGACATCCTCGTGGGCTCGGGTCCACATTGAAACGGATGTATTGGGCCGACTGGGCATCTCGGGCCTCCGTGACAGCGTGGATGCGCCTGTGCACTGAGGTGTATGAGATCCCGTACATGTCCCCACTTGGCGCCTGGAAGGACCCCGTTGCATAAAAGCTCAGGGTGACCGTCACCTGAATGGCTACCGGGAAGGGGTGTTCTCCCCCATGCCCCTGCAGTGCCAGGCATGCCATGATCTGGCACATATGTCGCACTGTCTCCCTCCTTGTGGTACTACCAGGTATTGCAGTACCTAAGTGGCTGATGACCATTGGTTAGACCTAGGAGTTTACCATTGGCTGTTGTTACGTAGCTCCGCACTGACAGGCGGAGTATAAGAAATGGTGCCATCCCAGCAGCCTTCACTTTCTGTACCGAAGCTGCTGGGGAACAAGTTCTAGTAGATTAAAGCCTTCAGTTATGAAATCACTTCAGCTTGAGTGCAATTGATCGCGCATCAATTTAATCTACTAGACTTAAGCTGGAAGGATGGATCTCCGAATCAAACCGGAGTGCCTTCAACTCAGCCCCCACGCGGAGAACTCGGCTGCAATATTTAAACACTGGCTGGCGTGCTTTAAAGGATACCTCGAGACGGCCGGAGGCACCCCCACAGAAGGACAGAAAATGCATCTCCTGCGCTCAAGGGTCAGCCCTGGGATCTAGACCCTTATCGAGGAGGCGCAGAACTATGATGCCGCGATTGAACTGTTAGAAGGACTTTATATCCACCCTGTAAATCAGGTCTACGCACGTCACCTGCTTGAAACTAGACGGCAAAGCCCCGGGGAATCGTTGGAAGATTTCTACCGGGCGCTACTGGTGCTGGGCCGAAACTGTGGCTGCCCGCAAGTTTTGGGGAGCGAGCACATGGAACTTTTAATCAGGGATGCTTTCGTAGCAGGTATTAGCTCCTCAGATATCCGCCGAAGACTCCTGGAAAAGGATACCCTGGGACCTAGAGAGGCACGGGCCCTGGCAGGGTCCATGGACATTGCCTACAAAAACGCGCAGTCCTATGCGCCCGACCGCACGGCGGCCCCCTGGGCTTTGTGGCACCCCGTAGTGGCAGCCCCACAGACCTTCCCCCCTGACCCTGCAGGCCTGCGCTACGAGACAGCCCGCTAACTCCGCCGGGCCCCGCTGTTTCTTCAGCGGGCAGGTGAATCATCCCCGCCCGCGCTGCCCGGCCCTCACTGTCACCTGCAAAGGGTGCGGCAAGAAGAGCCACTTTGTGGGGGTCTGCCAGGCCCGCGGCGGTCTCCAGCAACTCCAGACCGCCGCGGCAGCCCCCGACCGGCCAGCGCTCACCGCCACCCCCCTATCCTAGGGCCACGTGCGACCCAGGGGCGCAGCCATCTTGCCCCCCGGACACCACGCTGGGCGGGTGGGCGCCGGCATTTTGTCCATCGCCGCCGCCATCTTGTTCATCCCCGGACACCATGTGCGACCCATGGGTGACGCCATCTTGGATGGGGCCCCAGGCCCCCAGCACGGCCGACTACACGCTGCCCGATCAGAACTCGCAACTGCTTCATCTGGCTTCGGTGACACTGGACCAAGGTCGACCCCGGACACTCGCAACAGCTACAACGATGGTCTTCATCGACCTGGTAAACAGGATCGCACAATACAAGGTTTTCTCCACGGTGGATCTCAAGTCCACCTACCACCAGCTACCCCTCCGTAATAGTGACCGCAAGTACACTGCCTTAGAAGCAGATGGGCGGCTCTATCAATTTTTAAGAGTTCCCTTTGGTGTCACTAATGGGGTCTCGGTCTTCCAGCGAGAGATGGACCGAATGGTTGACCGGTACGGCTTACGCGCAACGTTCCCGTATCTGGATAACGTCACCATCTGCGGCCATGACCAGCAGGACCACGACACCAACCTCCGCAAATTTCTCCAGACCGCGAAAATCCTTAACCTGACATACAATAAGGATAAATGCGTGTTTAGCACCGACCGTCTAGCCATTCTAGGCTAAGTAGTGCGAAATGGAATTATAGGCCCCGACCCTGAGCGCATGCGCCCCCTTATGGAGTTCCCCCTCCCTCACTGCCCCAAGGCCCTGAAGCGCTGCCTCGGGTTTTCAGCTATTACGCACAGTGGGTCCCTAACTACGCAGACAAAGCCCGACCCCTAATCCAGTCCACAACCTTCCCCATGTCGAAGGAGGTCCGCCAGGCCTTCAGCCGCATCAAAGCAGACATTGCAAAGGCCACGATGTGCGCCATCGACAAGTCCCTCCCCTTCCAGGTCGAGAGCGATGCGTCCGACGTAGCTCTGGCGTCCACCCACAACCAAGCGGGCAGACCCGTTGCTTTCTTCTCCCGTACCCTCCATGCTTCCGAAATTCGCCATTCCTCGGTCGAAAAAGAGGAACAAACCATAGTAGAAGCTGTGAGACATTGGAGGCATTACCTGGCTGGCAGGAGATTCACTCTCCTCACGGACCAACGGTCGGTTGCCTTCATGTTCAATAATGCACAGCGGGGCAAGATTAAAAACGACAAGATCTTGCGGTGGAGGATAGAACTCTCCACCTTCAACTACGAGATCTTGTACCGTCCTGGGAAGCTAAACGAGCCTCCTGATGCCCTGTCCCACGGCACTTGTGCCACTGCACAAGTGGACCACCTCCGAGCCCTCCATGAGGAACTCTGCCACCCGGGGATCACTCGTTTCTTCCACTTCATCAAGACCCGCAACTTGCCCTACTCCATCGAGGAGGTCAGGACAGTCACCAGGGACTGCCAAATCTACGCGGAGTGCAAACCGCACTTCTACCGGCCAGAGCGGACCCACCTGATAAAGGCTTCCCGTCCCTTTGAACGCATCAGCATGGATTTCAAAGGCCCCCTCCCCTCCACCGACCGCAACACATATTTCTTGAACGTGATTGACGAGTAATCCCGGTTCCCATTCGCCATCCCCTGCCCAGACATGACCACAACCACCGTCATCAAGGCCCTCCAGGGTATCTTTACACTGTTCGGTTTCCCCGCGTCAATACACAGTGATAGGGGGTCCTCCTTTATGAGCAACAAACTGCGTCAGTTCCTGCTCAGCAAGTGCATCGCCTCGAGCAGGACGACCAGTTACAACCCCTGGGGAAACGGACAGGTGGAGAGGGAGAACGGAACGGTCTGGAAGACTGTTCTACTGGCCCTACGGTCCAGGAATCTCCCAGTCTCCCGCTGGCAAGAAGTCACCCCGATGGCCCTCCACGCCATCCGGTCGCTGCTCTGAACAACCACAAATCAGACACCTCATGAACGTCTCCTTGTTTACCCCAGGAAGTCCTCCGGGACCTCGCTCCCAACCTGGCTAGCGTCACCCGGACCCATCCTGCTTCGGAAGCACGTGCGGGCGCACAAGTCGGACCCGTTGGTCGAGAGGGTCCACCTGCTGCACGCTAACCCCCATTACGCCTACGTGGCGTTCCCTGACTGCCGGCAAGATACAGTCTCCCTTCGGGACCTGGCGACCGCCGGAACCCCACGCGCACCCGAACCATTACCCCCCCCCCCCCCCCCCACAGCAGTGGGAGGGGTCAGTACTCACACCGCTCCTGCCTAGGCCCATCCACCCACCGACGCCCCCTACAGGCCCCCCCTGTGTCAACCGTTTGCCCCAACAGCGCCGCCTAGGGGTTACGAAGCTGCCAGGGAGGCTGAAACCACGCTCCCGGAGTCGCAACCACCAGGACCCCTACCAGAATCACCACCGAAGCCCAGACGCTCCAGAAGGACGACCAGGCCACCCGATCGACTGATTGCTTCGCTGTGACTTTAACTGTGAACGAACACTTTGTATATATCCTCGACAGCACGGTACCTCCATACCTGATCATACCATGTTAAAGGCGACTGTTACCACTGGCCACCACCCCCGCCGGACTCTTTTTTTAACAGGGGTTGAATGTGGTAGTACCAGGTATTGCGGTACCTAAGAGGCTGATGACCATTGGTTAGACCCAGGAGTTTACCATTGGCTGTTGTTACGTAGCTCTGCCCTGACAGGCGGAGTATAAGAAATGGTGCCATCCCAGCAGCCTTCACTTTCTGTACCGAAGCTGCTGGGGAACAAGTTCTAGTAGATTAAAGCCTTCAGTTATGAAATCACTTCGTCTTGAGTGTAATTGATCGTGCATCACTCCTCAGCTGGAGTCTTCAACAGCATGCCAGGACCGCTAGGCCGTCGAATGGAAGGCACGGCCGGTACATGCAAGACTTCATGTGGTGCCCCCTTGGCACCTCCTCCTCCTCGACCGGTTGGGCGGCCGGCTGTCCATCCTGGGCTGTTGCCTCCTGTTCGTCTGGGGCGACAGGTTAGCATGGTCCGTACTCCCGTGCCCAACCAGGTCCACTGGCCTACATGGTGTCCCGGTTGGTACTGCGGGCTCTGCCCCCACATGTTCCTCCAACCCCTGCACTCCTAGCCTCGTCATCTCCCGGAACCGTCGGCTGGCACTGCCCATGCCAGCGGTATGCTCCACGGCCCCCGTTGAGCACCCCCCTAGGGGCGACAGTGAGCGTTGCCATGGGTGGGCCGCCTGATGCCCCGCCAGTGGGTGGTGGCTGGGTGGGGGGGGGGGGGGGGGGGGATATGGCGGAATGTGTGGTGTGCGGCTGAGCGGTGGGTCATTTTGCAGAACCAGAGGCCAAGGTGGGTTGTCAGTGGGGTGCGCAGCAAGATGGTTGCCTTGCAGGCAGCAGCAGTGTCGGTCCGTGCCTAGACTTTGCCCTAGTCCTACGGGGGGGGGGGGTCATCCCGGCCACGCGGCCCGTTCACCTGTCATCCCCACTCCCAGACCTGGCCCCCCACCACAGCCTGACGGCCAGTGTACGGCCCGGAAGCTCACAGTTGTCCAGCCGTTTGCCCTACCTCCTTTCGCTCCCTCGACCGCCATGACGCTGGTTTCACGATTTTTAAAAGCACAAGTGAACCGTGTCGTCGGAAACTCGGTCCTTAGGAGGCGGAGAATTGCAGAGGGCCAGAGATCAGGCCCGCTAATGATATGCAAATGGTGCTTATTGTACATGCATTCCGGATCGCATTGATGCCACTGTTGAAGTGACGGAGAATTGCGATTTGCCGTCATAACGGCGACCGCCGTGAGTTTAGCGTCGGAATCTATTCTCCGCCCATTCTTGTTTCCCGATTTTGGTGTCAGCGAACAAAGAATCCCGCCTCTGTTGCTTCTGGGGATCTGATAATGTCTGAATCCTGTCTTTCTGCTGACATCGCGCTCACACCCATCGTCTGAATGGGGTCTGTGTCGGTGCTTTTGATCTTGGACCATGTGTGGGGGGTGGGTGGCAGGCATGCTGTGAAGTTTAATGTGACAGTGGCTTCACATGTATCAAGTGTGAAATGGTTTAATGATGAGGTTTTTTTACACAGAGGGTGGTGAGTACCTGGAATGCGCTGCAAGGGGAGGTTGTGGAAGCGGATACACTAGCGGCATTCAAAAGGCATCTCGACAAATACATGGATAGGATGGGTATAGAGGGATAGGGCACTAGGAAGTGCTGAGGGTTTTGGCTAAGGGTGGCATCAAGACCGGTACAGGCTTGGAGGGCCAAAGGGCCTGTTCCTATGCTGTATTGATTTTTGTTCTTTGATGACTATTTTACTGTGACAGATTTCCATTCTCCCTAGCTACACATAGTGACCCCACCAGTGCCCACTCGGTGCTACTGAATCTTCTTGACAAGACTATAACACCATAAGACATTGGAGCACAATTAGGCCACTCGGCCTGTCGAGTCTGCTCCGCCATTAAATCATGGCTGATATTTTCGCAGATTCACCACCCTTTGGCTGAAGAAATTCCTCCTCATCTCTGTTTTAGACCTCTGGGGCGGGATTCTCCAATAATGGAGCTATGCCCCATGCCAGCGTGAAAAGCGGCGCCAATCGCTCTAGTGTCAACGGTCCCCGATAATGGGGAATGCTCCCCTTCGTATGGGGCTAGGTCGGCGCCGGAGTGGTCCCTGCAGCTCCAGCCGGCGCATAACGGCCGGCGCAAGTTCGCCCATGCACGGAACGGTCGGCATGATTCCACGCATGCGCGGGGGTTCCCTTCTCCGTGCTGCCCCCAGGCAATATGCCAGAGTCCTACAGGGGCTGGCGCGGAGGAACATAGGCCCCCACGGAACCAGCCCGCCCGCCGATCAGTAGGCCCCGATTGTGGGCCCGGCCACCGTGTGGGGCCCCCTCGGGGTCAGATTCCCCGCCCCCCCCATCCAGGACGGCCCCCACAGACTCACCTTCCAGGTTCCGCTGTGTGGGACCTGAGTAACCCACGCCGGCGGGACTCGGCCGAACTCGTCGGCCCATCGGGGCCCGGGGAATCGTCGGGGGTGCTTTCAACGGGTGCGCTGGGGGGGGGGGGGGGGGGGGGGGGGCAGTGGTGGTTTGGGAATTTGAGGGGTGACAGGTGGAACTAATGCGAGGACAGAAGTGGTAACTTACCCTTGCAGCTCTTTGGAGGTCATTTGTCTTCTTTCAAAATTAGATGGTGGTCCTCCTGGTCATGCTGCCCTCACTGACAGGGGCTGCCAATGCCTCCCAGACAGCATTCCTCTCCCTGCTGCTGGTTCTTCGACCCCTTGGGGGAACAAGGTGCCACTCTTCAAGATGCCTTGTCAAGTTGGCATCCCCGAAGCATGGAGTAGCTCTGCTCATTGCCACGCTTGTTTGTTGTCTGGAAGTGAGGCAGCACATGAAATGAGCTCCATCTTGTTGGCAACAAGCAGCTTGGGGGTGAATCGTGTGCCAGTAATGTTGAGATTCTCGTGAGAATGAGATTCTATTTTTTCAAATTTAGAGTACCCAATTATTTTTTTCAAATTAAAGGGCAATTTAGCACGGCCAATCGACCTAACCTGCTCATCTTTGGGTTATAATGGTAAAACCCATGCAGACACAAGGAGTATGTGCAAACTCCACACGGACTGTGACAATAGTTCCATTGAATACTGGCCACGATACCTCCACCACAATCGACATGAAACTACCCACCAAAAGCGGACTTTAATTTTTGTTCACTGAATCATGGCCCATGTCTGCTTTACATTTTTGGAAACAAGTCCTGATTTGTGCCACCCTCATGCGGTGCCTGCAGTGGTGGTGAATCCCGGAAGCTGGGAGACTCCAGCCTTGAACATGCTCAGCATATTTAAATAGGTTTATTTTCATTTCTTTTTATGCTTGAATGTATCTCAAGAACCTTGATTTGAACCTAACCACAATGTTTATAAACATCTCTGAGTTAAGTGCTTTCCCTCTTTTTTCTCAGCAGAAAGCACTTAACTGCTTTTGATGTGGTCAGGAGCTGTGAATCATAGTTAGATGTTTATAAACATTGTGGTTATGTTCAAAGCAGGGTACTTGAGGTCCATTCAAACATGAAGGGAAATGAAAATAAGCAAAGCTATTTCCCTGTCAAATACTGTCTACTAAAAGCTATTTCTATTTGAATGTGAATAGAAGCCCCGTGTATCAAATCATGAAGGGGTTTAAAGCCTTGCAATGTAGTTTTGGTTTTCTATGAAGTAACGGCTGTTTCTTTCCATACCTCTTGTTTGAGGCAGCAGGAGCAATGGATACGTAACTGAAAAGCAGTGATTTTTCACTTTCTGCCTGGACTGCTTCCAGGAAGGAGTAACTGATCGGGGGGTGGGGGTGGCTGGGGGAGGTCTCTGATATGGGTTGGTCTCTGATGCGGGAGGTCTCTGCTATCGGGCATCTCTGATTCGGGGTCTGATATGGGGGGTCTCTGATGGGGATATTTGATATGGGGGTGTCTCTGATCGGGGATCTTTGATATGGGGGACTCAGGTGGGCGGGTCTCTGATCTAGGGGGTGTCTGAAATGGGGGTCTGGTAGGAGGCTCTGATGGGACATTCTGATGCAGATCTCTGTTGGGGGGGGGGGCCTCTGATGGGGATCTCTGATGGCAGAGTCCAATGGAGTTGCATGGAGTTTGCGTTGCATGGGGGAAGAGGTGCCAGCCCCCCGCTCAAAATAGCTTGCATGGCAAGGGAGAGGGAATTGTTTCTGTGGCCTCTTCTAGCACCAGCACAAAGGAGAAGCAATTCACTTCTGGTGGGGGGACATAGTCCCCTAAACAGAGATTCCCAGCCATGATATCGAGTCCAGAATAATCTGAAGATATAGTCAAGTGAAAAATCTATCCTATCAGTATTGGATGAGATGTTTGGATCATTCAGTCTTCATTATTCAGAACTTGCTTTCTGATCTTTTTTTCTAATTTCTGGGCTTTACCTTTAGTCCTCATTGCTTTAAGCCCAAGCCTTATAGCAGATGTTTGGCAATTGTGCTAATTATGGCAGGTATTCTCCTCTCAG
The DNA here is from genome assembly GCF_047496885.1 of Scyliorhinus torazame. Classification (NCBI taxonomy): domain Eukaryota; kingdom Metazoa; phylum Chordata; class Chondrichthyes; order Carcharhiniformes; family Scyliorhinidae; genus Scyliorhinus; species Scyliorhinus torazame. Next base: position 74,534,915 of record NC_092723.1, read on the forward strand.
AAGAGGAGCAGGCTAAGTAGTAGGAACAAGCACAGAAGAAATAAGTTTCTTTACCATTGAAGACACTAGAGGGATGATTCCATCTTGTAAGTGGAAAGTAGTGTTTCCAATGTGCAGATGCTGGGAAATCACAGATATGCAGCTTATGATTTTATGTGTGATAATTTTAAATTAGCTTTTTTAAAAATAGCTTCTTTGTTCACTGGATTTTTCAAAATTTACCCCTACCAAGTCTTCATCCTGCTGGAAGTTGGAGAACGTGGAATTGGTCTACAGCCTAAACATATCAAATGTCAGTCATCAGGGATGCGTTAGACAGAATTTTCCTGCATCCAGGATAGTGTTTGGGTGGTGTGGGGAACCAGGAAGATGTGGAGCTGCAATGGGACTACATTCCTGCCTTCGGGATGTTTGCAGAGGTGGGTCAGGTCATTGATTGGCTTCCTGCTAAATGTGATTTGGCCAGGAACATTGAAAGTCTGCTTACCATTCTTAATTAGATTGCGAACATGGAAGCGGTCAATTAAGAGGCTGCCTCCACGAAACAAATTCTGTGTTCCGGCTCCCTGCAAGTGCAACTCGGGATTCCAATTTGGTCCTCACATTGCGATTCCAAGGCCTAAGAGGAAAATCTTTCCAAATATGTATATAGGTTTAGGGTATCTGTGAATCAAATAGATTTGCATGATAGTTAGTTACTTTAACTATTGAGTGCAATCCCATCTACTTGTAATTAAAAATCAATTATTGTAATAGCCACTAGGTCACTCCATATATCATTGAGTGCATTTTGCATTTTTTGCTAAGATTAGTGAAAGAAAGAGATTATATTCACACAAGTTGATTTCTCTGGCATCAATTTATGTACTATCCCCATTCTTGCAAAGTCTGAATGGCTCATCCACTTTCACAACATGAGAATAAATAGTTGTCATTGCTTTGTTGGGCATTGGAGCTTGTGAGAAAATAAATAATTGTTTACGGATTCCTTAAGGGCTGCAGAGGTCATTCCTTAGAGCAACAGCACCTCAAAATTAATATTCTATAACCTATGGTTATTTCAGGTGATAGTGTGCTAACAGGCACTGGTGTGAAAAATGTTTTGATATAATTTAGTTTAAGGACATGACATTATGACAAACACCTAAGTCTAAGACATTGATACTAATCATCTACATAACTATCACGAACTGCAATAAAATAGCTTATTTTGTAATACTATGGAAGCATAATCATACAGTTGATAATGAGACTATCAAGCCAGCAAAATAATCTATGAATGAGCCAAACAAAATCAATTCAAATATTTGTTTTGGAATTCAGTTTATTTTTCAGGGGAGCATAATAAAGTATTGAATGTCCCAACAACAGAATTGTTGCAAAACGTGCCAGCATGTTGTCTTAAGTGACTATTTTTCTTTCAGAATACTTTTTAAGAACACTTTATATTTACAGGACAAAGTGGAGATGTTGCTACATGAAATTAAAGAAATTCAGGAAGTTGTAGATGAATTAAAGAAAGAAAATACAAACCTAAAGGAAGTTGCTGAAAGCAAGGAGGTATGCATAACTGGTAACTGTGAGATGCGAAGTAGAAAAAGAATGACAAAAATTGTTTTACTTCACCTGAATGACACAATTAAGCAAAGAAAGTGGTGGTTTGCAAAAATAAAATTTTCTGTATTTTCCTTAAAAATTCAACGTTTAGGGGCAGCACGGTGGCGCAGTGATTAGCACTGCTGCCTCATGGCACTGAGGGATCATTATCTGTGTGGAGTTTGCACATTCTCCCTGTGTCTGCGTGGGTCCTACTCCCACAACCCAAAAATGTGTGTAGGATAGGTGGATTGGCCACGCTAAATTGCCTCTTCATTGGAAAAAAAAAGAATTGGGTACTCTGAATTTAGTTCAGTCAACAAAATGTGAAGAATATATTATACTTTCAGCAAAAATGCAAGAACATTGAAATATACCCTGAACTTTAGAACTTTCAACATGTTCATTATAAAGGAAAAATTACAAGATAATCTCCAACCTATCAGTTGTAAAGATGGAAGAACAATTAGTTCACCTGAAGAATGTGTCCTTCAATGCAAAATCAAGGAATCCACTGAAAATATTGTCATAAGTATTACAGGTGGAATTACAGGCACAGGAGGTTATAATTTAGGGTGCCCATTGAATTTGCTTTGTACATCTTAACCTGTGGAGGGTGAGAGAATCTTTTTCATACCCCTCTCAATAACATTTTATTGGGATTGCAGACGAAGCAATAAACAATTCAGGGCTGAAGGTCTACTTTTTCTGCCCCCTCTGGAGACTTTACAGAATTTTCTGTCTCTTACATTTAACATTAGTTACATTTATTAAGTACAAAATACTGATGTTCAACATGATCTCAATCCCCAGAGTCACATGGGTGAATACTTGTCCACAATACAAGTATTACTGGAGCAGGGAAACCGAAATATTTATCTATAAATCAACTACTGGCTGAAAAGTGCGCTTTTGACAGCAGTCCAGCTCAGCTACTTAGAACACTGTTAGACGTTTTAGTTGCTGTGATATGAAGAGTCTAAAATTCTGTCCCTTTTTCACAAACACCCATTTATTTCATTCCAACAGCCTTTGCACAAAACTCTCACTATACATCACCTGACAGAGGCCACCTGAAGCCCCTTTACATATCACTGTCAATTAATGGATACTTAACATAAATGAGACAACGAATTGCAATGTCTCTTAACCCATTACTTAACAAACACAACCTCAGGTCAGAACTTTCCAGCCCTTCCCGCCAGTGGGATTTTACGGTCCCAGCGATGGCGTACCTCCAACGCGGGTTTCACTGTGGCAAGGGGTGCATTTAATGGGAAATGATGCTGACAACAGTGGGACTAAAAGATCCCACTGCCGGTCAATGGCTGGCCGCCTTTGCAGTGAGTTGCGCGGAAAACCCAGCCCTGAGTGTCTGGAATGCAAGATCAGTCTAAGCGAATGTGAGGTATGATTGGCACAGGACATGGGGCATGAGCTTTAGATCTATAATTCCACTATGGACGGTGCTACAGCGGATAACCGCTCTCTAATTGGAATGTGCTGGACTTCCCCCTCCTGCTGTTGGAGTGAAGCACACAAAGAAGGGTGCTCATGTCAGTGTTCCCTTAATTCTGTATCTTTTCACATATTTGTTTCCTTTTGGGGAATTTTTGGAAGCTTTGGAACGATTAGCAGACTGATTATCATCTTATTAGAACCACATCATAAATACTAGGGCTGAATTCTCCATTTCTGAGATTTAAGTGTTGAAGTCGGCGCAGGATTCGTGGAGTTCCACGACGGTAAAACTGGCGCCGCATCTGGACCGATTCAGCAACTGTTAAGGGGCTAGCACAAGCACCACATGGAACAAAATCGATTCCAATGGGAAACGGTGCCAGATTCACCGGTTTTGCGATTGACACTCAGGAGGATGACAAGCTGCAGCCACATATATATACTGCATTCCCCACACACACCATCCCAGCCAATGGGGTCCCAAGGCAGCGAGGAAAGTGGCACCCCGTTTCATGGACACTGAGCTGGAGACTTTCCTGGATGTGGCGGAGGAGAGGTGGTTGACTCTGTACCCTGGCCCAGGAAGTTGGCTTCCAGCCCCGACCATTCGTCGTGCCTGAGTGCAAGTTGCAGAGGCGGTGAGCGTTGTGATCAACACCATCCAGACCGGACAGTTGTGCCGTAAAAAAATGCACCACATCAGGGCGGCCAGGATGAGAAGGCAGCCCTGTACCCCTGGCACTAATCCTGTCCCACACACCCTTCCCGACCCTCCGCCACCACCACCACCACAACTCGGAGGGCGGCAGGACCCCACCCTGCAAAACCTGCCGATACCCATACCAGCCACTATGGCTGGGTGCCCTGGCCACGGAGGCCACCAGCTACCCACCCTGGGCTTCATATGTCGGACTGTCTAGCACTGTTGCTTCCGTTTGCCGTTCCCCCCCATCCAGGAGAATGTTTTACATCATTTATTTCCTTTTGCAACCTTGAGGTTTACTTCGCACAGCCAATGGTAGTGATAGTGTTGCTATTTTATGATCCTCTGCAGTTCAGCCAGGCAGGTCCGGTGGTCCCTCTCCTGTTTTCTCCCGCTCCCGACAGTTATGGGCGGCCTTCTCCAGAATAGAGGGCACTGGATGTGGTCTGCAGCCCAGAGGAAATCGAGGTCGTCGGGGTGGAGTTTGGCTGCGAGCAAGAAAGTGAGACCCCGCTGAGTTGCGGTTCCCGTGATACGTGTGTCAACACCCCAACCCCCACACCACCCTCACCCCCACTCTCATTCCACACCGTCCTCACCCTACTCTCACCCTCTCCCACCCTCATGCCCACACCATCCTCACCCCACACCACCCTCACTCTACTCTCTCACCCCACACCACCCTCACCCGCATGCCCAAACCACCCTCATGCTCACACCTCCATACCACCCTCATCCTACACCACTCTCACCCTACAGCACCCTCACCCTACACCACCATCACCCTACATCACCCTCACCCGCAAGCCACCCTCACCTACACCACCCTCACCCCACACCCACATCACCCTCACCCCCAGCACCCTCACCCGCAACCTCACCCTCACCACCCCCCATTCCCACCATCACCCCCATACCATCCTGACTGCACCCTCAAACCACCCAAACCCCCACCACACACTCCCAGGTGGACGGTGGAAAGTGCTATGTGGGCAGGAGTCAGATTCTGCCAAACGATGTGGAGCATTGCAGAGCGAGTTGTGTTCATCTTCCCTCCCATGAAACCAGTGTTACTGCCAACCCAGAGCTTGCACCATGCTAACATGGTGGGATGTGGTGTCCGTACCCCTGGAGGTTGCCCCCCTCCCCCAATCGGTGAACCTGGAGGCAATCAGAGCATCTCGTACGTGTTGGCCCTGGCGCACACGTCCTGCGGCCTCCATTACCTGCCTGGGCTCCATGTCCTGCTCCTCCTCCGCCGCGTTCATCCTCCACCTCCGTCCAGCATGTCGCCCATCGACTGTGCGATGTTGTGGAGGACGCAGCAGGCCTCCACGATGCAGACGACCATTCCAGCATCAGACTGGAGTCAACTGAACCGCATCTTTAGGAGGCCAAAGCACATTCGATCGCGCTCTTGGTTGCTGCATGGGAGTCATTGTAGCAGATATCGGCGTTGGTCTGTGGCCTGCGGATAGGTGTCAAATATCAGCTGCACGTTCATCGAGTGGAATCCATATCAGTTGGTGTAGAGCTTCCTGTCATCTGCAAGAGATAGTAGGAGGACATTGTTATGGGCGAGGCGTTTTCAGAACCCCAAAATGTATCATGGAGTTCAACCAACCTCTCTCTTTAATGTATTTGTTGCTTTTCCCAGCACACGGCTTTTTCCCTAGGTGTGGGAATACAATTATGGACACGTGGGTTTTTAAACACAAAACACTGTTTATTCCATGAACTCAAGTTAACATCTTAAATAAACATTGGATCTCTAAACATCCCTTACTTCAAAGATAACTCAGAAAATATTGCAACAGTAAATAATTCTTTAAAATGTTCCTTCAAACTTCCAAGAGACTTAACACCTTTAAACAAAATCGCATCAGGTTAAAGGCTTCACTATTATAAGTTTAAATCACCCAAATGATCCAGAGATAGTCTTTCATAGGAGAGGTCCAGCTCACTGCAAAACACAGACACACACCCAGCTCTTTTCAAAACTGAAATGAAAAAACCTGCAAAACCCCAAAATGGCTCAACTGAGCTGAGCTCCACCCACTCTATGACATCACTGTTTTCTTAAAGGTACATTGCTTAAACATCATGTCTTAAAGGTACCCTCACATGACAACATGCATTCCATCGATCACTCCCTGGACTCGGGGAATGTCGGCAATGGTGGTGAACCCCACTGCCGGCTCAGTCCACATTGAAATGGATGTATTGAGCCATCCGGGTATATAGGACCTCCATGATGGCATAGATACACCTGTTGACCGAGGTCTGTGAGATCCCGGACAGGCCCCCTCTCGTCCCCTGGAAGTATCCCATGGTGTAAAAGTTCAGGGTGGCCACCGGGGGCGCATGTCCTCCCCCTTACCGCCGCGGTGCCAGGTGTGTCATGATCTAGGACATATGTCACAATGTCTCCCTGCTGAGCCAGAGTCTTCGACACGTGCGGTCCGGCAGTTCCTCAAATGACAGGCGGTGCTTCTACACGCGAGGTTTCATGAGGTGCCTTCTTGGCACCTCCTCCTCTTCTGCCAACACCTCCACCCCCCACACCACCCTGGTGTAGGTGAGGGTGGTGTTGGGGGGTGGGTGGTGTAGGGTGATGGCGGCTGGCTCTACAAACTGGCCGGCTGCCTCCTGTTCCTCTGGGGCACGCTCTGCTGCTGCAACTTCCTTCTCGAGCAGCTCCAGCAATTACAACGGTCCAGATGAAGCTGAACAGATAAGCATTTCCCTACCAGTGGTAGGGAAATCATTGAATGAAATCCTGAGGGACAAAATAAACCTGCACCTGGAACATAGAACATAGAACATTACAGCGCAGTACAGGCCCTTCAGCCCTCGATGTTGCGCCGACCTGTGAAACCACTCTCAAGCCCATTTACACTATTCCCTTATCGTCCATATGTCTAACCAATGACCATTTGAATACAGTAAGAAGTCTTACAACACCAGGTTAAAGTCCAACAGGTTTGTTTCGATGTCACTAGCTTTCGGGGCGCTGCTCCTTCCTCAGGTGAATGAAGAGGTATGTTCCAGAAACATATATATAGACAGAGTCAAAGATGCCAGACAATGCTTGGAATGCGAGCATTAGCAGGTGATTAAATCTTTACAGATCCAGAGATGGGGTTAAAGAGGTGTGAATTGTGTCAAGCCAGGACAGTTGGTAGGATTTTGCAGGCCAGATGGTGGGGGATGAATGTAATGCGACATGAATCCCAGGTCCCGGTTGAGGCTGCACTCATGTGTGCGGAACTTGGCTATAAGCTTCTGCTCGGCGATTCTGCGTTGTCGCGGGTCCTGAAGGCCGCCTTGGAGAACGCTTACCCGGAGATCAGAGGCTGAATGCCCTTGACTGCTGAAGTGTTCCCCGACTGGAAGGGAACATTCCTGTCTGGTGATTGTTGCGCGATGTCCGTTCATTCGTTGTCGCAGCGTCTGCATGGTCTCGCCAACGTACCACGCTTCGGGACATCCTTTCCTGCAGCGTATGAGGTAGAGGTTAGGTGTTATTCCATCGAAGTGAGCGGGTTTCTGGGAATCGGCGGGGCGGGCAGCTCCGGCGCCGAGGAGTGGCATGAACCACTCAGGCGTCGGACCGCCCCAAAGGTGCGGAATCCTCTGCACCTTCAGGGGCTAGGCCGGCGCCGGAGTGGTTTGCGCTGCATGGCCGGCGGGGAAGGGGCTTGGTGCCACGGCAACCGGCGCCGAAGGGCCTCCGCTGGCCGGCGCGAGTTGGCGCATGCGCGGGAGAGACAGCGTGTGCTGGTGTCATCCCAGCGCATGCGCAGGGGGTTCATCCCCACGTCGGCCATGGCGGAGGATCAAAGTGGCCGACGCGGAAGAATAGAGTGCCCCCACAGCCCAGGCCCGCCTGCGGATCGGTGGGATTCTCTAAGAATGGGGCTATGCCCCCACGCCGTGGTGAAACCCGGTGCCAGCGACTCTGGCATCAACGGCCCCTAAAAGTGAGGAATTCTGCTCTTCCTAGGGGGCTAGGTTGGCGCCGGAGTGGTCCCCGCAGCTCTAGCCGGCGCGGAACGGCCGGCGCGAGTTCACGCATGCGCAGAACGGCCAGTGTATTTCCACGCATGGGCTGAACGGCTGGTGTATTTCCGCGCGAGATGGCGGAGCCCTACAGGGGCACGGTGCAGAGTAAAGTAGGCCCTCACGGAACCAGCCTGCCGGCCGATCGGTAGGCCCCGATCGCGGGCCAGGCCACAGTGGGCCCCCCGGGGGTCGGATGCCCCCCCCCCCCCCCCCCCTCCAGCACACTCACCTTCCAGGTCCCGCCATGTGGGAGCTGAGTAATCCACGGCGGCGGGACTCGGCCAAACTCGACGGCCCATCGGGGCCCGGAGAATGGCCGGGCGGGGCGCTGTCAACGGCCCCCGACCGGCTCGGCGGGAATCCCGCGGGCGCCCAAAAAACGGCGCCGGAGAATGAGTAGGCCGGCGGCGGGGCGGAGAATCCCGGCCATGTTTCTCATGGAACCCAACAAAGTTTGTGAGAGTTGGACCTAGAGGAGATCCTACAGGAACACCATCTGTTTGGGCATACATGGTGTCATTAAAGCTGAACTCACCTGTGCACGTTGCCGAGTTCGTAAGCTAAATTAATATTGATTTACGCAATTTACTAGAATGGGCTGGTTTAGCTCACTGGGCTAAATCGCTGGCTTTTAAAGCAGACCAAGGCAGGCCAGCAGCAAGGTTTAATTCCCGTACCAGCCTCCCCGAACAGGCGCCGGAATGTGGCGACTAGGGGCTTTTCACAGTAACTTCATTTGAAGCCTACTTGTGACAATAAGCGATTTTCATTTCAATGATGGGTCCAGATCGCAATGACATAGTGCTGCAGTGAAAATATCTAATGAAATGAAATGAAAATCGCTTATTATCACAAGTAGGGTTCAATGAAGATACTGTGAAAAGCCCCTAGTCGCCACATTCCGGCACCTGTTCAGGGAGGCTGGTACGGGAATTGAACCGTGCTGCTGTCCTATAATAATAATAATCGCTTATTGTCACAAGTAGGCTTCAATGAAGTTACTGTGAAAAGCCCCAATGGCTTCCTTAAGTGGAACTTTGGTGAATAGTTTAGCAATGTCATATATGCATGTGGACACAACATTGCTATCGATATGCACACCCTGTATGGTTTTCCCAAATGTGAAGGAATCCTTGACTGTGAATAGGTGAAACTTGTTCAAAGCTGGTTCTAACAATTCACCCGACTATTTTACCAATTCATGCTGTGCAAAACTAGTCATAGTAAGGCATGAAGGGACCTCACTTGTCTGTGTTTTGGGCAACCCATATGTACAATGACGCAGTAGGCCATGAGGACGAACCCTGTCATATATTAAACGGCAAATCATCACTCTCACACAAGTCCAGCAAGCGTGTTTTTTTAGCTTACTTCTGAAAAAGGCTGTCCGGTCACGTTGAGCAGAAGGTCCGCCGGATACGTATTTGGAAGCTTTATTAAGAATGGCATGCATTTCTGTGACACCTTTGCGTTGAATGTGAAAATCAGACAGGTCATTTGGAATTCCACAATATGCATGCACTTGATCAGCATAGGTGCACTTTCAAGCATTCAGCATCTTTACTGGACATTGGTTCGTGGTGGGATAGTTTGGACTGAGGGGCTGGATTCTCCGTTTAGGAGACGCTGGCGTGGGGACAGTTTTGTTTTATGCCCGAAAAGAAGGCGCAAAAGCTGCACCGATCGTCGTCTGGTGGGGATGAGCAGGCACGCAACGTAGAGTACCCGGCTTTTTCTGCACATATGGCCAGGAATTGTCAGGTCTGTGGCCGCACTATACAACACGGCGCTGGCCGCACGCGGTCCTGGCCTGCCAAATTATATCCCCTTTGACCAGGCTCGCCTCTCCCGGACCACCCCCCACCAGTGCGTCCAGCCCCCGCCAAAGTCCCACCTGACTGTGGCGGTGCTGAACTCAGTCCGCCATTCCCGAAAAAAAATAGCACACGTGTCCCATGCCGTCGGGAACTCGGCTCATTGGGGGTGGAGCATCGGGGGAGGGCCTCAGGTGACGCCCTGAGGCCGTCCTGACGGCGTGCGCGTGTTTTGGAGGGGGCAGAGCATCGCAAAAGCGGGGCTGCCCTGATTTCGGCGCCAACAGGAATTCTCCGGCCAATCGCCGAATGCGATTTCGGGTCGGAGAATCCCTCCCGAGGAGTTTGAACTCATCAATTCCCATTTGATTTGGAATGAAGATACACCAAAATTGAAACCATGCGCAAGAACAAACTCCTGATTTTTTGAGAATACATGGTCAGAAAGATTTGTTACGTGTTTAGTGACATCATTAATTGCGTTGCCAAACAGCATTGGCTTAAAAGAGTTGATGGTGAAGACATGTTTCAACAGGAACTGTTGATGGTGCGGTCATCTGTGAAGCAATCTCGTAGCCTAAATGGGACAAATCTAAAAATGAATTAAATTTACGCACCTCAGAACAAGCCCAATTTAAGCCACAGTGTAAATTTGTCGCCCAATTACCAATTTGTTCAGTCTCATCTTATAAAAACATTTGCTCAATTGTGAGGTTGTGTCTCAATTTAGTGTTATTGATATATTAAACAATGAAAACTGGCACAACCTTAGGATCATGGCCTTAAAGCTGTCACTTTTGGGTCTGAAAAGTGCCCAACCGACTTCATATTACCTTGGAAGGGCAAGGTATCTCAAAGATTTGAGCAACGGGTGAAGCTAGCTTCTTCATGCTGCTACTATATAGTAGCAATGCAATTGGTACTGCACAGTAGCAGCCACTTTCAGGATGCTGCCATCAAGCCAAAACAGCACTCTGACCATGACACAAATGAATAAAGTGTTATATGAATTTCAGTACTGTTCACTACGGGCAAGGTGTAGACTGTACCCAATCACTCCATGCTTGCAAAACACACCGCCCGATTCTCCATTCCTGGGACTAAGTGCTGACACCGGGGCAGGACTCACGGAGTTCTACAACAGCAAAACTGGGGCGAAATTCTCCCCCAACGGCGGGATGTCCGCCGACTGGCGCCAAAGCCGGCGCCAATCAGACGGGCATCGCACCGGCCCAAAGGTGCGGAAGGCTCCGCATCTTTGGCAGCCTAGCCCCAACATTGAGGGGCTAGGCCGACGGCGGAGGGATTTCCGCCCCGCCAGCTGGCGGAAATGGCGTTTGTTTCCCCGCCAGCTGGCGCGGAAATGCGGCGCATGCGCGGGAGCGTCAGCGGCCGCTGTCAGTTTACCAGCGCATGCACGGGAGCGTCAGGGGCCGCTGTCAGTTTCCCGCGCATGCGCAGTGGGGAGAACCTCTTCCGCCTCCGCCATGGTGGAGGCCGTAGCGGAGGCGGAAGGGAAAGAGTGCCCCCACGGCACAAGCCCGCCCGCGGATCGGTGGGCCCCGATCGCGGGCCAGGCCACCGTGGGGGCACCCCCCGGGGTCAGATCGCCCCGCGCCCCCCCCAGGACCCCGGAGCCCGCCCACGCCGCCTGGTCCCGCCGGTAAATACCAGGTTTGATTTACGGCGGCGGGACAGGCAATTCCTGGGCGGGACTTCGGCCCATCCGGGCCGGAGAATCCAGCGGGGGGGACGCGCCAACCGGCGCGGCCGGATTCCCGCCCCATCCCAATCTCCGGGAGCGGAGAATTCGGCGGGGGCGGGATTCACGGCGGCCAACGGCCATTCTCCGACCCGGCGGGGGGTCGGAGAATGACGCCCCTGATGTTGCACCTGGACCAAATCAGTGACCATTAATGGGTTAGTACCGGCGCCATGTGGAATGCAATCGATTCCAATTGGAAACGGTGCCGGATTTGGGATTGGCAGTCAGGAGGCTGCCAAGCTGCAGCCGCATGTATATACTTCACCCCCAAAGACACCATCCCAGCCAACAAGATGGCAGCAAAGAGAGCGGCCCCGAGATTCACAGACGCCGAGTTTTGGACTCTGCTGGACGCTTTGGAGGAAAGGCTGCATGCATTGGACTGTCAAACACAGCATTTTCTGTGTTTTCAAAGGAGAAGGACTGATGCACGATCAATTGCACAAAGACTAAAGTTGGGTACAACTGTGCCTTTATTACAGTCAGATGTGTGGCCTCCTGCTGCAGCTGGCGAAATGGCAGGGCATTGGAGGTCATACATATTTATACAGTTCTCCGTGGGCGGAGCCAGCCGGCAGGAGCTACTGACAAACCTGTAGTGCATGTCCTACCTTACATCTCCTATTACAGTGGATCACCACATTCACCCCCTGTTAAAAATGAGTCCGGCGGGGGTGACGTGAAACTATATACAATTAGTGCAATTATCTACAGTGGTAGGGAAAGAAAAGTCCATGTTGACGGTCCGGAGTCCGTCAAAGGTTCAGCTGGTCCGATGCTTTGGTGTTTCGTTGCGAGCGGCGTAACGGTGGCGGCGAAGTCGATGCTGGCCAGTCAATTCTGGCCAGTCATCGGGGAACTCCGGGAGCGTGCCGAAGTCCTCTTCGTCCTCTTGTGCGGAAAAGGGGAGGGGGGGGTTGGTCTGGTGGGGTCAATATTGGCGGCGCGGTGGAAGGTGGGGGGAGGGGGGGGGGTTGTTGGGGTGGAACCTGACGGTGCCGGGTCCCTGAGTGAGACAGTATCTTGGCGGCCGTCGGGGAACTCAACGTAGGCATATTGAAGGTTGGCGTGGAGCAGGTGAACCCTGTCCACTAAGTGGCCCGCCTTGTGGAGTCGGACGTGTCTACGGAGAAGGACCGGTCCTGGAGCAGCCAGCCAAGCCGGGAGCGACACCCCGGATGTGGACTTCCTGGGGAAGGTAAAAACACGTTCATGGGGTGTGTTATTAGTGGTGGTGCACAATAGTGACCGGATGGAGTGCAGAGCGTCAGGGAAGACCTCCTGCCAGCGAGAGGCTGGGAGGTTCCTGGACCTTAGGGCCATCTGAACGGCCCTCCAAACTGTCCCATTCTCCCGTTCTACTTGCCCGTTTCCCTGGGTGTTGTAGCTGGTCGTCCTGCTGGAGGCTATACTCCTGCTGAGCAGGAACTGACGCAGCTCATCACTCATGAATGAGGATCCCCTGTCACTGTGGATGTAGGCGGGGAAACTGAACAGAGCGAAGATGGTGCTCAGGGCCTTGATGTCGGTGGCAGGCATCATATCGGGGCATGGGATGGCGAAGGGGAATCTTGAGTACTCATCGACCACACTGAGAATGTACGTGCTACGGTCGGTGGAGGGAGGGGCCCTTTGAAATCCACGCTGAGATGTTCAAAGGGGCGGAAGGTAATCACTAGGCGCGCACGGTCCGGCTGGTAGAAGTGCGGCTTGCACTCCGCACAGACCTGGCAGTCCCTGGTGCCTGTCCTTACTTCTTCGACGGAGTAGGGCAGATTGCGAGCTTTGACCAGATGGTACAATCGAGTGACCCCCGGGTGACAAAGGCTGTCGTGTAGGGCCCGGAGTTGGTCCACTTGTGCGCTGGCACATGTACCTCGGGAGAGGACGTCTGGGGGCTCGTTGAGTTTACCGGGGCGATACAAGATCTCGTAATTATAGGTGGAGAGCTCGATTCTCCACCGCAAGATTTTATCATTTTTGATCTTGCCCCGCTGTGTGTTATTGAACATGAAGGCTACCGACCGTTGGTCCGTAAGGAGAGTGAATCTCTTACCGGCCAGGTAATGACTCCAATGCCGCACCGCTTCAACGATAGCTTGGGCCTCCTTCTCGACGGATGAGTGTCGAATTTCAGAGGCATGATGGGTGCGGGAAAAGAATGCCACAGGCCTGCCTGCCTGGTTTAGAGTGGCGGCAAGGGCGAATTAGGGCCCGCCAGAAGTCTTCGATGGACTCACCAGGTAATTGCGAGCGGGTGGCAAGAACATGCCTGGCGAAGAGCGTGTTTGCCTTCTGCGCGTACTGTTCTTTGAGGAGTTCCCCCTCCCCCATTTTATGTAGGTCGTGGCGTCTTGGATCAATGGGAACACGTTGGAGCTCAGTCTGGATTACAGGACGTTTATCTTCTGAGCCTCCGTTGGCACAGGGTCCGCCGCGTTGATGTAAGCCTCGAAATATTCTAGCCAGTGAGTAAAGTCTTTCCTGGCGTCAGGCGAGTGAGGATCCAGCTGCAGGCGATCGGGCTTAATTCGGATATCCATTCTGTGGAAAATCTGACTGTAGTAAATTGATGCACGATCAATTGCACAAAGACTAAAGTTGGGTACAACTGTGGCTTTATTACAGTCAGATGCGTGGCCTCCTGCTGCAGCTGGCAAAATGGCAGGGCACTGGATGTCATGCATATTTATACAGTTCTCCCTGGGCAAAGCCAGCCAGCAGGAGTTACTGGCAAACCTGTAGTGCAGGTCCTACCTTACATCTCCTATGACAGTGGATCACCACGCAGCATACCAAAGCATATGCCGTTCTTGTACAGCGCGACCTTCGCCCTGCTAAATTCCACCCGGCGCTTGGCCAGGTCAGCCCCAGTGTCCTGATAGATTCTGATTTTTTTTCCTTCCCAACTGCAGTTCCTGGACTCCCTGGCCCAGCGCAACATTCCTTCCCAGTCCTGGTACTGGTGCAGTTTTGCTATTACTGCCCTTGGTTGGTTCCCGGATTTGGGCTTCGGTCGCAGTAACTGGTGTGCCCTGTCTATTTCTGGTGGGTTGGGGAAAGTCTCCCTTCCCACCAGGTTACCCAGCATCTGGACCACCTAGTTTGTGGGGTCCCGACCCTCGATTCCCTCCGGTAGGCCCACGATCCGCACCTTTTGCCTTCTTCAACCGTTCCTTTGTTCCTCAACTTTTCCCCTCAGACTGCCCTGCGTTGCAACCAACCTCTCCACTTCTTTCTCTAGTGCCATGATCCTTTCGCTCTGGTCAGTTGCGGCTTTTTCCAAGTCTTTGATTGTTGCTTCTTGGGCTTCCAGCCTCTTTTCTGCTCTGTCTAGGGTGAGCTGTATCTGAGCCAGCGTTTCAGCCACCGTGTCGTTCACTGCAGCCTAAATATCTGTTTTATCTCCTGCCGGCGTTCCCACAGTGCTTCCAAGAGGGACGCCATCCAATTCCCCCCTGGTGAGCGAGGGCTTTGTGTGTGGCTGGTCTGTCCTTGCACCGGTGAAACTTGCGCTCTGCCGCCTCGTGCACTGATTGGCTCATCCGATTGTCCCCCGTCCAGGCCCCTATTACTCCTGGGGCGAAATTCTCCGTTATCGGCGGAAAGTCCGCCGATCGGCGCAAAAAACGGCGCAAATCCGACTTGCGTCACGTCCGAAAAATGGGTCGAAAGTCTCCGGCCCGAAATGGGCTAGCAGCGACGTAACGGGATCCGCGCTTGCGCACGTGGTTCACGCCGTGCAGCGTCATACGCGCCGCACGGCGTGACGGCTCATAAGGCCGCGCTGCTCCCCCCCCACCCGACCGGAACACCCGACCGGAACACCCGACTGGATGGCTGGCCGCCGCTCAGCCCCGAGGTTCGACGCGGTGGAGCAGAGGAGGGACGCCCTGTATCCCGGGCACGGCCACAGAATTGCCCCACGCCACAGCCGGCGTCTGTAGAGGGAAGTGGCAGAGGCCGTCACCGCTGCGGCCCTGACACCACGGACAGGCACCCAGTGCCACAAGAAGGTGAACGACCTCGTCAGAGCAGGCAGGGTGAGCCTCCCCACATCCCCCCTCCCCCATATCCCCCCTCCCCCATATCCCCCCTCCCCCATATCCCCCTCCCCCATATCCCCCCTCCCCCATATCCCCCATATCCCCCTCCTCCATATCCCCCATATCCCCCCTCCCCCATATCCCCCCTCCCCCATATCCCCCCGCCCCAATATCCCCCCTCCCCCATATCCCCCCTCCCCCATATCCCCCCTCCCCCATATCCCCCCTCCCCCATATCCCCCCTCCCCCATATCCCCCCTCCTCCATATCCCCTCCCCCATATCCCCCTCCCCCATATCCCCCCTCCCCCATATCCCCCTCCCCCATATTCCCCCATATCCCCCCTCCCCCATATCCCCCCCACCCCAATATCCCCCCTCCCCCATATCCCCCCTCCCCATATCCCCCCCATATCCCCCCTCCCCCATATCCCCCCTCCCCATATCCCCCCTCCCCCATATCCCCCTCCCCATATCCCCCCTCCCCATATCCCCCTCCCCATATCTCCCTCCCCCATATCCCCCCTCCCCATATCCCCCCTCCCCCAAATCCCCCCTCCCCCAAATCCCCCCTCCCCCATATCCCCCTCCCCCATATCCCCAAGTGAATCCAGCCCTAACCTTAACCTCTGCAATGCACGCGCAACCGATGGCGTGCATTCATATACCTGCCTAACAGTGTTGCCTTTTATCCCTGCCACCCCCCCCGCTCCCACAGGAGAAGCGCGCACACAACAATAGGGAGCATGTGAGGACTGGAGGAGGCCCCGCTGATGAGAGGCCACTGACCGAACACGAGGAAAGGGCCCTGGAACTGGCTGGCGGACCTGAGGACCGGGAGGTTGCTGATGCAGAGGTCGGCGGCGTATTAGCAAGTGAGCCACCGACAGCCCGTCCCCATATCCCCCCTCCCCTATATCCCCCTCCCCCATATCACCTGATCACTGCCTGATGCCTACCCATGCATGCTTCATTGTGTATCGCAGGACCAAACGTCCAGGCACCCATCCCCGCAGATGCAGACTGCCCGCAGGAAGCCCCTCGGAGGCCACGGGAGACAGAGAGACCCGGACCCTCCAACATGCGACGCCCGCAGGATGCCCCTCGGAGGCCACGGGAGACAGAGAGATCCGGACCCTCCAGCATGCGACGCCCGCAGGATGCCCCTCGGAGGCCACGGGAGACAGAGAGACCCGGACCTTCCAGCATGCGACGCCCGCAGGATGCCCCTCGGAGGCCACGGGAGACAGAGAGACCCGGACCCTCCAGCATGCGACGCCCGCAGGATGCCCCTCGTACACCACGGGAGACGGAGAGACCCGGACCCTCCAGCATGCGACGCCCGCAGGATGCCCCTCGCACACCACGGGAGACGGAGAGACCTGGAGCAACAGTGAGACGACACCCCCATCACGTGCGGGAGCGACCACCCAGCGACGAGGGGGGCAGCCACAGGCCCCCGTCACATCCGAGCCAGGACACCACTACCCAGGACACCACTACCCAGGACACCACTACCCAGGACACCACTACCCGGGACAGCACTGCCCAGGACACCCTACCCGGGACAGCACTACCCAGGAAGACGAAATACCGGACAGTGACTCAGAGTGGATGGGTGGAGACAAACCCCCACCCCAAAGTGCCATGGACTCAGAGTGGGACGAAGAGCACGACACAACGCCACTGCTGTCACCAACACCCTCCACCATCGCAGAAACACTCACCTCGGTTGGGCACTTTAGTGATGAGGCGTCTGCTACACTCACTGGTGCGCATAACACAGCCGTCCCGGTACAGCAGATGGAGGTAGGAGCAGCAGAGGGGCCGGGCGGTCGGAGGGCAGCCCAGCCCAAGCGAACATCTGCCGCCCAGATGGATCCCGGGTTCCTGGAGTTACCACATCCACACATAGATCCGATGCAACCACCGACCCGGAGACGAGCGAAGAGGGCGACGGCCGGCTTGCGGCAGCTGCAGTCGCAGGTGGAGGAGTCCACCCGCGTCCAGGAGCTGGGAGTGGTGCCGGTCATGCGTGCCACCCAGGCTGACACCACACGGGTGGCGTCCGCGGTGGAGGCAATGGGTGCGACGGTGTCAGACATGGGGAACGGTTTGCGAGGCCTGGGGCTTTCCATGCAGGCGGCGTCTGTGGCCCAGGACATGGCTGCCCTCTCACAGGAGGCCATGAGCCAGTGCCAGCGCCAGATGGCAGAAGCGCTCAACACCATAGCCCAGTCTCAGCAGGCCATGGCCCAGTCTCTGCAGGCCATGGCCCAGCCTCTGCAGGCCATCGCTGAGGGCATCGGCGCCAGTGGCCATGTGTGAGCCGGCGTCGCACTGTCACAGACAGGGTTTGCCAACCCCCTGGGCTCCATGGCTGCAAACCTGCAGACCCCTATCGATACCATCACGGGCCTCCAGGGACTGGCAGCGCCAGATGTCGAGGGGCGTCGGATGGCCAGTCCGTTCGCATCCCCCCACCCATGTAGAGGCCTGGGGGCCATCGGGCACCCCCGAGGGAGGAGGAGGTGGTGTGGTCCGTCCCGGCTCCCCCTGTAGGGGAGGTCCCGGAACACCGCGACACCTCGGACTCCCCCCCCACTTCCGTCCCAGGTGCATCGGGTGGGGCAACGGCTAGGACAGGCTGGCAGCTCGCCATCCCAGTCGCCCGGGCCACAGCCTGGCCCATCTAGGCCAGGACGCCCCCAGGAAACGGCCCGCCAAAGGGATCCAGTGTCAGAGGGCAGGAATCACAGGAGTCCACCTCCAGTTCTGCTGCACCGTCTGGGGAACCACGTAGACGTAGTCAAAGGCCAAACAATTAGACACTGAGTAAGTTGGCACGGGTGCAGGGCACAGATGAGTTTTAGGGGCTAGGGCATGTGCATGAACTCCTTTGGTTATTAAAGTCAATGTTACACCTACAGAAGCTGCCTTTGTGCTCTGTCCAAAGCGTGCGGGGTGTCATGTACGTTGAGCGCAAGTGTGTGTGTGAGAGGTGGTGTTACCTTAGCCCCAGGTGAGTCTGCTCCGTTCCCCCTGGGCCGCCATCAACATCCCCGTGGTGGACAGCCACCCCGCCTGTGTCAACCCCCGTCTGCCCTGACCATTACCCCCCATCCCCCTCATCTGGGGAGGACTGCGCCTCTTCCTGCTGCTCCTCCACTCCGCCCTCCTCTGCCTGCGGCACATCGCCCCCTCTGCTGGGCTATGTTGTGCAGGACGCAGCACACAATGATGCGGTCGACCCTATCTGACCGATACTGGAGGGTGCCCCCAGAGAGGTCCAGGCACCTGAAACGCATCTTCAGCATGCCAAAGCACCTCTCTATCACTCCCCCTTGTCGCTACATGGGCATCATTGTAGCGGTTCTCCGCCTCATTGCGTGGCCTCCGTATAGGCGTCATCAGCCACGATCGCAATGGGTAACCCCTGTCGCCCAGCAACCAGCCCCTCAGCCGTGAATGGCGTTCCTCGTACATGCCGGGGATGGATGACCGCGACAACATGTATGAGTCGTGTACACTGCCTGGGTAACGGGCGCAGACGTGCAGGATCATCATGCGGTGGTAGCAGACCACCTGTATGTTCATCGAATAGGTCCCCCTTCCTATTGGTGAACACGGCCCTGTTATCTGCAGGTGGCTGCACGGCGACGTGCATCCCATTGATCGCGCCCTGGACCATGGGGGAACCCGGCCACGGTAGAGAAGCCCGCGGCCCGGGTATCTTGGCTGGCCCCGGTCCACAGGGAAGCGGATGTAGCAGTGCGCCATGGCATATAGGGTATCTGTCACTGCCCGGATGCACCGATGTCTGCGATATGCCGGACAGGTCCCCACTCGGTGCCTGGAATGACCCCGTTGCATAAAAGTTCAGGGCCACCGTAACCTTGATGGACACGGGGAGAGGGTGTCCCCCGCCAGTGCCACGCGGTGACAGGTGTGCCAGCAGGTGGCAGATGTGTGCCACGGTTTCCCGGCTCATCCGGAGTCTCCTCCTGCATTCCCGGTCCGTGAGGTCCTGGTATGACTGCCGGGGCCGGTACACACGGGGCGCCCTCGGGTGCCTCCATTGCCGTGGGGCCGCGACGTCCTCCTCCCCCTCCTCGTCCTGTCGGTCAGGTGTCCCTCCAGACTGGGCGGCTGCTGCCTGTCCCTCTGCGGCAGCCTGCGCCGCCTCTCTGGCACGCTCCTCCTCCTCCTCATCCAGGGCAACATAGACATTAGCGGCTGTCGCCACGGCGGCCAACATCGCTGGATGATCGGAAAACATGACGGGCTGGTGGGGGGGAGGGGAACGACGACATGTCATCATTGCCCATATCCCCTCCTCCCCCCCTAGCCAGGTGGTCATGGACCGCATGGGTCCAATTGTTGGAGGCTGGCACCTGGCCAGGTGGACCAACTCACTTGCCCTCGAATCCCCCTCCCCGGCACGGACCCCCATTCCCCCTCCTGGCACGAACCCCCCCCCCCAACCTCCGTCCCGGCACGGACTCCCCATCCCCCTCCCCGGCACGGACCCTCCCCCCAAAGTCCTCCCCGGCACGGACCCCCCCAACCTCCTCCCCGGCACGGACCCCCCCCAACCTCCTCCCCTGCACGGACCCCAACCTCTTCCCCGGCACGGACCCCCCATCCCCCTCCCCGGCACGGACCCCCCTCAACCTCCTCCCCGGCACGGACCCCCCATCCCCTCCCCGGCACGGACCCCCCCCAACCTCCTCCCCGGCACGGACCCCCCCAACCTCCTCCCCGGCACGGACCCTCCCCAACCTCCTCACCGGCACGGACCCCAACCTCCTCCCCGGCACGGACCCCCCCATCCCCCTCCCCGGCACGGACCCCCCCAACCTCCTCCCCGGCACGGACCTCCCACCCCCACACCCGGCACGGACCCCCCCCAACCTCCTCCCCGGCACGGACCCCCCCCCCCAACCTCCTCCCCGGCACGGACCCTCCCCAACCTCCTCACCGGCACGGACCCCAACCTCCTCCCCGGCACGGAAGCCCCATCCCCCTCCCCGGCACAGACCCCCCCCCCAACCTCCTCCCCGGCATGGATCCCCCCAACCTCCTCCCCGGCACGGTCACCCCCCAACCTCCTCCCCGGCACGGACCCCAACCTCCTCCCCGGCACGGACCCCCCCAACCTCCTCCCCGGCACGGACCCCCCCCCCAACCTCCTCCCCGGCACGGACCCCAACCTCCTCCCCGGCACGGACCCCCCATCCCCCTCCCCGGCACGGAACCCCCCCCCAACCTCCTCCCCGGCACGGACCCCCCCCATCCCCTCCCCGGCACGGACCCCCCCCAAACTCCTCCCCGGCACGGACCCCAACCTCCTCCCCGGCACGGACCCCCCCCAACCTCCTCCCCGCACGGACCCCCCCCCCCAACCTCCTCCCCGGCATGGACCCCAACCTTCTCCCCGGCACGGACCCCCCATCCCCCTCCCCGGCACGGACCCCCCCAACCTCCTCCCCGGCACAGTCCCCCCCAACCCCCTCCCCGGCACGGACCCCCCCCCCCAACCTCCTCCCCGGCACGGACCCCAACCGCCTCCCCGGCACGGACCCCCCATCCCCCTCCCCGGCACGGACCCCCCTCCCGGCACTCCCCCGGAGCCCAGCCCTCTCTAACCACCCCCCCCCCCCCCGCCGCGCTCACACACACACAACCCGGGACACACCTCTCCTCACACATTCAGACTGCGGCCACGCCATCGCCTGCCCAGAGCCAACCTCCCAGGCCGTCACTCACCTCCACGCTGGTCGGCGTGAACCTGGAGAAAAGGAGGTTTAATTTACGTCGACGTGAACGGTGATCACGTCGACGGGACTTCGGCCCATCCGGAAGGGAGAATATCGGCAGGCCGAAAATCGGCTGCCTTGCGCAGACCCGTGCCATTCTCCGACGGCAGCGGCGATATTAACGCCCCGCCGACTTTTCTCCCTTCGGAGACTTCGGCAACCAGCGGGGGCGGGATTCACGGCGGCCAACGGCCACTCTCCGACCCGCTGGGGGGTCGGAGAATGACGCCCTTGGTCTCTGTTCGGCCCCTGGACTGGCTTTTACCGGGCATTTTTCTCCTCTCTTATCTTCCCCTGTTTTACTAAGGTTGGGGGAACGAGTTGCCGCGTTTCTGTAGGGGTTTTCAGTAAAAAATGAATTGATTACTGATCATTTCATCTGCTTTGCTCTTTCCTTCCTCTATCTGGAAGAGGCGCTGTGGACCTTTAAAGATTTGTGGGTTAACCAGCTGTACGCTTGGTATCACTTCACAGTCCTTACTGTCCTCAACCTGACTAACTGATACCATGCTAGCATGTAGATTTTCCTTAAAGCAAACATGCTCTGGGAAATATTTGCACCTGAATTGAATGGAAATGGTTTCACCACAAGAAGTTGTAACAAATTACTTTTAGAAAAGTCCAATTCACTTTCTTCATCCGATTTGCTGTCTTCTTTTCTAGTTTTGCTATTTGTTCAAGATCAGTTAGTGACAGGTCTATTCGGTAACAGCTGTTTATCATTACTTCATAATCAGAACTGAAATTGGATTCAGAATTCATGTCTGACTCTTCCTGCAGGATTCTCCGACCCCCTGCCGGGTCGGAGAATCGGCGGGGGTTCGGCGTGAATCCGCCCCCGCCAGCTGCCGAATTCTCCGGCGCCGGAGATTTGGCGGGGTCGGGAATCACGCCGCACCGGTCGGCGGCCGCTGGCAGCGGCACCCCCCGGCGATTCTCTGATGGGCTGAGTGGCCGGCCGTTTTTTGCCGGTCCCGTCGGCGTAAATTAGTGTAGGTCTTTACCGGCGGGACCTGGCGGCGCGGGCGGCCTCCGGGGTTCTCGGTGGAACTAATAGATACCCCACGGTGGCATGGCCTGCGATCGGGGCCCACCGATCCGTGGGTGGGCCTGTGCCGTGGGGGCACTCTATTCTTCCGCACCGGTGACTGTAGCGGTCCGCCATGGCCGGTGCGAAAACGAAGCCTTCTGCGCATGCGTGGGAATGACGGCAGCACACGCTGGCTCTCCCGCGCATGCACCAATGCGCGCTGGCTGGTGGAGGCCCTTAGGCGCCGGTTGGCGTGGCGTCAAGCCCTTTCCCCGCTGGCCTGCGGGGTACAAACCCTCCGGGGCCAGTCTAGCCCCTGAAGGTGCGGCGAATTTCGCACTTTTGGGGTGCCCGATGCCGGAGTGGTTCACGCCATTCCTTCCCGCCGGAGTTGCCCACCCCGTCGATTACGGCAAAATCCCACCCTTCATCTCTGTCATTACTATAAAATTCGGACTCCTCTTTGTCTATTTATAATGCTCTTTCACCCATCAAAGTTATTTTGTTTAATTCTTTCAAATTCTATACATGGCTGACCTTCTTTCATTAGATTTCTAGGGCGGGATTCTCCGTAATCGCCACGATATCCGCCGACCGGCGCCAAAAACGGTGCGAATCAGTCCCGGCATCGCGCCGCCCCAAAGGTGCGGAATTCTCCACATCTTGAGGGGCCGAGCCCTCACCTTGAGGGGCTAGGCCCACGCCGGACTGATTTCCGCCCCCGCCAGCTGGCGGGAAAGCCCCTTGGTGCCCCGCCAGCCGGCGCGGAAATGACTTTGCCGGGCAGCGCATGCGCGGGTGCGTTAGCGGCCGCTCACGGCATCCCCGTGCATGTGCACTGGAGGGGGTATCTTCCGCCTCCGCCATAGTGGAGACCATGGCAAAGCGGAAGGAAAAGAGTGCCCCAAGGCACAGGCCCGCCCGCGGATCGGTGGGCCCCGATTGCGGGTCAGGCCACTGTGGGGGCACCCCCCCGGGACCAGATCGCCCGCACCCCCCCAGGACCCCGGAGGCCGCCACGCCGCCGTGTCCCGCCGTCCCAAAGGTGGTTCAATCGGCGCCGACTGGCGTGGGTTGACAGCGGCGGGACTTCGGCCCATCGCGGACTGGAGAATCGCCGGGGGATTCCCGCCCGACCGGCGCAATTCCCGCCCCCGCCGATAATCCGGTGGCGGAGAATTCGCGACACGGCGGGGCGGGATTCACGCCGGCCCCCGGCGATTCTCTGACCCTGTTGCGGGTCGGAGAATCGCGCCCCTAAACTTCTGTCTAGACTTCTACAGACTTCTGTCTGTAGAGTTCATATCCAACTGATAACGGTTTTTCTCATTTCATCATAATCCCCAGGTACCTTCTCTGATTGTGATGCAAACATTTCACTGGCTCTATCTGAGAAACTTATTTGAACCGACACTACCTGCATGGTCTTTGGCCTATTGAATTGTGTAGCTACTTTCTCAAATGAGATTTAAAAAAGTCTTCCACAGCTTTCTCATCAAATCCTGGCAGTGTTTGAATATATTTAACCGTATCCCTGCAAAGCTTTTAACTAGGAAGTGTTTCTCCTTCCTCTAGACCTTCCTCAACTACTGCCTTTAACTCCAACAATTTAAGTTGATATTCTCTTTTCATTTCCAACTCCCTCTTATTCATTTCCATTTTGTGAAGTTCAAGTTCTCTTCTTTGCATCCAATTTCCTCAGTTCTATTTCGTTCTGTTTATATTTTGCCTGCATTTCTAACTGTTCCATTTGTAATTGAATTCTAGCTCATTTTAATGATTCAGGCTGTGTCTATGGCAAACTTAAATGTTGAACTATTGCTTGTATTATCTCTACCTTCCTTATCCCTTTAGATATGGTTAATTGCAGCTGTTCTGCCAAGCCTCAAAATGTTGTTTTAGTCACCCTTTGTAAAGCAGCCCTAGTCACCTCTTCCACACCCAGGAAAAAAATTGCACCTGAAAGAGCCATCTCCAGTCACTCCCTATCTAAACTTCAAAACCTGAAAGAAAGTAACCGTTCTAAACACACTCACTGTCTTAAATTCCACAATCTCAAGCCAAACAAGGGATTATACATTAAGATTCCGGATGCGCCCCCAATTTTATTACGATCCCAGACCAGACCCCAATAGTGGTGGGAATACCGGATTGAAGCCCCAATATTTTATTTTAATTTTGTAAAACTGTGAGGAAAGAATATCTTCTCTCCATGAGTGCTTTCTTAATTCCCACACAAACAAGAGAAACCATTTCGGCTCTCAATCCACTGCCAGAATACAGTTAGCCCTCAGGAATACTTGCTGTACTGAGATGTTCTCTGAGAGAGAGAGATACGGTGCCACTGCTTTAAAGAAAGGCTCTGAATCCTGTCACAACCATGCAGAAACTCTGACTGTATGACGTCAGGAGCTACTTCTACTTGTTTCTGTTCTCCTAATTAGACCATTCTGTACTGTTTGTAAAGACTGCTACTCTGCAGATATATCTTTAAGGGAACTGAAACGAGAGAAAACCGTCTGATTTCTGTTCACAGCTTCATCTAGGGGCGCGATTCAATGAAAACGTTTCTAAGTGTGATAGCGAGAGGGAACTGCACGCGCGTTTTCCAGCACTCAGCCTGGCAAGCTCGTCACCGTAATTGGTCCAGTTAAGGGGGCCCCACGGGCTTCACGCCACAAACCAAGGCTCACCAGCCAATTCGCCAAGACTGCACTCACCAGCCCCCCGCTAACAAGGTAGAGCAACACTTAAACTGCTCCTGCACAGCAAACCCCACACAATTTGCAACCATGACGCCGAGACGGCCGCTCCACGATTCAAGAATGCAGAACTGGGGAGGCTCCCAGAGGCGGTCGAGACCAGGAGGGATGTCCTATTCTCCGAGGGTCCCAGAGGGTAAACTACAGGGCAGCC
This sequence comes from Scyliorhinus torazame, assembly GCF_047496885.1. Classification (NCBI taxonomy): domain Eukaryota; kingdom Metazoa; phylum Chordata; class Chondrichthyes; order Carcharhiniformes; family Scyliorhinidae; genus Scyliorhinus; species Scyliorhinus torazame. The sequence continues at coordinate 74,560,129 of NC_092723.1, forward strand.
AGTGCCACCTGGGAGGAGGTGGCAGTGAGTGTCAACTCGGGCAGCTTCACCAAGAGGACTGGCACCCAGTGCCACAAGAAGGTCAATGACCAACACCAGGCCACATGAAGAGTTGGCACCAAGACCTACCCCCCCCCCCCCCCCACACCTCCTTGGGAATGGATCTAACACTGCCGCCGGCCTGTGTCGTGCCCAGGGCCACCAATGCCCCCCACGCTGCCCCCTTCCCAACTCCCTCAAAACCTATTAACTCCCACAAAACCCGTTCAGATTCACCCCCCAATCAAGACCCCTTCCCTAACCCCCCCCAAAACCTCTCCCACCCCACGCCCCCTCCCCAATCCCCCACAAAACATCCCTCGCCCCACATGGTGAAAACATGTGCGGCTAACAATGCCCTCTCTTCGCAGGAGAAGTTGCCCTACAATCGTCAGGAGAGGGCCCAGACGGGCAGCGGGCTGTCAGACATCAGGGGCGTCATTCTCCGACCCCCCGCCGGGTCGGAGAATGGCCGTTGGCCGCCGTGAATCCCGCCCCCGCCCCCGCCGAAGTCTCCGAAGGGAGAAAAGTCGGCGGGGCGTTAATGGCGCCGCTGCCGCGGAGAATGTCACGGGTCTGCGCAAGGCAGCCGATTTTCGGCCTGCCGATATTCTCCCTTCCGGATGGGCCGAAGTCCCGTCGACGTGATGACCGTTCACGTCGACGTGAATCAAACCTCCTTTTCATCGGCGTGACCCGGTGCTCCAGGCTCACGCCGACCAGCGAGGAGGTGAGTGACGGCCTGGGGGGTTGGCTCTGGGCAGGAAATGGCGTGGCCGCAGACTGATTGCCTGAGGAGAGGTGTGTCTCGGCTTGTGTGTGTGTGCGGCGGGGGGGGGGGGGGGGTGGTTAGAGTAGGCTGGGCTCCGGGGGAGTGCCGGGAGGGGGTCCGTGCCGGGGTGGAGGTTGGGGGTTGTGGAGGGGGTCCGTGGCGGGGTGGAGGTTGGGGGGGGGTCCGTGCCGGTGTGGAGGTTGGGGAGGGGGTCCGTGCCGGGGTGGAGGTTGGGGAGGGGGTCCGTGCCGGGGTGGAGGTTGGGGGGGGGGTCCGTGCCGGGGTGGAGGTTGGGGGGGGTCCGTGCTGGGGTGGAGGTTGGGTGTTGGGGAGGGGGTCCGTGCCGGGGTGGAGGTTGGGGGGGGTCCGTGCTGGGGTGGAGGTTGGGGGGGTCCGTGCTGGGGTGGAGGTTGGGAGTTGTGGAGGGGGTCCGTGCCGGGGTGGAGGTTGGGGGGGGTCCATGCTGGGGTGGAGGTTGGGGGGGTCCGTGCTGGGGTGGAGGTTGGGGGTTGTGGAGGGGGTCCGTGCCGGGGTGGAGGTTGGGGGGGGGGGTCCGTGCTGGGGTGGAGGTTGGGGGTTGTGGAGGGGGTCCGTGCCGGGGTGGAGGTTGGGGGGGGTCCGTGCTGGGGTGGAGGTTGGGGGTTGGGGAGGGGGTCCGTGCCGGTGTGGAGGTTGGGGGGGGGGGTCCGTGCCGGTGTGGAGGTTGGGGAGGGGGTCCGTGCCGGTGTGGAGGTTGGGGAGGGGGTCCGTGCCGGGGTGGAGGTTGGGGGGGGGGGGTCCGTGCCGGGGTGGAGGTTGGGGGGGGTCCGTGCTGGGGTGGAGGTTGGGTGTTGGGGAGGGGGTCCGTGCCGGGGTGGAGGTTGGGGGGGGTCCGTGCTGGGGTGGAGGTTGGGGGGGTCCGTGCTGGGGTGGAGGTTGGGGGTTGTGGAGGGGGTCCGTGCCGGGGTGGAGGTTGGGGGGGGGTCCGTGCTGGGGTGGAGGTTGGGGCGGTCCGTGCTGGGGTGGAGGTTGGGGGTTGTGGAGGGGGTCCGTGCCGGGGTGGAGGTTGGGGGGGGGGTCCGTGCTGGGGTGGAGGTTGGGGGTTGTGGAGGGGGTCCGTGCCGGGGTGGAGGTTTGGGGGGGGTCCGTGCTGGGGTGGAGGTTGGGGTTGGGGAGGGGGTCCGTGCCGGTGTGGAGGTTGGGGAGGGGGTCCGTGCCGGTGTGGAGGTTGGGGAGGGGGTCCGTGCCGGGGTGGAGGTTGGGGAGGGGGTCCGTGCCGGGGTGGAGGTTGGGGGGGGGGGGGGGTCCGTGCCGGGGTGGAGGTTGGGGAGGGGGTCCGTGTCGGGGTGGAGGTTAGGGGGGGGGTTCCGTGCTGGGGTGGAGGTTGGGGAGGGGGCCGTGCCGGGGTGGGTGATGGGAGGGCAAATGAGTTGGTCCACCTGGCCAGGTGCCAGCCTCCAACAGTTGGACCCATGCGGTCCATGCCACCTGGCTGGGGGGAGGAGGGGATATGGGCAATGATGACATGTCGTCGTTCCCCTCCCCCCCACCAGGCCGTCATGTTTTCAGACCATCCAGCGATGTTGGCCGCCGTGGTGGCAGCCGCTCATGTCTATGTTGCCCTGGATGAGGAGGAGGAGGAGGAGGAGCGTGCCAGAGAGGCGGCGCAGGCTGCCGCAGATGGGCAGGCGGCAGCCGCCCAGGCTGGAGGGACACCTGACCGACAGGACGAGGAGGGGGAGGAGGACGTCGCGGCCCCACGGCAACGGAGGCACCCGAGGGCGCCCCGTGTGTACCGGCCCCGGCAGTCATACCAGGACCTCACGGACCGGGAATGCAGGAGGAGACTCCGGATGAGCCGGGAAACCGTGGCACACATCTGCCACCTGCTGGCACACCTGTCACCGCGTGGCACTGGCGGGGGACACCCTCTCCCCGTGTCCGTCAAGGTTACGGTGGCCCTGAACTTTTATGCAACGGGGTCATTCCAGGCACCGAGTGGGGACCTGTCCGGCATATCGCAGACATCGGTGCATCGGTGCATCCGGGCAGTGACAGATGCCCTTTATGCCATGGCGCACCGCTACATCCGCTTCCCCGTGGACCGGGCCAGCCAAGATGCCCGGGCCGTGGGCTTCTCTGCCATTGCCGGGTTCCCCATGGTCCAGGGCGCGATCGATGGGATGCACGTCGCCGTGCGGCCACCTGCAGATAACAGGGCCGTGTTCACTAATAGGAAGGGGACCTATTCGATGAACGTACAGGTGGTCTGCGACCACCGCATGATGATCCTGCACGTCTGCGCCCGTCACCCAGGCAGCGTACACGACTCATTCGTGTTGTCGCGGTCATCCATCCCCGGCATGTACGAGGGACGCCATCCCCGGCTGAGGGGCTGGTTGCTGGGCGACAGGGGCTACCCATTGCGATCGTGGCTGATGACGCCTATACGGAGGCCACGCAATGAGGCGGAGAACCGCTACAATGATGCCCATGTAGCGACAAGGGGAGTGATCGAAAGGTGCTTTGGCGTGCTGAAGATGCGTTTCAGGTGCCTGGACCTCTCTGGGGGCGCCCTCCAGTATCGGTCAGATAGGGTCGGCCGCATCATTGTGGTGTGCTGCGTCCTGCACAACATAGCCCAGCAGAGGGGCGATGTGCCGCAGGCAGAGGAGGGCGGAGTGGAGGAGCAGCAGGAAGAGGCCCAGTCCTCCCCAGATGAGGGGGATGGGGGCAATGGTCAGGGCAGACGGGGTAGACACAGACGGGTGGCTGTCCACCGTTACCGGCTGGCCCAGCGGGCACGGGACAGACTGATAGACGCCCGCTTCACTGACTAGATGGGCGTGGGAATCGGGTAGTATGGCCACAGACCGCACACCATGACAACAGCCGACCACCCACACCCCCCACCCATCCACCCACCCAGCACCCTCACCCCCCCTCCCCAACCCCACACACCCCACCCGCATGCACACCACCCCCCCACCCCCAATTGCCGATCCACCGGCGGCACAACGGGCCGGGCTCACCCAGTTGCGGGTGGACGCGTGTCTATCGCAGGCCATGGAGAATGATGACAACCCGCCTCCGATGAGCTCCTGGCTCTACATCGTTGGACTATGTCTGACCCATGGCCACAGTACCACCATCCACCCGGACCATCCCTGCATGCGGCTGTGACACTGCAGCGCACGGTCCAGTCCTCTGCCCGGGGGATGTTGATGGCGGCCCAGGGGGAAGGGGGCAGACTCACCTGGGGCTGAGGTAAGACCACCCCTCACACACACACTTGCGCTCAACGTACATGACACCACCGCACACTTTGGACAGAGCACAAAGGCAGCTTCGGTAGGTGTAACATTGACTTTAATAACCAAAGGAGTTCATGCACGTGCCCTAGCGCCTAAAACTCATCTGTGCCCTGCACCCGTGCCAACTTACTCAGTGTCTAATTGTTTGGCCTTACGGGCCCTTTGACTACGTCTACATGGTTCCCCAGACGGTACAGCAGAACTGGAGGTGGACTCCTGTGATTCCTGCCCTCTGACACTGGATCCCTTTGGCGGCCGTTTCCTGGGGCGTCCTGGCCTAGATGGGCCAGGCTGCGGCCCGGGCGACTGGGATGGCGAGCTGCCAGCCTGTCCTGCCCGTTGCCCACCCGATGCACCTGGGACGGAAGGGGGGGAGTCCGAGGTGTCGCGGTGTACCGGGACCTCCCCTACAGAGGGAGCCGGGACGGACCACACCACCTCCTCCTCCCTCGGGGTGCCCGATGGCCCCCAGGCCTCTACATGGGTGGGGGATGCGAACGGACTGGCCATCCGACGCGCCCCCGACATCTGGCGCTGCCAGTCCTGGAGGCCCGTGCTGGTATCGACAGGGGTCTGCAGGTTTGCAGCCATGGAGCCCAGGGGGTTGTCGAACCCTGTCTGCGACAATGCGACGCCAGCTCGCACATGGCCACTGGCGCCGAAGACCTCAGCGATGGCCTGCTGAGACTGGGCCATGGCCTGCAGAGACTGGGCCATGGCCTGCAGAGACTGGGCTATGGCCTGCTGAGACTGGGCCATGGCCTGCTGAGACTGGGCCATGGCCTGCTGAGACTGGGCTATGGCGTTGAGCGCCTCTGCCATCTGGCGCTGGCACTGGCTCATGGCCTCCTGTGAGAGGGCAGCCATTTCCTGGGCCACAGACGCCGCCTGCACGGAAGGCCCCAGGCCTCGCAAACCGTTCCCCATGTCTGACACCGTCGCACCCATTGCCTCCACCGCGGACGCCACCCGTGCGGTGTCAGCCTGGGTGGCACGCATGACCGGGACCACTCCCAGCTCCTGGACGCGGGTGGACTCCTCCACCTGCGACCGCAGCCGCCGCAAGCCACCCGTCACCCTATTCGCTCGTCTCCGTGTCGGTGGTTGCATCGGATCTATGTGTGGGTGTGGTAACTGCAGGAACCCGGGATCCATCTGGGCGGCAGATGTTCGCTTGGCCTGGGCTGCCCTCCGACCGCCCGGTCCCTCTGCTGCTCCTACCTCCACCTGCTGTACCGGGACGGCTGTGTTGTGCGCACCAGTGAGTGTACCAGACGCCTCATCACTAAAGTGCCCAACCGTGGTGAGTGTTTCTGCGATGGTGGAGGGTGTTGGTGACAGCAGTGGCGTTGTGTCGTGCTCTTCGTCCCACTCTGAGTCCATGGCACTTTGGGGTGGGGGTTCGTCTCCACCCATCCACTCTGAGTCACTGTCCGGTATTTCGTCTTCCCGGGTAGGGGTGTCCTGGGTAGTGCTGTCCCGGGTAGTGCTGTCCCGGGTAGTGCTGTCCCGGGTAGTGCTGTCCCGGGTAGTGGTGTCCCGGGTAGGGGTGTCCTGGGTAGTGGTGTCCCGGGTAGGGGTGTCCTGGATAGTGGTGTCCTGGGTAGCGGTGTCCTGGCTCGGATGTGACGGGGGCCTGTGGCTGCCCCCCTCATCGCTGGGTGGTCGCTCCCGCACGTGACGGGGGTGTCGTCTCCCTGTTGCTCCAGGTCTCTCCGTCTCCCGTGGTGTGCGAGAGGCATCCTGCGGGCGTCGCATGCTGGAGTGTCCGGGTCTCTCCGTCTCCCGTGGTCTCCGAGGGGCATCCTGCGGGCGTCGCATGCTGGAGGGTCCGGGTCTCTCCGTCTCCCGTGGTCTCCGAGGGGCATCCTGCGGGCGTCGCATGCTGGAGGGTTCGGGTCTCTCCGTCTCCCGTGGTCTCCGAGGGGCATCCTGGTTTCACCCGTCCTGCAGCCTTCCACGAAAAAACCTCGGAGGAGAGTTCTGAGGACGCCACAACAGATGTGCCGCAGCTGTTATCCCACTCTCCATCAACGCACGGACACATATATTGGTGGGCAATGGTAGAGGTCAGGCATCTGGAGCACATTCTGGTGAGCACCACACAGATGCGGATGCACGTCAGGTGGAACCTGGAATGCCCAGGCGAGACGGCGGTCGGAGGTCTGCTGGATCCCAGGACCCAGCTGGATCCCAGTCAGATGCTGAGCCTCTGGACCAGGTTTACCCCAAGCTGATGCAGTCGATAGGGAGCAGCCATGACATTCAGAGGGGGATATCAGTGACACTCCAGCAGTTCCATAGCCGGTTGGAGGAGTATCAGGGCGCAGGAGATGGCGCCAGCAATGCTTTGCATCAAGGCCAACACTACTGTGGTGGCAACTGCATTGGAGATCCTGGTGCACGACGTCACAACATGAGTGGAGGTGTCCAAGGTGTGGTGCAGTCAAAGACGGCCTCGTCTGAGGGCCTTGATAGACTGTCCGACTCACTAGGGGAACGTGACCCACTACCAGGCGGACATTGATAAGGCGCTGCGAGACATGTTCCAGTCTCAGATGGCAATTGCCGAGGTGTTATGGAGCTTGTCCCAGTCACAGGTGGGCATTGCTGAGGTACTCCAGAGCATGTCCCAATCACTGAGAAGCATCGTTGAGGGCATCGACACCGTGGTGCAGACATTGGAACTTGATGGTAGGGCTGTGCATGTGCCACTGGCAAGTGTGCTGGGGCCTTCCGGCCCCAGAGGACGCCCACCAGGGATATCAAAGGCACGGGATGCGATAAGCAGCAGGCTGCCTCCACCTCTTAAGTGCATCCTAGGGAAACACCTAGATGCAACGGTAGACCAAGGACAGCTAATCACATTGGGGATCACTGAGAGGACATGGGTAGAGGGAGGGGAGCGGGTAGGTAACGGGCAACGCTGGGTGTGTGTTGGGGGTAGGGAAAGTTGAGGGGCTGGTGGGAAGAGTGGGGTGGCACTATCAGGAGAGTGGGGCAGTGGTGGTCATTTTTGTGTGAGACATCAAACCGTCAAACCCTTTGCCACGACCAGTATGAGGCCTCTGACACTTTCTTCGACAATGCAGGCTGATCTCCAAAACCTTGCCCATCTCCCCAGACATGAGTGTCCTGGAACAACCCCCCCCACCCTCTCCAGCACTCTGCATGCAGGTGATGCGTGTGAGTGAGCATTCAGCAGACAGGCAGGTATCAGACTATGGTATAGATTGAGGAACAAACGCTCAACACTCTGCGGGTCATCAGCAACGCCCCTGCCGTCGATAATGAACCGCTGACAGTGCCGTCACAGTCCTACCACCCTGGAGTGATGTAATACAGACCCTGCGAAGGTGGGGAATACGCGGGGATGGGGGGGGGGGGAGGGGGGGGGGGCGGGGGGGGGGGGGGGGGGGAGTAGTAATTGATGATGGACTAGGTCATGTCCGACATGAAGCAGATGATGATAAAGTCATCCATGGCTCTCAGGGCTTGCCAGATGCTTGCCGCTGCCGCCTGTCCTCCAGCCTCTGGCTGGTTGTTCAGTTCCTCCACGCAATAGTCTTTCAGCCCCTGATGGTCCGGTCCTCCTCGGCGAGGGCCACATGTTCCTCCTCCACCTCCAGCCTGTCGCTCCACCACCTCCAGCATGTGGAGGACACAGCAGATCACCACAATGCGGGCGGCCCTCCAGGGAGTGTACTGCAGGGCACCACTGGATCGATCGAGGCATCGGAACCGCATTTTGAGCAGACCAATGTACCGTTCAATGATGGACCGGGTGGCCGCATGGGCTTTGTTGTTCCTGGTCCCAGCATCGGTCACTGACCTCCGTACTGGCGTCATTAGCTACGTCGTAAGCGGGTACCCCTTATCTCCCAAGAGCCAACTGGTCATCCTGTGGTGTTCCTCGAAGAGGCTGGGGATGTCTGACTGCCCCAGGGTGTAACTGTCATGCACACTCCCTGGGTGGCGTGCACACATGTGCATGATCTTAAGGTGGCGGTCGCATACAAGCTGGATGTTCAGGGAGTGTAATCCCCTCTTGTTCACGTAGGGCACTCCCAGGTGATCCGGTGAGCACAAGACGACATGCGTGTAATCTATCAGCCCCTGTACCTGGGGCTAAAATGGCGATAGTGGAGAATTCTACTGCCGGGGCATCTTGTTGGGCTTGGACTGTTTATATAGTTTTCTACCGTGGAAGCCAGGGCAACCGTGACCTGTCGGACGCACCTGTGGGCTGACGCTTGAGAGATGCCACACAAGACCCTGTTTGAGCCCTGGAATGATCTTGAGACATAGAGGTTCAGGGCTGTGGTGATCTTATGGGCCACTGAGAGCGGGTGTCCTCCTCCACCTGGTGTCAAGTACGGAAGGGCATAGCATCTTCTGCTTGTTGAGGTAGAGCATCCTGCGGCATGCGCTGTCCCTCTTTTGGCCGAAAGACCAGTGACACCTGTGCAGCCTGGGCTGTCGCGGGCCTCCCACTCTGGGTTTCACCCTGGCTGATGGGCGGACGGGTCCCCAGGGTGTGGGGCGGGGCCCCCCGCTGCCTCAAGTCTGTCAACGTTGTTGCTGCCGCCAATTTCTCCGGCGCCCACCCCGGGATCCTCCAATCCCCCATTGCTCCCCTCCCTACCCTTGCAACACAACCTGCCCATGCACACACCAACCGCAGTGGGAGACCATGCTCACCGGATCTCACAGTCAGCACCCCAAACACCTGCGCATAATGTTAGCTGGGCCGGGCGCAGGTCCTCTCCACGTTGCACTCACCCGTACTTTGGCTGAGGACATGTCCCCGGAGGTGGGGCCCATCCCCTAGGTGTTTATGTTGGCTGCTGTGTGTGTGGTGTTGACTACTGCAGTGTTCTGGCACACTGTCCAGGCATCACAGTCTGATTGTGATGCTAGGCAATGACTCCCCCATGTTACATGGCCCTCCCACCCATGGAAATCCACTTGGGATATGTGAAGTGCTCACTGAACCATGATTGCCATTTCTCTATTAGCTATACCCTTCAGCCACATGGCCAGAGGTCTCCACGGTCAGTGGGAATATGGGTTGTCGGTGGGGCAGACAGGCAAGGATTAGGGTTGCCCCCGGAATGGATACACACGGTCCAGGGGTTGACTAAGCAGAGCCGCGCAGACTTGCCCCCCCAGCAGAGCCACCCCAACCTCCCCAGCTCCGATACACCCACTCCCCCATGGCGGCTGGACCGCCTCTAGTTAACCCCCCTCCCCGGTTGTTATCCCCACCCACCCGAGCACAGTGGCAGCAAGCGCAGTGCCCCCAGCCTCTTTGTCAGTGAACGAAGATGTCTACTCACCTCCTCAGGTCCCTGCAGCAACCCATCCTGCAGGTTCACGTTTTTAAAATGGAGTGCTAATTGGAGCCCGTGTGACCACTTGCTGGGAAGGCGGTTGGATCACGGGGCTTAGGAAATGGGGTGGCTCCCGTTAATTGTCAGGATATTGGTCTTATGTGGTGCTTATTGGTTTCTCGCCATGCTACCTCGGGATCCCGATTTCACCTATGGGAGCGGGTCTGTTGCACCAATAAACGGTTTGATGCCCGCCACGGTTCTCGTTTTAGGCCTCTCCCATTTTTTATCGGCATCAGCACTGCTCGCTCAAGCGCAACAAGGCCACTGAATCCCGCAGTAGAACTCCACTGACCTGCTTTCACTGTAAAATGCATGATAGCTTAGCTCCACCCAGTAACAGCATCATTTTACCAAGCTGAAAGTAATTAACTCCATGGGGAATCCCATTTTACCAAATTCCCATAACCCAGTAACACCACCCAACACTAAGGATAATTTTGGATACTAAGGGCAATTTATCATGGCCAATCCACCTAACCTGCACATCTTTGGACTGTGGGAGGAAACCGGAGTACCCGGAGGAAACCCACGCGCACACGGGGAGGATGTGCAGACTCCGCACAGACAGTGACCCAAGCCGGAATCGAACCTGGGACTCTGGAGCTGTGAAGCAATTGTGCTATCCACGATGCTGCCGTGCTGCCCACCATTATTCTGTGAATTCAGTTAACACGTTATAAACACATAGTAAACAGTTTATCAACTACCAACACTGATGATCCTCACAGATACAATATTCTACAGGTAACCCTTCATAACTTTCCTGATAACATCCATAAGTCAAAACACATTTTTTTCCACAAAACAGTAGGTTTGAATTCCTTACAGAAAACAGTTATTACTTTGAAGTTATCAAGTGACCTGGAGACACCTTTTTAACCTGAAGAGAGGGAGACACACACACAACTTCTCTGACTTTATCCAGCTTCCAAAGGTCTAAACTGAAAATAAAACACAGCCAAAAAACAGCTCCAAGCTCAAAATGAAAGTAAAAGACAGAATCACATTCCAGCTCCACCCACACAATGACATCACTGCAACCATTTGATAAAACAGACTTTTCTTAAATGGACCCGCACATGACACCTCCCCCCAAGAAAAAAAACAAAACCATCAACTTCAAGATGGTTTCATTTTTCACCTTTTCACTTTTCTTTCAGGAACATTGACAGTAAATATACTTTTTTTTGGTTTAACAAAACAAAACATGCAAACATTTATAATAACATAGTCCATTTTGGTTCTTCTTCCTGCAACTGGAATCCCTCTTGACTGACAGTCTCTTTGACAAGAAGGTTTCTGCACGATCCATCCATTTCTCTACGCCTCGGCGTTTCTCTTTAAGGTCAGATACTTTAGTTCAAACCAATTACAGAGCCACTTGTAATTCTCCAACACAGGAGCATTGGTTATCACAGCCTTTGGGCCTTCAAATGCCTGTTGACATTCCACCTTCCACTGAAATTTGCGATGCTTCTTTAGCGAGTCAGTCAGTGGAGCGACCACTGCTAAAATTCGGCACACATTTTCGGTAAAATCCACTCATGCCAAGAAATCGCATTTTCCTTTGGGTCGAGAGTATTGGAAACTCCTCAATAACTTTTGTTTTCACATCCTGTGGGACCATTCGACCCTATCCAATTGTATGGCCAAGGAAAGTGACTTGAGCTTTTCCAAATTCACTTTTGGCTAGGTTTATCACCAAACCCACCTCCTGAAGCCGATCGAATAACTCCATCAGATGCTTCAAATGTTCTTTCCATGTCTGACTAAAAATTACCAGATTGTCGCTGTATACCGCACGATTGGGTAAACAAGTCAACTGGTTCCAGTGAGTTTCAAATTGCCTATTTAAAGTCACCTCGACAAGTGGGGATACCAACGGGTTTCCAGTTATAGAAAAACATAGGACATAGAAAAATACAGCACAGAACAGGCTCTTCGGCCCACGATGTTTTGCCGAACCTTTGACCTAGATTAATCATAGATTATCATAGAACTTACAGTGCAGAAGGAGGCCACCTGGCCCATTGAGTCTGTACCGGCTCCTGGAAAGAGTACCCTACCCAAGGTCAACTCCTCCACCCTATCCCCACAACCCAGCAACCCCACCCAACACTAAGGGCAATTTTGGACACTAAGGGCAATTTATCACGGCCAATCCATCTAACCTGCACATCTTTGGACTGTGGGAGGAAACCGGAGCACCCGGAGGAAACCCACGCACACACGGGGAGGACGTGCAGACTCCGCACAGACAATGACCCAAGCCGGAATCGAACCTGGGACCCTGGAGCTGTGAAGCAATTGTGCTATCCACAATGCTACCGAGCTGCCCTTAAGAACAAATTAATCTACACTATATCATTCTACCTTAATCCATGTACCTATCCAATTGCTGCTTGAAGGTCCCTAATGTTTCCGACTCAACTATTTCCACAGGCAGTGCATTCCATGCCCCCACTACTCTCTGGGTAAAGAACCTACCTCTGACATCCCCTCTATATCTTCCACCATTCACCTTAAATTGATGTCCCCTTGTAATGGTTTGTACCACCCGGGGAAAAAGTCTCTGACTGTCTACTTTATCTATTCCCCTGATCATCTTATAAACCTCTATCAAGTCGCCCCTCATCCTTCTCTGTTCTAATGAATAAAGGCCTAGCACCCTCAACCTTTCCTCGTATGACCTACTCTCCATTCCAGGCAACATCCTGGTAAATCTCCTTTGCACCTTTTCCAAAGCTTCCACATCCTTCCTAAAATGAGGCGACCAGAACTGTACACAGTACTCCAAATGTGGCCTTACCAAAGTTTTGTACAGCTGCATCATCACCTCATGACTCTTAATTTCAATCCCTCTGTTAATGAGCGCTCGCACACCATAGGCCTTCTTCACATCTCTATCCACTTGAGTGGCAACTTTCAAAGATGTATGAACATAGACCCCAAGATCTCTCTGCTCCTCCACATTGCCAAGAACTCTACCGTTAACCCTGTATTCCGCATTCATATTTGTCCTTCCAAAATGGACAACCTCACACTTTTCAGGGTTAAACTCCATCTGCCACTTCTCAGCCCAGCTCTGCATCCTATCTCTGTCTCTTTGCAGCCGACAACAGCCCTCCTCACTATCCACAACTCCACCAATCTTCGTAGCGTCTGCAAATTTACTGACCCACCCTTCAACTCCCTCATCCAAGTCATTAATGAAAATCACAAACAGCCGAGGACCCAGAACTGATCCCTGCGGTACGCCACTGGTAACTGGACTCCAGGCTGAATATTTGCCATCCACCCCCACTCTCTGACTTCTATTGGTTAGCCAGTTTGTTATCCAACTGGCCAAATTTCCCACTATCCCATGACTCCTTACTTTCTGCATAAGCCTACCATGGGGAACCTTATCAAAAGCCTTACTAAAATCCATGTACACTACATCCACTGCTTTACCTTCATCCACATGCTTGGTCACCTCCTCAAAGAATTCAATAAGACTTGTAAGGCAAGACCAACCCCTCACAAATCCGTACTGACTATCCCTAATCAAGCAGTGTCTTTCCAGATGCTCAGAAATCCTATCCTTCAGTACCCTTTCCATTACTTTGCCTACCACCGAAGTAAGACTTACTGGCTTGTAATTCCCAGGGTTATCCCTAGTCCCTTTTTTGAAAAGGGGCACGACGTTCGACACTCTCCAATCCCCTGGTACCATCCCTGTTGACGGAGGACGAAAGGATCGTTGCCAATGGCTCTGCAATTTCATCTCTTGCTTCCCATAGAATCCTTGGATATATCCCGTCAGGCCCGGGGGACTTGTCTATCCTCAAGTTTTTCAAAATGCCCAACACATCTTCCTTCCTAACAAGTATTTCCTCGAGCTTACCAGTCTGTTTCACACTGTCCTCTCCAACAATATGGCCCCTCTCATTTGTAAATACAGAAGAAAAGTACTCGTTCAAGACCTCGCCTATCTCTTCAGACTCGATACACAATCTCCCGCTACTGTCCTTGATCGGACCTACCCTCGCTCTAGTCACCCTCATGTTTCAGATGTGTAAAAGGCCTTGGGGTTTTCCTTGATCCTACCCGCCAAAGATTGTTCATGCCCTCTCTTAGCTCTCCTAATCCCTTTCTTCAGTTCCCTCCTGGCTATCTTGTATCCCTCCAACGCCCTGTCTGAACCTTGTTTCCTTAGCCTTACATAAGTCTCCTTTTTCCTCTTAACAAGACATTCAACCTCTCTTGTCAGCCATGGTTCCCTCACTCGACCATCTCTTCCCTGCCTGACAGGGACATACATATCAAGGACACGTAGTACCTGTTCCTTGAACAAGTTCCACATTTCACTTGTGTCCTTCCCTGACAGCCTATGTTCCCAACTTATGCACTTCAATTCTTGTCTGACAACATCGTATTTACCCTTCACCCAATTGTAAACCTTGCCCTGTTGCACGCACCTATCCCTCTCCATTACTAAAGTGAAAGTCACAGAATTGTGGTCACTATCTCCAAAATGCTCCCCCACTAACAAATCTATCAGTTGCCCTGGTTCATTACCAAGTACTAAATCTAATATTGCCCCTCCTGTGGTCGGACAATCTACATACTGTGTTAGAAAAGCTTCCTGGACACACTGCACAAACACCACCCCATCCAAACTATTTGATCTAAAGAGTTTCCACTCAATGTTTGGGAAGTTGAAGTCACCCATGACTACTACCCTGTGACTTCTGCACCTTTCCAACAACCATTTCTGCCCCTCGTCTATCCAAGTTTCCGTGATGGCCACCACATCGTAGTCCCAAGTACCGATCCATGCCTTAAGTTCACCCACCTTATTCCTGATGCTTCTTGCGTTGAAGTATACACACTTCAACCCATCTCCATGCCTGCAAGTACTCTCCTTTGTCAGTGTTCCCTTCCCCACTGCCTCATTACACGCTTTGGCGTCCTGAATATCGGCTACCTTAGTTACTGGACTACAAATCCGGTTCCCATTCCCCTGCCAAATTAGTTTAAACCCTCCCGAAGAGTACTAGAAAACCACCCTCCCAGGATTTCGTGCCCCTCTGGTTCAGATGCAACCCGTCCTGCTTGTACAGTTCCCACCTTCCCCAGAATGCGCTCCAATTATCCAAATACCTGAAGCCCTCCCTCCTACACCATTCCTGCAGCCACGTATTCAGCTGCACTCTCTCCCTATTCCTAGCCTCGCTATCACGTGGCACCGGCAACAAACCAGAGATGACACCTCTGTCTGTCCTGGCTTTTAACTTCCAACCTAACTCCCTAAACTCATGTATTACCTCCACACACCTTTTCCTACCTACGTCGTTGGTACCAATGTGCACCACGACTTCTGGCTGCTCCCCCTCCCCCTTAAGGATCCTGAAGACACAATCCGAGACAGCCCTGGCCCTGGCACCCGGGAGGCAACATACCTTTCGGGAGTCTCGCTCGCGACCACAGAATCTCCTATCTATTCCCCTAACCATTGAATCTCCTACAACTATTGCTTTTCTATTCTCCCCCTTTCCCTTCTGAGCCCCAGAGCCAGACTCAGTGCCAGAGACCTGGCCGCTAGGTCATCCCCCCCAACTGCATCCAAAACGGTATACTTGTTTTGAAGGGGAACGGCCACGAGGGATCCCTGCACTGTCTGCCTGTTTGTTTTTTCCCCCCTGACTGTAACCCAGCTATTCTTGTCCTGTACCTTGGGTGTGGTTACCTCCCTGTAACTCTTCTCTATCATCCCCTCTGCCTCCCAGATGATCCGAAGTTCATCCAGCTTCAGCTCCAGTTCCCTAACACGGTCTTTGAGGAGCTGAAGTTGGGTGCACTTCCCGCAGGTATAGTCAGCGGGGACACCGGTGGTATCACTCATCACCCACATCCTACAGGAGGAGCATGCAACTGGCCTAGCCTCCATCCCCTCTTACCTTACAGAATATAGCTGCCCTGTGGACCAACTGGATCTCCGCCCTCCGACTCTGCTCCCAGTCAGCTGCACTCTCTGTAAACTCCTGGCTCTCTTCTCACACTTTGCGGAAATGTCGGAAACAAAATGAAAGGAGCACCTTACTCCCTCCTCACCTAACTCCCTCAGTCACCAAACTCTCACTATAGCACTCAAATGCACCAAATTCAGCACTCAGTGTCCTGCATGAAAATGCCACCAGCTGGTACTCCCACATACAGGCAGCTGAAACGGCGCGGCAAGGTTCCCACGAGGCGGAACGGGTCCAAACAATTGAACACCTCCAAGGCTGCAGCCTGGATGAGGGCGGCAATTTTGCGTGCTTTTCGCAGCCTCCCGCGCTTGTACGCGCCAAACGAGGGGACGGTGACGTGGAGGAATGTGATGCGCAGGCGCGCACCACGCAGGACCGCACCGTGCATGCGCGGTGGCGCAACGAGCGTATTGACGTCACGATGTGCGGCAACTGTGGCTCCGCCCATTTAAAGCGGCAATCTCCTGCAAAATCGCGACAATGCCTACGATGTGGCAGACTTGGCCACCATGCTGCCTGCTGTCGAGCAGCGCAGCCTGCCAATTCGCATCGCTTCGCCCAATTGTAAACCTTGCCCTGTTGCACGCACTTATCCCTCTCCATTACTAAAGTGAACATCACAGAATTGTGGTCACTATCTCCAAAGTGCTCCCCCACTAACAAATCTATCACTTGCCCTGGTTCATTACCAAGTACCAAATCCAATATGGCCTCCCCTCTGGTCGGACAATCTACATACTGTGTTAGAAAAGCTTCCTGGACACACTGCACAAACACCACCCCATTTGATCTAAAGAATTACCACTCAATGTTTGGGAAGTTGAAGTCATCCATGACTACTACCCTGTGACTTCTGCACCTTTCCAAAATCTGTTTCCCAATCTGTTCCTCCACATCTCTGCTACTATTGGGGGGCCTATAGAAAACTCCTAACAAGGTGACTGCTCCTTTCCTATTTCTGACTTCAACCCATACTACCTCAGTAGGTAGATATTCCTCGAACTGCCTTTCTGCCGCTGTTATACTATCTCTAATTAACAATGCCACCCCCCCCCCCACCTCTTTTACCGCCCTCCCTAATCTTATTGAAACATCTATAACCAGGGACCTCCAACAACCATTTCTGCCCCTCGTCTATCCAAGTTTCCGTGATGGCCACCACATCGTAGTCCCAAGTACCGATCCATGCCTTAAGTTCACCCACCTTATTCCTGATGCTTCTTGCGTTGAAGTATACACACTTCAACCCATCTCTGTGCCTGCAAGTACTCTCCTTTGTCAATGTTCCCTTCCCCACTGCCTCATTACACGCTTTGGCGTCCTGAATATCGGCTGCCTTAGTTACTGGACTACAAATCCGGTTCCCATTCCCCTGCCAAATTAGTTTAAACCCTCCCGAAGAGTACTAGAAAACCACCCTCCCAGGATTTGGTGCCCCTCTGGTTCAGATGCAACCCGTCCTGCTTGTACAGGTCCCACCTTCCCAGAATGCGCTCCAATTATCCAAATACCTGAAGCCCTCCCTCCTACACCATTCCTGCATCCACGTGTTATAATCAGTTAAATCTAGCTGTAACCTGTAATTTTCCTGTAGAAATCTGTTGTGACGAGTTTATAGTTTCAAGTTACAACAGGTTAAACTGATTTTTTTCTGGTTTTGAAACGGTATTTCTTTTGGATTGTATTCTGCTGATACTGAGCTCATCCCAATTAATTCAGTTGTCACCTCTGAGATTAGACTATCTGAAATCATGTCACAGAGAAGTTAAAATTTCTTGCAAACTGAACAACAAGTAGTAGGCTGTCATCTTTTTTCCCCCAACCAATATTTTATTTCGCACCCACCTGCTTTGGCTGAACTAGTACATACAAAACATTATTCAACCAAGAGCAAAATGTTAAAGCCCCTTATTTAACTTCCACTGGTGCTAAATCTCTTATCCATGCTTTAGTAATTTCGAGACTTACTTTCTTCAATTTCCTTCTTGCCACCTTTTCCATTCTTCCTTCTCTGTAAACTCGTAGCTTGTTTGAACCTACAGGCCATAACAAATGTTATATTAAGTGCGCGATTCTCTGGCCTCGTTATGCTCTCGCTCAAGCAAAATGAGGCCTGTGAATAGTCGGAGAGGCCAAAACGAAATGGCGGCAGGTGCCAAGGTTGGCGATGCAATCAGCCTCCTCCCATAGGCGAAATCGGGGTATTGCCGCAGTGTGGCGAGAAACCAATTATCACCACTTCAGCCCCATTTCCATACAATTAACGAGAGCCACCCCATACCCAATGGTCTTCCGTTATTCATCGACCTCGCCAGCAAGTGGTCACATGGCGCCGTTTAGTACTCATTGTGAAAAACGTGAACCTAGTGGGAGAGCTTTGGTGGGGAACCAAGGAGGGGAGTAGCCATTTTTGCTCAAGGCCACTAGCCCAGGGGTGCTGGACTTGCCACCCCAGTGCTCGGTGGGTTCCCTTGGCTGAGGGTGGGGGACCCTCTGCAGGGGTAGGCCGCCATGGGAGGAGTGGTGGGGGCAACCGCTCACGGCACCACCATACCAACCCATGGATCGTGCGTACCCATTCTTAGGGCAACACTTGTCCCTGTTTGTCTTCCCTACCAACCACCCATAACCCCCACCGACCCCCGAGGCCTCTGGCTGCGCAGCTGAAGGCTATCGCTAATAAGGAGTTGGCAATCGTGGTTAAGTGAGCACGAAACACAACCCAAGTGGACTCCCGTGGGCGGGCCGGCGGGCCATGCAGTATGTCGGTGTCATTGCCTAGCATCATAATCACACCTTGATGCCTGGACACTGTGCTTGAACACTGCAGCACCACACATGCAACAGCCAAATTCCGAACACCGAAGGGATGGGACATGTCCACGGCCTGGGGGTGGGTGGGTGCCACGGGGAAGGGGAAATGCCTGGAGAGATGGGCCAAGGGTTTGGAGGTTAGCCTGCATTACGAAAGAAGGTGACAGAGGCATCATACTGGTTGTGCACCAAGGTGTTTATTCTGTTTGACAATTCCCTACCCTCAGCCCCCTCCCCCCTACTTTCCCTCCCACCCCCTACTTAATGCATCAGTAATCATCGATGTGCTTTGCCCTACTAGCTCTACCATTACCTCTAGGTGTCTCCCCAGGATGCACAGTTGAGGTGGAGGCAGCCAGCTGCTTACCTTGTCCCGTGGCCTTCGATGTTCCTGGCAAGTGTCCTCTGGGGTCGGAAGGCCCCGGCTCACTTGCCGGCGGCACGTGTACAGTCTTGCCGGCTTGTCCTGTGTGCTGGCTGCAAGATGCGGCCTCATCATAGGAGTGGAACTCGGGGGGAGCTGATGGCCCACCATTTCCACTCCATGGCACGGATGCGGGTTGGCACTCAGCGCTTCTTCTTCCCAGTCAGTGCCCATAGGGCTCTGGGATTCACCTTGGGACGGAGCGGTAACTGGTTCGAGCCCTGGCAGCCCCTGCATCATCTGGCTCTGCCAGGCTTGGCGGTTCCCCATGATCTGTACCATCGTATCGACGCCCTCGGCGATGCTCTTCAGTGACTCAGACATGCTCTGCAGAGCCTCGGCAATGCCCATCTGAGAGTGGGACATGACCCGCAGAACCTTATCAGGGTCAGCCTGGTACTGGGTCACATCCCCCAGAGAAGTGGACATTCTGTCAAGGCCCTCGTCATGGCCCCGGGGTGGTTTCGGCAGGTACCGTCTGGGAGGCACTGAAAGCAGTGGTTCGGGGGGAGTTTATTTCAATTTGGACACACAGGGAAAAGGAAGAGCGGGGCGAGATAGAAAGGTTGGTGGAGGAAATCCTGCAGGGAGACATGAGATATGCAAAGACCCCAGAGGAAGAGCTGTTAAAGGAACACCAGAGGCTGCAAATGAAATTTAGGTTGGTAACCACGGGTAAGGTGGTAGGACAGTTGCGAAGGGTGAGAGGGGCAGTGTATGAGTAAGGGAGAAAGCGAGCAGGATGTTACCGCACCAATTGGGTTGGATTTCTTTATTGTCACGTGTACCGAGGTACAGTGAAAAGTATTTTTCTGCGAGCAGCTCACCAGATCATTAAGTACATGGGAAGAAAAGGGAATAAAAGAAAATACATAAAAGGGCAACACAAGGTATACAATGTAACTGCATAAGCACCGGCATCGGATGAAGCATACAGGGTGTAGTGTTAATGAGGTCAGTCCATAAGAGGGTCATTTAGGAGTCTGGTAACAGCAGGGAAGAAGCTGTTTTTGAGTCTGTTCATGCGTGTTCTCAGACTTCTGTATGTCCTGCCCAACGGAAGAAGTTGGAAGAGTGAGTAAGCCGGGTGGGAGGGGGTCTTTGATTATACTGCCCGCTTTCCCCAGGCAGCGGGAGGTATAAATAGAGTTAATGGATGGGAGGCAGGTTTGTGTGATGGACTGGGTGGTGTTTACGACTCTGAAGTTTCTTGCGGTCCTGGGCCGAGCAGTTGCCATACCAGGCTGTGATGCAGCCAGATAGGATGTTTTCTATGGTGCATCTGTAAAAGTTGGTAAGGGTTAATGTGGGCATGCCGAATTTCCTTAGTTTCCTGAGGAAGTATTAGACGCTGTTGTGCTTTCTTGGTGGGAGCGTCGACGTGGGTGGACCAGGAGAGATTTTTGGAGATATGCACCCCTAGTAATTTGAAACTGCTAACCATCTCCACCTCGGCCCCATGATGCTGACAGGGGTGTGTACAGTACTTTGCTTCCTGAAGTAAATGACCAGCTCTTTTGTTTTGCTGGCATTGAGGGAGAGATTGTTGTCACTGCACCACTCCACTCGGTTCTCTATCTCCCTCCTGTACTCTGACTCGTCGTTATTCGAGATCCGGCCCACTATGGTCGTATCGTCAGCAAACCTGAAGATGGAGTTGGAACCAAATTTTGCCACGCAGTCGTATGTGTACAGGGAGAAGAGTAGGGGGCTAAGTACGCAGCCTTGCGGGGCCCCGGTATTGAGGACTATTGTGGAGGCGGTGTTGTTGTTCATTCTTACTGATTGTGGTCTGTTGGTTAGAAAATCGAGGATCGAGTTGCCAAGTCCTAGGTTTTGGAGCTTTGATATGAGCTTGGCTGAGATTATGGTGTTGAAGGCGGAGCTGTAGTCAATAAATAGGAGTCTGATGTAGGAGTCCTTGTTGTCGAGATGCTCTAGGGATGAGTGTAGGGCCAGGGAAATGGCGTCTGCTGTGGACCGGTTGCGACGGTATGCGAATTTCAGTGGATCAAGGTGTTCTGGGAGTATGGAGATGATGCGCTTCCTGATTAACCTCTCGAAGCACTTCATTATGACTGAAGTAAGGCTCACCAAACGGTAGTCATTGAGGCACATTGCCTGGTTGAGGAAGTAGGAGGCAGCGAGAGAAATTGGGAAAGTGAAGGACACAGGAGGGAACACAGTCATGGACCCGGCGGGGGTGAATGGGGTGTTTAGGTAGTTTTATAGTAAATTGTATAAGTCGGAACCCCCAGCCGGGGAGGAGAGGGTGAGGGGTTTCTGGGAGGGTTGGAGTTCGCAAAGGTGGATGAGGAGCTGTTGGAGGGCTTGTGGAAGTGGTAGAAGGGTTGGAGGTGATGCATTTGGGTGAGGCCCCGGGACCGGATGGGTACCCGATGGAATTTTCTTAGAAATCTCAGGGGTGTTGGGACCGCTGTTGGTAAGGGCCTTCAATGAAGCAAAGGAGGTTGGAGCCCTCCCCCCTGCCCCCCCGACATTGTCACAGGTGTCAATCTCCCTCATTTTAAAATGGGATAAGGATCTGGAAAATTGTGGGTCATACAAGCCAATCTCCCTGTTAAATATGGATGGCAAATTGTTGCCGCACATCCTGGCCACTATGATCGAGGACTGCATCCCAGGGTTAATTGGGGAGGACCAGACAGGGTTCGTTAAGGGGCGGCACTTGGCGACCAACGTTAGGCGATTGCTGAATGTAATCATGATGCCTCCAGAGGGGCGTGAGGTGAGGTGGTGGTGGCCATGGACGCAGAGAAGGCCTTTGATTGGGTAGAGTGGGAATACTTATGGGAGGTCCTGGGGCGGTTTGGGTTTGGGCAGGGATTTGTGGATTGGGTTTGGTTGCTATACCAGGCACCGGTGGCAAGTGTGCAGACGAATCGGGTGTGATCGGACTACTTCAGGTTGTACCGGGGGACAAGGCAGGGATGTCCACTTTCCCCACTGTTATTTGCCTTGGCTAGAGAGTCATTGGCCTTGAGAGTGCCGAGGGTCTGGATGGGATAGTATGGAGGGGAGTGGAACACAGGGCCTTGCTCTACATGGACGATTTGCTGCTGTACATATCGAACCCGCTGGGGGGAATTGGAGGGATTATGGGGATGTTAGAGGAATTTGGCTGTTTTTTGGGATACAAATTGAATATGGGTAAGAGTGAGGTCTTTGCGATCCAGATGAAGGGGCAGGAGAAGAGACTGGGTGAGAAGCCGATCAAGGTGGTGGGAGGGAGGTTTTGATATTTGGGTACCCAGGTGGCGCGGGAGTGGGAGCAGCTGCATAAACTGAATTGGCGGCGACTGGTAGAACAGATGAGGGGGGACCTTCGGAGGTGGGATGCGCTCCCATTGTCATTGGCGGGGCTGTTACAGACAGCTAAAATGACGGTCCTCCTGAGTTTTTGTTTGCTTTCCAGAGTCTCCCAATTTTTATTCCCAAGGCGTTCTTTTAAAAGGTGAATGCAGAGATCTCGGGATTTGTTTGGGCGGGTAAAACACAGCGGGTGAAAAGGTGCTGCTGGAGCAGGGGCATGGGGAGGGGGGGGGCTGCCCCCCCCCCCCCCCCCCCCGAATTTTATTAACTACTACTGGGCGGCGAACATTGCGATGGTCAGGTAGTGGGGGAGGGGTCGGTATGGGAGTGAGTGGAGGCGGTCTCATATAAGGACATCAGTCTGGGGCATTGTTGATGGCACCTCTGCCATTCTTGCCAGCTTGGTGCTCCACAAGTAGTGGAAGCCCTAAGGGCATGGGGACAGTGGAGGCAGCAAATGGGATTAGAGGGGGTATCGGTGTGGGCGCCAATATGTGATAACCACCGGTTCGCTTCAGGGGGGTTGGGCAGGGGGTTGTGGAGGTGGTTGCGGGCAGGGATCGAGAGATTTGGGCATCTCTTTATTGATGAGGGTTTCCTGAGCCTGGAAGAGCTGGTGGAGGAGTTTGAGTTGCCAGGGGGGAATGAGGGATTTTGTGCGGAGGCAGGTTTCGACCTTCCCGCGTTTGCAGTCCCAGGGGCTACAGGATAAGGTGGTGTCGAGAACAGGAGTAGAAAAGGGGAAAGTCTCAGAGATCTATAAGGAGCTGATGGAGTGGGAGGGAGCCCCGATAGGGGAGGTGAAGAGAAAGTGGGAAGAAGAGCTGAATGGGGAGTTGGAGGCCGGTTTATGGAAGGAGGACCTGAGGAGAGTTAATGCATCCTTGCTCAGCCTGATACAGTTTAATGCGCCAGGCTCAGCCTGATACAGTTTAAGGTGTGTCATGTGAGAGTACCCTTAAGAAATGGGTGTTTGTCAAATAGCTGCAGTGATATCAGAGAGTGGGTGGAGCTGGGCTGTCTGTCTGCTTTCACTTTCGCTTTGAACAAAAGCTGGTGTGTGTCTGTCAGTTTTAGTTTTGTTTTCAGAGCTGGATAGCTGCAAGCAAAGCAAGCAGCTGCATAAGGATTTCTCTCTGCAATCTAAAGACTCTCCAGATCATTTGAGGATTTCAAAGTGATAACTGCTCTCAGAGAATTTGAATCTGGTCTCTGTATTAAAGATGGTATTTGGCTTATGGATGTTGTAAGGAAAGATTAAGGGTTACTTATAGAATATTGTATCTGTGGGGATTATTGGTGTTGATAGTTGTTAAGATTTTACTGTGGGTTTATAAAGTGTTAACTGGATTTCATAGAATAAACGTTTTTGTTAAAACATACTTTTAGTTCTCTGTTGCATCACACCTGTAAAGTGGGCCCTTGTGCTCCCCATAACCACAATCTATTCAAAGTTATGGGTCAGGTGAACTCCATGATACACTTTGGGGTTCTCTAAACCCTGGCCCGTAATAGGTGCTTCTTAGGACACACATGACTGTGGCCCAGATGAGCAGATTCTTTGAGGAGGTGGAAGATAGGTGTGGGCTCTGTATGGAGGGTCCTGCTAACCATGTCCATACGTTTTGGGTGTATCCGAAGTTGAGGGGGTTCTGGCAGGGGTTTGCTGATGTCATATCAGAGGGCTTATAATTGAGGGTGGTTTTGAGTCTAGAGATGGCGATCTTCGGTTTGTCGGAAGACCAGGGAGCCCAGGGGGTGAGAGAGGCCGATGTTCTGGCCTTTGCCTCCCCGTTTGCCTGGAGATGGATCTTACTAGGTTGGAGGGACTTGGAGCCCCCAAAGCCTGGGGGTGTGGGTTAGTGGCATAGTGAGGTTTCTCAGACTCGAAAGGGAAGGCACGGTAGAGATGAGTAAGGATAGGAGAGCCAACGGAGTGGTGGTTGGGGAAGTTTGCACTGTTTGTGTAAGCCATGTTGGCTGGGGTTTGTTGATTATATAATTTAGTTTCTGGTTTTGTTGAAATTTGATGTTTAAAATTGTTAAAATTATAAATGCCTCAATAAAATATTTTCTAAAAGAAAAGACCCTCAGCTATGGCCATCACCGACTCTGACATCTTGGACCTGCACTAATGGTGCCGACGTCATGCACCAAGCTCTCCACTGCAGTTGCCACCCTAGCAGTGCCACGCATTGCCGGCGACACCCCCTGTGTAGCTATTGGGACTCCTATAATCGGTATGGAGTGTCTCTGCCATCTCCCTTTGAATGCTCCCTAACCCTGTCCATACCTTCTGCATCAGGCTGGGGCCCAGCTGGGTGCTGGGATGCAGCAGACCTCCGACTGCTGGCTCGCCTGCCTCCACCTGATATACATCAGCAGCAGTGTGGTGCTCACCAGATTGTGCCCATAAGCCTGACCACTAACATGGCCCAGCAAGGTGCGCGTATCTGTGCTGGTGGAGAGTGGGGGTGACAGCTGTGCCGTGTCTATTACAGTGGCATCCTCGGAGCTCTCCTTCGAGGTGGTTTCCAGGGAAGATGGAGAGGGTGCTGCTGGGGATGGGTCGGTGACATTGGCAGGAGAACCTGTGGGTCAGTGGAAGGGATGGGTCAATCACGTCGGTGGAGGCTGTCCTTGGCCACCCCAGTCACCTCCAGGGCACACTCCTTTCATAGAATCTTTCATAGAATTACAGTGCAGAAGGAGGCCATTCGGCCCATCGAGCCTGCACCGGCTCTTAGAAAGAGCACCCTACCGAGGCGCACACCACCCTATCCCCATAACCTAGTAACCCCACTCAATCAACCCTAAGGGCAATTTTGGACACTGAGGGCAATTTAGCATGGCCAATCCATCTAACCTGCACGTCTTTGGATTGTGGGAGGAAACCAGAGCACACGGAGGAAACCCACGCACACACGGGGAGAACGTTCAGACTCCACACAGACAGTGACCCAGCCGGGAATCGAACCTGGGACCCTGGAGCTGTGAAGCAATTATGCTAACCACTATGCTACCGTGCTGCCCATGCTCTATGGTGGTGAGGATTCTTATGTCCTGCACGCCACCCCAGTCACCTCCAGGGCACACTCCTCTATGGTGGTGAGGATTCTTATGTCCTGCACGCCACCGCCAGTCAGAGCCCTCACCTGGCGATTTTGGGAGAGCTTTTCCTGAAGAGACACAGAGAGGGCATCATTAGCCACGCGTGTGGTTCATGAAGGGGGAAGGGTTGAAGGGCGATGGGGGTAGGCACTCCCTTGAGGGCAGAAACGTCTCTGGGGGCATTGGTGTCCACTCACATGTGCTGCCCGGTTTAGATCATTGACCTTCCTGCACTGGAGGCCAGTCCTGGTCACGCTCCCCGAGCTCACTGCCGCCGCCACCACATCCCAGGCAGCATTGGCTGCCCTATGGCTTACCCTCCTTGACTTGTGGGGGAACCAGACATCCCTCCTGGTCTCCACGACGTCTAGCAGCCTCCCCAGGTCAGCGTCACCGAATCTTGAGGCTGGTATCTGTTATATTACCTTTGATGATAATATGTCATTGTTGTTTGCCTTTTGATCCAGAATGGTCCGTTGAGTTGATGACAAAGAAACCACCAATCATTATTTGTTGGATAATGATTAATTAAATGAAGTTCGCACACACAACTGAGCTATAATTAATAATAAAGTAAAATAGATTCTGTTTAGCAGTAATCAATAATCCAGTAGTCACTAATGATATCCTCGTGTTGACTCTCTAATCTAATCTACTCTTTGTGCTGTTCTCAGGCTTTCTCCTTCGCTCACTATCCAGTAACTACCCAGCATTCCCTGAGGTCTGATATTTGTACTGAGAACTGGTGGTGCCCTCTAGTTTGAATTACAATGAGTTGTAATAATTAACCCTTCACTAACTTGTCTATCTACATATCATTACAGTCTCCTCAGCGCCATTGCTGCGAGCTGGGTGGGGTTGGCTGAGCAACTGCAGCTTAAGTGCTGCTCAACCTTGTTAGTTGGGAGCTGGCGAGCACAGTGCTGGCGAATCAGCTGGCGAGCCTTCATTTGGGGGCAGAAGCCCATGAGGTCTCATTAAGTGGACCAATTGACATTGAATAGCATTACTGGCCGAGCGCCGGGAAGCGCGTGGCAATTCCTGCTCGCTACAACACTTTCCGGAGAATCGCGCCCTAAGTTTAAATACATAGAATTATTAAATAGAAACTGGACATTCGACTCAACCGGTCCATGCAAGTAATATTTTTCCAGTTAATGGATCTCTCTGTCTATTCGGAACCCTGGATATCCGTTATCCCTTCTCAGTTCCCAAATAACAGAGGTCAAGTCTGTGCTTTTTGACAAAGTCCACTGGAAGTTTATTAGTCACCTGTAGTGCCCACTGGTAACTTTATTTTCAAGACAATATTAAGTGACTTCCGACTAGCCCTTTAGCAAGTTAGTCAGATTGATTGTTTTTAGCGAACACAGTGGCTGAATTTTAAAATACAGATTGTGGTAATTCTTCAAATTATAATACACTGTATAAAATGACTGAGTGATTTAAACAATAGAAAGATGGCGATTTAGCAAAAGCAGCAAGGAAATAGGTTTTAGAAAAAGATAAATTGATTCCAGAATGGATTTTTCATCCCAACACGTGTTTCTTAAGGAGATTATTATCTTCAGGTCTTGCCTTCGTAACTGCTGTGAATGGCTTTAACTAATTCATAATTCACTCAATTCGGTCAAACTGTCTGTCTGTCAATTTAAAAGAGATATGTAGTTAAGTATATTGGTACAAAGTTTTCCATACCACCGCCTGCCAATTTTCCAACTTATCCACAAATGCATCTAGACATTATCGGATAAACACAGGGCGCGATTCTCCACTCCCGCGCCGGTTGGGAGAATTGCCTGGGCCGCCAAATTTTCCCGCGACGCCGGTCCGATGCCCTCCCGCGATTCTCCCAAGCGGCGAGAATGGCCCCGTCGAGTTCTGCGCTGCGCAGGCCGGAGAATCGCCTGAGTCACCCAAAATGGCGATTCTCCGGCACCCCTGCTATTCTCAGGGCCGGATGGGCCGAAGTCCCGACGGCGTGACCCCAGTTCACGCCGTCGCCGTTCACACCTGCTTTTTAAAGTTGTCAGCCAGTCGTGCTGGAGGAGGTGAGCGGACTGTTCTGCAGCTCCGGGAGACCGGGTCGGCTTACCCGAGAAGGCTGCGGCCAAAGGGGGGGGGGGGGGGTGGGGGGGGTGGGAGAGTGTGCAGGTGGGAGGGGGGGGGGTTGGGAGAGTGCAGGTGGGAGGGGGGGGTGGTGAGGGAAAGTGTGCAGGTGGGAGGGGGGGGGGATGAGGGAAAGTTTGCAGGTGGGAGGGGGGATGAGGGAGAGTGTGCAGGTGGGAGGGGGGGATGAGTGAGAGTGTGCAGATGGGAGGGGGGGATGAGGGAGAGTGTGCAGGTGGGAGGGGGGATGAGGGAGAGTGTGCAGGTGGGAGGGGGGGATGAGGGAGAGTGCAGGTGGGGGGGGGGATGCGGGAGAGTGTGCAGGTGGGAGGGGGGGATGTGGGAGAGTGCAGGTGGGAGGGGGGGGATGAGGGAGCGGCGTGCAGGTTGGAGACTCGTGATGAGTGGATGGTATCGTCCATCCGCGGATGCCACATGTCAGCCGCCCTGATATGGCAGGACGGTGACAAGGACACGGCCGCAGGTTGTGTGTGGCTGATGGGCACAGGTGAGTGGCACACTGGTGAGCAGTACGGTGTGGACTGACCGTTGGGCGCAGACAGTGACCAGGTGTTAGGCTGGCTGCGTGTCTGCAGCGCGACCATGCCACCGGGACACACAGGGATCCCATGCAACCTGGCTGGCGAGGTGTGGAAGAACCTTGGTGTAACATGTCGTATCTCTGCCCCCACCACCCTCCTGCAGGTCACCATGTATGCCAACCAGACAGCGATGTTTACTGCCGTGGTTGGAGCCACAGCTCTGGAGTTTGCCATCCGGCAGCATAGAGTCCGACGGCCTACAGTGGCTGCAGATGCAGCGGTTGCCGGTGCAGCAGAGGGGATGGCTGCGGAGTGGCCCGTTGTCGACGCGCAGGCCGCAGGCACTCAGGACCCGAATGTACAGGGGGATGCCGAGGGGAACATTGACCGCCAGACGGCGAGGAATGCAGAGGAAGTGCTTGGGGGGGAGCAGGAGGAGGAGCAGGTGGAGCAGGAGGTTCCACTGATGGTGGTGCCAGGGCACGACAGGCGTCCAGCAAGGCCGAGGGTGTACCGTGACAGAATGTCGTTCGAGGCCCTAACGGACATCACATGCAGGAGGAGACTACGGTTGAGCAGGGAGACGGTCACACATATATGCCAGCTCGTGGAGCACCTCGCACCACGTGGAATGGGAGGAGGACACGCGATACCAGTCTCCGTCAAGGTGACGGTGGCCCTAAACTTTTATGCGACCGGTTCCTTCCAGGCGCCGAGCGGGGACCTATCCAGGATATCACAGGCATCGGTCCACAGGTGCATCAGGGCCATCACCGACGCCCTGTACGCCATCGCGGACAGGTACATTCAATTCCCCAAGGAACAAGCACAGCAGGAAGCACGGGCACGTGGATTCGCCAAGGTGGCCGGGATACCGATGGTCCAGGGTGTCATTGATGGTGTGCACGTCCCCATGCGCCCACCTGCAGACAACAGGGAAGTGTTCATGAACAGAAAGGGCGCATACTCCATCAACATTCAGGTGGTGTGCGACCCCCACATGAAGATCATGCACGTGTGTGCACAGTACTCCGGCAGTGTGCATGACGCCTACATTCTGGCACAGTCGTTCATCCCCGCAATGTTCGGTGGATGCCTCCCCCCCCCCCCCCCCGACTGAGGGGCTGGTTGCTGGGCGACAAGGGCTATCCATTGAGGTCATGGCTGCTGATGCCAATACGGAGGCCTCACACCAACGCGGAGAGCCTATACAACGAGGCACATGCAGCAACCAGGGGTGTGGTGGACCGGTGCTTCGGGCTGCTGAAGATGCGCTTCAGATGCCTGGACCGATCAGGAGGGGCCCTGCAGTACCAACCCGACAGGGTCGGCCACATGGTTGTGGTCTGCTGTGCGCTGCACAACATTGCCATGCAGAGGGGAGATGACTTGGTGGAGGAGTCGGAGGGAGGACCCAACGGCACCGGAGCCAACGCAAACGAGGGGGATGGGGAAGAGGAGGATGCGGAGGATGAGGATGATGGCGCGCATCAGGGTGGGGGGAGGGGCGGAGGACACAGACACTGCCCGGCTGCTCGTTACGTCCAGGAGGCTGCACGCGACGCGTTGGTGGCCTCACGGTTCACGCACTGTGGGGGTGGGATTCGCTGAACACTGCCACTTGCACCGTCACTCCTGTACATGGGCACCACACAGCAGCACCCACCCCCCCGCACCGCGTTCACGGCTACAATTACACATCACCTTACCACTGCGGCACTGCAGGATTGCACAACATTGATGATTGGGTAAGCGGGTTTGAACAGTGCCATGTGGAATGATGACAGCCCGCTATGCGATGAGCTGTGTGCTCAGATTCGCCAGCCGAGGTCTGACTCATGGCTATAGCTGAACCATGCACTCCGGTGGTCACAGCCTTCGTGATGGATATTTCACCACATGCCCGTGGGGTGGCTGGCGTCGGTGTACCGAGGACAACGGTGTCCGATTATGGGAGGCAGGGGGTAAAAGGGTCAGCACATCCGGAACAGACCTTGAAGGGCTCGTATACCACTACGCCAATCGGGCACCCCCACGAGCCTCCTGGCACCGGACATAGCACATAGTCTTACAAGTCAAATTCAACAGTGAGTTTATTTGTGTGGTTAACATAGTTGCCCTACCCACTACAACTAGACTGTGCCCTGCACCCGTGCCAACTTCTTACGTGCCTAACGTCTTTGCCTTACGGGCCCTACCACTACCTCTAGGTGTGTTCCCAGATGGTACAGCAGGAGTGGAGGCGGACTGCTGAGAATCACGCCCTTTGACATGGCTCCCCGTCGGCACGCGTTTCCTGGGGCGGCCCGGCTTCGATGGGCCAGGCTGCTCGGTGGGTGTGCTGGATGGTGTGGTGTCACCCTGACTTGGCCGCTCCCCACCAGATGCGCCAGAGATGGAACGGGGGGAGGCCGAGTGTACCGGGACGTCCCTTGATGAAGCTACCGGGACGGGCCCCAGAACCTCCTCCTCCCTCGGGGAGCTCGGTGGCCCCCGGACCTCACTGTGGGACGGAGATGCGCTCGGAGACATGCCCCGTCGAAACACCGACACCTGGCACTGCCAGTCCTGGAGGCCTGCAGCGGTATCGACCATGGTCCGATTGTTTGCCGAGACGGAGCCTAGGTAGTGCCACATTCCTGCCAAGGACTGTGCGATTTCGACCTGTGATAGCGCGACGCCATCCATCACGTGCGCCAGGCGGTCAATGCTCTCCGCGACCGACTGCTGGGACTGTGCCATCGCTTGCTGGGACCGGGCCATGGCTTGGTGAGACTCAGCCAGGGCCCCGAGAGCGGCGGCAATGTCCTGCTGGCCACGTGAGATGGCTGCCTGTGAGAGGGCAGCCCTCTCCTGGGCCATGGATGACGCGTGCACGTTAAGCCCAACGCCTTGCAGAACCTGACCCATGGCCGAAACCCTTTCACCCATTGCCTCCACCGCGGACGCCACCCGTGTGGTGTCGGCCTGGGTGGCTGCGCTGAGCGGCACCACTCCCTGCTCCTGGACGCGGATAGACTCCTCCAACTGCGTGTGCAGGTCCTGGAAGATGGCCCTCATCCCGTTATTCAGTCCCTGGGTGTGCACGTGCATTGGTTGTCCGGGTGGGTCAATTACATCCAGGAACCCGGGAACCGTCTGGGTGGCAGCTGGTTGCTGGGCCTGGGCTGCCCTCTGACCGTTCAGCCCCTCGGCTGCTCCAAACTCCACCTGCTGTACCGGCTCGGCTGTGGGGTGCGCACCAGACAGTGACTCGGGAGCCTCATCACCTATATGCCCAACCGAGGTGGGTGTCTCTGTGATGGTGAATGGTGTGGGAGACAGCAGTGCCGCAAGCTCAAGGTCATCATCCGTCAGGAAGTCTGGTGTGTACTGGTCCCCCTCATGGCCCGGCACAAGCTCCATGCGGGCCATGTCGTCTTGACCTCCAGGTGGATCCAGCAGGTGTGTGGCCGTGATGTGCGCTTCGACATGACTGTCCACCCTGTGCCCCTCACTAATGTCTGTCTCGGTGGTCTGAGCGTCCCGGACCTGCGTCCCAGACTGAGAGGTCTGCCCTCCTGTCCGACCGACTGCCTACCTCTGACGTGCATCCCTGGGTGCAGTTGCGGTTGGCGATGTTACGCTGTTTCTTGGGCGAGACGTCCCTCAAGGTTCGTCGGGTGGCCCTGGGGAACATAAAGATTCGGGGTTCGTTAGACACGGTGGCCTGGGTGTATGGTGGTGGTGGGTGCACAGTGTGAGGGGGGAGGGGATCGGGGGTGCAGTGGCCAGAGTGTGAGGGGGGGATGAGACCGGGGGTGCAGTGGCCAGAGTGTGATGGGGGATGGGATTGAGGGTGCAGTGGTCAGAGTGTGAGGGGGGGATGGGATCGGGGGTGCAGTGGCCAGAGTGTGAAGGGGGATGGGATCGAGGGTGCAGTGGCCAGAGTGTGAGGGGGGATGGGATCGAGGGTGCAGTGGCCAGAGTGTGAGGGGGGATGGGATCGGGGGTGCAGTGGCCAGAGTGTGAGGTGGGATGGGATCGGGGGTGCAGTGGCCAGAGTGTGAGGGGGGCGATGACGGGTTGGGGGTGGGGAGGACAGGGTTATCTCACTTGCTTCTGCGCCTCCGACCTGGCATGGCGCGACCTCCCAGGTGGCGGATACCCCAGCGAGGTCCAGGGCCCTCTGCTCGTGAACGGTTAGGGGGTGCAGGACAGGAGAACCCCCTCCGGTTCTCATGCGCTCATGCTGGTTGTGGGCTGTCTTGTCCTGGGGGGTGGGGTTGGCTAAAGCATCACTCTCAGGCGGGTATCATCAGGGCATGCAGATATAGACTACATTGTTGCTGATTCAGGAGACAGCACGCCATGGCTTCGCTCCAGGGGGTTCCCGGGGCTCATGTGGGTCGAGTAGATAGTTGGGCACCGTGACCCCCCCCCAACCCCCCCCCTGACCCTCCACCACCACCGCCCCTGATGCCCCCCCCCACCACTGCCCCTGATGCCCCAATCCCCCCCAACACTCTCAACCCCCCCTGACCCCCACCCCACTCCCCCCCCCCCCCGCCCCCGTGCCGGGGGGGGGAGGCCTGGGGGCACCCTCATGGCACTTACCCTGGCAGCCCAGGTGAGGTTGTGCAGCTTCTTGCGACACTGCTCCCCCGTCCGGGTGGTCTGCCCCACAGCACTGACTGCGCTCCCAACCTCACGCCAGCCGCGCCTCACCGCGGTGGATGGCTGGCGATGCCCACGTCTTGGGCAGAGGTTGTCCCTTCTCTGTTCGACCTCACCCACCAGGGTGTCCAGGTCCGTGTCCCGGAATCTCGGTGCGGCTGTTCGGGGCTCAGCCATCTCCTCTCTTCACCTCCGGGTCCTCTGTGTGCGGATCACGCCATATATGACGCAGCGGGCGTCGTGCGGTGACGACGTGGCCTTCGCGACACGCGGCCAGACGCGGCCCCGATTCTAGCCCATTTTCGGGCCCTGAATCGGTCGGGATCGGGGCCGTTTCGCGCCGTCGTGAACCTCGACGGCGTTCACGACGGCATGGCCACTTCGGCACGGGAGTGGAGAATCGCGCCCACAGTTTTTGCTGAGAAAGTATGTCTCTGGACTGGCTGTTTCCACAGAAATGGAACTGCCCATTCTTTCACACAATGGGGCCTTTCAGCTAGCTGACGTCACTGTTCCTTCAGTCTCTAGTAAGTCTCAATCAATTTGCAGCTATTCGGCTTTCCTCACTCCAGGTTAATATGATTTAGTTAATTACTCTTAATGAGTTCTCAATTAAACCTTTTACCGATATCATCTATAGGTAACTAGAAAGCCAATTTCAAACAGTCTCCTCCGATCTTTCCTCAACTAAACTTATCATTGTAACCTTCTGTTCCCTTCTTCCTCGTATACATCTGTACTATATCCTTCAACCACTCCGTGTAGTTCTATATACTAATCACTCTTGTCCTCACTGATTCACACTGACTCCTTGTTTCCCCAACAGAGTAATTTAAAAACCTTGGGCGAAATTCTCCGGAAACGGCGCGATGTCCGCCGACTGGCGTCCAAAACGGCGCAAATCAGACGGGCATCGCACCGCCCCAAAGGTGCGGAATGCTCCGCATCTTTGGGGGCCGAGCCCCAACCTTGAGGGGCTAGGTCGGCGCCGGACGAATTTCCGCCCCGCCAGCTGGCGGAAAAGGCCTTTGGTGCCCCGCCAGCTGGCGCGGAAATGACATCTCCGGGCGGCGCATGCGCGGGAGCTTAAGTGGCCGCTGACAGCTTCCCACGCATGCACAGTGAAGGGAGTCTCTTCTGCCTCCGCCATGGTGGAGACCGTGGCAGAGGGGGAAGAGAAAGAGTGCCCCCACGGCACAGGCCCGCCCGCGGATCGGTGGGCCCCGATCGCGGGCCAGGCCACCGTGGAGGCACCCCCCGGGGCCAGATCGCCCCGCGCCCCCCCCAGGACCCCGGAACCCGCCCGCGCCGCCTTGTCCCGCCGGTAAGGTAGGTGGTTTAATTTACGCCGGCGGGACAGGCATTTTAGTGGCGGGACTTCGGCCCATCCGGAGAATCGAGCGGGGGGGGCCGCCAACTGGCGCGGCGCGATTCCCGCCTCCGCCGAATCTCTGCTGCCGGAGACTTCGGCAACCGGCGGGGGTGGGATTCATGCCAGCCCCCGGTGATTCTCCGACCCGGCGGGGGGTCGGAGAATCTCGCCCCTTGTTCTCATCTTAAACTTGCTGATGGCCTCACCCTATCTGATTATGCAGCTTCCTCCAGTTATAGATTTGGACTTGCACGATTTGGTTTTCCTATGTGGCTTTCCTCGTCCATTTCTACATTTGTTTATTTTTGCTTCCCTCATATTTTATAATGTTTTTAAGACTTATTTCTCAGTGTAAATATGTAATAAGACCATAAGACATAGTAGCAGAATCAGGCCACTCAGCCCATTGAATCTGCTCCACCATTCAATTATGGCTGATATTTTTCTCATCCCCATTCTCCTGCCTTCTCCCACAACCCCTGATCCCCCTTATTAGTCAAGAACCTATCTATCTCTATCTTAAAGACACTCTGTGATTTAGCCTCCACATCCTTCTGCGGCAAAGAGTTCCACAGATTCACCATACTCTGGCTGAAGAAATTCCTCCTCATAATATGGAAGTTTGGTCTTAAAAACAGATCCCAAGGCCAGAACTTCTCAATCTACTTCTCAGACTGAATTCTGTGTACTTGTTATTTTCATTTTAATGGTTGAGTAATTGCATATAATTATTACTGATGTTTATAATTAAATTTTATTGATATTCTTCATATCTTTTCTTAGAGTGCAATTTCAGAGATGGAAGGACAAATAATTAATTCACTTTCAATAGAGAGGAAATGTTTTGAAAAAATGAACAGCTTGACGGCTGGGATTGAAGAAGAAAGGTAAATTCTGTTAATGAGTATAGGTGAAAAGTTAATTTGATGTTATTTGAGTTATGGGCCACGAAATCCTGTTGCACCCAGTGGGAGATACCATAAATTGCATAACCCTGCTCCTGTTTACTGAGACAGCATACAGTATTCATGCTGCCTGATAATTTTAATGATGTAGGCATGTATTCTCAAAATACTAATTTGTTGCATATCTGCTAGTGAGGGAGGAATTTTGGCATTTACAATGCCACTTTAAGTCAGCCAATACCCGATAAAGGTGTAGTGCCCTTTTCCTACCAACAGCAGGAAAAGATGTTTACGAGCAGCAATTTGATTGAAGCAAATGCTGAGCGAACTCAAACAGCTGGATTTTCATGTTTGAGTTGGAAATCAAGCGTCTGGAAATTTCCTGACATCATGGGCGAAATTCTCCGTTATCGGCGGAAACTCCGCCGATCGGCGCAAAAAACGGCGCAAATCCCACTTGCGTCACGTCATAAAAATGGGCCGATAGTCTGCGGCCCGAAATGGGCTAGCAGCGACGTAACGGGATCGGCGCTTGCGCAGTGGTTCACGCCGTGCAGCGTCATACGCGCTGCACGGCGTGACGGCTCATAAGGCCGCGCAGCTCCCCCCCACCCGACCGGAACAGCCGACCGCAACACCCGACTTGATGGCTGGCCGTCGCTCAGCCCCGAGGTTCGAGTCACGCGATGTGGAGGCGCTCCTGGACGCGGTGGAGCAGAGGAGGGACGCCCTGTATCCCGGGCACGGCCGCAGAGTTGCCCCACGCCACAGCCGGCGTCTGTGGAGGGAGGTGGCAGAGGCCGTCACCGCTGTGGCCCTAACACCACGGACAGGCACCCAGTGCCACAAGAAGGTGAACGACCTCGTCAGAGCAGGCAGGGTGAGCGTCCCCCATATCCCCCATATCCCCTCTCCCCCAAATCCCCCCCCTCCCCCATATCCCCCCTCCCCCATATCCCCCCCTCCCCCATATCCCCCCTCCCCCATATCCCCCATATTCCCCATATCCCCCCTCCCCCATATCCCCCCTCCACCATATCCCCCATATTCCCCCCTCCCCCATATCCCCCCTCCCCCATATCCCCCATATCCCCCCTCCCCCATATTCCCCATATCCCCCCCTCCCCCATATCCCCCCTCCCACATATTCCCCCTCCCCCATATCCCCCATATTCCCCCCTCCCCCATATCCCCCCTCCCCCATATCCCCCCTCCCCCATATCCCCCCTCCCCATATCCCCCCTCCCCCATATCCCCCATATGCCCCCTCCCCCATATCCCCCATATTCCCCCCTCCCCCATATCCCCCCTCCCCCATATCCCCCCTCCCCCATATCCCCCCTCCCCCATATCGCCCATATTCCCCCCTCCCCATATCCCCCCCTCCCCCATATCCCCCCTCCCCCATATCCCCCATATCCCCCCTCCCCCATATCCCCCCTCCCCCATATCCCCCATATCCCCCCTCCCCCATATCCCCCATATTCCCTCCTCCCCCATATCCCCCCTCCCCCATATCCCCCCTCCCCCATATCCCCCCTCCCCCATATCCCCCATATTCCCCATATCCCCCCTCCCCCATATCCCCCATATTCCCCATATCCCCCCTCCCCCATATCCCCCCTCCACCATATCCCCCATATTCCCCCCTCCCCCATATCCCCCATATCCCCCTCCCCCATATCCCCCATATCCCCCCTCCCCCATATTCCCCATATCCCCCCTCCCCCATATCCCCCCTCCCACATATCCTCCCTCCCCCATATCCCCCATATCCCCCCTCCCCCATATCCCCCATATCCCCCCTCCCCCATATCCCCCCTCCACCATATCCCCCATATTCCCCCCTCCCCCATATCCCCCCTCCCCCATATCCCCATATCCCCCCTCCCCCATATCCCCCCTCCCCCATATCCCCCCTCCCCCATATCCCCCATATCCCCAAGTGAATCCAGCCCTAACCTTAACCTCTGCAATGCACGCGCAACCGATGGCGTGCATTCATATACCTGCCTAACACTGTTGCCTTTTACCCCTGCCACCACCCCCCCCCCCCCAGGAGAAGCGCGCACACAACAATAGGGAGCATGTGAGGACTGGAGGAGGGCCCGCTGATGAGAGGCCACTGACCGTACACGAGGAAAGGGCCCTGGAACTGGCTGGCGGACCTGAGGACCGGGAGGTTGCTGATGCAGAGGTCGGGGCCCCACGAGCAAGTGAGCCACCAACAGCCCGTCCCCATATCCCCCCTCCCCTATATCCCCCTCTCCCGTATCACCTGATCACTGCCTGATGTCTAACCATGCATGCTTCATTGTGTATCGCAGGACCAAACGTCCAGGCACCCATCCCCGCAGATGCAGACCGCCCGCAGGATGCCCCTCGGAGACCACAGGAGACGGAGAGACCCGCACCCTCCAGCATGCGACGCCCGCAGGATGCCCCTCCGAGACCACGGGAGACGGAGAGACCCGCACCCTCCAGCATGCGACGCCCGCAGGATGCCCCTTGGAGACCACGGGAGACGGAGAGACCCGAACCCTCCAGCATGCGACGCCCGCAGGATGCCCCTCGGAGACCACGGGAGACGGAGAGACCCGAACCCTCCAGCATGCGACGCCCGCAGGATGCCCCTCGGAGACCACGGGAGACGGAGAGACCTGGAGCAACAGGGAGACGACACCCCCGTCACGTGCGGGAGCGACCACCCAGCGATGAGGGGGGCAGCCACAGGCCCCCGTCACATCCGAGCCAGGACACCACTACCCAGGACACCACTATCCAGGACACCCCTACCCGGGACACCACTACCCAGGACACCCCTACCCGGGACACCACTACCCAGGACAGCACTACCCGGGACACCCCTACCCGGGACAGCACTACCCGGGACAGCACTACCCAGGACACCCCTACCCGGGAAGACGAAATACCGGACAGTGACTCAGAGTGGATGGGTGGAGACGAACCCCCACCCCAAAGTGCCATGGACTCAGAGTGGGACGAAGAGCACGACACAACGCCACTGCTGTCACCAACACCCTCCACCATCGCAGAAACACTCACCACGGTTGGGCACTTTAGTGATGAGGCGTCTGGTACACTCACTGGTGCGCACAACACAGCCGTCCCGGTACAGCAGGTGGAGGTAGGAGCAGCAGAGGGACCGGGCGGTCGGAGGGCAGCCCAGGCCAAGCGAACATCTGCCGCCCAGATGGATCCCGGGTTCCTGCAGTTACCACACCCACACATAGATCCGATGCAACCACCGACACGGAGACGAGCGAATAGGGTGACGGGTGGCTTGCGGCGGCTGCGGTCGCAGGTGGAGGAGTCCACCCGCGTCCAGGAGCTGGGAGTGGTCCCGGTCATGCGTGCCACCCAGGCTGACACCGCACGGGTGGCGTCCGCGGTGGAGGCAATGGGTGCGACGGTGTCAGACATGGGGAACGGTTTGCGAGGCCTGGGGCCTTCCGTGCAGGCGGCGTCTGTGGCCCAGGAAATGGCTGCCCTCT
Source organism: Scyliorhinus torazame (assembly GCF_047496885.1). Taxonomy (NCBI): domain Eukaryota; kingdom Metazoa; phylum Chordata; class Chondrichthyes; order Carcharhiniformes; family Scyliorhinidae; genus Scyliorhinus; species Scyliorhinus torazame. The sequence goes on from NC_092723.1 coordinate 74,598,424, forward strand.
CACAGGAGGCCATGAGCCAGTGCCAGCGCCAGATGGCAGAGGCGCTCAACGCCATAGCCCAGTCTCAGCAGGCCATGGCCCAGTCTCAGCAGGCCATAGCCCAGTCTCTGCAGGCCATGGCCCAGTCTCTGCAGGCCATGGCCCAGTCTCAGCAGGCCATCGCTGAGGGCATCGGCGCCAGTGGCCATGTGCGAGCTGGCGTCGCACTGTCGCAGACAGGGTTCGACAACCCCCTGGGCTCCATGGCTGCAAACCTGCAGACCCCTGTCGATACCAGCACGGGCCTCCAGGACTGGCAGCGCCAGATGTCGGGGGCGCGTCGGATGGCCAGTCCGTTCGCATCCCCCACCCATGTAGAGGCCTGGGGGCCATCGGGCACCCCGAGGGAGGAGGAGGTGGTGTGGTCCATCCCGGCTCCCTCTGTAGGGGAGGTCCCGGTACACCGCGACACCTCGGACTCCCCCCCTTCCGTCCCAGGTGCATCGGGTGGGCAACGGGCAGGACAGGCTGGCAGCTCGCCATCCCAGTCGCCCGGGCCGCAGCCTGGCCCATCTAGGCCAGGACGCCCCAGGAAACGGCCGCCAAAGGGATCCAGTGTCAGAGGGCAGGAATCACAGGAGTCCACCTCTCAGTTCTGCTGTACCGTCTGGGGAACCACGTAGACGTAGTCAAAGGGCCCGTAAGGCCAAACAATTAGACACTGAGTAAGTTGGCACGGGTGCAGGGCACAGATGAGTTTTAGGCGCTAGGGCACGTGCATGAACTCCTTTGGTTATTAAAGTCAATGTTACACCTACCGAAGCTGCCTTTGTGCTCTGTCCAAAGTGTGCGGGGGTGTCATGTACGTTGAGCGCAAGTGTGTGTGTGAGGGGTGGTCTTACCTCAGCCCCAGGTGAGTCTGCCCCCTTCCCCCTGGGCCGCCATCAACATCCCCCGGGCAGAGGACGGGACCGTGCGCTGCAGTGTCACAGCCGCATGCAGGGATGGTCCGGGTGGATGGTGGTACTGTGGCCATGGGTCAGACATAGTCCAACGATGTAGAGCCAGGAGCTCATCGGAGGCGGGTTGTCATCATTCTCCATGGCCTGCGATAGACACGCGTCCACCCGCAACTGGGTGAGCCCGGCCCGTTGTGCCGCCGGTGGATCGGCAATTGGGAGTGGGGGGGTGGTGTGCATGCGGGTGGGGTGTGTGGGGTTGGGGAGGGGGGTGAGGGTGCTGGGTGGGTGGATGGGTGGGGGGTGTGGGTGGTCGGCTGTTGTCATGGTGTGCGGTCTGTGGCCATACTACCCGATTCCCACGCCCATCTAGTCAGTGAAGCGGGCGTCTATCAGTCTGTCCCGTGCCCGCTGGGCCAGCCGGTAACGGTGGACAGCCACCCGTCTGTGTCTACCCCGTCTGCCCTGACCATTGCCCCCATCCCCCTCATCTGGGGAGGACTGCGCCTCTTCCTGCTGCTCCTCCACTCCGCCCTCCTCTGCCTGCGGCACATCGCCCCTCTGCTGGGCTATGTTGTGCAGGACGCAGCACACCACAATGATGCGGCCGACCCTATCTGACCGATACTGGAGGGCGCCCCCAGAGAGGTCCAGGCACCTGAAACGCATCTTCAGCACGCCAAAGCACCTCTCGATCACTCCCCTTGTCGCTACATGGGCATCATTGTAGCGGTTCTCCGCCTCATTGCGTGGCCTCCGTATAGGCGTCATCAGCCACGATCGCAATGGGTAGCCCCTGTCGCCCAGCAACCAGCCCCTCAGCCGGGGATGGCGTCCCTCGTACATGCCGGGGATGGATGACCGCGACAACACGAATGAGTCGTGTACACTGCCTGGGTAACGGGCGCAGACGTGCAGGATCATCATGCGGTGGTCGCAGACCACCTGTACGTTCATCGAATAGGTCCCCTTCCTATTAGTGAACACGGCCCTGTTATCTGCAGGTGGCCGCACGGCGACGTGCATCCCATCGATCGCGCCCTGGACCATGGGGAACCCGGCAATGGCAGAGAAGCCCACGGCCCGGGCATCTTGGCTGGCCCGGTCCACGGGGAAGCGGATGTAGCGGTGCGCCATGGCATAAAGGGCATCTGTCACTGCCCGGATGCACCGATGCACCGATGTCTGCGATATGCCGGACAGGTCCCCACTCGGTGCCTGGAATGACCCCGTTGCATAAAAGTTCAGGGCCACCGTAACCTTGACGGACACGGGGAGAGGGTGTCCCCCGCCAGTGCCACGCGGTGACAGGTGTGCCAGCAGGTGGCAGATGTGTGCCACGGTTTCCCGGCTCATCCGGAGTCTCCTCCTGCATTCCCGGTCCGTGAGGTCCTGGTATGACTGCCGGGGCCGGTACACACGGGGCGCCCTCGGGTGCCTCCGTTGCCGTGGGGCCGCGACGTCCTCCTCCCCCTCCTCGTCCTGTCGGTCAGGTGTCCCTCCAGCCTGGGCGGCTGCCGCCTGCCCCTCTGCGGCAGCCTGCGCCGCCTCTCTGGCACGCTCCTCCTCCTCCTCCTCCTCCTCATCCAGGGCAACATAGACATGAGCGGCTGCCACCACGGCGGCCAACATCGCTGGATGATCTGAAAACATGACGACCTGGTGGGGGGGAGGGGAACGACGACATGTCATCATTGCCCATATCCCCTCCTCCCCCCAGCCAGGTGGCATGGACCGCATGGGTCCAACTGTTGGAGGCTGGCACCTGGCCAGGTGGACCAACTCATTTGCCCTCCCATCACCCACCCCGGCACGGACCCCCCCCCCCCCCCCCCAACCTCCACCCCGGCACGGACCCCCTTCCCAACCTCCACCCCGGCACGGAACCCCTCCCCAACCCCCAACCTCCACCCCGGCACGGACCCCCTCCCCAACCTCCACCCCGGCACGGACCCCCTCCCCAACCCCCAACCTCCACCCCAGCACGGACCCCGCCCCCCCCAACCTCCACCCCGGCACGGACCCCCTCCCCAACCCCCAACCTCCACCCCAGCACGGACCCCCCCCCAACCTCCACCCCGGCACGGACCCCCCTCCCCAACCCCCAACCTCCACCCCGGCACGGACCCCCTCCCCAACCCCCAACCTCCACCCCAGCACGGACCCCCCCCCAACCTCCACCCCGGCACGGAACCCCTCCCCAACCCCCAACCTCCACCCCGGCACGGACCCCCTCCCCAACCTCCACCCCGGCACGGACCCCCTCCACAACCCCCAACCTCCACCCCGGCACGGACCCCCTCCCCAACCTCCACCCCGGCACGGACCCCCTCCACAACCCCCAACCTCCACCCCGGCACGGACCCCCTCCAAAACCTCCACCCCGGCACGGACCCCCTCCCCAACCTCCACCCCGGCACGGACCCCCCCCCAACCTCCACCCCGGCACGGACCCCCTCCCCAACCCCCAACCTCCACCCCGGCACGGACCCCCTCCCCAACCCCCAACCTCCACCCCAGCACGGACCCCCCCCCAACCTCCACCCCGGCACGGAACCCCTCCCCAACCCCCAACCTCCACCCCAGCACGGACCCCCCCCCCCCCCAATCTCCACTCCGGCACGGACCCCCTCCACAACCCCCAACCTCCACCCCGGCACGGACCCCCTCCCGGCACTCCCCCGGAGCCCAGCCTACTCTAACCACCCCCGCCCCCCCCCCCGCCGCACACACACACAAGCCGAGACACACCTCTCCTCAGGCAATCAGTCTGCGGCCACGCCATTTCCTGCCCAGAGCCAACCCCCCAGGCCGTCACTCACCTCCTCGCTGGTCGGCGTGAGCCTGGAGCACCGGGTCACGCCGATGAAAAGGAGGTTTGATTGACGTCGACGTGAACGGTCATCACGTCGACGGGACTTCGGCCCATCCGGAAGGGAGAATATCGGCAGGCCGAAAATCGGCTGCCTTGCGCAGACCCGTGACATTCTCCGCGGCAGCGGCGCCATTAACGCCCCGCCGACTTTTCTCCCTTCGGAGACTTCGGCGGGGGCGGGGGCGGGATTCACGGCGGCCAACGGCCATTCTCCGACCCGGCGGGGGGTCGGAGAATGACGCCCCATGTTCCCATCTCCTACCTGACAGTGCAGCCAACGTGACTTTCATCATGAGGAGGTCGGAATGGCCTGGAGGTGTTTCTGCTGTCTCCCTTGCTAGAATTGAGGGTGCAATCGTGGCGTTGGATCAGTGTCGGGAACATAGACAGGCCCATCCCATCTTGGGACCAATAAAAGGCCATCCATTGCCATCTTTGTGTCTCAAAAAGAACCTGAAGGCCTGTACTGAAACTTTTCATTAGTGTTGGAAGTGCTGGCTGAACTTCAGCCTGTGAGTACTTACTGTCATTGGTGGGGGATTTTTTGGAAATATTTTTATTGAAATTTTAACTTTTTATACAAAGTTACACAAAATGAAACAACCCATAAAAAACAGTAATAACCTCCCCACCGCCACCACCTCTCCCCATCACAATATATATTACCCCCCCCCCCCCCGCCGCACTCTCACCCTCCCTAATAGCTAACAGTGACCAACCCTTGAAAGTACATTATAATTGGCCCCCATCTACGGTAAATCCGGCCATCGACCCTCTTACGGTGAACTTGACCTTCTTGATGTGTAAAAACTCCATCAGGTCACCCAGCCACACCAAGGCGCTTGGCAGTGCAGTCGACCTCCAGCCTAAAAGGATCTGCCTCCTTGCCAAAAACGAGGCAAAGGCCTGAACATCTGCCCTGCCCTTAACTGGAGCTTTGGTATATATGAGACCCCAAAAATCGCAACCAGTGGGCATGGCTCTAACTCCATGTTCAGGACTGCCAACATGGTATAAAAAAGGATCTCCAGAAGCACACCAGATTTGAGCACAACCAGAACATGTCAGCATGGTGTGCCGGCCCCCTCGAACACCACCCCATCACAAAATCTGCTCATTCAAGCCTTTGCGAGTTTTAGCTGGATGAGACTCAGCCTCAAGACGAGGTTGTGGTACCTTCATTGCCTCGCTCCAAACCTCCTCCATCACAATTGACTCTATTATTTTTTTCAATAGGTATTTTATTCCAAACATGTTCAACATAGTAACACAGCCGTAACATCCAGCAGAGTATACAGTTTGTACATTTTCCCCTATTCCCCCTACCCCTGCGACAAACAACTCCTCAAATAAGTCATGAACGGCATCCACGGTACCTCAAAGCCCTCCTCCGACCCCCTGAGGGCAAATTTGATTTTCTCCAACCTGAGAAACTCGTACAAGTTTCCCAACTCCCAACGCGACCTCCAGCGGCATAGCCGACCTCCAATTCCAAAGTGTTCATCGCTGGGCAATCACAGAGGCAAAGGCCACAACATCGGCCCCCTTCCCCTCCAGCAGCTCCAGCACCTCAGACACCCCAGAGTCTGCCACCATAGGATCTGGCTTCATTTTAAACCCTACAACCCTCAATAGGTTCCTAAACCCCGCCTCCCAAAAGTTCTCCAACTCCTCACCCCTAAAAACATATGGGCATGGTTCGGCGGCCTCCACCCATACTTCTTGCACCCATCCACTACCTCCGGGAAAAACCCACCAATCCGAGCCCGGGTCATGTGGACCCTCTGCACCACCTTAAATTGTAGAAGACTCAACCTTGCCCAGGAGGAGGTTGAGTTCACTCGGCGCATTTCTTCTCACCAAAGCCTCCACCTTATCTCCCTCCCCAACTCCTCCCACTTCCGCTTGATCCTTTTCACCAAGGTCGTGCTCTGCTCTCCCAACCACCCATATATGTCCCCAATCCGACCATCACCCCCTTCATCCAGGAGCAACATTTTCTCCAAAAGCGTATATTCTGGTACCTGAGGGAACGAAGGCAGCTCCTTGCGTGCAAAGTCCCGCACCTGCCAGTATCTGAACTCACTCTTCCATGGTAGCTCAAATGTCTACGACCGCAGTTCCTCTCGCCCAGAAAACTTTCCCTCCACAAGCATGTCCCTGATCTGCACTAGCCATTCCTCCATCTCCTGCACATCCCATCCATCCCTCACGGCTCAAACCTATGACTCCCACACAGTGGAGTCATCACCAACATGTGCCCCAGTTTAAAGTGCCTCCTCAGCTAGTTCCAAATTTTTATGGATGACTCCACCTTCGGACTGCTTGTGTACTTTCTCAGGGCAAATGGCAGCGGGGCTGTCACAACTGCCCTCAGGCTCGTACTCTCGCAAGACTCCTCCTCTAACCTGACCCAGTCTGCCCCCACCATCATCTCGCCTTTTTCACATTCGCTGCCCAATAATAATGCAACAAATTCAGGAGCGCCAACCCCTCTTCCCACCTCTGCCTTTGTAAAAGAGTCCTATTAGCCCTAGGCACCTTCCTTACCCGCCCCACAAATTGAGATCAATGCATCTACCTTCCAAAAAAAAGCCTTGGGGAGGAAATTTGGGAGAGACTGAAACACAAACAGGAATCTTGGCAGTACCTTCGTCTTTACCTTCTTAACGTCCTCCACCAACCCTGTCAAGTTCCATCTATGCATCATGACCCACTCTTACGTTACCTGGATCCCCAAATACCAGAACCTCTCCCTCGCCACCTTAAATGGCTGAGCCTCCAGGTTCGACCCCCCATCCCAAAATGTTCACCGGGATCACCTCGCTTTTCCCAACATTAAATTTATAGCCCGAGAACGCCCCAAATCTCTCCAGTAAGCCCATGATTCTGCCATATTTCCTAACGGTTGTATCACGAACAAGCACCAGGTCATCAGCATACAACAACACCCGGTGCTCGCTACCCATCTCTTAATCCACCGCCACGCAGCTGAGGCCCGAAGTGCCATCGCGAAGGGCTCAATTGCCAGTGCAAACCCCCCCTCCCCATCCCACGCTCGGCCCTAATACAGTCCCTCATCAAAGGCCTTGAACACCTCATTTATCCTCTCTGGATCCGACACCTCTTAGCCCCCTTCCGCCTTCACCTGAAGGATTTCCCTTGACACTGCCTGTCGCTGCATCTGATGGGCCAACATGCGCTCGCCTTCTCCCCATACTCATATGACATCTCCAATGCCCACCGCAGCTGACCCACCGCCCTTCCTGTCATCAACCAGTCAAAGTGCCCCTGCAGTCTGTCTTTCCACCAGCAACTCCTTCGTGGGGGCCACAGAGTGCTTTCTATCCACCTCAACTATCTCATCCAACAATCGCCGCTTCTCCTCCCTCCGCATCCTATCCTTATGGGCCTTGAACAAAATAATTTCCTCCTGGACCACTGCTTTCAAGGACTACCAATACGTGGCTGCCGATACCTCCCCATTCTGATTGAGCCCAACATAAACCTTTATTGCCACCCCATCTTCCAACAGAACTCCTTGTCAACCAAAAGCCCTGCATCCAACCTCCACCCAGGCCTCTGCACTTGACCTAAACGAAGTCTCGGGTCTAGATAGTGCAGAGCATGGTCCGAAATCACTATTTCCACATATTCTGCTCCTCCCACTCCCATCAACTTCCATGCGTCCGCTATTCAGATCCTCTCCATAAACCCTCCCTGCTCTCGCGCCATTCTCGATCACGTGCTCAACTTATCCAATCGAATTTTATGAGAAGTTTGGGTCGGAGCTGGGGCCCCTGCGAGTTGAGATGTACAATGAGTTGGAGGGTGTATCCCCCACCCCACACGCTGTCTCATTTCGTTCATTTTAAAGGAGGACAAAGACCCAGAGCAGTGTGGATCGTACCGCTCGATCTCGCTGTTGAATGTAGATGATAAGTTGTTGGCCAAGCTGCGAAGCAATGTGGATAGAGAACTGTGTGCCTGGGGTGATAGCAGAGGATCAGACGAGGTTGTGAAGAGGTGGCAGCTGTCAGCAAATGTACAGAGGCTGTTTAATTTTCTTGTGATGCCCTTGGAGGTCCGCGACGTGGGAGTGGTGGTGGCAATTGTCACAGAGAAGGCATTTGATCCGGTTGAATGGACGTATCTGTTCGCGATGTTGTGTCGATTCAGGTTTGGGCAGGGATTTGTGGATTGGGTTTGGCTGCTGCATACGGTGAGTGTTCGGATGAACAAGGTCAGCTCGGAATATTTTGGGTTACACTGGGGGACAAGACCGGGGTGCCTGCTTTCTCCACTGCTCTTTGCCCTAACCATTGAGCTACTGGCAATGGTGCTTAGGGGGTTGAGGGGGGGGGTTGGGGGGGGGGGGGGGGGGGGGCAGGAGCCAGCACCGAGTTTCTTTGTATATAGATGACCACCTGTTGTGTATTTCAGACCTGATTGGGTGCTTCAGTAAGATCATGGGATCCTGGGGGCGTTTGTCCATTTTTCAGAGTACACGCTGAGTCTCGGGAAAACCAAGGTGTTCCCAATCAATACACGGGGACAGGAGAGGGGGCTGTGAGAATTGCCGCTTCATTTCATGGGGGCGTGTTTTCGCTACCTTGGGATACAGGTGACCTGGATTTGGGCCCAATTGCACATGCTGAACTTGGAGCGGCTGGTGGAGGGAATGAAGGCAGACTTTAAGAGCTGGGATGTGCTGCCATTGTCTTTGATGGGTCGATTACAAACAGTGAAGATGACGGTGCTGCCAAAGGTTTTGTTTGTATTCCAGAACCTCCCAATTTTTGTTCCTAAGTCCTTTTTTAGGTAGGTTAATGGGATGATTTTGAGGTTTGTGTGGGCAAGAACGGCTCCGCGGGTCAGGAGGGGGTTCTTGGAGAGGGGGTGGTTTAGCATTGCTGAGCTTGTTAAATTACTACTGGGCAGCAAATTTTGAAATGGCTAGGAAATAGGTGGACGAGGAGCGGTTGGTTTGGGGGCGGGTGGAAGTGGCCTCATGTAAGAGGACCAGCTTGAGGGCACTGTTGTTGACGCCCCTTCCATTCTTGCCGATCAAGTACTTCACGAGCCCTGTGCTGGTATCAGCACTGAGGGTTTGGAACCAGTGTCGGCAGCACTTTGGATTGGAGGGCATGTTACTGTGGGGCCCATTTACGAAAATCATAGGTTTGTGCCGGCGGAGTTGGATGCAAGTTAGCGGGGATGGCGGCAGATGGGGATAGTTGCTTTCGGGATTTGTTAGTGCAATTGAGGTTTGCAGAGGTGAACGGAACCAGTTACCAAAGGGGAATAGGTTTTGGTATCTGCAGGTCTTTGTTAGGAAGGAGGTGTCGTCGTTTACGACGCTACTGCCCCTGGTGCTGCAGGGATAAGCCTCTATCCGAGGCTGAAATGGGGGAGGGCAGGGTTGCGGACATGTATGGGGAGCTGATGAAAAGGGAGACTGCTGCCGTGGAGGGGGTCAGACTCAAGTGGGAGGAGGAGTTGGGTGGGGCGTTGGGGGTCAGTGTGAAGGGAAGCACTGTGGAGGGTGAATGCATCCTCATCGTGTGCTAGACTAAGCCACGATTCTCAGGCCTCATTGCGCTCTCGCTCGAGCGAAACGAGGCTGGTGATTTGCGGGAGATGCTGAAAACGAAAACTGCGCCAGGTGGTAAACAGTTTGTGATGCAACTGGCCCGCTCCTGTCGGCAAAATCAGTATCTCGCCATAGCGTGGCAAGAAACCAATTATCACCACTTAAGCCTTATTTCCATACAATTAACCGGAGCGTCCCCAAATCCAAAGGCCTCCCGTGATTGATTGCCTTCCCTAGCAAGTGGTCACAGGTTTCGATTTGTACTCCTTTTGAAAAGCATGAACCTGGCGGAAAGGCTTCTGTGGGAAGCCAAAGAGGTGAGTAGGCAGTTTTACTCAGAGGCCAAGAGCCCGGGGACTGGGCTTTTCGCCCCAGTGCTCAGCGGAGGTGGGGGAGCCTAGGTAGGGGGGGGGGCACACTCCGGAGGGGAGGGAGGGCCGCCATGGGAGGGGGGGGGGAAGGGAGGGAGACCGTGAGGCAGTTGGGAGGGGGGGGTAACTGCATGCGGCACCAGCATACCATCCCCTGGATTCCTCAGGGTTCTGGAGCCGGAGGCCTGGCGCACTTGTCGACAGTACATGCACTGCCATGCCTCCCTGTCCCGTGTGTTGACCTCGAGACGTGGCCTCATCAGAGAGGTAGAGCCTGTGGGATCTGGTGAGCACCATCCCAATCCATGGGACGGGTCAGGTTATCACCCAGCACCACTTCCTCCCGCTCGGTGCCCATAGGGCCCCGACTGCACCTGAATCATCTGGATATGCCAGCCCTGGTCGCCCCCCGATGTCTGCATCACGGTGTCGACGCACTCAGCGATGCTCCTCAGTGATTGGGCCATGCTCTGCAGCGCCTCGCAATGCCCACCTGCGACTGGGACAAGCTCCACAGTGGCTTGCCCATTCCCATCTGAGAGCGTGACATGTCCCACAGGACCTCATTAATGTCAGCCTAGTACTGTCTCACATCCCCCAGCGGGTCAGACATTCAGCCGAGACCCCCAGCCATGGCAGTCACCGACTACGCGACACCGTGGATATCTCCACTAATGGTGCTGACATGTGTTCCAGGCTCTCCACTGCGGTCACCACCCTAGCAGTGTTGGCCTCGGTTGGCATGCATTGCCAGCGACATCTTCTACGCCCATAGCCTCTGGGAGTCCTCCAATCAGCTATGGATCTGCTGGAGTGTCGTTGACATCTCCCTCTGGATGTCCCAGCCACACCCTAACATCTCCATCAACTCTGCATAACCATGTATCAGAGGCTCAGCATCAGGCTGGGACCCAGCTGGGTTCTGGGATCCAGCAGACTTCCAACTGCTGTCTTGCCTGTTTATATCTGCACTGGTGTAGGTAGGGTTGACAGCTGTGACGCATCGATTGTGTCTTCCTCAGAGCTCTCCTTCAAGGTTTTTGCCAGGAGGGCAGGAGAGGGGGCCACCTGGGATGGGCTAGTGTTGGTCGTTTACTTTCTTACGATACTGGAGGCCAGCCCCCCTGGTCATGCTTCCCAAGCTTACAACCGCCGCCACCTTGTCCCAGGTGGTATTGGCTGCTTTGTGGCTTACCCTCCTGGTCTCCGCCGCATAGAGGAGACTTCCCAGGTCTCAGTTGCTGAATCTTAGGGCCGGTCTTCTCGGCGTCATGGCTGCGAGCTGAGTGGGGCTGGCTGTGTAAGTGCTGTTTAGGTGCTGCTCGACCTTGTAAGCGAGGAGCTGGCAAGCGTGGTCCTGGCGAATTGGCTGATGAGCCTTCATTTGCAGTGAGAAGCCCGTGATGACTTGTTAAGTGGACCAATTAATGTTGAATAGCGTTGCTGGCCTCGCTGGGCGAGCGCCAGGATGCTCACGGCAGTTCCCGTTCGCTACCACATTTAGAAATCTTTCTGGAGATTCGCGCCCTAAGTCTTATTCAATTTAAGGTGGTGCACAGTGTCATGTGAGAGTACCTTTAAGAAATGGGGGTTTATAAATGGGTGTGTATATAAATATCTGTCGTGAGAGTACCTTTAAGAAATGGGTGTTTATTACTGCAGTGATGTCAGAGAGTGGGTGGAGCTGGGCTGTCTGTCAGCTTTTTACTTTTGTTTTTGAGCAGGCTGCAGGGTGTATTTTAGTTTCATTTTCAGAGCTGGATAGCTGCAGTCACAGCCCGAAGGTGTCTAAATCTCTCTCTGTAATCTAAAGACTGTAAATCGATCCTGGTGATTTAAAACTAATAACAGTAGTGACTTTAACCTGATGTGCTTCTGGTAAAAGGTGTTTTACGTTGTATGGATGTTAAAAGGAAAGCTTAAAGGATTACTTAGTGTTGTATTCTTTGAAGGTTGCATTTGAATTAATGGTTGCTAAGCTGTTCACTGCATGTTTTAAAAAGGTTAACTTGAGTTCAGAAAATAAACATTGTTTTGCTTTATAAAATACTTCTCCATTTCTGCTGTACCACACCTGTAGAGTGGGCCGTGTGCTCCCCATACCACAATTTATTAAAAGTTGTGGGTCAGGTGAACTCCATGATACACTTTGGGATTCTCTAAACCCTGGCCCATAACAAATTGGGGGCTCGTCACGGATAAAAGTCTATCTATTGGATTGGCTTAGTGAACTTAAAGACAGTGAGGGGTGAGCATAGTGTTATGGGCGAGGCGTTTTCAGAACCCCAAAATGTATCATGGAGTTCAACCAACCTCTCCCTTTAATGGATTTGTTGTTTTTCCGAGCACGCGGTTTTTTCACGAGGTGTGGGATTACAATTATGGACACGTGGGTTTTTAAACACAAAACACTGTTTATTCCATGAACTCAACTTAACATCTTAAATAAACATTGGATCTCTTAACACCCCTTACTTCAAAGATAACTCAGAAAATAAACAGTAAATAACTCCTTAAAATGTTCCTTCAAACTTCCAAGAGACTTAACATCTTTAAACAGTATCACATCAGGTGAAAGAATATATATATATTCTGTTTTATGGCAGAGATATATTAGCTTGGGTGACTTCAGCTCCAGCACCTTGCTTTCTTCATTCAGCTCTCTGGAAACCCATAGACATACCCACGCTGCTTTCTCCCTTCAAGTAGATCACAGCAAACCAGAACTTCTCAGCCTGTTGTCTCAAATTGGCTTTCTACTTTTAAACTGCTCTCAGCAAAACCAGCCAGGCACTTTTAAACTGCTCTCAACAAAACCAGCCAGGCACTTTTCAAACTGCAAAACCAAAACTAAACTGCAAAATGGCTGACCTGAGCTGAGCTCCACCCACTCTGACATCACTGTTTTCTGAAAGGTACATTGCTTAAACATCCATGTCTTAAAGGTACCCTCACATGACACCCCAAGAAAAAAAAATAAACCATCAACTTCAAGATGGTTTCATTTTTCACTTTTGCACCATCCACTAAGAAATGCACACAGTAATATACATTTTCATTTGAAGAAAACAACACGCGCAAACATGTATAATAATATAGTCCATTTTTCTTTGTTCTTCTTCCTCCAACCAAAATCCTTCTCGATTGATCACATTCGTGACAAAGCATCGGCTATCACATTTTCCCATCCTGCCACATGTGCTATTTTTAAATGAAATGGCTGTAACAACAAACTCCAGCGAAGCAGCCTTGCATTGTTATTCCGGAATCGCTTCAAAAATGTCAAAGGATTATGATTCGTATATATAATGGTGTCAGATGGATTGCTGGTCACAAAAATGTGAAAATGTTGCAAAGCCAGCACCAAACTCAAAGTCTCCTTCTCAATCGTCGAATACTTTTTCTGGTGAGAATTCAGTCTCTTTCATAATTAACCAACAGGCCGCTCTAGCCTTTCGTCGTCGTCTAGTAGAAGCACCGCACCTACACCCACAATTGCTCGCATCAACAGCCATTTTGAAGGGTTTGGTATAATTTGGGATGACTAACACAGGAGCAGTGGTTAACACAGCCTTCAGACCGTCAAATGCCTCTTGACACTCCGCTGTCCACTGGAATTTGTTACGCGTCTTGAGCAAGTCCATCAGTGGAGCGACCCGCTGCTAAAATTTGGTGCAAATTTCCGGTAACACCCACTCATACCAAGAAATCGCATTATTTCCCGTTGTGTCGAGGGTATCGGAAACTCCCCAATAACTTTCGTTTTCACATCCCGTGGGACCATTCGACCCTGTCCGATTGTATGGCCAAGGAAAGTGACTTGGGCTTTTCCAAATTCACTTTTGGCTAGGTTTCTCACCAAACCCGCCTCCTGAAGTCGATCGAATAACTCCCTCAGATATTTTAAATGTTCTTTCCATGTCTGGCTGAAAACTACCAGATCGTCGATGTATACCGCACAATTGCGTAATCCTGAAACGACTGTATTAGTTAACCGTTGAAATGTTGCTGGGGCGCTTTTCATGCCAAATGGCATAACTTTGAACTGGTATATACCATCTGGAGTCACAAAAGCTGAAATCTCCTTCGCCCTTTCAGATAAAGGTACTTGCCAGTAATATTTCAGTAAATCCAATTTGGAAATAAAAGCGGATTGTCCCACTTTCTCAACGCAATCCTCCAAATGTGGGCTGGGATAAGAGTCCGTTTTTGTAACTGCATTCACCTTTCGATAGTCCACACACAACCGTTGGGTACCGTCTGGTTTAGGTATCATCACTATGGGTGAGCTCCATTGGCCGCAACCCACTTCAATTATGCCATTCTTCAGCATACTCTCAACCTCTCTGTTAACCTGTGCCAATTTTAAAGGGTTAAGTCTCTATGGATGTTGTTTGATTGGAACAGCATTTCCCACATCTGCATCATGTATGGCCATTTTAGAACTTCCCAATTAATCTCCACAAACTTGCCCATGTGATATCAATAGCTCTTTCAGGTCAGTTTGTTTTTCCTCTGGAAGGTAACTTAACAATTTATCCCAATTTTTAAGAACATCCTCATTTTCCAATTTAATTTGAGGTATGTCAAATTCACAGTCATCTGGATTTTGTTTGTCACTTTGAGTTAGAATCATTAAAACCTCCTTTTTCTCTCATTCCCTTTCAAAGTACCTTTTAAGCATATTCACATTACACACTCGGTGAGTCTTCCTTCTATCTGGTGTTTTTACCACATAATTCACCTCACTTAATTTCCTTTCAATCTGATACGGTTCACAAAACCTAGCTTTTAAAGGCTCCCCTACCATTGGTAACAACACTAAAACTTTATCCCCACTGGCAAAACTACGAACTTTGGATTTCTTGTCCACTACCAGTTTCATCACATTTTGTGCAACTTTCAAATGTTGTCTAGCCAATTCATCTGCTCTATTTAATCGTTCCCTAAAATTTGACACGTAATCCAATAGTGTAATTTCCGATTTCTCACCCACCAATGTTTCCTTGGTCAATTTAAGTGGTCCTCTTACCTCATGACCACAAAGTAGTTCAAAAGGACTAAATTTGGTAGACTCATTAGGTGCATCCCTAATTGCAAACAATACGAATGGGATTCATTTATCTCAATCCTCTGGATAATCTTGACAATACGCCCTCAACATTGTCTTTAATGTCTGATGCCACCTTTCTAACGCTCCCTGCGATTCTGGATGGCATGCAGTTGATTTAAATTGTTTTATTCCTAAGCTATCCATAACTTCTTTGAATAACTTTGAAGTAAAATTCGTTCTCTGATCCGATTGAATTTCTGTGGGTAGTCCATATCTAGTAAAGAAATTAAGTAACTCCTTTTAGCTGTAATATTACGTACTGGAATGGCCTCTGGAAACCTAGTAGACACATCCATTACAGTCAAAAGATATTGTTTCCCACTTTTTGTTTTAGGAAGCGGTCCTACACAATTGATCACGACCTTTGGAAAAGGTTCCTCAAATGCTGGAATGGGTATTTATGGTGCTGGTTTTATCACTGCTTGAGGTTTCCCTATCACTTGACATGTGTGACATGATTGACAAAATTTAACATCTTTATGTAGTCCAGGCCAATAAAAATGTTTCTGGATTTTAGCTTGAGTTTTACTTATTCCCAAATGACCTCCCACTGGTACCTCATGTGCAACTCGCAGCACCTCCTTTCTATACCCTACCGGCAATACTTCTTGATGAACTTCTGCCCACTTTTCATCCGCCTGCATATGTACAGGTCTCCATTTTCTCATCAAGACATCATTTTTACGGTAATAACACTCTGGTATACTCTCAGATTCCTCTTCCATATATGCTTTCTGATATATCCGTTTTTTTCTACATCTTTCTGTTGTAACTCCGCCAATTTTCCTGAACGTAAAATATCCGCCTCATCCTCCACCTGTTCTTGTTCTTTTTCAACCATCTGATCAAAAATTGTTTCTGATAATTGCACTTCAACTTCATCTTCACTCTTTAATTTCTCCTCTTGGCTTAACCTGTGACTTTGCGACCTGGTCACAATCCGGAAAAATCCCAGGGTATTCATCCTTCAACCCTTCAGTTGGCTGATTTTCCACTGGCTTATCAACCACAGTAGGCATCACTCCCACCTGCGATCCAGCAATATCATTACCCAAGATAAACTGTATTCCTGGACAAGATAGTTTATCTATTACTCCTACTACCACTTCACTCTTCACTGGACTTCCCAACTTTACCTTATATAATGGAACGCTACTCCTCTCACCCTGAATTCCACATATCACCACCTTTTCTGGCAACATTCTTCCCAAACTACATATTTCCTCATCTCTTATCATTAAAGCTTGACTGGCCCCTGTATCACTTAAAATTTTGACTTCTTTACCTGCTCCTCCTGATATACATGAGTAAACTTTACCCACACAAGTAAATTCTTTAAATACATCTGGCACATTCTTAACAATTACTTCTTGAACAGGCTGTCAATCGTTTGCACCTCCTTTGCTTCTCTTGGGCTTTCCTTTACCACTCTAACAAACCCCACTGTCTTATCCTGTTTTACCACATCAGCCTTCCCAGTGCTTTTCTTCAACCACCAACACTGACCTTACATGGCCTAGTTTCTTACAGTGAAAACATCCAAAACTTTTCATTTCTTTTCCACCCTCCTGGATTTCTTTTTAAATCTGAGGTACACTCTCTTTATTGTCTCCCATCAGATCACCTTTACCTTTACCACTTGAGTATTTCTCATGTCCCCAGTTTTTATCCCTCACCGGCTGAAACTGATGTTGGAAACCAATCTTTGATTTATGAACTAATTCATAATCATCTACCATTTCCGCTGCTAATCTCGCAGTTTTAACCCTCTGTTCTTCATCATGAGTTCTCACTACATCAGGAATTGAATTTTTAAACTCCTCCAAAAGTATAATTTCTCTGAGAGCTTCATACGTTTGGTCTATTTTCAAAGCCCTTATCCAACTATCAAAATTACTCTGTTTGAGCCTTTCAAACTCCATGTATGCTTGACCAAATTCTTTCCTTAAATTTCTAAACCTTTGTCTGTAAGCTTCAGGCACTAGTTCATATGCACTCAAGATGGATTTCTTCACCTCCTCATACGTTCCAGATACCTCCTCCAGTAGTGATGCAAACACTTCACGAGCTCTACCTACCAGCTTTGTTTGAATCAGTAACACCCACATGTCCTGTGGCCATTTCATTTGTTTAGCTACCTTCTCAAATGAAATGAAAAAGGTTTCCACTTACCGGCCGGTAACCGTCCTGCCCGGGAGCCTTCTGCATGCCCCCCAGTCCTTTAACAATTTCTTCTGGATCCGATTGCATTTCCGTTGGTAGTCCATGTGCGGGATTCTCCGCTAACCGGCGGGGCGGGCAACTCCAGCGCGAAGGAGTGACGTGAACCACTCCAGCATTGGGTCGCCCCGAAGGTGCGGAATCCTCCGCAACTTCAGGGGCGAGGCCGGCAGCAGAGTGGTTTGCACCGTGCCGGCGGGCGGGGAAGGGGTTGTGACCATTTCATTTGTTTAGCTACCTTCTCAAATGAAATGAAAAAGGCTTCCGCATCCTTCTCGTCAAACCTTGGCAATGCTTGGACATATTTAAATAGATTCCCACCAAGCCTTCGACTGTGACACTCTTTCTCACTATCCTCATTACTATCATCCAGCTGTACGTTTTCCTTCACGCCTGCCAATTTTAACTGACTGTCATGTTTCATGGCCATTTTCTGAAGTACAAACTCCCTCTCTTTATCTTTTTCCCTAACCTGTATCTCCCTTTCGAGATAGAGAGGAAATAGAAAGAGAAAGGGAGGGGGATGGGGGGATCCGTGCCGGGGTGGAGGTTGGGGGGGGGGGTCCGTGCCGGGGAGGGGGATGGGGGGTCCGTGCCGGGGTGGAGGTTGGGGGGGGGGATCCGTAGCGGGGAGGGGGATGCGAGGGCAAGTGAGTTGGTCCACCTGGCCAGGTGCCAGCCTCCAACAGTTGGACCCATGCGGTCCATGCCACCTGTCTGGGGGAGGAGGGGATATGGGCAATGATGACATGTCGTCGTTCCCCTCCCCCCCACCAGGCCGTCATGTTTTCCAATCATCCAGCGATGTTGGCCGCCGTGGCGGCAGCCGCTAATGTCTATGTTGCCCTGGATGAGGAGGAGGAGGAGCATGCCCGAGATGCGGCGCAGGCTGCCGCAGAGGGACAGGCGGCAGCCGCCCAGGCTGGAGGGACACCTGACCGACAGGACGAGGAGGGGGAGGAGGACGTCGCGGCCCCACGGCAACGGAGGCACCCGAGGGCGCCCCGTGTGTACCGGCCCCGGCAGTCATACCAGGACCTCACGGACCGGGAATGCAGGAGGAGACTCCGGATGAGGCGGGAAACCGTGGCACACATCTGCCACCTGCTGGCACACCTGTCACCGCGTGGCACTGGCGGGGGACACCCTCTCCCCGTGTCCGTCAAGGTTACGGTGGCCCTGAACTTTTATGCAACGGGGTCATTCCAGGCACCGAGTGGGGACCTGTCCGGCATATCGCAGACATCGGTGCATCCGGGCAGTGACAGATGCCCTATATGCCATGGCGCACCGCTACATCCGCTTCCCCGTGGACCGGGCCAGCCAAGATGCCCGGGCCGTGGGCTTCTCTGCCGTGGCCGGGTTCCCCATGGTCCAGGGCGCGATTGATGGAATGCACGTCGCCGTGCGGCCACCTGCAGATAACAGGGCCGTGTTCACCAATAGGAAGGGGATCTATTCGATGTACATACAGGTGGTCTGCGACCACCGCATGATGATCCTGCATGTCTGCGCCCGTTACCCAGGCAGTGTACACGACTCATACGTGTTGTCGCTTTCATCCATCCCCGGCATGTACGAGGGACGCCATCCCCGGCTGAGGGGCTGGTTGCTGGGCGACAGGGGCTACCCATTGCGATCGTGGCTGATGACGCCTATACGGAGGCCACGCAATGAGGCGGAGAACCGCTACAATGATGCCCATGTAGTGACAAGGGGAGTGATAGAGAGGTGCTTTGGCATGCTGAAGATGCGTTTCAGGTGCCTGGACCTCTCTGGGGGCGCCCTCCAGTATCGGTCAGATAGGGTCGGCCGCATCATTGTGGTGTGCTGTGTCCTGCACAACATAGCCCAGCAGAGGGGTGATGTGCCGCAGGCAGAGGAGGGCGGAGTGGAGGAGCAGCAGGAAGAGGCGCAGTCCTCCCCAGATGAGGGGGATGGGGGTAATGGTCAGGGCAGACGGGGTAGACACAGGCGGGTGGCTGTCCACCGTTACCGGCTGGCCCAGCGGGCACGGGACAGACTGATAGCCGCCCGCTTCACTGACTAGATGGGCGTGGGAATCGGGTAGTATGGCCACAGACCGCACACCATGGCAACAGCCGACCACCCACACCCCCCACCCATCCACCCACCCAGCACCCTCACCCCCCTCCCCAACCCCACCCACCCCACCCGCATGAACACCACCACCCCCATTGCCGATCCACCTGTGGCACAACGGGCCGGGCTCACACAGATGCGGGTGGACGCGTGTCTATTGCAGGCCATGGAGGATGATGACAACCCGCCCTGCGGTGAGCTCCTGGCTCCACATCGTTGGACTATGTCTGACCCATGGCCACAGTACCACCATACACCCGGACCATCCCTGCATGCGGCTGTGACACTGCAGCGCACGGTCCCGTCCTCTGCCCGGGGGATGTTGATGGCGGCCCAGGGGGAAGGGGGCAGACTCACCTGGGGCTGAGTTAAGACCACCCCTCACACACACACTTGCGCTCAACGTACATGACACCCCCACCGCTTTGGACAGAGCACAAAGGCAGCTTCTGTAGGTGTAACATTGACTTTAATAACCAAACGAGTTCATGCACGTGCCCTAGCCCCTAAAACTCATCTGTGCCCTGCACCCGTGCCAACTTACTCAGTGTCTAATTGTTTGGCCTTGCGGGCCCTTTGACTACGTCTACGTGGTTCCCCAGACGGTACAGCAGAACTGGAGGTGGACTCCTGTGATTCCTGCCCTCTGACACTGGATCCCCTTGGCGGCCGTTTCCTGGGGCGTCATGGCCTAGATGGGCCAGGCTGCGGCCCGGGCGACTGGGATGGCGAGCTGCCAGCCTGTCCTACCCGTTGCCCACCCGATGCTCCTGGGACGGAAGGGGGGGGAGTCCGAGGTGTTGCGGTGTTCCGGGACCTCCCCTACAGGGGAAGCCGGGACGGACCACACCACCTCCTCCTCCCTCGGGGTGCCCGATGGCCCCCAGGCCTCTACATGGGTGGGGGATGTGAACGGACTGGCCATCCGACGCCCCCTCGACATCTGGCGCTGCCAGTCCCGGAGGCCCGTGCTGGTATCGATAGGGGTCTGCAGGTTTGCAGCCATGGAGCCCAGGGGGTTGGCAAACCCTGTCTGTGACAGTGCGACGCCGGCTCGCACATGGCCACTGGCGCCGATGCCCTCAGCGATGGCCTGCAGAGACTGGGCCATGGCCTGCTGAGACTGGGCCATGGCCTGCAGAGACTGGGCTATGGCGTTGAGCGCCTCTGCCATCTGGCGCTGGCATTGGCTCATGGCCTCCTGTGAGAGGGCAGCCATGTCCTGGGCCACAGACGCCGCCTGCATGGAAAGCCCCAGGCCTCGCAAAGCGTTCCCCATGTCTGACACCGTCGCACCCATTGCCTCCACCCGTGCGGTGTCGGCCTGGGTGGCACGCATGACCGGCACCACTCCCAGCTCCTGGACGCGGGTGGGCTCCTCAACCTGCGACTGCAGCCGCCGCATGCCGGCCGTCACCCTCTTCGCTCGTCTCCGGGTCGGTGGTTGCATCGGATCTATCGAGATTCACTAGGTTAATCCCAGAGCTGAAGGGGTTGGATTACGAGGAGAGGTTGAGTAGACTGGGACTGTACTCGTTGGAATTTAGAAGGATGAGGGGGGATCTTATAGAAACATAGAAAATTATGAAGGGAATCGATAGGATCGATGCGGGCAGGTTGTTTCCACTGGCGGGTGAAAGCAGAATTCGGGGGCATAGCCTCAAAATAAGGGGAAGTAGATTTAGGACTGAGTTTAGGAGGAACTTCTTCACCCAAAGGGTAGTGAATCTATGGAATTCCTTGCCCAGTGAAGCAGTAGAAGCTCCTTCATTAAATGTTTTTAAGATAAAGATAGATAGTTTTTTGAAGAATAAAGGGATTAAGGGTTATGGTGTTCGGGCCGGAAAGTGGAGCTGAGTCCACAAAAGATCAGCCATGATCTCATTGAATGGCGGAGCAGGCTCGAGGGGCCAGATGGCCTACTCCTGCTCCTAGTTCTTATGTTCTTATGTGTGGGTGTGGTAACTCCAGGAACCCGGGATCCATCTGGGCGGCAGATGTTCGCTTGGGCTGGGCTGCCCTCCGACCGCCCGGCCCCTCTGCTGCTCCTACCTCCACCTGCTGTACCGGGACGGCTGTGTTGTGCACACCAGTGAGTGTAGCAGACGCCTCATCACTAAAGTGCCCAACCGAGGTGAGTGTTTCTGCGATGGTGGAGGGTGTTGGTGACAGCAGTGGCGTTGTGTCGTGCTCTTCGTCCCACTCTGAGTCCATGGCACTTTGGGGTGGGGGTTCGTCTCCACCCATCCACTCTGAGTCACTGTCCGGTATTTCGTCTTCCTGGGTAGTGCTGTCCCGGGTAGGGGTGTCCTGGGCAGTGCTGTCCCGGGTAGTGGTGTCCCGGGTAGTGGTGTCCTGGGTAGTGGTGTCCTGGGTAGTGGTGTCCTGGGTAGTGGTGTCCTGGCTCGGATGTGACGGGGGCCTGTGGCTGCCCCCTTCGTCGCTGGGTGGTCGCTCCCGCACGTGACGGGGGTGTCGTCTCCCTGTTGCTCCAGGTCTCTCCGTGTCCCGTGGTGTGCGAGGGACATCCTGCGGGCGTCGCATGCTGGAGGGTCTGGGTCTTTCCGTCTCCCGTGGCCTCCGAGGGGCATCCTGCGGGCGTCGCATGCTGGAGGGTCTGTGTCTCTCCGTGTCCCGTGGTGTGCGATGGGCATCCTGCGGGCGGTCTGCATCTGCGTGATGGGTGCCTGGACGTTTGGTCCTGCGATACACAATGAAGCATGCATGGTTAGACATCAGGCAGTGATCAGGTGATATGGGGGAGGGGGTTATAGGGGAGGGGGGATATGGGGACGGGCTGTCGGTGGCTCACTTGCTAGTAAGCCCCCGACCTCTGCATCAGCAACCTCCCGGTCGTCAGGTCCGCCAGCCAGTTCCAGGGCCCTTTCCTGGTGTTCGGTCAGTGGCCTCTCATCAGCGGGGCCTCCTCCAGTCCTCACATGCTCCCTATTGTTGTGTGCGCGCTTCTCCTGTGTGTGGGGGGGGGGGGGGGTGGCAGGGGTAAAAGGCAACACTGTTAGGCAGGTATATGAATGCACGCCATCGGTTGCGCGTGCATTGCAGAGGTTAAGGTTAGGGCTGGATTCACTTGGGGATATGGGGGAGGGGGATATGGGGGAGGGGGTATATGGGGGATATGGGGGAGGGGGGATATGGGGGATATGGAGAGGGGGATATGGGGGAGGGGGGATATGGGGGAGGGGGGGATATGGGGGAGGGGGGAATATGGGGAGGCTCACCCTGCCTGCTCTGACGAGTCGTTCACCTTCTTGTGGCACTGGGTGCCTGTCCGTGGTGTCAGGGCCGCAGCGGTGACGGCCTCTGCCACTTCCCTCCACAGACGCCGGCTGTGGCGTGGGGCAACTCTGCGGCCGTGCCCGGGATGCAGGGCGTCCCTCCTCTGCTCCACCGCGTCCAGGAGCGCCTCCACATCCCGTGACTCGAACCTCGGGGCTGAGCGGCGGCCAGCCATCCAGTCGGGTGTTCCGGTCGGGTGGGGGGTAGCAGTGCGGCCTTATGAGCCATCACGCCGTGCGGCGCGTATGGCGCTGCACGGCGTGAACCACTGCGCAAGGACTTTCCGCTGATAACGGAGAATTTTGCCCCAGGATTTGGACACATCATGATTTATTTTTTCTGATTACCTACTTAGCAGGGTTTTATTTATTTTATTTTTGAATGCTTGGGGGGTATTTTGCGTGTGCTGTTTTTGCAGGAGTGGGTAGTTGGACATATTTGTACTTTTTCGTGAAGTTGGGCTATGAGGTTGGTGAGGCTGTTGGTGATAGCGGCAGCAGTACATCTGACGGCCTAGTGTCCATGTCTGATCCAGCGTATTTAATGGATGGACCTGCGTGGCGGTCATCTCGGCTTCCTGACTTCCGACAGCCGGTGCTGTCGACACTCTGAGAGGGGGTGCAATCTTGGGGATCTTTGATATTAAGAAGGAGGATGAGCTGGAAATTTTGAAAAGCATCAGGATGACGGTATGTACCCAAGGTTACTACGGGAAGCGAGGGAGGAGATTGCTGCGCCGTTGGCGATGATCCTTGCATCCTCACTCTCCACTGGAGTATTACCGGATGATTGGAGGGATGTGAATGGGGAAATCCCTGGGAATTACAGACCCATCAGTCTTACGTCTGGGTGAGCAAAATATTGGAAAGGATTCTGAGAGATAAGATTTATGATTATTTAGAAAAACATAGTTTGATTAAAGATAGTGAGCTTGACTTTGTGAGGGGCAGGTCCTGCTTCACAAGCCTCATTAAATTCTTTAAGGATGTGACTAATTCTTTGATTAAGGTCGAGCAGTGGACGTGGTGTATATGGATTTCAGTGAAACATTGGTAAGGTTCCCCATTGTAGGCTCAGTCAGAAAGTTAGGGGGCATGGGATACAGGGATATTCGGCTGTCTGGATACAGAATTGGCTGGCCGAAAGAAGACAGCGAGTGGTAGTGGATGGAAAGTATTCCGCCTGGAGGTCGGTGACCAGTGGTGTCCTGCAAGGATCTGTTCTGGGACCTCTGCTCTTTGTGGTTTTTATAAATGACTTGAATGAGGAAGTGGAAGGGTGGGTTAGTAAGTTTGCCGATGACACAAAGGTTGGGGGAGTTGTAGATAGTGTTGAGGGTTGTTGCAGGTTACAACAGGACATTGGTAGGATGCAGAGCTGGGCTGAGAAGTGGCAGATGGAGTTCAACCTTGATAAATGTTAAGTGATTCATTTTGGAAGGTCGAATTCGAATGCTGAATACAGGGTTAAAGGTAGGATTCGTCAAAGTGTGGAGGAACAGAGAGATCTTGGGGTCCACGTGCATAGATCCCTCAAAGTTGCCATCAAAGTTGATAGGGTTGTTAAGAAGGCCTATGGTGTGTTGGCTTTCATTAACGGGGATTGATTTAAGAGCCGCGAGGTTTTGCTGCAGCTTTATAAAACTCTAGTTAGACCACACTTGGAATATTGTGTCCAGTTCTGGTCGCCTCATTATAGGAAGGATGTGGATGCTTTGGAGAGGGTACAGAGGAGATTTACCAGGATGCTGCCTGGACTGGAGGGCATTTGTTATGAAGAAAGGTTGAGGGAACCAAGGCTTTTCTCACTGTAGCGAAGAAGGCAGAGAGGTGACTTGATAGAGGTGTACAAGGTGATGAGAGGCATGGATAGAGTGGATAGCCAGAGACTTTTCCCCAAGGTGGAAATGGCTGTCAAGAGGGGACATAATTTGAAGGTGATTGGAGGAATGAAAAGGGGAGACGTCAGAGGTCGGTTCTTTACACAGAGAGTGGTGGGTGTGTGGAATGCACTGCCAGCAGAGGTGGTGGAGTCAGAGTCATTAGGGACATTTAAGCGACTCTTAGATAGGCACATGGACAGCAGTAAATTGAAGGGGTGTAGGTTAGGTTGATCTTAGATTAGGATAAATGATCAGCACAACATCGTGGGCTGAAGGGCCTGTACTGTGCTGCACTGTTCTATGTTCTCTATGTTTTATGATCGCCCTAGGCTGCATGGGGGAGCGGCTTCCGGATCCGGAGTGGGGTCTCAGGGTGTTGCCCCGGTGGATCTTGGTTCTATTGACTTATGTAGTCCAGGTAGTGGTGTGCTTCATTTCCCTGGGCTGGGACCATGTAGGACACTGGTCCTGTTTCACGGCTGACCATGCCAAGGATCCATGTGGGTCCCGACCCAAACCTTTGGATGTAGACCATGTCACCCATTTCTATGGTGCGGATCTTTGAGCCCCGACTTGAGTCCTTTCTGGAGTGGTCCTGGTGCTGATGGATCCACGCCCCAACATTGGGGAGAACTGGAATGAGGCGACTCCTGAGCTGCCCCATGAGTAATTCTGCTGGTGCAATCCAGGTCGTGGCGTGCTCCGTTGTGCCGGTAACTAAAAAGGAAACCCGCCAACTGCGTCTCCCAGGATCCTGCGGGCATCTTTTTCATTGCCCCCGTAATGGTTTGGAACGCCTTTTCGGCCAAACCGTTTGAGGTCGGGTGGCATCAGGCAATATGTACATGCCAAATGTACAACGCAAACTGCTGGCTGGTGTATGCCACCCTGAGCATGCTGAAGATGCCCATAGTTTGTTCATTGTGGTTGGTGTGGTTGCAATAGGAACCCGGTGTACCTCCAGCCACTTAGAGAGGGCGTCCACGAGTATGAGGAATGTGGCACTCTGAATGGATTGGCAAATCTATGTGGAGCCGTGAACATGGCTTCCCGGACCACTCCCAGGGTTGCATCGGGGCTGCCGAGTGCAGTTGTGGGTCATCTTATCCAGCTCAGAGCCTAATCCAGGCCACCAAATATAACTGCGGACCAGCATTTTTATTTTGGCCACCCCCAGCTGCCCGTTGTGCAGGTCAACCAATAACGTTGCGTGACCCAGCTCGGGCATGACCACCTGTGTGCCCCACAAGCGGAAACTGTCCTTAACGCTCATCTCGGGCAGCTTCGAGGTGTAGGCCTTCAGTTCATCCAGCAGCACCCTGTGCTGGCCCCGTACTGCACCATGTGCCAGACACACAACAATTTCAGGTCCTTCTGGGTCCACTCCTTAATGTGGGCCATTATCACCAGCAGCGTTTCTAAGAAGTAGAAGGCGGCTATCACCTCCGCAGTCGCATCAGGTACCGGCGGCTTTGTGGATATGGGCAGTCGGCTTAATGCGTCAGCATGTGGAATCCTTGTGCCCGGACGATGCTCCAAGGTATATTCGGAAGCAGCGTGCTGCAACGCGATCGCTTGACCTGGGTAGACGTGGAGCTCCATGGAGTCACGAGGGATGGGGCCCTGGCAGATTCCCGCACCTTGTCTTCCACTGGATGGCGGCCCCTGCAGTCTACCTGATACACCAAATATATGACCTCGGGCCCATAAAAGACACATCCTCTCTCTGGAGGCGGACCCCGACCCGAACAAACTGCACGAGGACTCGGTGAGGTTCTCCATGTGATCCCTGTATGAGGTTCTGGTAATGAGGACATCATCAGGTAAACGGCTACTCGTGTAGTATGTTCTCCATGATACACTGGAAAATTGGGCAGGCCGAGGAGACACCAAACGACCAATGGGTGTATTTGTACAGACCCCGATGGGTGTTGATTGTTTTTTTTAAAACGTAAGAGTACCCAATTCATTTTTTTCCAATTAAGGGGCAATTTAGCGTGGCCAATCCACCTCCCCTGCACATCTTTGGGTTGTGGGGGTAAAACCCACGCAAACACAGGGAGAATGTGCAAACTCCAGATGGACAGTGACCCAGAGCCCGGATCGAACCTGGGACCTCGGCGCCGTGAAGCTGCAGGGCTAACCCACTGTGCCACCATGCTGCCCAGGGGTGTTGATTGTTACATACCTCTGTGACCCTGGGTTAAGCAGCAGCTGTAGGTACGCATGGCTCAAATGGACAGGGCAGATAATGCCCAACTGCTCCAACCAGTCCAGCTCCCGGTCGACCTTGGGTCGGAGTGCATGTGGCACGGGGTGGGTGCGGAAATACCTAGGTTGAGTGTTCTCATCCAAGTTGATCATGGCCACCCCTTCCTTTATTTTCCCGAAACATCCCTTCTGGACCGCGGGGGTACATCTGGCATACTCGCTGCCAATCCAGTCGCAGATGTCACAGCCAATCATGCCCCTATAGGCTTGGCCCGTCGCCGCGCTTACTGATCCCCATACATCACGGGCACATGGGCAGTGCCCTCAATCGCCAACGGTTCTCCAGTATAGGTGGCTAGCTGGGCTCCTGAATCCCTGAGTTCCAGCGACTGGAAGCCGGTCTGGATTGCCATGAACGTGCAGTGGCTGATGATGGAGACCGCCGTACCTGCGTCGAACTCCAACTCGGTAGGGTGCCCATTAAGCTGCAGAGTCCCCTGGATGGTCGTGGTACAGGGGCCCATGTCACAGTGTAGCAGTGGCGCCTCTTGGGAAGGGATGACGACTGGCCTGTTGCCTGGGAAATGGCTCCTTCACAGGACATCCATGAGCCTCATTCCTTTGGCCGCGGCAATGGATGCTGAGACAGCATCCACCAAATGATGTTTGGTCTACATGTGCAGGCATCGACTCAACAAATTATAGAATAATTGATCTCTCTGGCTCTTGCTCCTTTTTCAGCCTATTTTTCATGGAGCGATCGCCATAATCGAATGTTGGAGCAGATTGGACAGGCCGAATGGCCTAATTCTGCTACTTTATTTTATGAACATTTGCGCCCTTCCATGTACTTAATCTTGTGTTATATCCCTTTATGAATTCTTAAATATCAATCAAGCTCCATTCCACAGCCTTCCAAGGACACTGCTAAGGCCCCATAGGGCCCACAGGGGACAACCAATTGACCTGCTGGCCGCCCTCCATGACGAGCCAGTTAAATCGTAGGAGAGGCCAAAATCAAGAAATGCGCCGGGCGCCGATCTATTTAGCATCTAACTAGCCCGCTCCCGTTGGCAAAATCAGAATCCTGCTATGGTGTGGCGAGAAACCAATAGTCACCACTTATGCCCAATTTCTACACAATGAATTGGAGCGACCTGCGATCTAACCGCCTCCCGTGAATTAGCGGGTGCCCACTCCATTTAAAACATGTAAAGCTGGCGAAGGTGGGGGTGGGGGTGGGGGGCAGTTGCGGAGCAGGGGTGTGGCTGCCCATGGCCTCAACTCGATGGGGAGGGAGTGTCTCAGCGCCTGTGGGTCCGCCATGCTGAACCCTGTACCATGTGGTCCCATTCCGGAAGCAACCCCAACCCACCTACCCCACCGAACATCCATAACTCCCACTAACCGCAGAGGCGTCTGACCTCACGACTGAAGGCTATTGTTAATTGTGAATTGGCAATTGTAGTTAATTAAACACCCTGAGGACCTGGCTGCCCAATAGGCGAGGGAGGGACCTAGAAGGGGAGGCCAGCGATGGCCCAAGGTGTACAGAGGTCGCTGGTCTTTTAAACACATGGTACCATAGTGGTTAGCACTGTTGCTTCACATCTCCAAGGTCCCAGGTTCGATTCCCGGCTTGGGTCACTGTCCATGTGGAGTCTGCACGTTCTTCCTGCGTCTGCGTGGGTTTCCTCCGGGTGGTCCAGTTTCCTCCCACAAGTCCTGAAAGACGTGCTGTTAGGTGAATTGGACATTCTGAGTTCTCCCTCCATTTACCCGAACAGGCGCCGGAGTATGGCGACCAGGGGATTTTCACAGTAACTTAATTGCGGTGTTAATGCAAGCCGACTTGTGACAATAAAGATTATTATAAAGATTATTATGATAGTGTTAAGGGCCAGGGTTTCGAGAACCCCAAAGTGTATCGTGGAGTTCACCTGACCCAAAACTTTTAATAGATTGTGGTATGGGGAGCACACGCCCACTCTACAGGTGTGGTACAACAGAAATGGAAAAGTATTTTTTAAAGCAAAACAATGTTTATTCTATGAACTCAAGTTAACCTTTTTAAAACATACAGTGAACATCTTAGCAACCATTAATTCAAATACAACCCCCAAAGACTACAACACTAAGTAAACTTTCCTTTTTAACATCCATACGACTTAAAAACAAAACCTTTATCAGAAGCACATCAGGTTAAAGTCACGGCTGAAAACATTTATAATTCTGAATTCACCAAATGACCAAGAGATAGTCTTTTGATGGCAGAGAGAACAGCAATACACCTGCTTGGTCTGGCTTCAGCTCCAACACTGAAAATGAAACTAAAACGCACCCTGCAGCAAACAGCCTAAAACTAAAGTAAAAAGCTGACAGACAGCCCAGCTCCACCCACCCTCTGACATCATTGCAGTAGTAAACACCCATTTCATAAAGGTAATCTCACTACAGATATTTATATACATACCCATTTATAAACATCTATTTCTTAAAGGTACTCTCACATGACACCTCCCCCCAAGAAAAAAAAATTAACCATCAACTTCAAGATGGTTTCATTTTTCACCTTTTCACTATCCTTTAAGAAATGCACACTGTAAATATACTTTTATGTTTAAAAAAAAACACATGCAAACAGGTACAATAATATAGTCCATTTTTGTTCTTCTTCCTCCATCTGAAATCTTTCTCGATTGACAGTCCCTTTGAACAAGAAGCACGACTCGTCTATTTCTCCGAGCCTCGGCATTTCTCTTTAAAGTCAGATACTTTAATTCAATCTGATGACAGAGATCTTTGTAATTCTCCAACACATGAGCATTGGTTATCACAGCTTTCAGGCACTAGTTCATAAGCACCTAAGGTGGATTTTTTCACCTCCTCATAAATGCCAGATACCTCCTCCGGTAGTGATGCAAACACTTCACTCGCCCTACCTATCAGCTTTGTTTGAATCAGTAATACCCACATGTCCTGTGGCCATTTCATTTGTTTGGCTACCTTCTCAAATGAAATGGAAAGGACTTCTACCTCCTTCTCGTCAAACCTTGGCAATGCTTGGACATATTTAAATAGATTCCCACCAAGCCTTCGACTATGATGCTCTTTCTCACTATCCTCATCACTATCTACCAACTGTATGTTTCCCTTCACGCCTGCCAATTTTAACTGACTGTATGTTTCATGGCCATTTTCTGAAGTTCAAACTCTCTCTCTTTATCTTTTTCCCTGATCTGTATCTCCCTTTCTCTGTCTTTTTGTTATGCTTGGGCTATTCTTTCTGTTTTCCTTTCTTTTCTCTCTTTTTCCTCTCTCTTTCTTTCTCTTACTCTTTCTTTTTCCTCTCTCTCTCTTTCTTTTTCCTCTCTCTCTTTTGTATTCAAGCCGCAATTTCGCATTAGCAGCCATAATGACCTCATCTTTTCGCATTTTGTCACGTAATGTTAACTGCAATGTTTTTGCCAAATCTAACAGACTGCTTTTAGTCTCTGTCCATAAGGTACTGCGTGTGACTGTCTCCACCCCCAAAAACTTCTGAGCATCTGAAAGAGCCATTGTCCACAACACACACCCCACTTAAACTAGAATACCACACCTGTAAAACACCCACAATATGCTCATTCATCACTGTCCTTAAGTTCACTCAGCCAATCCAATAGATAGACTTTTATCCCCCTTGAGCCCCCAATTTGTTATGGGCCAGGGTTTAGAGAACCCCAAAGTGTATCATGGAGTTCACCTGACCCACAACTTTTAATAGATTGTGGTATGGGGAGCACATGGCCCACTGTACAGGTGTGGTACGGCAGAAATGGAAAAGTATTTTTTAAAGCAAAACAGTGTTTATTCTATGAACTCAAATTAACCTTTTTAAAACATGCAGTGAACATCTTAGCAACCATTAATTTAAATGCAACCCCCAAAGACCACAACACTAAGTAAACCTTTAATCTTTCCTTTTTAACATCCATACGACTTAAAAACAAAACCTTTACCAGAAGCACATCAGGTTAAAGTCACGACTGAAAACATTTATAATTCTGAATTCACCAAATGACCAAGAGATAGTCTTTTGATGGCAGAGAGAACAGCAATACACCTGCTTGGTCTGGCTTCAGCTCCAACACTGAAAACGAAACTAAAATGAACCCTGCAGCAAACAACGTAAAACGAAAGTAAAAAGCTGACTGACAGCCCAGTTCCACCCATTCTCTGACATCACTGCAGTAGTAAACACCCATTTCTTAAAGGTACTCTCACTACAGATATTTATGTACATACCCATTTATAAACACCCATTTCTTAAAGGTAGTCGACAATTGATGATGGACAGCGTATGCCGCATGAACAAGGGGATGGTGCTGCACCTTGCGGACTTGCTACCATGTGGAGGAGGAGGATACCCGTTCCTGATGGCCTTCAAGGTCACCACAGCCTTGAACCTCTTTTTAAGGAGCAATTTAGCATGGCCAATCCACCTACCTTGCGCATCTTTGGGTTGTGGGGGTGAGACCCACGCAGACACAGGGAGAATGTACAAACTCCACACGGACAGTTACCTGAGGCTGAGATTGAATCCAGGTCCTCGGCACGGTGCGGCAGCAGTGCTAACCACGTGCCACTGTGCCGCCCTGATCCTGAACTTATATGCCTCAGGTTCATTCCAAGCCTCAAGCGGGGACTTGTGCGGTATCTCACAAACTACAGCCCATGCGTGCATCTATGAGGTTACGGCTTGCCCCAGGCCCAGGGGCTAATAGATGGCACGCATGTTGCCTTGCACTCAACGGTCTGTCTCGGAGTACCCTACATCAACAGGAAGGGGTTCAACTCCCATCTTGTGTGTGCATCCACATCAAGATCATGCAGGTGTATGCACACTTCTCAGGGAGTGTGCACAACATCTACATCCTGGGCAGTCGGACAACCCCAGCCTCTTCAAGAACCACAGCAGGATAGCTGGTTGGCTCTTGGGAGCTTGGGTACCCGCTGAGGACCTGATTAATGATGCCAGTACAAAGGCTGTTGACCAATGCGAAGATCCAATACAATGAGGCCCATGTGGCCACCCGGGCTGACATTGTGCGGTGCATCGGAATCCTCAAGATGTGGTTCCAATATCTTCATCGCTCTGGTGGTGCACTGGACTGCACCCCACTGAAGGCACAGGATCGAGCCCCAGCTGCCCCTGCGCCATCTGTCTCTGCCAGCCCTGGCATCTCCCCAATGTCTGCAGCACAGTGTCAATGCTCTCGGCGACGCTCCTCAGTGTCTGGGCCATGCTCTGGATTCCCCCGCAATGCCTACCTAAGACTGGAACATGTCCCGCAGCACCTCAGCTATGGAGACCACCCTCAGTGACTGGGATATGCTCTGGAGGGCCTCGGCAATGCCCACCTGAGACTGAGACATGTCCCGCAGCGCCTCATCAAGGTCCACCTGGTACTAGGTCACGTCCCCCAGTGACTGGGACAAGCTGTCGAGGTGCTCAGCTATGGCTGTCACTGAGTGAGCTACACCTGAGATACCTCCGCTCATGATGCCGACATCGTGCACCAGGCTCTCCACTGTGGTTGCCACCATAGCAGTGTTGGCCTCAATGCAATGCATTGCCGGCACCAATCTCCATGCCCTTAACCTCTGGAACACCTCCAGTCGGTTATGGACCTTCTGGACCTATGGACCCGGCTGCCTGCCTGGACCCTCTTCTGTCTATTGTGGGTCAACTTCTACTGTGGGGACACAGAGGGGGCATCGTGAGCCACATGCGGCGTTCACCACGGGGTGTGGGAGGAGTTGTTTGGGTGTGGAATGGTGATGAAGGGGTGTATGGGGGGGATGGAGGATATGGGGGTGGGTGTTGTGGGCGACACAGTGTCGCTGACGTCCCCCTCTGAAGATCACAGCCACACACTATCGACTGCATCGGCTTGGGTAAACCTGGTCCAGAGGCTCAGCATCTGACTGGGATCCAGCTGGGTCCTCGGATCCAGCAGACCTCTGACTGCTGTCTCGCCTGGGCGTTCCTGCCTCGGCCTGATGTGCTTCGGCAATTGTGTGGTGTTCACCAGAATGTGTCCCAGAAGCCTGTCCACTACTGTTGCCCATCGAGGTGTGTGTCTCTGCGCTGGTGGAGGTTGGGGATGATAGCTGTGCCGCAAATACGGTGGTGTCCTCATAGCTGCCCTCCGAGGTGTTCTCATGGAAGGCGGAGAGGGGGGTGCTGATCACATTGGATGGGCCAGCACCGTCGGATGCGGATCCTCTTGGAGAATGGACATGTGGTCATTGGGAGGGATAGATCAGTCTGCATGGCATTAACAATTCACTTGTGACTGGTCATCTGGGTGGGGGCCGGTGTAACCTTACCTCTGCGCTGCACGCCAACCTCAATGTCGTTGACAGATCTGTCCTTGGTGATCCCCCCGACCTCCAGTGTCCGTTCCTTGTAGGGGGTGAGGACTCTGATGTCCAGCACCCTGCTACCTGTCTGGGCCCTCTCCCGTTCACCACAGGCGTTTGGGTGGGGGGAGGGGGATTATGGGGCATATGGGGGTGGGGTGTTGTGGGCGACACTGCTCGACATGGGTGGGCAAGGGCACAGAATGCTGCTGGGTGTGGGGGGTGCCAAATGCATTCTCGGAGGGGGTGTTGGGTGTCTGGTGCCAACCTACCCATGCGCCTGGTGGAGGTCGTTGATCTTCTTACGGCACTGGCTGTTGGTGCTCTTGGCCACGCTCTCCAAACTGACTGTTGCTGGTACTTCCTCCCAGATGGCACTGGCTACCCTGTGGCTGACCCTCCGAGACCCTCAGGGAACAGGGCTTCACATCTTACCTCTACCGCGTCCAACAATGTTCCCAGGTCTGCACCCTGAATCGTGGAGCTGATCTCCTTCGTGTCATGGCTGCAAGCTGAGTGGGGTTGCAGGAGTGGTTTAAGTGCTGCCTTCCCTTGTTGGGGGGTACTGGCGTGCATTGTCTCGACGCATGAAAGCGGGACCACCATTTGAGATGTGGAGCCTGTGGGGCCTCGTTAATAGACCAATTAGTGATTTGGTCCAATTTCGACCAATTAATGATTTATAGCGGTGACAGCCTCTTGGCAGTTCCCGCTCACTACCACATTCGCTTCTACAATTGCAAAGAACAATGTTCTTCACAATTGATACATTTAGCCAGAGGACTGTGAGCCAGTAAGCAGGCTAGACACAGATGAAGTGTTAAGGTATTGAAGAAGCAACATCAAGGGCGAGAGAGAGAGAAGCAGCCAATCTGAAATAGTTCACTTAGAGATGAAGTTGTGAAGGCAAAAAGCCATGCAAAAGATCGTTTTCTTTGCTGAACCAAAGACCATTCCCAAGTCCTGGTCACTTAGACTGTATAGTGTAGTAGTCATTGGCTAGATTTGACCAATGGATTTCTGGTTGTTGTTTGGGAAATGGAGGGGTCTGAGTAGCGTTTATGATTATGGGCGAAATAGGTTGTTTTGTGTTACAAGTCTTTGAGAAACTAACTGTTTACTGTTAATGTGCCAAGTAGAAGTTTATTCTTTGTAGAGTTTCATTATATTTCTTCTACTTTAATAAGTACATCTTTTTAAAAAAAATTTTTTTTTAGAGTACCTAGTTATTTTTTTTTACCAATTAAGGGGCAATTTAGTGTGGCCAATCCACCTAACCTGCACATCTTTGGGTTGTGGGGCTGAAACCCACGCAGACATGGGGAGAATGTGCAAACTCCACATGGACAGTGACCCAGGGCCGGGATTTGAACCCTGGGGCGAAATTCTCCGTTATCGGCGGAAAGTCCGCCGATCGGCGCAAAAGACGGCGCAAATCCAACTTGCGTCACGTCGGAAAAATGGGTCGATAGTCTCCGGCCCGAAATGGGCTAGCAGCGACGTAACGGGATCCGCGCTTGCGCAGTGGTTCACGCCGTGCAGCGTCATACGCGCTGCACGGCGTGACGGCTCATAAGGCCGCGCTGCTCCCCCCCACCCGACCGCAACACCCGACCGCAACACCCGACTGGATGGCTGGCCGTCGCTCAGCCCCGAGGTTCGAGTCACGCGATATGGAGGCGCTCCTGGACACGGTGGAGCAGAGGAGGGACGCCCTGTATCCCGGGCACGGCCGCAGAGTTGCCCCACGCCACAGCCGGCGTCTGTGGAGGGAAGTGGCAGAGGCCGTCACCGCTGTGGCCCTGACACCACGGACAGGCACCCAGTGCCACAAGAAGGTGAACGACCTCGTCAGAGCAGGCAGGGTGAGCCTCCCCATATCCACCCCTCCCCATATCCCCCCTCCCCCATATCCCCCTCCCCCATATCCCCCCTCCCCCATATCCCCCCTCCCCCATGTCCCCCCTCCCCCATATCCCCCCCCTCCCCCATATCCCCCATATTCCCCATATCCCCAAGTGAATCCAGCCCTAACCTTAACCTCTGCAATGCACGCGCAACCGATGGCGTGCATTCATATACCTGCCTAACACTGTTGCCTTTTACCCCTGCCCCCCCCCCCCCCCACCCACAGGAGAAGCGCGCACACGACAATAGGGAGCATGTGAGGAGGGCCCGCTGATGAGAGGCCACTGACCGTACACGAGGAAAGGGCCCTTGAACTGGCTGGCGGACCTGAGGACCGGGAGGTTGCTGATGCAGAGGTCGGGGGCGTACTAGCGAGTGAGCCACCGACAGCCAGTCCCCATATCCCCCCTCCCCTATATCCCCCTCCCCCGTATCGCCTGATCACTGCCTGATGTCTAACCATGCATGCTTCATTGTGTATCGCTGGACCAAACGTCTAGGCACCCATCCCCGCAGATGCAGACCGCCCGCAGGATGCCCCTCGGAGACCACAGGAGACGGAGAGACCCGCACCCTCCAGCATGGGACGCCCGCAGGATGCCCCTCGGAGACCACAGGAGACAGAGAGACCCGTACCCTCCAGCATGCGACGCCCGCAGGATGCCCCTCGGAGACCACGGGAGACGGAGAGACCCGGACCCTCCAGCATGCGACGCCCGCAGGATGCCCCTCGGAGACCACGGGAGACGGAGAGACCCGCACCCTCCAGCATGCGACGCCCGCAGGATGCCCCTCGGAGACCACGGGAGACGGAGAGACCCGCACCCTCCAGCATGCGACGCCCGCAGGATGCCCCTCGGAGACCACGGGAGACGGAGAGACCCGCACCCTCCAGCATGCGACGTCCGCAGGATGCCCCTCGCACACCACGGGGGACGGAGAGACCTGGAGCAACAGGGAGACGACACCCCCGTCACGTGCGGGAGCGACCACCCAGT
This sequence comes from Scyliorhinus torazame, assembly GCF_047496885.1. Classification (NCBI taxonomy): domain Eukaryota; kingdom Metazoa; phylum Chordata; class Chondrichthyes; order Carcharhiniformes; family Scyliorhinidae; genus Scyliorhinus; species Scyliorhinus torazame. The sequence goes on from NC_092723.1 coordinate 74,634,341, forward strand.
GACGAGGGGGGCAGCCACAGGCCCCCGTCACATCCGAGCCAGGACACCACTACCCAGGACACCACTACCCAGGACACCACTACCCAGGACACCCCTACCCGGGACAGCACTACCCAGGAAGACGAAATACCGGACAGTGACTCAGAGTGGATGGGTGGAGACGAACCCCCACCCCAAAGTGCCATGGACTCAGAGTGGGACGAAGAGCACGACACAACGCCACTGCTGTCACCAACACCCTCCACCATCGCAGAAACACTCACCACGGTTGGGCACTTTAGTGATGAGGCGTCTGGTACACTCACTGGTGTGCACAACACAGCCGTCCCGGTACAGCAGGTGGAGGTAGGAGCAGCAATGGGACTGGGCGGTCGGAGGGCAGCCCACCCAAGCGAACATCTGCCGCCGAGATGGATCCCGGGTTCCTGCAGTTACCTACACATAGATCCGATGCAACCACCGACCCGGAGACGAGCGAAGAGGGTGACGGGCGGCTGCGGTCGCAGGTGGAGGAGTTCACCCGCGTCCAGGAGCTGGGAGTGGTGCCGGTCATGCGTGCCACCCAGGCTGACACCGCACGGGTGGCGTCCGCGGTGGAGGCAATGGGTGCAACGGTGTCAGACATGGGGAACGGTTTGCGAGGCCTGGGGCCTTCCGTGCAGGCGGCGTCTGTGGCCCAGGAAATGGCTGCCCTCTCACAGGAGGCCATGAGCCAGTGCCAGCGCCAGATGGCAGAGGCGCTCAATGCCATAGCCCAGTCTCTGCAGGCCATGGCCCAGTCTCAGCAGGCCATGGCCCAGTCTCTGCAGGCCATCGCTGAGGGCATCGGCGCCAGTGGCCATGTGCGAGCCGGCGTCGCACTGTCACAGGCAGGGTTTGCCAACCCCCTGGGCTCCATGGCTGCAAACCTGCAGACCCCTGTTCATACCAGCACGGGCCTCCAGGACTGGCAGCGCCAGATGTCGGGGGGGCGTCGGATGGCCAGTCCGTTCGCATCCCCCACCCATGTAGAGGCCTGGGGGCCATCGGGCACCCCGAGGGAGGAGGAGGTGGTGTGCTCCGTCCCGGCTCCCTCTGTAGGGGAGGTCCCGGTACACCGCGACACCTCGGACTCCCCCCCCTTCCGTCCCAGGTGCATCGGGTGGGCAACGGGCAGGACAGGCTGGCAGCTCGCAATCCCAGTCGCCCGGGCCGCAGCCTGGCCCATCTAGGCCAGGACGCACCAGGAAACGGCCGCCAAAGGGATCCAGTGTCAGAGGGCAGGAATCACAGGAGTCCACCTCCAGTTCTGCTGTACCGTCTGGGGAACCACGTAGACGTAGTCCAAGGGCCCGTAAGGCCAAACAATTAGACACTGAGTAAGTTGGCACGGGTGCCGGGCACAGATGAGTTTTAGGGGCTAGGGCACGTGCATGAACTCCTTTGGTTATTAAAGTCAATGTTACACCTACCGAAGCTGCCTTTGTGCTCTGTCCAAAGTGTGCGGGGGTGTCATGTACGTTGAGCGCAAGTGTGTGTGTGAGGGGTGGTCTTACCTCAGCCCCAGGTGAGTCTGCCCCCTTCCCCCTGGGCCGCCATCAACATCCCCCGGGCAGAGGACGGGACCGTGCGCTGCAGTGTCACAGCCGCATGCAGGGATGGTCCGGGTGGATGGTGGTACTGTGGCCATGGGTCAGACATAGTCCAACGATGTAGAGCCAGGAGCTCATCGCAGGGCGGGTTGTCATCATCCTCCATGGCCTGCGATAGACACGCGTCCACCCGCAACTGTGTGAGCCCGGCCCGTTGTGCCGCAGGTGGATCAGCAATGGGGGGGGGGGGGGGTGCATGCGGGTGGGGTGTGTGGGGTTGGGGAGGGGGGTGAGGGTGCTGGGTGGGTGGATGGGTGGGGGGTGTGGGTGGTCGGCTGTTGCCATGGTGTGCGGTCTGTGGCCATACTACCCGATTCCCACGCCCATCTAGTCAGTGAAGCGGGCGTCTATCAGTCTGTCCCGTGCCCGCTGGGCCAGCCGGTAACGGTGGACAGCCACCCGCCTGTGTCTAGCCCGTCTGCCCTGACCATTGCCCCCAACCCCCTCATCTGGGGAGGACTGGGCCTCTTCCTGCTGCTCCTCCACTCCGCCCTCCTCTGCCTGCGGCACATCGCCCCTCTGCTGGGCTATGTTGTGCAGGACGCAGCACACCACAATGATGCGGCCGACCCTATCTGACCGATACTGGAGGGCGCCCCCAGAGAGGTCCAGGCACCTGAAACGCATCTTCAGCACGCCAAAGCACCTCTCGATCACTCCCCTTGTCGCTACATGGGCATCATTGTAGCGGTCCTCCGCCTCATTGCGTGGCCTCCGTATAGGCGTCATCAGCCACGATCGCAATGGGTAGCCCCTGTCGCCCAGCAACCAGCCCCTCAGCCGGGGATGGCGTCCCTCGTACATGCCGGGGATGGATGACCCCGACAACACTAATGAGTCGTGTACACTGCCTGGGTGACGGGCGCAGACGTGCAGGTTCATCATGCGGTGGTCGCAGACCACCTGTACGTTCATCGAATAGGTCCCCTTCCTATTAGTGAACACGGCCCTGTTATCTGCAGGTGGCCGCACGGCGACGTGCATCCCATCGATCGCGCCCTGGACCATGGGGAACCCGGCCACGGCAGAGAAGCCCACGGCCCGGGCATCCTGGCTGGCCCGGTCCACGGGGAAGCGGATGTAGCGGTGCGCCATGGCATATAGGGCATCTGTCACTGCCCGGATGCACCGGTGCACCGGCGCACCGATGTCTGCGATATGCCGGACATGTCCCCACTCGGTGCCTGGAATGACCCCGTTGCATAAAAGTTCAGGGCCACCGTAACCTTGACGGACACGGGGAGAGGGTGTCCCCCGCCAGTGCCACGCGGTGACAGGTGTGCCAGCAGGTGGCAGATGTGTGCCACGGTTTCCCGGCTCATCCGGAGTCTCCTCCTGCATTCCCAGTCCGTGAGGTCCTGGTATGACTGCCGGGGCCGGTACACACGGGGCGCCCTCGGGTGCCTCCGTTGCCGTGGGGCCGCGACGTCCTCCTCCCCCTCCTCGTCCTGTCGGTCAGGTGTCCCTCCAGCCTGGGCGGCTGCCGCCTGTCCCTCTGCGGCAGCCTGCGCCGCCTCTCTGGCACGCTCCTCCTCCTCCTCCTCCTCATTCAGGGCAACATAGACATGAGCGGCTGCCACCACGGCGGCCAACATCGCTGGATGACCTGAAAACATGACAGCCTGGTGGGGGGGAGGGGAACGACGACATGTCATCATTGCCCATATCCCCTCCTCCCCCCAGCCAGGTGGCATGGACTGCATGGGTCCAACTGTTGGAGGCTGGCACCTGGCCAGGTGGACCAACTCACTTGCCCTCCCATCCCCCTCCTCGGCACGGACACCCCCCAATCTCCACCCCGGCACGGACCCCCCCCCAACCTCCACCCCGGCACGGACCCCCCCCCCCCCCCAACCTCCACCCCAGCACGGACCCCCCCCCAACCTCCACCCCGGCACGGCACGGACTCCCCCCCAACCTCCACCCCAGCCCGGACCCCCCCCCCCCAACCTCCACCCCGGCACGGACACCCCCCCCAACCTCCACCCCGGCACGGACCCCCTCCCGGCACTCCCCCGGAGCCCAGCCTACTCTAACCACCCCCCCCCCGCCGCACACACACACACACAACCCGAGACACACCTCTCCTCACGCAATCAGACTGCGGCCACGCCATTGCCTGCCCAGAGCCAACCCCCCAGGCCGTCACTCACCTCCACGCTGGTCGGCGTGAGCCTGGAGCACCGGGTCCCGCCGATGAAAAGGAGGTTTGATTCACGTCGACGTGAACGGTCATCACGTCGCCGGGACTTCGGCCCATCCGGAAGGGAGAATATCGGCAGGCCGAAAATCGGCTGCCTTGCGCAGACCCGTGACATTCTCCGCGGCAGCGGCGCCATTAACGCCCCGCCGACTTTTCTCCCTTCGGAGACTTCGGCAACCGGCGGGGGCTGGATTCACGGCGGCCAACGGCCATTCTCCGACCCTCTGGGGGGTCGGAGAATGACGCCCCTGGTCCTCAGCGCCATTGTCCCAGTGCTAACCACTGCGCCACGTGCCGCCCTATAAATACTTTTTTCTGTTTCATGAAAGAGAGATTTGAGTTCTCACTGTTTCTGCAGGCGTTTCTCATGAATATCCAAAATAAATACACCACATAAAACCACCGTTTCAGGTTGGAACACTCTTGCACATAACATTAGCAGGGTTTCGTAACAATACAGCACAAAACCCCTGGGTACATAATTAAATTAAGTCGGGCCAGGAAGATTTGGCGTGTTTTCCTGCTGGCCGCTGCACTAGGAAACACTCCATGTTCCTGTCCCCGCCACAACACTTGTATCAAAATGGGAGAATTCCGCCCTTATGGTGTATGATGGCAGATAGTGCCCAGGAGCAGATGTATGTACAATAATAATCTTTATTAGTGTCACAAGTAGGCTTACATGAACACTGCAATGAAGTTACTGTGAAAATCCCCGAGTTGCCACACTCCGGCGCCTGTTTGGGTATACTGAGGGAGAATTCAGAATGTTCAATTCACCTAACAAGCACGTCTTTCGGGACCTGGGTGAAACCGGAGGAAACCCATGCAGACAACGTGCTGACTGCACAGACAGTGACCCAAGCCGAGAATGTGCACTGTGCCATTTCCATGCAGCTGGTTAATGTCTTGATATCAGAATAATACTTACATTTCTACATTTCAAATCAAATCAGTTTCAAAGGATTGGCACAATTCAAATGACTTGTTTAGCTGTGAACCGATTTTAAGCAGGAGAATTGTTCTCTGATCAATAATGCTAATTCGATTATATTATTAAGAAACTGAACTATAGAACACAGCTTTTACATCTGTGTTTCTTTCTCACAGAGAAAGGCATGAAAAGCTCTCTTCAGATTACAATATCCTATTAGCAGAGAAAGAAACTTTTTCACATGACCTACATGCCAGAAATGCAGAAATTGAAGACCTCCAAATGAAACTAGAGGTAGGTGACACAATTTACCAAGTAATTTATAGCAGTTGCAAGCTTTTGTGGCATTTTAAACTAATATAACGAGCTCCAATATGCTATTGACATTTAATTTTTGTAAGCATGCCTCAAGAGGGGCTGAGAGAAGCTAAAACCCCTTAACGCCAGCCTGCATCTTTAAAGGAGAGGTGAACCGTGACTGGAGCAGCTAGTGAGGTTTGTTTTGGAACTTCTTTGATGTGGAAAACTACTTAATAATGATGCAGCTCAGGCGAGAACAGGCTCTAAGATTTCGAACACAGCACTGGAAACCTTGGTTGAGCAAGTGCAGAGTAGGAGATGTACTTCATCAACAAGGGGGCTGGATCCTTCCAGCCAAAGTCTTAAGAAGGCAATGGGACCAGACAAGTGTAGTAGTCAATGCCACAAGTCCAGTCTCAAGGATCTGCATGCAATACTGCAAAAGGTTCAAGTGACCTCATTGACCATGAATGGTCAAGGTTGATGAATGCTAGCTTTTTGTGATTCATATAGTCATTGGAATGTCCCTTTAAGAAATGTGTGTTTATCAAATAGCTTCAGTGATGTCATTGTGTGGGTGGAGCTGGACTGTGGTTCTGATCTTACTTTCGTTTTGAGCTGGGAGCTGTTTGTGGCTCTGTGCTTTACTTTTGGTTTTGACAATTGGGAGCTGCATTCAGACAAAGAAGGTTTATTTTGGTCCCTCTCTCTGTCTGGTAAAAGGTGTCCAGATCACTTTATAATTAAAAAGTGATACCTGTTTTCTTTAAAGAATTCAAACCTACTTTTTTGTGGAAAAGGGGATTGTCAGATTTATGAATGTTGTTACTTGAGTGAATCAGTAAAAGAGAAGTTATTAAGGGTTAAATATAGAGTACTGTAGCTGTGTGGGGTATGTTATGTTTGTAGTTGATAAAAATGCTTATTGTGTGTGTTTATAAAATGTTAACTGAATTTGTAGAATAAACTTTGTTTTTGATTTAAAGTGCTTAAGGCCTCTGTTGCATAACACCTGACGCTTTGGCCCTTGTGCTCCTCATAACCAAAATTTATAAACAATTTATAGGTCAGGTGAACTCCATGATATACTTTGGTCTTCTCTAAACCCTGGCCCATAACAATTTTAAGGACAATCTACTCCCTCTTTACTGCCTCATTCTGCACTTTCTCTCCATTTAAATAATATAGTGCTTTCATATTCTTCCTGACAAAGTGGGCAACCTCACAATTTCCCACATTCTACTCCATCTGATACTTTTTGTATCTGCTCTGGAGCAGCCCTCCAGTATGAAGCTGAGAGGGTCACCCGCATTGTGGAGGCCTGCTGCGCCCTCCACTACATCGGCAGCAGAGGGGCGTTGTACTAGAGGAGGAGGAGAAACGCCAGCCAGTCATTGTCCAATGAGGAGGGTGCAGGGGAGGGCGAGGATGGGCAGGACATTTGGCTCATGCAGGTACAGGTGGCCGCACAATGTGTGCGCCAGGACAACTGATGCTTTGATCGGCTCCAGGTTCAACAACTATTGGGGGGGGGGGGGGCGTACTGGCCAGGCGCACGGACATCGCATCATCCCCCGCCGGCCACCCACAATGTCCGCCCATTCCAGCCCCCTCTTCTCTGGCCAAGCCAGACCAGCCCATCCCTCACACAAATCAGACAGAGCACCCAGACAGGTTGTAACAGGTGTTTAATGTGAACAAATATTTATAGATACGTGCCCTAGCCCCTATAACTAAATTGTGCACTGCACCCATGCCAACTTAACTGGTGTCTAACTTTCTGGCCTTACGGCCCGCCATTACGTCAGGTGGTTCCCCCGATGGTACCGCAGGAGTGGAGGCGGACTGCTGTGATACCCGCCCTGCGAGCTGGGTCCCTATTGGCGGGCGTCTTCTGGGGAGATCAGGCCTGCATGAGCCTGGCTGCTGCTCAGGTGTCCCAGGTGACGTGTTGCTGCCCTGTTCCGCCCGCTGCCCACCTGATTCACCAGGGACAGGAGTGGGGGGGTGTCCAAAGCGCTGCGGTGTTCTGGCACCTCCCCTGTGGGATGCACTGGCACAGGCATCATCACATCTTCCTCTCTCGGAGTGCCCGATGGCCCCTGGGCTACTCCATGGGATGGGGTGCGAGCAGAGCTATCACCTGAGACTGTGCCATGACCTTCTGGGTTTGTGTCACGTCAGCCAGTGAATACACCATCTCCCTTTAGGACTGGGCCACTTCTCCCTATGTCTGTGCCATGTCAGCCAGCGCCTGAGCAATGTTGCCGATGTTGCCAGCCATGGCGTGCTGTGACTGGGCCATGCTCAGGAGCGCCACTGCAATGTGTGGCGGCAAACCTGTCCTGGGCCTCCGCAGTGCCTGTACAGAATGCCCCAGGCCTTGGACATGCTGATCCATAGCCATAACTTGGACGCCACCATTGTAGTGTTGGCCTGGGTGGCACGCATTGTCAGGACCACCTCCTGCCGCTGCACACGGTTGGACTCCTCCAACTGCACCTGCAGCTACTGGACGTTCGCCGACAACCCCTCATGTAGTTCCTGCCCCTGCGACTGCATCTCCACAATTGATGGGACTGTCCGTTCCAGAAGCCTGAAGCCCGTCTGGATGGCACTAGATCCTTGGATCGGCCTGCCTTCCGATCATCTGCCCCCTTGGGTGTTCCTACCTCCACCTGCTATACCGGATCAGCTGTGTGGTGCGCACCAGATAGTGTCCCAGGAGCCTCTTCACTAAAGTATCCAACCGAGGTGAGTGTCTCTGGGATGGTGGAGGGTGTTGGAGACAGCTGTGACGGGAAATCTGTGTCACCCTCCGACTCGAGCTCTGGGGCCTCCTGAGTCTCAGGTGGAGGGCTTCAAGACCGGGGTGGTGGGGGTGAGTGTGTAGGTGGTGAGTGTGGGTGTGGTGTAGGGTGAGGGTGGCGTGAGGGTGAAGGTGCAGGTGAGGGTGATGTGAGGGTGGTGTTGGTGGGGGTTGATACACGCGTAACGGGGAACCGTAACCAAATGGGGTCTCACTTCCTCCTCCACAGCCAAACCCCACCTCGGTGACATCCTTTTTCTCCAGACCGCCGACGACGTCCAGGGCCCTCTGCTCTGCCACAGTGAGGGACCGCAGGTCCGGCAGCCTCCTCCTGGGTGGGAGGGGGGAAGAAAACAACAGCGATATACAGTCCGACACATGAGCCTAGGGGATGGGTAGCTGGTGGCCTCAGTGGCCAGGGCACCCAGCCATCGCGGCCGGTATGGGTACTGACATGTGGTGCAGGGTGGGGTTTGCCTGCATTTGGGTGGGGAGGGGGCTGGCGTTACGAGTGTGTATGACAGGAGTTGGTACCAGAGACACAGTGCTGCCTTCTCACTCTGGCCACCTTAAAGAGGACATGTAGCTTTTTGTAGCACTGCTGGTCAGTCCAGACGGCGTTGCCTACGCACTGACTGCCCGCTGATGTGTTGGGTGTTCTGGATCACATACAGGTCACCAACACTTGAAATAGTGCAACACTATTTTATTGAACCATTAACTGTTTAAATATACTGACTGTGGGTTAATACGATACTAGCTTTAACTAAAGACCTTTGCCTTGTCCTAACCAGTCGATGCACTCAGCACATGGTGAATGTCTGTGTTGCAGGCTGTGAGCTCTGTCCTCCTAGCTAGCTGCTACTCGAATGAGCGGGAAATGTGGGGCGGGATTCTCCACTCCCACGCCGAAGTGGCCGCGCCGTCGTGAACGGCGTCGAGGTTCACGGCGGCGCGGAACGGCCCCGGTCCCGACCAATTCAGGCCCTGACAATGGGCCAGTATCGGGGCCTCGTCATCTACATGCGCCAGGCCTTGTCGCCCGCGTAAATGCGGTGCCGCATAGATGACGCGGCCGGCGCCGCATAACGGACGTCATCCGCGCATGCGCGGTTGCCGTCCTCTCTAAGTCCGCCCCGCAAGAAGATGGGGGACGGATCTTGCGGGGCCATGGAAGGAAGGAGGTCCTCCTTCAGAGAGGACGGCCCCGCGATCAGTGCCACATTCCAGGTGAAGCCCGGTGCAGGATCCCCCCTCGCCCCCCCACAGGCTGCCCCCCCCAGCGTTCACGCACCGCCCACGACTGCAGCGACCAGGTGTGGACGGCGCCGGGGGGAACCCGCCGTTTTGACCTGGCTGCTCGGCCCATCCGGGCCTCAGAATAGCGGGGGTGCCAGAGAATCGCCATTTTCGGTGCTTCAGGCGATTCTCCGGGCTGCGGCCCGCGAAACTCGACCGGGCCGTTCCCGCCGCTTGGGAGAATCGCGGGAGGGTGTCGGACCGGCGTCCCCGGAAATTTTGGCGGCCCAGGCAATTCTCCCAACCGGCGTGGGAGTGGAGAATCGCGCCCCCGATGCCCCCTGTCTTTATAGTGCATGTGCTCTCATTGGTGATAGGCTGCGGTGTTGTGTATGTTGATTGGTCCCACTGTGTGTCCATCAGTGTGTGTCTGCACCATGATATACTGGTGTATATTATGACATCCTCCTTTTATAAAAAAAATGTACCTGCGTGACAATAAATAGTGTATGGTGAATGTTCCTGACTACGTGTGTGCGAAATATTTACAGGACTATGTACATAAAAACAAAGCTATTTACATGGGAAGGTGCCTGGTGTGGTGAGTCACAAGAATAACGAGATGAACACGATATACAAACCACTTGAACGATTAAACGGAAGAACAGAACAGATCATAAAGTCCACAAAGTTCCCAAATTAAGTCTCTGAGGTGGGCGACAAATTCTGGTTGACCGTCTCAAGGACAGGTCGGGAGCCGCCGGCTGAGGAGCGAGCTGGACTGCGTCAGAGTGAGGAGGATGTAGAGGGCCGGCTGGAAACGCTGACAAGTGGGGCAGTTAAGCACTGTGTTGGCGATGTCGTCATTGATGCCGGGCCAGTACACTACCTCTCGGGCCCGTCGGCGGCACTTCTCCACGCCAAGATGGCCCTCGTGTAGCTGTTCCAAAACGAGCTGGCGCATGCTGTGCGGGATGACAATGCGGTCCAGTTTCAAGAGAACACCATCGACTACTGCCAGATCGTCTCTGATGTTGTAGAACTGCGGGCAATGGCCCTTGAGCCACCCGTCAGTTAGGTGGCGCATGACACGCTGTAGCAGGGGGTCAGCCGCTGTCTCGCGACAAATTTGGACGAGGCGTTCATCTGTGGCAGGTAAATTGGAGGCCACGAAGGCCACATGGGTGGCAACTTGGCAGACGAATCCCGCTGGGTCACACCGAGTGTTGACTGCCCTGGAGAGAGCGTCGGCAATGATTAGGTCTTTGCCCGGGGTGTATACCAGCTGGAAGTCGTATCGCCGGAGCTTGAGCAGAATGCGCTGGAGGCGAGGCATCATGTCGTTCAAGTCTTTCTGTATTATATTGACCAGCGGGCGATGGTTGGTCTCAACGGTGAATTGGGGAAGGCCATACACATAATCATGAAATTTGACGACACTGGTCAACAGGCCCAGGCACTCCTTTTCTATCTGCGCGTAGCGCTGTTCCGTGGGGGTCATGGCGCGTGATGCATATGCAACGGGGACCCATGATGAGGCCTCATCGCGTTGCAGGAGCACTGCCCCAATGCCAGATTGGCTGGCATCGGTCAAAATTTTTGTCTCTTTCGCTGGATCAAAAAACGCCAATACCGGGCCCGTTGTGAGTTTGATGTTGAGTTCTCTCCATTCGCGCTCATGGGCAGGAAGCCATTGGAAGTCTGCCGTCTTCCTGACCAAGTTCCTGAGAGCCGTGGTATGAGAGGCGAGGTTAGGGATGAACTTCCCTAAAAAGTTGACCATGCCCAGAAATCAGAGGACCGCCTTCTTGTCCTCTGGCGTTTCCATGGCTGTGATGGCAGCCACCTTGCCCGCATCCGGCCGCACACCCAACTGGGAGATGTGGTTCCCGAGGAACTTGAGTTCCGTCTGACAAAAATAGCATTTGGCCCTGTTGAGGCGTAGGTCCTGCTCCCGTATGCGTTTGAACACGCGCTGGAGGTGACTGACATGCTCCTGCGGGGTGGTGGACCAAATGATTATATCGTCGACATAGACGCGAACACCTTCAATGCCTTCCATCATCCTTTCGAGGCGTCAAGTTTGGTGAAGAGCTTGGCGCGAGCCATCTCGCATGTGATCTCTTCGCGCTTGGGGATTGGATAATGCTCCCTCATGATATTGCGATTCAGATCTTTGGGATCAATACAAATTCTGAGCTCGCCGGAAGGCTTTTTTACGCACATCATGGAACTGACCCAGTCGGTTGGTTCTGTAACTCTGGAGATCACTCCTTGGTCTTGGAGGTCCTGCAGCTGCTGCTTGAGGCGGTCCTTGAGGGGTGCTGGGAATCTGCAAGGTGCATGCACCACAGGCGTGGCGTTCTGTTTGAGTAGGATCTTGTAAGTATTTGGGAGCGTGCCCATGCCTTCGAAGACGTCGCGGTGCTGGTCGATGATGGCGCGAGTTGCGCCCTGAAGTCAGTGTCCTGGAAGGCAGACGTGTCATCAGGAGATAGAGAGTGGACTCTTTGAACGAGGTTCAGTAGCTTGCACGCCTGTGCGCCAAGCAGGGAGTCCTTCGAGGAGCCCACGATCTCGAAAGGAAGGATGGCTTTTTGTGACTTGTGCGTCACTTCGAGTTGGCATGAGCCGGTAGCAGGAATGATGTTGCCATTGTAGTCCAATAGCTTGCAGGCTGATGGAAGGATGGCTGGTTTGACACGAAGGCTTTGGAAAGCAGACCACGCCATGAGATTGGCGGAGGCACCAGTGTCCAGGCGGAATCGTATTTGGGACCGGTTGACCGTCAGGGTGGCACACCACTCATCGTCTGGATCGATGCTGTATACCAACAGCGGCTGGTGTCTTTGCTTCGTGGGCAGCCTGTTTTTCGTTAAGACACCAACTCAAAAAGGCGCCTTCGGGTCCTCGGTGTCACTGCTGTGTGGGAGGTCCGCATCGGACTCGGTGACTGTGGGTTGAATTGCCCCGACATTCCTCCGAGGCTGGCTGAAGCGATATGAATTGGCAGGCTGAGCTGCTCGGCAGCAGGCAGCATAGTGGCTCAATTACTTGGACCCGTTCCGCCTCGTGGGGACCTTGCCGCGCCGTTTCAGCCGCTTGTATATGGGAATACCGACTCGTGACGTTTTCATGTAAGACACAGGTCTCGATGGCGATCGCCAGGTTGAGTTGCTTTACTTTGAGGAGCTGCTGATGTAGGGGGTCCGACTGAACACCAAAAACAATCTGGTCGCGTAACATGGAGTCGGAGGTGGGCCCGTAGCTGCAAAATTGCGCAAGGATGTGAAGGTGCGTTAGAAAGGATTGGAAATGTTCATCCTTAACCTGCACACGCTGCTGGAACACGTAGTGTTCGAAACTTTCATTCACCTCTATGCTGCAGTGAGTGTCAAACTTGAGGAGGACCGTCTTGAACTTCGTCTTATCTTCGTCATCTGCAAAGGTGAGAGAGTTGAAAACATGGATGGCATGGTCCCCGGCCGTGAAGAGGAAAAGAGCAATTTTTCTGGTGTCCGAGACGCCCTCCCTGTCCGTGGCTTTGAGGAAGAGCTGGAAGCGCTGTTTGAAAATCTTCCAGTTGGCACCGAGGTTGCCGGCGATGCGGAGCAGCGGTGGCGGGCTGATGTTGTCCATGTTGCAGGATGACGGAATGCTGACGGAAGGCAGATCACTTGCAGATAGGTCTAAGAAGTGCTAGTATCCCACCACCCCTGGTATCATGATGTGTTGGGTGTTCTGGATCACATACAGGTCCCCGACACTTGAAATAGTGCAACACTATTTTATTGAACCATTAACTGTTTAAACATACTCAGACTGTGGGTTAATACGATACTACCTTTAACTAAAGACCTTTGCCTTGTCCTAACCAGTCGATGCACTCAGCACATGGTGAATGTCTGTGTTGCAGGCTGTGAGCTCTGTCCTCCTAGCTAGCTGCTACTCGAATGAGCGGGAACTCTGATGCCCCCTGTCTTTATAGTGCGTGTGCTCTCACTGGTGATTGGCTGCGGTGTTGTGTGTGTTGATTGGTCCCACTGTGTGTCCATTAGTGTGTATCTGCACCATGATATACTGGTGTATATTATGACATCTGCCACAGGCTCCCAGACACAGCTAATGGCGGCAGCTGGCAGCCTCCTTCCCAGGCCGGGATACAGAGTCCTCCTCTCCTCCGCTGCGCCCGAGAGGTTCTGCAGCTCGGTATCCGTCAACCTTGGCGTCACTCTCTTTGCTGCCATCTTGTTAGCTGGGATGGTGTGTGGGGGGAGTGAAGTATGTCTATGTGGCTGCAGCTTGTCTGCCTCATCAATTGAGAAACCAGTGAATCCCGCATCATTCCTCATTAGAATCGATTGTGTTCCATATGGCGCTGGCGCTTGCCCCTGAACCGTAGCGGATCCGGTTCAGGTGTGGTACCAGTTTTGCTGTCGTGAAAGTCCATGAGCGGGATTTTCCATCGGCCGATGCCGAAATCGGGAAATGCGATTGGGAGAACAACTTCAGACACCAAAATCGCGGCAGGTGACAATTTGACACCAAATCATGGGACTGGATTCTCCTATTCTGGGGTTATGTCCCCACACCGGCGAGGGAACAGTGGTGTTGTGCTGGGGGCTAACATGCTGGCAGCGTAGAGCAGCCGGGTCTAGCTTCTGATATGCCCCGGAGAATTTCCGTGACCGTGGCCGCGCATGCGCACAGCGGCGGACTGCAGCGGCTGCGCTGTGCAACATGACGGAGGCTGCTCGTGGCCCCGGCCCGCGAAATAGTCCCATCCTTCGGCCGGCTTGCGTGCCCCGGACCACCCCACCACAGTGCCCCCAACCCCGAATAATGTTCCCCCCTGCCTGCGGATCGGCCCTCCCCCAACTGTGGAGGCACTGGATTCCGCAGCCGTCATGCTGCATCCCCGAAGGATGAGACCACACGTGTCCCGCGCCATTGGGAAATCGGCCAGTCGGGGGCGGAGCATTGGGGGCCGTCGATACATGGCTACATGGCTACCAACCGCCTGGCCCCTTGGGTGCTCCTGCTGTACCGGATGAGCTGTGTGGTGCACACCAAATAGTTTCTCAGGAGCCTCGTCACAAGTGTGCCCAACCGAGATGATAGTCTCTGGGGTAGGGGGATCAGGGGTTATGGGGAGAAGGCAGGAGAATGGGGATGAGAAAATATCAGCCATGAGTGAATGGCGGAGCAGACTCGATGGGCCAAGTGGCCTAATTCTGCTCCTATGTCTTATGGTCTTATGGTAGTGGGGAGTGTAGCTGTGCTGGGACATCCGTGTCATCCTTCGACCTGAACTCCGGGTGTCCTAGAGTCTCAGGCGGAGGGCTGGTGTCCTGGCTGCTTTCCCTGTCACTGCTCTCCCACTCTCTCCCACTGCCCCCTCCATCTCTCCCTCCCACGCCCCCCTCCTGAGCCAGCATATTCCAAGAATGTTTAAATTCTGGGAAAGCCCTGGAGGATTGGAAAACTGCTAATGTAACACCCTTATTAGAAAAGTGAGGGAGACAAATAAACAGGTAACTATAGGCCAGTTAGCTTAACCTGTCATTGGGAAAATATTAGAGTCCATTATAAAGGATGTAAGGGGCTGGTTTAGCACAGGGCTAAATCGCTGGCTTTGAAAGCAAACCAAGGCAGGCCAGCAGCACAGTTCAATTCCCGTACCAGCCTCCCGAACAGGCGCCGGAATGTGGTGACTTGGGGCTTTTCACAGTAACTTCATTTGAAGCCTACTTGTGACAGTAAGCTATTTTCATTTTCATTTCATTAATAGCAGAGTATTTAGAAATACATAATGTAGTCAAGCAGAGTCAGCATGGCTTCATGAAGGGCTTCAAGAATGTTAAATTTCCCTTCAGTGTCCAAAGACGTATAGGTTAGGTGGGGTAATGGGGATATAGTGGGGGATTGGGCCTAGGTAAGGTGCTCTTTCAAAAGGTCCGTGCAAACTCAATGGGCTGGATGAGCTCCTTCTGCACTGTAGGGATTCTATAAATCTTCGAGTCTATAGATGGAATATATTGTAGGAAAATGTGAAGTTCTACATTCTGGTAGGAAGAATAAAGGAGCTGAATATTATTTAAATAGAGACCGACTGCAGAAAACTACAGTATGGAGGTTTGCAGTTCCTCATGCATAAATCACAAAAATCTAGCATGTAAGTTAAACAGGTAATTGGGAAGGCAAATAAAATTTTGGCCTTTATTTCAAAGGGAATGGAGTATAAAAATAAGGAAGTCTTGCTAAAACTAGACAAGACACTGGAATACTGTGAATAGTTTTGGTCCCCTTGTCTAAGAAAAGATATAGAACCATAGAATTCTTACAGTTCAGAAGAAGGGCATTCAGCCCTTCGAGTCTGCATCGCACTCTGAAGGAGCTCCCTACCTAGGCCCACTAACCCACACTTTTCCCATTACCCCACCTAAACTGCACATCTTTGGACATTGAGGGAAGTTTAGCATGGCCAATCCACTTCACCTGCATTTCTTTGGACTGTGGGAGGAAACCGGTCAACCCGAAGGAAACCCACAGAGACATGGGGAGAACGTACAAACTCCACACCCAAGGCCGGAATTGAACAGAGGTCCTTGGCGCTGTGAGGCAGCAATGCTAACCATTGTGAAACCGTGCCATCCTGGCGTTGGAGGCAGTCAGCAAATGTTCACAAGGTTGATCCTGGTTGTGGGGGGATTTTCTTATGAGGTGAGGTTAAGTGGGTCGGACCTGTACTCATTACAGTTTAGAAGAATGAGAGGCAACCTTATTGAGACATTTAGGATTCTCAATGCTTGACAGGGTAGATTGTATTTCCTTGTGGAAGAGCCTTGGACCAGAGGGCATAATCTCAGAGTATGGGTGGCCTATTTAAGACGTAGATGAGGAGGAATTTCTTCTCTAAGAGGGTAGTGAATCTATGGAATTCTTTACGCAGAGAGCTGTTCCTCATTACCCCTTTAAAATGGATTGTCCAAAGTACAGCCCGCGGAGCTGCAGCTCTCTATATGGCACCCACACCAGTTTTCAAAATCCCGGTCAGAGAGGTGAGTTTCAGTGGAGTTGCTCCTCATATCACGGGCCATTTTTCTCTTCCTTTTGCTTCCTAAAGGCGGACGAGTAAGCCTATAAGGCGTAAATGAGGGAGAGAAACAGTGGCCGGAATTCTCCGTTTGGGACACTATGGGCGGTGTTTCCTGTTTCTGAGACTAAGTGTTGACACCAACGCAGAATCGGTGGCCTTTCACGAC